>NC_090275.1:26942500-27666250 GCF_040414725.1 Anabrus simplex | reverse complement strand
AACCGTAGTGGATGTCGGTGACTCAGGCAGTTCGTTTTCGCGGCTTTCCAGCGATGTAGCATTGTGTGTTGATCCTTGTTTTAGGGCATTTCACACAGCCACAAACATTGAGTGTCATGTTGTATTACTTGCCATCTGTTTAGTGTTGTGTTATTTATTTTAGAACCCGTAAAAAATATCACGAGTATACTCGGGATTTTAAAGCAGGAACTTTTCGGTGGCTTATATTTCATTGCTAAGTTCGAAAAATGTATTTTTATTGTTACCACTGTCATTAGAATACCCTTCCTGACGGCAACCCTATATGGAGAAATGTAATCACTATTGCGTGTTTCTGTGATGGTTGGTAGTGTAGTGTGTTGTGTGAATATGAAGAGGAAACTGTTGGGACAAACATAAACACCCAGCCCTCTGGTCAGAAGAATTAATCAGACGTGATTAAAATCCCCGACCCGGTCGGGAATCCAACCCGGGCCTGTCTGAACTGAAGGCCTTAACGCTGACCATGCAGCCAATGAGTCGAACTCCCACAGGAGATATTTTTCATGCCAGTAAATCTACCTACACAAGATTGGCATATTTGAATGTCTTCAAATACCACTGGACTGAACTAGAGCTATACCGCTTATTCGGAAAATACTCGGTCCGCTAAAAACTACAGAACTCTGGAAATCAAGAAGTAATGATAAAATATACCGGAACATCTATATATTTAAAAAATTTATGAAAACTAAAGTCAGTCAGTCCGGCCATTCTATCCGGTCGATTTCCTTCATTCTCTTTTTAATTGAAAGGTATTCATGCACAGATTTGTCATCAGGTACTATAAATCACTTAACTTCCGCCTTCCTCAAATTATTTGATTTTCCAATTATTTGTCTCTTTGAAGCAATCCTATCTTTGGTTCTAATTAAGGTTCGGAGTTTGTTTTGTCCCAAGAACACTCAGTGGATGAAGCTCTTTCATTTCAGCTCTTAACTATTCAAATTGGTTGATTCTGAGGAAAGTTATGAGTGCACATTCAATTTCACGTCTCGTTTCTTCAACATTTTTTCTCATTGAAGCAATCATATCTTTCGTTGTAATTAAGGTACGCAGTTCGTTTTCATCTAAAAACACTCAGTGGATCAAGCGCTTTCTTTTGAGGTAATAACTACTTAAATTGGTAGATTCTGAGAAAAGTTATGAGTACATTTGTCTCCATGACGAAGATCTTTGAAGGACTTTTAACAGTTCGGCGCGTGGTGTTCCAAGGAACGTTTAATTAAATTTCTTTGTGTGATGTATTTTCAAGTGTTTTCTTGACATAATATTACATTCTATTACCACATCAGATCATGTGCTTTATTTCATTAACTCGAAACTTTGCAAATACATCTGTGAGGATAGTAACGAACAACACCATACTTGGTACGTTGCGGGCAGAGCCAGCTGGAAACTGCTAGTAGAAATCATAACATTAACAATGCGGAAGAGGCGACTAATATTTTTTGGACATTCATACAGAATGGATGACAACAGGTTAATCAAACAGGTCTCAAGTATCTTTGGAACAGAATTCAACAACAACCTGGATTCATGAAGTCAAAGATTTGGAAAGAAACAATATTAGAGAAGAAGCAAGGTAGAGAGATGTTTAGAAAGGAAATGTTGAAAATGGAAGGATTCCAAGTTCGGAAGGGAAAAAAACAGGCTCAGAATGGTCTGAGGAGGGGAAAAGGAGACATAGTGAGCAGATGAAGAAGATTGGAGAAGGAAGGAACAACAAAGGATGAAGCAATGACATTTCCACCTTATCCCTAGAAGACCATAACGGAGAAATTATAATTTCGTGTGGCTATTTCTAGCAGAGTGCAGCCCTTGTAAGGCAGACCCTCCGATGAGGGTGGGCGGCATCAGCCATGGGTAGGTAACTGCCTGTTATTGTGGTGGAGGATAGTGTTATGTGTAGTGTGTGAGTTGCAGGGATGTTGGGGGACAGCACAAGCACTCAGCCCCCGGGTCATTGGAATTAACTGAGAAAGGTAAAAATCCCCGATCCGGCCGGGAATCTAACCCGGGAGTGTGGTGATTATTGTTTTAAGAGGAAGTACAACTAGGCAACCATCCTCCATATAACACTAATCAGAGAGAAAAATGGAAGGGGTCCGATACTTCGAAAAATGAAGGTAAGGGCCACGAAGGCCATTAAAATGAGACTCCCTGGGCCTCCATACGTAATACCGTCGGTGTCTGAAAAGAACAAGAGTTGACCAAGCGAGGTCGGATAGGATAGATGAAAGTGAGGAGCCTGCCACAAGTAAGTGGAAGCAATGCCAGGACTCAGCTGACTGCCCCGTGGTCGCCAACCCACGCTGCAAAGTTCAGAGCCCCTGGCGCCCCTTTTAGTCGCCTCTTACGACAGGCAGGGGATACCGTTGGTGTTATTCTACCGCCCCAACCACAGGGGGTCGAACCCAGGATCCTCTGAACCGAAGGCTGGTACGCTGACCATTCAGCCAACGAGTCGGAAATAATAATAATAATAATAATAATAATAATAATAATAATAATAATAATAATAATAATAATAATAATAATAATAATAATAATAATGGTTTTATGTCCAATTCATTACTTTAACGAATACATTAAGAAGTGTTCTAAAATGCACGCATCAAAATTAATACTCTTCTTTGATTTTGACGATCATAAACTGGGAAAGAGAGTATTCCATTCTATTTCGTTATATTCGAGAAGAATGATAGCGACTAATCGACTGAGCCACTTGCGTCACTAATTTAACTTTTTTTAAATTCTGGATCCAGCACAGCCCTCATATAAAATTGGTACACGTATGACTTACTATCTGAAAAAAAAAAAAATACTGTTCGGTAAAACACCCCTAGCACTCCTAGGGGAGATGGTGAAATATAAAAATAAACGAATTTGACTGATATTAATGTCGATTACATTCTTTACGAGGTCAAAAGTTAAACTGTGACACTTTGTATGGTTAAGGCATACTTCAGCCGCAATTATTATGAAGGTTGAGAAGGGGTGAAATTGAATGTAAATATGACGGATATTCTGCATGTACTGTATGTGGGTATGTTCCAGAATGGCTCTCAACGAAACTTGGTACACATACGACTTACCATCTTAGAAAAAATGCTATGGAGATGAAAAATAACAGCCTCCGCGGGGGATGGGGAATGGGAGGGGCTGACGTGCAAAAATAATTGAAAATAACCAATATTAATGTCGAAATCCATCGTTAATGTGTCTCTGATACGAACTGTAACGCTCTTGATACCGTTTAAGTCCACGTTCAGTCTCCACTGAGACAGGAGCTGAGAAGGGCTTAAAAGTACATCGTATAAAATGACCTAGATGAGTGTTGGACCCACTGCTTCCGGGGTCACTAGGATGATTGTGACAATCTCAATGACTGCCGAAATCGTGTATATTATTATGTACGTTGCGACTGGTAAATACATATTATTATTACTTTTAATTTTTGGAAAAAAAATCAAATACTTCCCAGTCATTTCTAGCCTCCACAATGACAAGGTTTTACACGAAAATTAAATAATCTAAAACTTGAAATCAGATACATCTAAATAACTCTAAAACTGCATAATTGGTCGTAAAATCAACATCTCAAAAATAAATAAATACTCGTAAGCATCCACTTCACTCTTAACTAACTGGTAATACAAATACTAAAGGTAAACATTCAAAAGCTACCCGGACAACGCCGGGTACTACAGCTAGTAATTAATAAAAACAATTGTGTTTTAAACATGAGTATATGGTTTGCATTATTCCCCATAAATGCACCATTTTTAGTTAATGGTAGTGGCGGTGATTATTGTGTACAAGGAAGTACAACTAAGTAACCATCATCTATTAACATTTTTTGTCTTTACAATTTGTTTTACGTCGCACCGACACAGATAGGTCTCATGGCGACGATGGGATTGGAAAGACATAGGAGTGGGAAGGAAGCGGCAATGGCCTTAATTAAGGTACAGTCATGTGTGGTGTGAAAGTGGGGAACCACGAAAAACCATTTTCAGGGATGCCGACCCACTATTTCCCGAATGCAAGCTCACAGCTGCGCGCCCCTAACCGTACAGCCAACTCACCCGGTCTATTAACACTAATCATAGGGGGGGGGGGGGAATGGAAGGGATCAGACACTTCGAAAAATAAAGGTTTTGGCCAAAGGAAGGGCGTGAAAACGAGTCTCACTAGGCCTCGATTGCTCTAAAAAGGAAAGGACGAGTTTGACCGAGGGAGGTCCGATAGGATAGATCAGGACCTCTCAAGGTGCATGCGGCTGGTGAATGCACTGTGCACGGTGCAAAAGACGACTTCGCTTGGTTGCAGAGAGTGCAGACCCCCACTCCTCGATTTGGAACAATAGCGCTGTTTCTTTCCCCACGTCTGTCTCACTCGTTCCCCCTGTCTCCCTGTTCCACACTTGCTCCGTAGCGCTCCAAATCTGAGCCGAGTTGAGCCGAGCTTAGCTGAGTAGCCCAGAGACGAAGCGTGGTCCAAGCCGAGTGGAACCGATGCACTGTGCACAAGAACTCTGCGCCGCTGTATGCACGCGTGAGATTTTGGGCGTTTGAGAGGCCCTGGGATAGATGAAAGTAAGGAGCCTGGCACAAGTAAGTGGACTCAGAGGGCCCCGTGGTCACAAAACCAGTTTTCCAAGTTAAGAGCCCCTCTTAGTCGCCTCTTACGTCAGTCAGAAGATATCGTGGATGTTATTCTACCACCCCTATCCACAGGGGGACTATCTTCAGTTATAAGTCGTGCTATGTAGTCTATGATGGAGGTGTAGGAATGTTTATAGTTAGTACGGCTGTGCTAGCACACAACCTATTCACGGTCCTTGAAGAAGAGCGCGACGTTATCTCTTTAACACTATCGACTGCTCGGTAACGCCCACGTAGTCTCTGGCCTCTGAACACTGCGAGCTTTTAACACACCTAACTCACATGTCCATGGGTTGTGCGACTAAAGGTCTCACCACTGTTTCTTGTCTATACAAGCAGCCTGTTATTTATTTATTTATTTAAAAAGAAAAATAAAAACACGATTTGTTCTGTGTGATTTCCGACCAAAGAGTCATCGTCATCATCATCATCATCAGTCGGTTTACTCATTGCTGAGCGTCGTGACCTCATTTCTTCACTTCATTAGTAACTGCATCATTAACCAGATTTTTCCATCCTGAACGGTCTTCAGCTCTTCTTAAGATATTGTGAACAGGTAGACCGGTGATCTTCTTTGCTTGGTCTAACCATATACGTGTTGTTCTCCCTCTTGGTCTGGTGCCTTCAATTTTGCCTTGCAGAATGGTCTTTTCTAAATTGTCTCCTTCTGGAGGTAACTTTCACTAACGCGGGAAGATGGTTTGTGATGTTCAGTTCTTCTATAATGGAGGCATTTGTTCTTCTTTCTGTCCATGGTATACGGAGCGTTCTCCGCCAACACCACATCTCAAATGCATCTATTCGGTTCTTCTCACTAGCCTTCACACTCCATATTGTTTGCGAACTTTGGGCTGGGAAGAACGTGGATGTAAGGAGACGAGCTGCTCAACTAAGCATATGTTCCAAGCTGCCAGTGCAGAGATGGTGTGGAATGACATTAGTAGACGAATAAGCCTGAGTGAAGTTCTTCTCAAGTAGGGATAAGATCATAAAATGAAGACAAAATTGGAATTCAAGAAGACAAATTGAGGGAAACACCCGTACGAAGACGAATCAGGAACTGTAATCATTTATCAAGGGGGATGTTTGATAAATTTCCAACTTCTTTGAAATCATTTAAGAAAATATTGTTTGAGTCATCAGTCCATAGACTGGTTTGATGCAGCTCTCCGTGCCACCCTATCCTGTGCTAACCTTTTTCATTTCTACGTAGCTATTGCATCCTACATCTGCTCTACTCTGCTTGTCATATTCATACCTTGGTCTACCCCTACCGTTCTTACCACCTACACTTCCTTCAAAAACCAACTGAACAAGTCCTGGGTGTCTTAAGATGTGTCCTATCATTCTATCTCTTCTTCTCGTCAAATTTAGCCAAATCGATCTCCTCTCACCAATTCGATTCAGTATCTCTTCATTCGTGATTCGATCTATCCATCTCACCTTCAGCATTCTTCTGTAACACCACATTTCAAAAGCGTCTATTCTCTTTCTTTCTGAGCTAGTTATCGTTCATGTTTCACTTCCATACAATGTCACTCTCCCAGACGAAAGTCTTCAAAAACATCTTTCTAATTCCGATATCAATGTTTGAAGTGAGCAAATTTCTTTTCTTAAGAAAGCTCTTCCTTGCTTGTGCTAGTCTGCATTTTATGTCCTCCTTACTTCTGCCATCGTTAGTTATTTTACTACCCAAGTAACAATATTCATCTACTTCCTTTAAGACTCCATTTCCTAATCTAATATTTCCTACATCACCTGCCTTCCTTCGATTGCATTCCATTACTTTTGTTTTGGACTTATTTATTTTCATCTTGTACTCCTTACCCAAGACTTCATCCATACCATTTAGCAACTTCTCTAGATCTTCTGCAGTCTCAGATAAAATAACAATATCATCGGCAAATCTCAAGGTTTTGATTTCCTCTCCTTGGACTGTGACTCCCTTTCCAAATTTCTCTTTGATTTCCTTTACTGCCTGTTCTATGTAAACATTGAAGAGGAGAGGGGACATAGGTAAAGAAATTATAGAAAATCTGCCATTTGGGGACAACTCCAAATGCAATCATTTGTGATTGATTGATTGATTGATTGATTGATTGATTGATTGATTGATTGATTGATTGATTGATTGATTGATTGATTGATTGATTGATTGATTGATTGATTGATTGATTGATTGATTGATTATTCGAACACAAACTGCATCTGCAGTGTCTTATCTCCGCAGATGACGTAGCATTTTCTTCCAACAGAAGGCAAGAATTTGCAACCAAAACTAGGCTCCAAATCTCTTATAAAAAGACCCCCTACATCGAAGGATCCTCTCGGTATCTAGATGGACAACCTATTTATCAAGCAATACATTCAAGTTACGGAGATAAATAATTAAATCTTCAGGATAAAAACGTGAAACAGACACTCTAAATTGAAACAGCCTGTATAATCAAATAAGAAGTAAGGAGGAAATAAAATGCAGACTAACACAAGCAAGGAAGGCCTTTTTTCAGAAAAGAAATTTGCTCACTTCGAACATTGATATAGGAATTAGAAAGATGTTTTTGAAGACTTTCGTCTGGGAGAGTGACATTGTATGGAAGTGAAACATGAACGATAACTAGCTCAGAAAGAAAGAGCATAGAAGCTTTTGAAATGTGGTGTTACAGAAGAATGCTGAAAGTGAGATGGGTAGATCGAAGCACGAATGAAGAGAGGAGATAGATTTGGCTAAATTTGACAAGAAGATGAGATAGAATGATAGGATACATCTTAAGACACCCAGGATTTGTTAAGTTAGTTTCTGAAGGAAGTGCAGGCGGTAAGAACGGTAGTGGTAGATCAAGGCATGAATATGACAAGCAGATTAGAGCAGATGTAAGATGCAGTAGTTACGTAGAAATGAAAAGGTTAGCACAGGATAGGGTGGCATTCAGAGCTGCATCAAACCAGTCCATGGACTGATTACTCAAACAATATAATCAACTGCCTGTCTCTCACCCGAAGGCCCCGCGTTCGATTCCCGGCCGGGTCAGGGATTTTTATCTGTACCTGAGGGCTGGTTTGAGGTCCACTCAGTCTATGTTATTACAATTAAGGAGCTATGTGACGGTGAGATAGCGATTCCGGTCTAGGAATTCAAGATTAAGCTACAGTCCTTCGGGCTGAGCAGCGGTCGCCTAGTAGGCCAAGGCCCATCAGGGCTATTGCGCCACGGGTTTTGATTTGGCTTCGTTTATGGAATCAACTGGATTAGATAGAACAAAAGACATTCTCCTGGAATGCAGAACTAAGATACTACAAAACGATAATGCATCGGAGACCTTATTCACTGGAGGCAAATCACTAATGAAAGAGAGAAGCAAGAAAGGAAAATCTTGAGGAAAATCTTCGACCAAGTCTGCATCGAGTGAATCTGGATGAGAGAAAATCTCAACAACTATATCGATAATCCGAATATTTTCAGGAAAACGCGATTGCAGTTTTACGGTTATATTCTCAGAATGAACAATGATAAATTAACCAAAACGATTTCCAAACATTTCTTGCCACTGTTAATCTAGAACAATTGATCATTGAAACTGGGACAGACCTTCGAAACTATGCATTAGAGATTTGCATTCATAACTCTAGTTTACAATCATCAATGTGCAGGCGAAACCCAAAACTAGAACCAATACAACCTGGGCAGAAATATGTAAGAACAATTTTTCAACGAGAAGTGAACGATATTTTATGAAAAGAAAGTAAGGAAACCCATTGTACATTCAATCGTGTTCCTTAATTGCAATAATGGAAATCGTATGAGTTATACTAACACTCAGAGAAGATCTCAGACAAATTTAGGAAAAGAAGTTTGAAATTTTACGGACATATTCTCAGACTGAGTAAGCAGAGATTGACCAAAAGAGTTCTGAACCTTGCCCTATCAATGAAAGTACATTTAAAAAATGGCTGCTCGAAGTTGGAAAATATCTTCAGGAAATAGGCATCACATATAGTATTTATTGTATTAGACAGATCTAAGTTCAGAAAATTAGTCGACAATCACCGGTTTGCAGACCATTCAAGCAGTACCACCAACAAAACCTGGTCAGAAGATCGGAAGAAAAGCCACAGCGGGAAGATGAGATTTTGGGGTAAGAAAAAAGGCAACTACATCAGCTAAATAAGTTCAATCACGGTCCTTAGTCCGGCGTAACGAGGTAGAAACTCTTGCTCACATCCTCCGATACTGCTCGTATAGAGAAGCTCTACGAAATACAAGGCACCATAAACTATCTGCCATTGCGGAAGTGTTAAGGGACTCAGGCTTTACAGCCTTCGAGAAGGTTCACGGTCTCTCTATTACAGGCATCACCCGTCGAATTGACACGATAGCATTCAAAGACCACCGAAAGTGCTTTATAACAGATTCGACGATGAGATTCAAGACATCCGAAACACAACTCAATGAGGTACATGAGGAAAAGAAAACATGTGAACCAACCATCCCACTCTATCAACAGCAATACCTGTTGAATAATATGGAAGTCGTAGGATTAATGGTTGGCGCTAGAGAAACTATTCCTCTCCTTTTCGTCCAGTTCTGGAAATAATTTAACCTCAATCAGGCATTAATAAAAGAAATATCAGTGACTGCCTTGAAATATTCATTTTTAATGTAACATGTATGTATGTTGGGTATTCAGTCCGAAGGCTGGTTTAATCCTCCACAGCTCCGCCAACAGCTGTCATAAATAGCCTAGGTGTCACTGAAGAGGTGTACTATGGAAATGAGGAGTGAGGTAATTTCCCGTTGTTTTCCTCGCCGAACCAGAAATTGCTATTACATATCAGTCTGCCAAGCCCACTGGAATGCATGCAACAACCGACCCTATGAGCGATATTTTCACACCATTCATAACAGGGACTGGCTGCATAAGGAATGGCATTACTTTTTTTTTTTTTTTTTTGCTAGTTGTTTTACGTCGCACCGACACAGATAGGTCTTACGGCGACGATGGGACAGGAAAGGGCTAGGAGTGGGAAGGAAGCGGCCGTGGCCTTAATTAAGGTACAGCCCCAGCATTTGCCTGGTGTGAAAATGGGAAACCACGGAAAACCATTTTCAGGGCTGCCGACAGTGGGATTCGAACCTACTATCTCCCGAATACTGGATACTGGCCGCACTTAAGCGACTGCAGCTATCGAGCTCGGTAATGGCATTACTAACATCACTCATACCTCTGTCACTTTCATATTGTCAAAGCCAAGGATGAGACTGAGACAGGTCAATGAAAGTAACAAATTTGATATAGCCCATACTAGAAGACATAGTGCACTGTAAACACTACATCTCGCCAGCGAAGGCATTGTAACAACATACAATGTGTCAAATGTGCTAACCAACTCACAATTACTTTCAATATTTATCTTGTCTTTCTGTATACTTCGTCCTAGGAGGCAATTTCCAGTTGGGGAAAGTCGAAATAAATAAATAAATAAATAAATAAATAAATAAATAAATAAATAAATAAATAAATAAATAAATAAATAAATAAATAAATAAATACATAAATAAATAAATAAATAAATAAATAAATAAATAAATAAATAAGCTTAAGTGCGGCCAGTATCCGTGAGATAGTGGGTTGCAACACTACTGTCGGCAGTCCTGAAGATGGTTTTCCGTGGTTTCCCATTTTCACACCAGGCTGTACCTTAATTAAGGCCATGGCTGCTTCCTTCTCACTCCCAGCCCTTTCCTGTCCCATCGTCGCCATAAGACATATGTTTGGAGCGACGTAAAAAACTTGTATAATAATAATAATAATAATAATAATAATAATAATATTCTTTCTCCGATATTTAAATTTACCAGCGAAATGTAGGCTACATGTGCAAGTAAAGTGATTTGTTCCTTCCTATCTGGAATGTGTGGCACATGATGTTTCAATGACGCATGCTCTATTTACTGTGCGGTAATCGCAAAGAGGATTGTGTAACTCTTATCACAAAAATAATATTCCTCAAATTCCGAGTACAGATATGACTCATAATGAAGTCACTGTGTTCATAATTGTATCTTGATTTGGGTTCATCACGATGATCACCATCATTTTCAAACTCTAGTTTCCCGGGTGTGATGCACAACCGCTCGCCATCTCCTTCCGTCTTCATACAAGTCATATTCTGTCCCAGGATACCTTCCCACCTGAGACCTCTCCTTCACATCTGATCTTACTTTTTCATTCCAGCGTTTCCTTGGTTAATAAAGGCTGAAGTTCTTTCTGGCAGGTCTCTTGCTCTTCATGCCATTGAAGTGTGCACTTCTATATTACTCACCCCTGCCCGTCGTAAGAGGCGACTAAAAGGGGTGACCAAGGGATGGTGATATTAGAACCATGAGAATACTTGACATTAATGCCATTACGTGCGGAACACCATGGGTCGAAGTTTCTTGCGAATAGTACCAGCTTGTCGTCGCCATAAGACCTATCTGTGTCGGTGCAACGTAAAGCAAAAAAAAAAAAACAGCTTGCGAGAAAAACCATGGGTCTACGTTACATAAGATCATTACCATTATGCGCGGAACAGTACGGGTCTGGGCGTTGTTTGTGATAATGGCCATCGTGTGTATTCCACCAGTAGGTTCCACTGTGTTCATAACGGATCTGTGTTACCAATGAGTAATTCCACTTCACGAGAAACACCGCGGGAATACCGGCGCACGTGATTTGTCCCACTATGTATACTGCTAATAATAAGAGTTGGCGTCTTACATTTCTTAGAGGGAGGTCCGTTTACTGTCTGCCGAGGCAGGATAAAGGGAGTGGCTGTGTGGTTGCCATGGAAACGAGGGTGGGGCGACTGCGGTTGCCATGGAGATTAAACTTCAGGGCAGCTCGCCTTGTTAGGAGTTGCCAAACCTGTCACTGTCACTGATAAGAACCTGATTGTTTGTATAAGAGTGATCGCAAATGGGACGACACCGCCTGGCCAGGTAGTCTATAACAGATCACAGCGGTCAGAATGAAGGAGGGAACAAGTGAGTCGGAAGCGAAGGGTAAAAGTATGTAGAAAGGAATGCTGGAATGTGGCAACATCGTGAAATGGCACGTGCAGTGATCCTCCCTCCAACCTTACCTGTCAGACGCCAACTTTAGTTAAGTCTAGTATAAGAAACATCACGGGTCTGCGTTGCTTGTGAGTAGCACCCTTACGTGCTAAACACCATAGGTTTGTTACCTGTGAGTGCCATTGTGTGTGACATACCATGGGTCTACATTTCCTGTGATTAGTACCACCATACGAGAAACACCATGATTCTACGTTACCTGTGCTTAGTATCACTATAGGAGAAACACCATGATTCTACGTTACTGTGCTTAGTATCACTATAGGAGAAACACCATGATTCTACGTTACTGTGCTTAGTATCACTATAGGAGAAACACCATGATTCTACGTTACCTGTGCTTAGTATCACTATAGGAGAAACACCATGATTCTACGTTACTGTGCTTAGTATCACTATAGGAGAAACACCATGATTCTACGTTACTGTGCTTAGTATCACTATAGGAGAAACACCATGATTCTACGTTACTGTGCTTAGTATCACTATAGGAGAAACACCATGATTCTACGTTACCTGTGCTTAGTATCACTATAGGAGAAACACCATGATTCTACATTACCTGTGCTTAGTGTCACTATAGGAGAAACACCATGATTCTACGTTACCTGTGCTTAGTATCACTATACGAGAAACACCAGGGTTCTACGTTACTGTGCTTAGTGTCACTATAGGAGAAACACCAGGGTTCTGCTTTACCAGCGATTAGTACCATTATGAAGGGCCAGTGACCTGGATTTTGGACTCCTTAAGATAATACGTAGCATCCCAGTACGTAATTAAAACATTATGAATTGGATCCACTGATTGTTCTTGTTTCTTTTCATCACCATTCCTTTCATATTTTAGTAACTGAATGAAAAAAAATGAGTGGAAATATATTAATGTACATTTTGAATAAAACACAAGATCGACAGTTGCAATTAGTAAGAATTGGAAAATTTAAATAGACTGTTATTAGATCTTACGAATAAATGTTACTTTACATATTGCTTATAAGGTATTCGAATGGAATCAGAACAGGTATAGTACCTTTCCTTACAAACCATATTGTGTGTAGTTGTAGATGGAAGTTGTACTTTTACGTCTATAGACCTGTGGTTTCATGAGAAAGTTATTTAGAGCTGCCCATGACTAAATACCGGAGTGGAGAGATTTATACTACATTTCTATAAAGTTTGTCCTTGTGACTTATTGCGCCAGAGGAAGCTAAATTTAGAAGTAATGGCCTCTGTTTAAGAATGAACGGCATATGGGGTTAATAGGTGCTAATTCTATTTTTGGAATAAAACAATTTCTTCGTGGAGATGAGCCCGTTAGAATTTCTGCATTAACGATACTTTTGTCTAGCTTCAGTACAGTCAATCTTGTTCCGTTGCACAAACCAGCTTTCTTAATTTACATCATCGCACTCTACGGAACCAATGCTAGGGACGTAATGTTACTAAAAAATGACAATGTCATTTCATGAATGAAAGAAATGAGCTATTTTCTTTTGTCAGTTAGCACTTTCAATACCTAAAAACTTCAAACCGTCGCCTACGAAACAGTATTACGTTGATGACGCTTCAAACCAGGCAGTAGGACTTGGTTCAGTCTTTTGCCAATAGGCGTAGATGATATTAATGCCATTACGTGCAACAAAATGACAATCTCACCTCGCTGAATGAAAGGCATTTTATTGAGAACCAAACATGTGAAATTCCAACACGCGCGAGAAATGTGATAGATGCCACTTCTCTGAAAGAAGAAAAAGAAGAACAGGTTTTGTACTTATACTTACTCTTTGCACGTTATGCGCAATTATAACCAAATACAGTATATTTTGTTATAACTTAATTCATTCATACACGGCACTTCCCAGATTCAGCGGAAGGATTTCCTCACTGGAAGATCGTATTAGTTGCTTAACAGTTAGTGTATGATGGTCGTAATTGCATAGTTCTTTGTAACCTATATAATATGGTGCCAGTTATAGTTTTACAAACCGAGCTCGATAGCGGCAGTCGCTTAAGTGCGGCCAGTATCCAGTAATCGGGAGACATTGGGTTCGAGCCCCACTGTCGGCAGCCCTGAAGATGGTTTTCCGTGGTTTCCCATTTTCACACCAGGCAAATGCCGGGGCTGTACCTTAATTAAGACCACGGCCGCTTCCTTCCAATTCCCAGGCCTTTCCTATCCCATCGTCGCCATAAGACATAACTGTGTCGGTGCGACTTAAAGCAAATAGCATGATGATGGTAGTTTTACGAACGTTCCCGTTTTCACAGTATCTCTGTGGAAGGCAATACAAGTCTGGATGTAGGCCGTACGTAGTTTGAACTCAGGCCGACAGATATTGCTGTCATCATGACTAATATGAGACAAACACTTTCTTGAAAAAAACGTATTTTTCTTTAAAAAGTGCAAAAGTCTTGGTATGAGAGGTTCGCTGTATTTTTCTTGTAAAGGATACATAACAATCTATCACTGGTACCAATGTCAACTGTTGAAACTTCCCCATTTTCTCAATATCACTGCGAATGACAGACAGAATAGACTTTATATGTTATATAGGTTCGTAGATTCGTTTGTTCTATTAATTGGATTCATACTTCTAATGAATATGTCTGTTGTTGAATTCTGCGATAGTAGAGTACAGGCTTCTAAAAATATGAGAGATATGGTGCGAATGGTAGAAGGTAGATAGAGTATATTCGAACGGTATTTTCCACTCCCAGAGTAGGTTTCCGAGTTGATTGTAAAAGTCTGATGTTTTGTGCCCGGATGAGTATTTTCTGCTCAACGCTGTTGTCTTTTGAGATTGAACCTACAAGCCTAGTGATGGCAAAACTTTTCAAAATTTCGATACATCGGTCTTCAAAATATCGATATATTTATGTTTTAAAAATATTTGTGCTATTACCGGTATCCATTATTGTAAGTCTAGTTTTACATTTAACGCAATGATTAAAGGATTCATTAAATTTAATAAGTCTTGGCACAGATTCAAAAACAAGCTTAAAACAATGACCAAGTAACATGACTTTTTCACTAAAATGACGTTTTATTATAAAAGCGTTTACAGCTGAAAGACGTTATGATACATAGAAAAAACAGTATATGCAAGATGTCTTACACCGAAAAATCGTACGAAAAACTACAAACGTATAATTTGTGTAAGAAGTACTGTATATCTGATAATTATCAGAGCTCTATAAAATAATAAAACATTTTCTTCCCAACTTCTTCCTCAACACTGCAATTCCATTTGTTCGTGAGAAAAACATGATGATGATCGTAGGTCAATCAATCAAAATCAATTAATCAATCAATACCTCTTAGGTAAGCCATTTAGAAAAAACAGCTTGGATAACAGTTTGCCTTTTGATCGGTTTCCCTTTTCAGTGATGGTGTTGCCGGCCTTTGAAAACGGTCTCACTGCTGTGACAGAGGTCGCTATAATGCTCAAGTATTGCCTATTTTTTTTTGTTTTAATAGCTAACGTGTAAAGCTATGCATACAAGTTTGCACGATGAATGAGATGTGATATTATCACTTATTTACCGAAGTGAATTGAGAAATGAAAATTCAAATTTCGTAACTGGAGCATGCAAATATTGAAAGGGTCTGAAAATGAATCAAATCGTATGCAAAAAATATTAAATTAGACAGAAATATCGATACAGTGCACAACATATCCATATCGTGAATATATCAGACCTCAAAATATCGATGTCCATATATCGATATTTCCATCTCAAAATATCGATATTTCCGATACATCGATATTTGTTTACCATCTCTCTACAAGCCATATACAGTACCTCTCCAAAAGCGGAAATCTTGTTTCTAAATGTTTCGACTTTCCGGCAGGGAATGGTCTTTTTATCTTCGCGCCGGTCTGTCTTGAGACAGACTTCTCTGTACGGGAGTGAAGTGGGTGGACTCAAGAAGAAGAAGAAGAAGAAGAAGAAGAAGAACGTTTTAAGAGAAAGTACAACCAGGCATTCATCCTCTATATACCACAGAGAAAATATGGAAGGGAACGGATACTTCAAAAAATGACGGTGTCAGCCAAAGAAAGTCAAGGACCACAAAGGGCGTGAAAATGAGACTCCCTAGCCCTCGAATGCTCTAACAGCGTCGGGGTTGGAAAAGAACAAAATTTGCCCAAGGGAGGCCGGATGGGATAGATGAAAGTGAGAAGCCTGGCACAAGTGGAAGCGATGCCAGGACTCAGGTAAGGGGTTCGTGGTCGCCAACCCACGCTCCCAAGTTGAGAGCCCCTGGGGCCCCTTTTAGTCGCCTCTTACGACAGGCAGGGGATACCGTGGGTGTTATTCCACCAAACCCACCGACATGGGGAGTGGACTTCAAGTTATCTTAATCATAAATTTGAAGTAACAGACATGAAAGTAGCGAAAATAATTATTGATAAAAACAGGTGGAAACAATGACAGGAGGGTGCTTGGAATAAGGAGATAAAAGCTAAATTAGGAAAAACTCAATGGACGTCTTCCAAGTTGACGCCCATGGCTGACAGCGAATCCAAATCGCCTACTTCCAGATGAAACAAGAATGCATTTACCGCCTCCACCAGGCAGTTATTATTGAGCCTCCGAGGCTCAGGCGGCATCGCGCCGGCCTCTCACCGCTGGGTTCCGTAGTTCAAATCCCGGTCACTCCATGTGAGATTTGTGCTGGACAAAGCGGAGGCAGGGCATATTTCATTCCAGCAAAACACTCCAATATCATATAATTTCATTTATCATTCATTAATCATTGCCGCAGAGGAGTGCGACAGGCTTCGGCAGCCGGCTCATCCGCTAGATGGGGCTTCATTCATTCCATTCATGACCTGGTGGAATGACTGAAAACAGGCTGTGGATTTTTATTTTCATTATTATTGTACCGGGAGGTACACCTCAACCCTGCACATTTAAAAGAAGCGCCTTAAAGGACGCTATCTCTCATACAAATCTTGAAACAGCTACGGCATGAAGTTGGGACATTGACCAGAAGAGGTCACCATTGAATTATGGAGTAATTGTGTTATTGTGAAGTTACCTAAACTGGCTGTATTTATTGGTTTTGTTGTGGTTTACGTCAAGAAGTTTGAACCTTTTTCCATAGATGTCGTCACAAAAACTGAGGTAATGCACTCTGGTGCAAGGTAAAAGAATTAAGGATTTAAAAAAGTTTTGTGTCATTATGTTTTCTCAACTAAATTAACTTTCATTTATTTTGTTATTTCAAGGTTTGCAACCCTTCTTTCTCATTCCGCCAGTTTTTGAATCTGGACAATCACTAATTTTCTGTAAATATCTTTCAGCCAATTACTGGCTTCTTGTAGGTTTTTGGTTTACCCAATAAAAATTAGAGGGTGTGTCCGGATTTAATCCAGAACCCTCTCGAACCGTCCCCTCGGGTATATAAGCAGCGGCCTTTTCAGGCTACCTTTTCTTTTGATCCCCTAATTTCTGAGAGTGTGTGCATTAAGACAGGAGTCATATCTCTCTGTAGCTACCTCCGCAGGCTTACACGAGGGAAGGTTCGAATTTCTAACTAGGTAACCACCTGTTTTCTAAAATGTAAATTTTCTTTCGGCTAATGTAACATTTCATAAAGTCTTAAATTGTAAATCGGGGATAGAGACAGAGAGTGCGTTACCCTCTCGAGTTCCCATTCAACTTAGTTTGAGGTGACTACGATTTTGCAACTGTCTCTCTTTTCTGTAAAACGTTTAATTAACCTTCATTATAGTCACCTCAGTAGCTTGGGATTAGCCTCTGCATCATCGGGCCGAGAGCCCAATCAGGATTTTATATGTAATTTTCTAGGAGCGCAAGTGTACGCCTCCATTCATTTTCAATCAATCAATCAATCAATTAAATCACTACTGATCTGCATTTAGGGCAGTCGCCCAGGTGGCAGATTCCCTATCTGTTGTTTCCCTAGCCTTTTCTTAAATGATCGCAAAGAAATTGGAAAATTATTGAACATTTCCCTTGGTAAGTTATTCCAGTCCCTAACTCCCCTTCCTATAAACGAATATTTGCCCCAATTTGTCCTCTTGAATTCCAACTTTATCTTCATATTGTGATATTTCCTACTTTTTTTTTTTTTTTTTTTTTTTTTTTTTGCTAGGGCTTTACGTCGCACCGACACAGATAGGTCTTATGGCGACGATAGTTCCTACTTTTAAAGACACCACTCAAACTTATTCGTTTACTGATGTCCTCCTAGCCATCTCTCCACTGACAGATCGGAACATACCACTTAATCGAGCAGGTCGTCTCCTTTCTCCCAGTTCTTCCCAGCCCAGACTTTGCAACATTTTTGTAACGCTACTCTTTTGTCGGAAATCACCCAGAACAAATCGAGCTACTTACCTTTGGATTTTTTCCAGTTTTAATAATAATAATAATAATAATAATAATAATAATAATAATAATAATAATAATATTTGTTTTACGTCCCACTAACTACTTTTACGGTCTTCGGAGACGCCTTTCCAGTTTTTGAATCAAGTAATCCTGGTGAGGGTCTCTTACACTGGAACCATACTTTAGTTGGGGTCTTACCAGGGACTTATATGGCCTCTCCTTTACGTCCTTACTACAACACCTAAATACCCTCATAACCATGTGCAGTGATCTGTACCCTTTATTAACAATCATATTTATGTGATTACCCCAATGAAAGTTTGGGCCAGTAATTTAATCTGTTTTTCTTTTCCACGAAGGTCCAGTAGTTTGGGTACTTAGTTACCTCTGTGTACTAGATTGTAAAATTGTAAGTTGGGTTCTAGAGAGGCCAGAATTTGTAAGATTTGTAAGAAATTGGGAGCGCAGTTTCCTTGGTTAATGTTGGAGAGCATGTAAGCTCTTTTCTGGGATTGCTGTGATATTGAGGGGTATTTTTGGAAGGCCGTATTTGTAACCTTTGGAGCAAGATGCTTTTGTTTTGGGCTATTTCTCCTTGTCTATGTAAACGCTAATTGGCGATATTGTAAAGTTGGAAATTAGGGGCTTGAAGCCCAAATCGGTTAAATTCCCTATTCTTGGGTTTTCCAGTTCTTGTATCAAGATTTTTATTGCACCTGATCTTTCTTCTAGCTTGTTAAGTTTGAAAGTTTAAAAGAAATATAACCTTATTATAAAGTTTTAAGTTAATCTTTGATATAGGCCTAGTAGATAGTCCCATTCCACCCAGCACATTCTTTCACCTTTTTCTGCTCCACGAAAACACGATAACAAATATTCTTTTTGTTTCAGCCATCTATGGGCTACAATAGCTGCCTCTGTGGGTCCGTGGTAGAGTGTCGGCCTCCGGATCCTAAGATTGCGGGTTTAAACCCGGCAGAGGTAGTCGGATTTTTGAAGGGCGGAAAAAAGTCCATTCGACACTCCATGCCGTACGATGTCGGCATGTAAAAGATCTCTGGTGATACATTTGGTATTTACCCGACAAAATTAATTAAATCTCAGCCATAGACGCCCAAGAGAACGTCGAAATTGACAAGCAGACAGCCAGATGGCGTCAAATCGAAATGTCTGCAAATGGTAGCTGAGGCCATACGATGATTATTATTATTATTATTATTATTATTATTATTATTATTATTATGGGCTACAATTTCGCAACTTCATTGCTTTCTCAAGTTCTTTCTCCTTCCTCTTTCGCCAGTATTTCTTCATCCGTTGGCTTGCTCGTGCTCGTCCTCGTCCTTCTGCCGAGAATACTCTATTCTTCCTCGTTTTCTCATCAGTTAGGTCCTTTACCTCCGCAACTCTCTGCCTGAAGATTTTTCTGTTTGTTATATCTTCTGCCGTGATCCCACATTTTTATAAATCTCGGTGGACTTCTTTTACCCATGGGACTTGTGTCTTCCTGTTCTCCTGGAAGGTAAGGATCCTGCTGGCGAGTCTCTCCGATCCCATCCTTTTAATATGTCCGTAGAACGTCAATCTCCTCTTTTTCATTGTGGTGGTGATGTTTTCAAATTGTTGGTATAGTTCTTGGTTTGGTCTCATGCGAAACGTAAACTTGTCTGATGATTTTATGGGTCCAAGAATCTTTCTACGGAACCTCCTTTCTTTTTCTTTTTTTTTTTTCTTTTTTCTTTTTCCAAATCTGAGAGTCCCTTCGTGGCTATTGTCTCAGCTGCGTATAAACATTCAGGTTTGACTATCGTGCTGTAGTGCTTGAATTTGGCCTGGTAGGAGAGTGACTTAGATTTGTAGGTGTTCTGTTTTGTTTTACCTGGCAAGATTGAGGCCTTCCTCTTCCATCTAACCAGGTACTGAAGTATACGTATATTGTATTACATTACAATTAGATTAAATACAAATTAAGTTAAAGTAGATGAGCTGCTCGACTAAGTGGTACTTTTCAAGCTGTCAGTGGAGAGATGGCGTGGAATGACATTAGTAGACGAATAAGTTAGAGTGATGTTTTTAAAATTAGTAAATATCACAATATGAAGATAAAGTTGGAATTCAAGAGGACAAATTGAATATGCGTTTATAAGAAGAGGAGTTAGGTTTTGGAATTTACCAAGGGAGATGATCAATAAATTTCAAAATTCTTTGCATTTTTAAAAAGAAAAGGATAGGTAAACAGCAGATAGGGGGATCTGCCACCTGGACGACTGCCCTAAATGCAGATCAGTGGTGATTGATTGAATACAAAAATGACGAGTGATGAAATTAAATTAAGTTGAAATAAATTAAATATGTATGTATGTATGTTCAGTCCGTTAGCGATGCCGCTTGTGGGATCCTCAACAGCTCTGCCATCAGCTGTCATAGATGGCCTAGACATCATTGAAGAGGCGTACTAGGGAAATGAGCAGTGAGGTAGTTTCCCGTTGCTTTCCTCACCGACCCAGAGTTGCTATTACATATCAGCCGGCCAAGTCCACTGAAATGCATACATCAACCAACCCTATGAGCAACATTTTCACACCATTCATAGCAGGGACTGGCTGCATAAGTATTGGCATTACTAGCATCGCTCATACCTCAGTCACTTTCATATTGTCAAAGCCAAAGATAAGACAGAGACAGATCTATGAAAGTAACAAAATTGCTCTAGCCTATACCGGAAGACATAGTGCACTGTAAACACTAGGTCCTGCCAGCAAAGGCGGAAAATTAAATATAATAAATGGAAATATTCTTAAAACTAATACCTTACGTGTAAGAAAGACGCATGCATACAATTTAATAACATTAAAAATAAAACAATCAAGAATTTTAAAACTAATCTTCTCTTTTATTTAAAACTTTACAACACTAAAGTACCGCATCCACATGAAAAGGTCCAAGGATATGACGAGTGCCTAGATCCATGCCTGCAATCCTCTGACAAACATTTGCTGAGCAACACAGATAGCACCTGAATCAGCAGAAACAACAGATGCGCCATAAGCAAGCATCCCACGAGCCTTGCATGCAACGTTCTCCCACTGCTTATTACTGTAACGTGAAAACTCATACGATTATCCCACGTGAGTGTGCGTGCCCAACCCTTGTCTCGTTTCTGTACAAGGTTGAGTATGAAATGACATGAAACTTCGTCTTTACGACCGGATGCCCTTCCTGACGTCAACCTCAGAGGAGTTAATGAAATGAAATGAATGGCTCTGCGCCCGAACATGGCCTATGGCACCAAGGGAACTGCTCAAGGCTTTACGTTTCATCCGAAAGAAGACTCAGCATCAACAGCGACACATGCCCTCACTCCATTTTCAAATTTCTGCTGCTCACTTCATGCACCTGTTGCTCCTCCTTAGGAACTCTCTCTCACAGTAACCTATGGTATGATTCTTTTCATGTTCCTTTCTCTACATTACATGATTTGTCACTTGCTTATACCCTTCCAGTTACAAGATTGTGAGCAACTGCAAGGTGACCTCGAAAATGTTGTGAGGTGGACAGCAGGCAATGGCATGATGATAAACGGGGCTAAAAGTCAGGTTGTGAGTTTCACAAATAGGAAAAGGCCTCTCAGTTTTAATTACTGCGTTGATGGGGTAAAAGTTCCTTATGGGAATCATTGTAAATACTTACATGTTAATATAAGGAAAGATCTTCATTGGGGTAATCACATAAATGGGATTGTAAATAAAAGGCACAGGTCTCTGCACATGGTTATGAGGGTGTTTAGGGGTTGTAGTAAGGATATAAAGGAGAGGGCATATGTCTCTGGTAAGACCCCAACTAGAGTATGGTTCCAGTGTATGGGACCCTCACCAGGATTACCTGATTCAAGAACTGGAAAAAATCCAAAGAAAAGCAGCTCTATTTGTTCTGGGTGATTTCCGACAAAAGAGTAGCGTTACAAAAATGTTGCAAAGTTTGGACCGGGAAGAACTGGGAGAAAGGAGCCGAGCTGCTCGATTAAGTGGTATGTTCCGATAATATTAAAGGATTTTTTGACTGGTAGTTTCAGACACAGAAGAATTGACGCAGTAATCTTTTTGGTTTATGCAGTGTGAGAATGTGGAGGAAAGATTAATGCTTTGCAAATATCTCCATGATTGTTGTAACAATGCTGAAAGTTTTACATTTTACCATTGCTCTATGGAAAAAAATGGTACCTTGTTTATCACCAGATGGTTCTCTATAGGTTATGTACACATTAGTCCATGTTGCTATATTTGCACAGAAGTCTGTTTTCTCAGCAGCGAGTAAGGGAAATAGAAAATATCAATCTTCAGGCTGATAATGAGGGGATAAAAATCAGGAGCAGTGAAAGGCAGGTGAAGAATGGCAAAGAAGCCTTGAATCTAGTTCATAATTTGTTGGCTGGCTGACTGATTGATTGTAAATAAGATGTGTATATCAGAATAAAATGTTTTTGGATTATGACAAAACTTCGTGGACTGTTGACTCCATGGCTAAATGGTTAGCGTGCTGGCCTTTGGTCACAGGGGTCCCGGGTTTGATTCCCGTCAGAGTCGGGAATTTTAACTATCATTAGTTAATTTCGCTGGCCCGGGGGCTGGGTGTATGTGTTGTCTTCATCATTTCATCCTCATCACATCGCGCAGGTCGCCTACGCGCGTTAAATCAAAAGACCTGCACCTGGCGAGCCGAACTTGTCCTCGGGCACTCTAAAAGCCATACGCCAATTCAAATTCAATACTCCATATGAATACTGCCGAAAAATTTGGAACTGCATCCACGCTTTTAACGTAAACCAGGTATATGAGCGTTTAGAGTGTTGGTTATACTCATAATTTGAAAACAGTAATTCAATATCTCGCCCCATTATGATTTTATCAGTTGCTCAAGTTAGGCTATTACATCGCTTCGCGGGCGAATTCAAATCGGCTTTGAGAAGCAGTGTTGCTAAATCTGCACATGGATTAAGACCGCCTTGAGAACATCAATCCAACAAAAAAACTTCCCCATGGGGAGGGATCTGAATACAGACCACCGAGCTGGCAGGATCGCTCTACGGCAGGGCCTCTCAGGGTGCATGCACTGTGCACGGTGCAAAAGACGACTTCGCTCGTTCCCCCTGTCTCCCTCTTCATCACTTGCTCCGTAGCGCTCCAAATCCCAGCCGAGTTGAGCCGAGCTTAGTCGAGTAGCCCAGAGACGAAGGGTTGGTCCGAGCGGGACCGATGCACTGTGCACAGGATCTCTGCGCCGCTGTTTGCACGCGTGAGATTTTGGGAGTTTGAGAGGCCCTGCTCTACGGTGACACGGGCTGAAAGCCACGGTGTATTTTTGTTTGAAGCTGATTTCTCGGCATGGCCCTCAAGCCGGTGTTCAGTAACTTGCAAATTTATCAATAACGTCTCGTCGAATGTCTTTAAACGAACAAGAAATGGCCTCGTCTTCTGTACAGCATAGCCCTCTGATCAATAGATAAGCAATTATGGTACATAATCCTAAAGTGTACGTACAGTCGCACTTCGATCTCTTGAACGACCATTACTCGAATTTTCAATATCTCGAAGTAACTTAAATTTCCCGGCCGTTTGTCAGATTCTTCGCGTATGTTTATTTCTCTATTACTCGAAATTCGGTTACACGAAGTTCTCGATTTCTGCAAGCAAACATTTCCTCCCTTGAAACAAACAAACTACTCTGTAACTCGAATGTTATTCAACATTAACTGTGCAGTACGGTTTCTGAGGAACAGTTAACAAGTAAAGAAAGGGTTACAATGATGCTGGGAGCTAATATGACGGGAACAGAAAAACTAAAACTTCTAGTGATAGGAAAATCTGCGAAACCTCGCTGTTTCTCGGATGTGAATTAATTACCAGTCACGCACGAAGTCGCGAGAACCGGCCGGCCGCAAAATGAGACGCAGGTCCGCGAGATGACGCAGGATGACTCACGGTGAGTTTCTGCGAACCACAGAACTGACTGGACCCGCGCATGTTACGGCGCAGGGTGACGTGACGCAGTTGCTGCGCGTGGTGACCCTGCGGACCGCAGTCTCTCTTCCGCAGTTTCCTGCAAGACTCACGGTGATTTTGGTTGTTCATATTGTTGATAAACCATTTTTCTGACTCAGGAATTCTTTTTGAAATATCATATTAAATGTATACTTTGTCTAAACCACCATAAACTATACTGTGTTTTGAGGAAGAATTAATGTACAATATAAAGCAACAGAATAGCAATTTATTGCAGTTAAATGTTTTATCTATTGATGAATGCAAACATAATTGTTTTGAAATGAGAAATTCCAAAAATAAATTCATGTGACAAATGCAAATTATTTGTAATGGCTAAACTGAGATATACAGATTGAAAACAACTTAATTCCATACACCAAAAAGTGCGTTTTAGTGAGAAAAATAAGTAACAAATAATGTGACGAAGTAATGACGAGGGGGATATGAGAGAAGGAAGTAATTATGAGTATTTCTTTTTCTTTTTACAAGTTGCTTTACGTTGCACCGACACATATAGGTCATAAACTGCGATCCAACTTGCGACGATTCTCGCCGTGACTCCCTCTGCCGTGAAGAATTCGACATGAGTCACCCTGCGTCACCTCACGGACCTGCGTCACATTTTGCGGCCGGCCTTAAAAAGCTCCATTTACGAATCTCGGCTGCGTGGTATTGATGAGAAGTTTCAACGTGATGAGAGGAAAGGTTAACACTAACAAACAGAAGAGACTAACGGATGTATTCCAAAGGTGTTCACGGAGGTATGTATCTTGTTTCACTACTGTATTCTGTCTTCTAAAAAGTTACTATAATAAGGGTTATAATGAAAGTGATGCCGTAAAATAGAGTTTGTATATTTTTAAGTACCGGTGCTGTTAAAAGTAATGTATTCAGCATAAGCCCATAGATGCATATGATTCAGGTATGCTCGAAAACGATATTCTATATATCTCGAAATTTCGATTACTCGAAATAAAATTTAGATCCCGAAGTGATTCGAGATATGGAGGTTGCACTGAACTTACTACACTAAAACACCGCATACGAAAAAAAAAAACAGTTTCTTTCCACAGAATTGGTATTTTTGTTAGTTTGTTTGTCCAATCCTTGTCCCATTTCTCTACGGGGTCGAGTATGAGGTGAGATGAATCTGTCGTGGCGGGTTTTTATGACCGGATGCCCTTCCTGACGTCCGCCTCATCGGAGAAGTTAACGAGCTGAAATGAATAGCGTGATATATGGTAGTAGGAAGGGAGAGGATGAAGCCCGGTGCCGGTGCATTGCCTACTCTTGTCGAATTAAAGGGTCAGCGTAAGGCTTAACGTTGCCATCCGACGGACGAATCACCATCAACAGCGTCATATGCCCTCACTCTATATGAGCACTGCGCAGAGGTTTGGAATTTTATCCAGGCTTTTGGTACGCAATCTAGTGATTAGAAATTGTATACCACCACCTCTCCTACTCTGCCGGCCAACATTCTGATGGTGAATATTTTTTCGACCAACGGGACTCGAACCGGCTAACCACGGTGTCAGATCCTTTTGACTTCAACGCTTTAACGATCATGGCCACCAGGGGGCTATATTTTTGTTATAGAAATAAAAAAGCAAAGTCATCTCTGTACAGGCAATGAAGGCCCTTGGAGGAGTGGAAGTTAAAGGCTTCCACTATCCGTAACCTCGGCACTTGATGGGGTAGAGTTGTTAGCTTTACGTCCGGCTGCCCTTGCCCCCAGGAAACAACCTGGTACTCATTTTTGGTGTAGGATGAGTGAACCTCTGGGCCAAGTGCACCTCCGGAAGTGGAAATCTCGTTTCTTAAATTTTTCGATTTCCTGACGGAGGTTCGAACCCACGTCCTTCCGGGCGAACCGAGCACGCCTTTACCGCCTCGGTTAGGCAGCCTCTTGTTATAGTAATAGGTAGAAAAAATATATGTATGGAACTTGTGCAGTGAGAAATTATTTTGCTCCCGGATAATTTAAAACATCCCACTCATGCATATAAAGATCCACTATATGCAAAGGCCCACCTTACATAAGTACAGCCACAAGCCATATGTTTACATTGCAGTATAATAATAATAATAATAATAATAATAATAATAATAATAATAATAATAATAATAATAATAATAATAATAATAATAATAATTTCGTGTGGCTATTTCTAGCCGAGTGCAGCCCTTGTAAGGCAGACCCTCCGATGAGGGTGGGCGGCATCTGCCATGTATAGGTAACTGCGTGTTATTGTAGTGGAGGATGGTGTTATGTGTGGTGTGTGAGTTTCAGGGATGTTGTGGACAGCACAAACACCCAGCTCCCGGGCCATTGGAATTAACCAATGAAGGTTAAAATCCCCGACCAGACCGGGAATCGAACCCGGGACCCTCTGAACCGAAGGCCATTACGCTGACCATTCAGCCAACGAGTCGGACACATTGCAGTAGTAAGGTTAGAAAATCGACTGGGTTGTTTAGAGTTTAACCGTCCCCATCGTTCGCTATAATTGAGGCAGATCTCCCACATCACTCACGTATACTTGTGGAAAGTTTCCCATCATCACCATCCGTTCATTTATCCAAATCACTTTTTAACAGGCTGCATGCTTCCACAACTGTACAACTCCCGCTAGAACACAGAGACGGGGCATTGATCCACTCAAGTCTGTGTGTAGTGAGTAGCGACAAATTATTAATCTGTTCAGCCCAATCGCTACACTAAATGGAATATTAGTTGTTTCTAAAGTACACAACCCAGGTCTTTAGTCAGTCAATTCCGTTGAAATAGAATTGAATTGATGAATTAGAGTAGGTGAAACATTATTTGGTCCTGTAATGATTAAGAGGAGAGTTCCTCAAGGCTGTGTTATTGGACCTTTGTTTTCTTATTTATATATGATATGAGTAAGAACTGGAATCAAAGGAGCATTTTCCCTTTTTCACACCAGGCAAATGCCGGGGCTGTACCTGAATATAAGGCCACAGCAAAAAAAAAAAAAAAAAAAAAAAAAAAAAGACCTCGACAATGTTCTGAGATGGACAGCAGAACGGGTGAAAAGTAGTCAGGGTGTCAGTTTCACCAAGGGAAAAAGTCTTCTAAGTTTCAGTTCCTGTGTTGATGGGTTAAAGTACCTTACGCGGATCATTGTAAGTACCGAGGTGTCAATATAAGGAAGGACTTTCTTTGGGGTAATCAGATCAACGAGATTGCATATCTCTGCCCATGATTATGAGGATATTTAGGAGTTGTAGTACGGATGTAAAGGAGAAGGCATAAATGTCAATGGTAAGACCACAAATACAGTATGGTTCTAGTGTATGGGACCCTCACGAGGATTACTTGATTCGAGAATTGGAAAAAAATAGAAAGAATAATAGCACAATTTGATCTAGGTGTGGAATGACAGGATAAGCTTGAGTGGGGCGTTCAAGAGCAGGACAGATCATAATATGAAGATAAAGTTGTCATTTAAGAGGAAAACTTGTGGAAAATATTAATTTATAGGAAGTGGAATTAGAGATTGGAACAATTTATCAAGGGAAATGGATGTTGGTTAAATTTCTAACTTTTTTGAAATCCCTTAACAAAAGCCTACGTGAACAACTCATACTGCCACCCGGGCAACAGGTCGTGACTGATTTGACAGATACTGAGTGGATTCTGGCGGTTTTTGTTTTAAACACAGGAACAATGGAAGTTCAAATTCTGTGAAAGATCCGAGTGGTGTAGCCACAGCTCGTTTTGCGCAAAACGCGGCGGAAGTGTCCTGACCCGTCTAGAGAAATCCGGAGACACGTTACTCCTACACCACAGGTCAGATCAGTATCTTGCTCTATTAGAAAGTTTCTCTGACCGAATCATTTTGCAGATATTATGGACTCCAAGATCACCCGACCTCCCGCCACCGTATGTTTTCTTGTGGAGTTACTTTAAACGATAGAGTTTATTGTAATCGGCCAAGAACAGTCGACGATCTTACTTACTTACTTACTGGTCGGCGCTACAGTCCTTGTAGGTCCTTGGCCTCCTTTATCACCTGCCTCCATTCATCTCGGTCCTCAGCTTTTCTTCTCCAACGTTTAACTCCTAACTTTCTAAGGTCATCCTCAACATCATCAATCCACCTTTTCCTGGGTCTTCCTCTTCTCCTCCTTCCATCAAGTTTCCCTATAAACACCTTTTTTACGGTGCAGGTTTCTGCCATTCTCTGAACATGACCGGCCCACCTAATTCTTCCCTGCTTAATTTTAGCAACAATATCTGGCTGGCCAAACAGTCCTTGCAGCTCTACATTTGTCCTCATTCTCCACCCATCCTGCTCTCTTACTGCACCGAATATCTTTCTCAATATCTTCCTTTCCCACCGTAACAGCCACTGTTCTTCTCTGGAGGTCATCACCCAGCATTCTGAGCCATACATAACTATTGGTCTTAGTACTGTTGTGTATATTTTAATTTTTGTATTCCTGCTGACATTCCTGGATTTAAACATATTTTGCAAGGCGTAAAAGCATCGGTTTCCACTTGTTATCCTCTCCTGTATTTCCACGGAGGTTTTATTGTCCTCTGTTATTATAGAGCCTAGATATTTGAAAGATGTGACTCTTTGATATTCCTTCCCATTTAATCTTACTGGGGTCCTTCCTCTTACTCCCTCTGTTACTCCCTCTGTATCTCCCATCTTCATATATTTTGTTTTGTTTATATTCACTTCTAGTCCTAGGTCCCGTGCTTTCCCTTCTAATACTGAGTAGCTCTCTTCAAGAGCTCTTTCATTTCTTGCAATTATTGCTACATCATCAGCATATGCTATCACTTGTACTAATCTGTTCAAAATGGTTCCCCCTGGGTTGATGGGCAATTCACGGATTACTTTTTCCAATGCTAGGTTAAAAAGAAGTGTGGAAAGTACATCTCCCTGTCTTAGTCCTCTCTCCACTAAAAACTCCTCTGACAGATCTTGCTCCACTCTCACCTTGCATACCGTTGTTTTCAAAGTCATTTCTGTTAATCTAATCAATTTCCTTGGGATTCCAAATTCTTTCATAATCTTGTAAATTTTACCCCTATCTAGACTGTCATATGCTTGTTTAAAATCAACATACAGCTGATGTAGCTGTTTGTCATATTCATAAAATTTCTCTAGCACTTGTCGTAATATAAATATCTGATCCAGAGTAGAGCGATGTTTTCTAAAACCTGCTTGGTAATCCCCTAATATTCTTTCCATCCATAATTCCAATCTTAAGGCTAGTACCTTACCAAAAACCTTGTACGTTCCATCCAGCAAGGTGATCCCTCGATAATTTCCACATACTGCCTTATCTCCCTTTTTATGTAATGGGTAAATTATACCCAATGTCCAATCCTTGGGTATTTCCTCCTTTGTCCAAACCTCCTTAATCAATTCATAAACAGCCATTTCTATTCCCTCTCCCCCATATCTCAACAGCTCTGACTCCATTCCATCTTCACCTGGGGCTCTATTATTCTTTAATGCATTAATTGCAGCTTTGACCTCTTCTAAGTCTGGCTCTTTTACTGATTCCTCTTCCAATTCTCTTTCTTCCCCATCAACATTTATATTTTCCTCCTCTCTATCATCTTCATTATTTCCATTGAGTAACTCGTAAAAATACTCCTGCCATCTTCCAAGCACTTTGCTTTTATCACCCAGAAGGTTTCCATCTTTATCCTTGAAGAAAACAGCTCTTGGTTGAAACCCTCTCTTAATGTCTTTTGTTCTTTCATAGAACTTTCGTACCTCGTTTCTATCCTTCATTTCATCCAGTTCTTCGATTCTCTTTCTTTCAAAAGCTCTTTTCTTATATCTACATATCTTATCTGCTCTTCTTCGTTTCTCTCTATACTCTTCTACTGTTTGTCTTGTTCTCCTTTGAAGCATTCTGTTCCTAGCATCATTCCTCTCTTGGATTAATGTTGAACATTCCTCATCAAACCATTCTGCTCTCTTTACCAATTTCTTCTTTCCCAAGGTACTATCTGCAACTTCACTGATAGTTGTTTTCAGTATCTCCCATTTATCTTCCACTTCTCCTTTCTCCCATAATTCCCTTTTTTATTGCCAAAGATTCAGCTATTTTCTTTTTGTATTTCTCTTGCAATTCCTCATTTTTTAGTCCTTCAATATTGTGCTTTGCTTTTCTTGTTACTTTTTCCGTTCTTGCCAAATCTATTTTTTGTCTGTACTTGACTCTAACAAGATAGTGGTCTGTATCTGCATCAGCACCTCTGCAGCTTCTAACATCCATAATATCTGATGCATGTCGCCTGTCTATGATAACATGGTCTATTTGATTTCTTGTCACACCATCTGGTGAAATCCAGGTCTCCTTGTGAATGTTTTTCCTAGGATGCCAAGTACTTTTAATTATCATCTGCTTTCCACTCACAAAATCAATCAATCTCAATCCGTTATCATTACTTACTTCATGCAGGCTTTCTTTCCCTACTAAGTGTTTGTACACTTCTTCTCTTCCAATTTTTGCATTTAAATCTCCAAGGATAATTTTTACATCATGCCTTTGAACTTTATTAATTTCTTCCTCCAATTTGGTATAAAATGCATCTTTCTTCTCATCTTCTGCCTCCTCAGTAGGGGCGTACACACAAAACACAGTTACGTTGAAGAATTTTGCCCTAATTCTCACAGAGCACATCCTATCATTGATTGGAGTAAAGTTGATCACGCTTTGCTTTACTGACTTGTGTATGAGGAATCCTGTGCCATTACTGCCTGCTTTTTCTCCACTGTACATCAAAATATGTTGTCCAGACATCATCATCCCTTGCCCTTTCCATCTTAGTTCCTGTAGAGCTGCTATTTTCACTCCATACTTATCCATTTCATTCCTTAATACTTTTAACTTGCCAGGTCTCTTCAATGTCTTAACATTCCACGTTGCTAATATAATATCATTTTTCCTTCTCTTTAGCCGTTTTTCTCGCCGGTTCGTCACCAAGTTTTCCAGTCCTGCATTATTCATTCTTAAGGTATCCGTAACAGTTGGTTTTTTTACGAGGTAGGGGAGTTAACCCTACGCTCAACCCCCAACCTGGAGGACCAGGGTATCACTCTTAGTCTGGATCATCACCTTAGACCTGTCCGGCTTGGGTGGCCCTACCAGGAGCAGATGCTCCCGCCGGCATAGCTCTAAGGATCATTTGACCACGCAAGCCTCCAATAAACACCCGGCAAAATATATTTTGCCTTCGTCAAGGTGGTGATACCTTCGGGAGGACAGTCGACGATCTGAAGACTAATATTGTTAACGAAAGAAATAATATTGACCCAGAGGTTCAGCCATAAATATGTAACGACAGGTGCGGATGTGTCTGTGCATCTGCTGTAAGGGTGAACAATTCTCCCACACATACGGTATATTTGCAAACTTATTCCATGTTAACAACTATCACCTGGTTTATATGAAACACACTGTATAATGATAGATCCGGCCCCGCGGAGTAGGGGTACCGTGCCTGCCTCTTACTCGCAGGCCCCGGGCTCGATTCTGGGACAGGACAGGGAGTTTTATCTGGATCTGAGGGCTGGTTCGAGGTCCACTCAGCCTACGTGATTACAATTGAGGAGCTATCTCACTATTAGATGGCGGCCCCTGTCTAAAAAGCCAAGAATAACGGCCGAAAGGATTCGTCGTGCAAACGTGCCTTAATCTGCAGGCCTTCGGAATGAGCAGCGGTCACTTGGTAAACGATGGCCCTTCAGAACTGTTGCGCCTTGCGGTTTCGATTTGTATAATGATACCAAGTTCGTTCGTTCGTGCGTTCGTTTCAGTACCCCATTAGAACGCTTATTTCTTCTGAAATACCATGGCTGTATTCATATATAATTATGCTAACTTATCAGATGAGCAGGTAATTTAAAAAAATGCAGAGGAAGCCGTAAAAAGTGTGTGTCCAGGACCCTTAATAGTGAATACCCTGCATGATATTAAAGAATGGAACCCACGAAGTGTTTGTAGAAGTCAATTTTCTGCAAAACATGTTCCTAATCCTGGTAGTTTTCGAAGAAAGAATTCCTCTTTTCTTTTGGTGCATGCATTATTTGATAAAACGCAAAATAACAGGTAAACTGCTAATCGTACAAACAAATACGAGTGGGGAGCGACATTCCATTCGTAGTGAAAATCCTAGGCGCAGCCGCGAGTCAAACCCGGCGCCCCTCTGAACCGAAGCCAGTACACTGACCATTCGAGTCTAATAATAATAATAATAATAATAATAATAATAATAATAATAATAATAATAATAATAATGCCTCACCACCAGGCACTTAATTTTACGTAGCAAGGACGGGACCTCGTAACCCTCTCGAACATTTGGCTTGTGGAGTTTTCAGTAGAGATTTGTGTAATATGAAAATATAGTTTGTGTAATTGTTTTTTTTTATCTATTAAAATGAAGTTTTACCTTCATGATTAATAGAGTGCATTGCAATGATATACTTTTTTCTTTCCACTGATTAATTTTAATAAATAAATAACACCAGAAAATATCCACAACAGCTTAAAAAAGCAAAAAAGTCATTAAACTGCCAAATAGGCTACGGGAGCTAAAATAGGCAAAATAATAACTGGTTCTACTGTTTCCAAACGTAAGGAAATATGTTTGTCTCTATGCGACACTTCGATACATAAACCCAGATAAAAAAAGGTATTCTGCCTAACTTCTCGGCTGTACTTATTACTGTGTCGCAGTCACGAAAACAGCAATGTATAGCATTTTCTAGACCACACTCCATTTCTAAATGCCGATGTAATCTTATCAACATAACAATAAATATTATTTTTAGCTAGCTTTGTTTAACGAGAAAAAAAAATCAGGAAGCTTGCGCCATTTAAAGAAGGAATTTAAATATAACTTATTGTCTTAATATTATTGACCTTCGACCTCCAGTGGACCACACAGCCTAAAAATGGCCTCATCATTCTCCAACATTCCTCGCCGTGTGCAGTGACCGACAAATGAAGCTGATAAGAGGTCATAGAGGAACGACTCCCGTTTCTCGAGAACACCCCGTTCTAGATGTTCAGTCTAGTCTAATATTCATAGCGGAGATGATGATGATGATGATGATAGAAAACCATCAACTTCTCGTACAATAGGCAAATGAAAATCAATCAGTCAATCAGTCATCAATGATCTCACCCAGGTAGGAGATTCCCTATTAGTTGTTGACGTAGTCTTTTCTTAAATGATTTCAAAGAACTTGGACATTTATCGAACACCTAATTCCACGTCCTATAAACGAACATATTTGTCCCAATTTGTCCTCTTGAATTCCATCCTTATCTTCATACTAGCTGACGTACACGCACGCACATTAATGGTGTACCGACATAAACAATCAACACTGCCCCACTCCAGTATTGAAAAGGAGGGGAGAGAGTAAAGGGATAGTGTTGAAGGCCACTCCAGTACTGAAAAGGAGGGGAGAGAGTAAAGGGATAGTGTTGAAGGCTACTCCAGGACTAAAAAGGAGGGGAGAGAGTAAAGGGATAGTGTTGAAGGCCACTCCAGGACTGAAAAGGAGGGGAGAGAGTAAAGGGATAGTATTGAAGGCCACTCAAGGACTGAAAAGGAGGGGAGAGAGTAAAGGGATAGTGTTGAAGGCCACTCCAGGACTGAAAAGGAGGGGAAGGGAGTGAACAGGTAGTGCTGAATACACAGTGTGTGTATTCAGGCGTTATACTGTAACATTGTAATAAGATGGCTCCTATCCTATCACAGGCGAATCGAGGCCATATTATTGGCATGTGGGAGGCTCATATGGTCCCCCAAGCAATAGCACAAGCAATACCATGCAGTCTTAAGACAGTTTGAAGATGGATAGAAATATGGCAAGAACGAGGTGAAGAAGGATTGGTAGACCCGATATAACGCAGCTACAAAATATTCCTAACTAGTATAATATACTTTTCGGTTAAAAACCTCCTTTATGTCTTAATACTGTGATTATCAGAATAGGTTACCGTTTTAATTTTTTATGTTAAAATACTATTTGTTCGGGGCGTCGACCTTTAGAGTTCTTTTGCCCCTACTTGCACAATATATGAACCTGTATGTAATTGGAATTACGGCAGTGTTGAGTGTTGAATGTGAGGAACGTTAAGGACGACACAAAAACGCAGTCCCCAGGCCAGGGATATTAATCATTTACCATTAAAACCCCCTGACCCGGCCGGGAATCGAACCCGGGGCAGCCGGACGCGTTGCCCCGTACAGCGCGGGGCCGGACGAGTAGGTAACCTAATGCTCTACTTCAATACATCCGCCACTGTGCCCATTTCGATCACAACGAAGTCTTGTAGCGGGCTGTCTGCATGCAGTCCATGCAGCAATGCGTTAAGCGAGAAGGTGAGTCATTGTGCCTTCGACACTACCCCTTCACTCCCTTTCCCCATGTTTTGTACTGGATTGGCCTTCAACACTACCCCTTCACTCTCCCCCCTTCTTTTCAGTACTGGAGTGGGGCAGTGTTGATTGTTTATGTCGGGACACCATTAATTTGCACGTATGTACCAGTGTTTCGCTACGGGATTCTCAGAAAGACTGACTTTGTAGTTTTCCGAACTGAAGTCAACATAGGTCATTACAAAAACGTCAGTAAGAATGTAGCCATGACCAGGCTGCAGGCAGCAGTGAACACTCCTGTGCCATTATTCCGTTAAATATACACACTGCTCATTCCAATCAGTGCAACAGAGTAGGGATTAAATAGCTCGAATGCTATGACGAACCAGTGTCTTATATAACAGTGACATCAGAAAATTTATGAACCAGAGGAATGGCATGCTGAAGAAGAAAGTTATCTAACTCCGCAGCTACTTCCCGCCAACATTCAGGCAGGCTGTTACACTCCGTACGACCAGGCGAGTTGGCCGTGTGGTTAGGGGCGCGCAGCTGTGAGCTTGCACCCGGGAGATAGTGGATTCGAAACCCACCGTCGGCAGCCCTGAGGATGGTATTCCGCGGTTTCCCAATTTTCACACCTTAATTAAGGTCAAGGCCGCTTCCTTCACACTCCTAGCCCTTTCCTATCCCATCGTCGCCATAAGACCTATCTGTGTCGGTGCGACATATAAAGCAAATTTGAAAAAAAGATTACTCGGTACGCAGTAGTAATCCCATCTATCGGAGATGAATAGCAACAGAAGACAAAGTACATCACAACAAACATTGGTCAATGTAATGTTATTGTTATACGGGAGATATATCTCCACAATGGAATTATTGCCCGCGTAGCAATTCCGAATGTAAAATTCTAAATTCCCATGGAGGGAATTTATGAACCAGAGGAATGGCATGCTGAAGAAGAAAGTTATCTAACTCCGCAGCTACTTCCCGCCAACATTCAGGCAGGCTGTTACACTCCGTACGACCAGGCGAGTTGGCCGTGTGGTTAGGGGCGCGCAGCTGTGAGCTTGCACCCGGGAGATAGTGGATTCGAAACCCACCGTCGGCAGCCCTGAGGATGGTATTCCGCGGTTTCCCAACCGCTTTTTATGAGCTTTCTTTATTGTAGGCCTTCACATTTAGTTTTCTTTCGACTCTGTGATATTAGGGCGTCTTATAAAATAATATATAGCGTAGACTGTAGTTCCTTATTCTCCGACTTTACATACCGATTTTCATTAAGATAGGACCATTAATAACTTAAATATTTGAGGATTAAATTTTAGGCCTTCCCCTAAACTACCATTTCTTTCAGCATGAGTAAAATTATTTATGGCCTAGAATGTAGTGAATTATTCCCCAACTTTTCATACCGATTTTCATTAAATTATCTTCAGCTGTTTTCTCGTGATGCGTGTACAGACAGACAGACAGACAGACTCCTTGTTACTGTGGACACGATCGATACAGAAATACCATCTTTTTTAAATTCTGAGCAATGTACAGACAAAACTCTTATTTTATATATGGATTATGATCTGTCCTACCTTTTAAAAACTCCACTCAAGCGTATCAGTCATCCCAAGCCATCTCTCCACTGATAGCTCGGAATATACCGCTTAGTCGAGCAGCTCGTTTCCTTTCTCCGATTCTTTCCATCCCGAAGTTAACCCTATTTTAGTAACACTACTCTCTTTTTCAGAAATCACCCAGAACAATTCGCGCTGCTTTCCTTTGGATATTTTTCAGTTCTCGTGTAGGTCCCCTGCAGTGGGACCATACTCCAATTGGGGCCTTACAAGAGACTTGTACTCCCTCTCTTTTATATCCTTACTACTATACAAAAAACTAGAAATAATATTCTTCAGAAACTTGCTGGTACATCATGTTCTAAGATCAACAGCATTAGCCTTATCATATTCTGTAGCTGAATACTGCTGCCCCTCTTGGATCAATAGTGTTCACACAAAGAAGATCGATGTACAACTCAATCAGGCAATGCGCATAATCTCGGGTTGCATTCGGAGCAAGAACACACTATGGCTTCCTGTTCTCAGCAAAAACATCAACGACTGAAATCAAGGAAACCACCCTGGCGTACAGCAATGGATCTTGAAAGAACCTCTTTTCATGTTAACAGTTCATGGAAAGCCCAGTGGGATCAGTCTTCGATAGTGAACAAACATCTGGTTGAGAATCCTTCTAAACGAGTACAAGGATTTGATCTTCCAAGACGACAGTGGAGAATCATCAATTGGATAAGAACTGGACAAGGCAGATGTGGTTATCTGTTGTGCAAATGGGGTTGGACTAGGTCTGCAGATTGTGATTGTGGTGCATCTTCTCGGTCAATCCACCACATTGTTGCTGACTGCCCAATTCGAGCTTTCAAAGGAACGCTGATGGACATTCACCGCACATCGGATGAAACAGTTGACTGGGTCAAAATGCTAGACCTAGAGTTATAGTATTGTACGGACTTGTGACTACGCACATTTACCGTGAACTATATACATGTGTGTACATAGATTCATCATACGATAAATAAATAAATAAATAACTACTATACAACCGTTAAATACCCTAAATAACCATATGAAGAGATCTGTAACCTTTGTTTACAACCTCATTAATGAATAAGGATACGCTATTTTAAAACCCACTCTGTAATATTAGTACAAATTTGTTAGTTTCATTTTTCTGTCTCTGTCTCATCCTTAGCTTTGACGATATGAAAGTGACTGAGGTTTGAGCGATGTTACTAAAGCCATTCCTTATGCAACAAGTCCCTGTTACGAACGGTGTGAAAGTGTGTCTGCATAGGGTCGGTTGATACTTGCATTTAAGTGGGTGTGGCAGACTGATATGGAACGTGACTTTCCGGCTCAGTGGGGAAAGCAACAGGAAACTCTCTCACTCATTTCCTTACCCCTCTCAAGCGACACCTAGGCAACCTACGACAGCTGATGGCAGATTTGTTGAGGATACAGACAGCCTTCGGGATTAGGACTCGTCATACATAATATTGGGAGTGGTGCCTTCTTCGAGAAGTTGAAGTACTAGGTACAAGTAGGGTTGTACACTTGACATGGCCTGGAGACGTGTAGTATCTCTCTTCTAATTTAAGTATTGTTCCGTGCTCGCCGTACACGTCATCGTTAAGTGCTCCTTCCTGCGAGTTAACTGGAGGAGCTGTGGGAAGGAGACAGGGGAGAACAAGATAATTTATGGCTCTAAAGAAGAGAGCGGACTTTCACCAGAAGCTCAACGTGCTGAAATGAAACTACTACTTTCGGCGAAGATAATTCTTAGCCTAATTCAAGAACATGGAAAGGTAAAATAATATTAATAATAATAGTTCCGGGGTATTTGTGGATCGCAGAGGTGAAAGAAGGTACCGGGATGAATGCGTCTAACTACAATGTCAAGAATAGAATTTAAAACTTAAAGTGAAGGTTATATTTCTTTAGAATTTCAAAAAGTCAACAAATAACAATATAACAGGTACAATTAGCAATTTTGGAACAAGGTAAGGAAAATACAAAATTAGTGAATTCGGCAGGTCCTGGGCTTCAAGCCCCTCGCTTTACAATGCTTGAGCTCCCAGCTCAAATTTACAATTTAAAGAAGGACAACTTTAGTAAAGGGCAGAAATCCCCTAATTCAAAGAGCACTTGCTCTTAAATTTGCAATCTAGCCTCCCAGAGGCACATTTTACAATTACAAAATTTGAGAAAGAGCTAACAGGCTCTCCGTTTCCTTTCAGCCTCCTCGAGGCAATATCAAAAATCGTACACTCTATGGCCTTCCATGGCCCAACTTACTGTACAATGTGAAACAGGGGTATCTTGTACCCTACCTACAGGGCCTTTGCGGAAAAGAACAGGTTAAGTAAAATGGCCCGAAACACAAATTGAATGGCGGCCTGTACTTGCACTCCTAGATATGAACTCTTAAAACCTAAAGGGCACTAGGCCGATGCAACAGGGGCTATTCCGAAACTACTGAGGTGATTCGTATAGAAATAACATTAATACATGGCAGAAACGAAAGATTACAAAAAACGTGGCACCTCAAACCAAAATGAAGGGGAGCTCGAGAGGGTACATCACTCTCTCTCCGATTTACAATTGAAGATTTTATGAAGTTATTACATTAGCCGGCAGAAAGTTACATTTTTAGAACAGAAGGTTACATGGTTAACGATTTCGGACCTTTCCCTCGGGTTAAACTGCGGAGCTAGCAAGAAATAAAGATGTTATGTGGCCATTACCTTATAGAAGTTCTAGCAGCTGGCGAAGAGGCCTCCCGCCTCCTGCTTGACACACATACTCAGTAAGATGACGATCAAATGGCCAAGAGACGTGAAAATCCGCAGTTTATAAACCCTCGGGGAAACTTCGAGACCATTCAAGGTTAAACTAGCCACACCCACTCATTTTATTGGTTAATTTAAAAGTTACACTAAAAGTCGAAGAAGACTGTAATTGGTAGAAAATTAATTACAGAAATTAGGGATTGGCTGGATTCAAAACTGGCGGAAAGAAAAGAGAAATATTGCCAACCCAAAAATAAATGGACATCAATTAGTAAAATAAATTTATGAATACCAAACTTCTTTAAATCAAAAGTTCTTTCACTTCGCACCAGAGTGCATGATCATAGTTTTTAGTGGTGACATCTATGGAAGAATGTCCCAACTTCTTAATGAATGGCAAACAAAACAAGTAGAAATACAGTCAGTTCAGGAAACTTCACAATAACAAAATTATATCATATTTTAGTGGTGACATCTTCTGAGTAAATTTATAAGTTGGTCTAGTTTCAATTTCACTTTTTCACCAATAGAGGAGTTCTTTTAGGCGCTAGATTTAAATGCGCGGCGTTGGGATGTACCTCCCGGTACAACAACAACAACAACAACAAAAACAACAACAATAATAATAATAACAATAACAATAATAAGAATAATAATAATAAGAAGAAGAACCCCGATTATCCAAGCTCTGATTAACCGTGGCGCCGTATTATCCGAGCCAAAAAGTAATTCTTACAACGCATAATTTTTTGACGCACTAATTCTAAGTGGTGTCGTTAATACTATGCCAAGCATGTATAGTATTGTGGCAAAGAAAAGAGCTAACAAGATGAAACAAAATAACTCGAAAAACTTTCTTAAGAAAGTGGAAAATATTAGGAAGTGAATAGATTTTATCTTGTTTCATTGTATTGTAACTTCAGTGTAAGTAGTCTACTGTGAGAGGAACGATTCATTACAGTATTAAATTATAACAATATTGTAGTCTGCTTAATGATATCCATTATATTATAGTATTTTGGATCTATTGATAGAATTACCTACCCCCTCTCCGCATGACGCAACAGCCCCGAAGGGCCTTGTTCTACCAAGCGACTGCTGTTCAACCCGAAAGGCCTGCAGATTACGAGGTGACGTGTGGTCGGCATGACGAATCCTCACGGCCGTTATTCGTAGCTTTCTAGACCGGGACTGCCATCTCACCGTCAGACAGCTTCTAAATTGTAATCACGTAGGCTGACTGAACCTCGAGCCAGCCCTCAGATCCAGGTAAAAATCCCTGGCCTGGCCGGGAATCAAACCCAGGGCCTCCAGATAAGGTGCAGGCACGCTACCCCTACAGCGCGGGGCCGTCAAGTTACCTACACACTGTAATACTGGATATCATTTACTGCAAAAATAAAAGTGAATATATTTTTCTCCGCTTTAAAATTATATCAAATTAACTAAGACATGAGACGACGTTCGGTAATATTGTACAATATTTATTTATTATTTTTTGTTATTTATTATTATGTCTGTGTAGCCCTCCGTATATCAGTCTTCACTAATTTGAGCCTTCAATTTACCACGGATAATCGCTGTTTAACTGTAATAATAATAATAATAATAATAATAATAATAATAATAATAATAATAATAATAATAATAAATACAAAACGCATTCCACTATTTAATGTCTGGTACATGGGTGTATTATTATTATTATTATTATTATTATTATTATTATTATTATTATTATTATTATTATTATTATTATTATTATTATTATTATTATTGGCAAGTCTGTCAACGGGGAGTGTCGTTGACGCAGAAATGTAATTAGGTCATCCACCTGTGGGTGGGGGCGGTACACTACATCCACGTTATCCCCTGTCTGTCGTAAGAGGCGACTAACAGGGACCCCAAGGTCTCTTAACTTTGGAGCGTCGGTTAGCGACCACGGGCCCTTAGCCGAGTCCTGGCATTGCGTCCACTTACTTGTGCCAAGCTCCTCACTTTCATCTGTCTCATCCTACCTTCCTTGGTCAATTCTCGTCCTTTACAGACACAGACGTTTTTAGAGCATTCGAGGCCTAGGGAGTACATTTTCACGCTCTTCGTGGTACTTGTCTTTCTTTGGCCGATACCTTCATTTTCCGAAGTGTCGGATCCCTTCCATTTTTTCCCTCCGATTAGTGTTAATAGAGGATGGTAGCCCAAGAGCCTCCGTGGCTCAGGCGGCAGCGCGCCGGCCTCTCACCGCTGGGTTCCGTGATTCTCACTCCATGTGAGATTTGTGCTGGACAAAGCGGAGGCGGGACAGGTTTTTCTCCGGGTACTCCGGTTTTTCCCTGTCATCTTTAATTCCAGCAACAGTCTCCAATATTTCATTTCATCTGTCAGTCATTAATCATCGCCCCTAGAGAAGTGCGACAGGCTTCAGCAGCCGGCACAATTCTTATTCTCGCCTCTATATGGGGCTTCATTCATTCAATTCCAGACCCGGTCGAATGACTGGAAACAGGCTGTGGATTTTTATAGGATGGTAGCCCAGCTGTACTTCCTCTTAAAACAATCACCATAACCACTCATTCTGTCATCATGGTCATCATGGTAGCGATCTAACTGGCAAAGTCCGGCTCCGTGGCTTACTGGTTGTTTGCATCTAGGACCTTAACATAATTACTTCTGCTGTTAATCAACAATCTGAGGTTTACGGTGCTGGACATAGGACGTAACTCATCCCAGTCACCTGCTATAATCTGTGTTGATAGATCCCCTGGTTCAAATGCGTTATTCTCATTCCTTTGATGTTAAATTAGTTGAGTTGTCTATTTATACGGGTGAGAGCTACCCTGCACTAACTTGATTGCTGTCAAGAGGCTTCCAGTAGCACGCCGCCACATGGCTATGGGTGACCAACTTGTACCCTCTGCCACAGGCGCCAGGAGCAATGGAATTCTCTCTCTTCGTCACCTTTAATATTTCCTTTTAAATTAACGTGACAAAACGCATCGACGAGGGATAATTTCAGATTAAATAGTATGTATATATGTATGGATGTAAGCATGTCAGTCCTCAGCCCGACGGCTGGTTGGATCCACAACAGCTCCACCATTAGCTTTCATATATGGCCTAGGCATCACTGAAGAGGCGTACTAGGGAAATGAGGAGTGAGATAGTTTCCCGTTGCTTTTCTTACCGAGCCAGAAGTTGCTGTTACATCTCTGTCTGCCAAGCCCGCTGAAATGCATGCACCAACCGACCCTATGAGCAATATTTTCAGACCATTCATAACAAGGACTGGCTGCATAAGGAATGGCATTACTAGCATCGCTCATACCTCAGTCATTTTCATTTTTTCAAAGTCAAGTATAAGACAGAAACAGGTCAATTAAAGTAACAAAATTGCTCTAGCCCATTCCAGAAGACATATTGCACTGTAAAGAGTACATCTTGCCATCTTGCTAGCAAATATTATAATAATAATAATAATAATAATAATAATAATAATAATAATAATAATAATAATAATAATAATAATAATAATAATAATAATAATAATACATAAATACATACATTTTCATTATAGACTGTTATGCCTTTCAGCGTTCAGTCTGCAAATCTCTGAATTTACTAATCTCCGCCACAATCCTCTATTTGTAACTAGTTCTGTGGGCTCATTTAGTTCTATATCTCTAATCTTTAAATCCTTAGAAACTGGGTCTAACCATCGTCGTCTTGGTCTTTCTCTACTCCTCTTACCCTCCATAACAGAGTCCACCATTTTCCTAGGTAACCTATCTTCTTCCGTTCGCCTCACATGACCCCACCACCGAAGCCGATTTACGCGTACAGCTTCATCATCACTTCATTTTTAACTTAGCCTTTATTTCCTCATTCCGAGTATCCTCCTGCCATTGTTCCCACCTGTTTGTACCAGCAATCATTCTCGCTACTTTCATGACTGTTACTTCTAACTCATAGATAAGGTATCCTGAATCCACCCAGCTTTCACTCCCGTAAAGCAAAGCTGGTCTGAAAACAGACCGACGTAAAGTTAATTTCGTCCGGGAGCTGACTTCCTTCTTACAGAATACTGTTGATCGCAACTGCGAGCTCACTGCATTAGCTTTACTACACCTTGAATCAATCTCGCTTACTATATTACCATTCTGGGAGAACACACATCCTGCATTAATTTGACTCGGTCATTAACTTTACGTTCTGGGATACCGATGTGTGTCAGATGCTTTAAACATTCCACCTCGGCCTTGTTGACTTCGATTTGATGAAATTCATATATATATATATATATATATATATATATATATATATATATATATATTTGTTAGTCCGTCATCTGACTCCTGAAAATGTGTCCGCAGAATAACAGTCTTTTCTTCTTAATCAATGCTGTGATTGGTTCTACAACCTGTGACAATAAAGTTCGGTTAATGAAGTCAGAACGGTCGATTCGGCAACACTGGCGACACGCAACGCTGCACCTGCGTAGTAGCAGGTTTTGACCACCTGCTCGCAACGTTGTTCAGTTGAGCATCGTGTGTGTGCCGTGTAAGACCTGTTTGACACAGTGCGTGTTTAGTGCGTTGGTTCTGAACTGCGAACAGGAACATGAACGACCAAAAGATCAATGTACAGTTTTGTTGTAAGCTTGGCAAGACACCGAAAGAAACGCATGCGATGCTGGTACGTGTTTATGAAGATCAAGCACTGTCCTTGAAGTGTGTGTACAAGTGGTTCGCCCGTTTTCGAGGAGGTCGGGAAAGTGTTTCTGACAGCCCCCGTAGCGGAAGACCGGCGACCGCCGTCGGTGACGAAAACATTGAGAAGATGAGGACATTAATCAGGAACGATCGGCGATTAACTGTGCGTATTATAGCGGATGAACTGCAGATTATCTGTGAATCCGTGCGACAAATCGTTACCCAGAAGTTAGGGAAGAGGAAAACGTATTCTCGTCTTGTGCCACATCACTTGACTGACGTCCGGCTCCATGGCTAAATGGTTAGCGTGCTGGCCTTTGGCCACAGGGGTCCCTGGTTCGATTCCCGGTAGGGTCGGGAATTTTAACCATAATTGGTTAATTCCCCTGGCACGGGGACTGGGTGTATGTGTCGCCTTCATCATTTCATCTTCATCACGACACGCAGGTCGCCTACGGGAGTCAAATCAAAAGACCTGCACCTGGCGAGCCGAAGTCCTCGGACACATCCCGGTACTAAAAGCCATACGCCATTTCATTTTTACTTGACTGACGATCAGAAGCAGGCACGTTTACAAGCTTCACAGGATTTTGTCGAAACGGCGGATGCGACACCAAATTTCTTCAACTGTATCGTCACTGAGGATGAAACCTGGTGTCTCAGGTACGTCCCTGAAACGAAACGACAAAGCATGGAATGGCGTTCTCCGGGATCCCGTAGTCGGAAAAATGTCAGAGCCGAAAAGTCACGAATCAAAACGATGCTCATCACCTTTTTCGATAGTCAAGGCATTATCCACAAGGAATTTCTACCTGCCTTCTTGCAAAGTTTCCAGGACATGTATCGTCGATCTCAGCAGTGCATAGTTATGGGAGGGGACTATTTCGAAGGACAGTAAGGTCACTGTCGTGCATTGTTCATCTATGTTGATAGTACAGGACTATTCACCGAACTTCCTTGTCACAGGTTATACACCTCTTCATTACATGTTAATCGTACCTGCCCATCGACCCAAATGTTACCTAGGATGTTCCTTAATATCCTGCGTTCCCCTTTTCTTCCAGTCGCCTGACTTTCCCCTGTCCCTGTCTATTCATCGTCAAGGTTTCTGCTCTAACAACTCTGTTGTAGTGCCTGAAGTTCGCTCCTATACTCAATGTTCATTTATTGTGTGTATGTTCCTCGTGAGATTGTATTACCGGTCTGACTTCCATATCCTGACGTTAATAGCTTCCCCTTATAACCCCTTCTGCTGGATCACCTCGCCCAGATATCTGAATCAATCAATCCATTATCAACGACTGCATTTAGGACTGTTGCTCAAGTGGCAGACTCTCTATGAATTGTTCACCTAGCTTTTCTTAAACATGTTCAAAGAACTAGAACATTTATCGAACATTTCCCTTGATAATTTATTCCAATCCCTTACTCGTCCTATAAATGAATATTTTCCACAATCTGTCCTCATGAATTCCAACTTTATTTTCATATTATGATCTTTCAAAGCTCCACTCAAGCGTATTCTTCTACTTATGTCATTCCGCGCCAAATGTCCGCTGAGAGCTTGAAACATACCACATAGTCGAGCATCTCGTCTCCTTACTCCCAAGTCTTTCCAGCCCAAAGTTTGCAACATGTTCGTAACACTACTCCTTTGTCGAAGATTACTCAAAACAAATCGTGCTGTTTTCCTTTGATTTTTTTTCTTTTTTCAGTTCTCGTATAAAGTAGTCCTACCGAGGGTCCCATATTCTGGAGCCATACTCTGAGTTCTTGCCGGAGACTTATACACCCTCTCCTTTACATCCTTACTACAACCCCTAAATACTCTGATAACCATGTGAAGAGATCTGTAACCTTTTCTTAACAACCTCGTTAATAGAACCTGTGACAATAAAGTTCGGTGAATAGTCCAGTACTATCAACATAGAACAACAATGCACGACAGTGATCTTACTGTCCTTCGAAATAGTCCCCTCCCGTAACTATGCACTGCTGAGATCGGCGATACATGACCTGGAAACTTTGCATGAAAGCTTCCTTTGGGATGGTGTTCAAAATCCTCGTCACGTTTCGTTGGATGTCAGGAATATCGTCAAATCTCTTTCCTTTTAAAGCGAGTTTGAGTCGTGGGAATAGGAAGAAGTCTGGAGGATTGAGATCTGGGAGTATGAGAGATGTTTAAGTTGCACCGCGGTGCATCGGAATTTTGACCCGTTTCATGAAACCTCTACGCAGGGTACGACCCCAGTACGCACAACGAGGTTCATGATTTTTTTCCATGACAACACTCGCCCACACACAGCCAATATCGTCAAACAGTTCATGGCAAAGAATGGAAAGGAAAGAGATTTGACGATATTCCTGACATCCAACGAAACGTGATGAGGCTTTTGAACACTATCCCAAAGGAAGCCTTCTTGCAATGTGTCCAGGACATGTGTCGCCGATCTCAGCAGTGGATAGTTACGGGAGGGGACTATTTCAAAAGACAGTAAGATCACTGTCATGCATTGTTCATCTATATTGATAGTACAGGACTATTTACCGAACTTTATCACAGGTTGTATGATAGTAGCTAGCATGATGTAGTGAAATTTTTGACTTGTCTAATCTTACAATATTCAGTGCTGTTTGCTTTTCTGTTTCTGAACTGAGTGAGATATAGTTGATATTATGCATGTATTTTGCACTAGTGGATGTCCAAAGATGAGCAGAGTTTGGTAAACTTACAACAACCACTTTCTTGGATGCTAATTTATTGGCGTGTCGCCTCCGAAGAGGTCTGGTGCCGATCTTTCGACTCGACGCCGTATGGGCGACCTGCGCATCTGTGAGTATGGGGCCCTATCTGTGATGGATTCTAACAACGAGTACGGCACCCACATCCAGTCCCGAGCTGTCGGAATTAATCAGTGAAGGTTAAAATCCTCGGCCCGGCCGGGAATCGAACCCGAAACCCTCTGGACCAAAGGTCGGCACGCTAACCATTTAGCCACGGAACCGGACAGTTTCTTAGATAGTAAGAATCTACACAATGGGATTTAAAAGCAGGTTCTACTGACGTCCTTAATGTTGTTAACACCGCGCTTCTTTAGATTCTTACCGAAAGTTTCATCTTAATAAGAACATAAGAGCGGTCTGCCAGTGGTAGTCAAAAGGCCAAAGGGTACTCCCAATCAAGTTAGTTAAAGTGTGAGGTCACTTCCAACAACAAGTCTTGGCGGCCTCAATCTCTGTTTTCAACTGAGTGTTTCGTGATGAGCTCACTTCTCGGGAACAGAATAAGATCAAGTGCGATGTTGTTTTGTTTTTTTTTGCCATTTTTCTTAACGTCGCACCGACACAGATATGTCTTATGGCGACGATGGGATAGGAAAGGTCTAGGAAGTGGAAGGAAGCGGCCGTGGCCCTAATTAATGTACAGCCCCGGCATTTGCCTGGTGTGAAAATGGGAAACCACGGAAAACCATCTTCAAGGCTGCCGACAGTGGGGCTCGAACCCACTATCTCCCGATTACTGGATACTGGCCGCACTTAAGCGACTGCAGCTATCGAGCTCGGTATTATTATTATTATTATTATTATTATTATTATTATTATTATTATTATTATTATTTTACAGGCGAAGTGACCACTCCGGATCACGCTACAGCTTCATTTATTTCTTTTTGTTTGGAGTTCTCTGTGTCCAGTACTCCTTCATGCTTTCGATGGTCTTGTGTCCAGGCTCTTCCGGTCTTCTTAGTTCTTCCTGCGACTTGAAACATTTCCATATTTTTCACCTGCTTCATAAATGTATTTCTGTCTAACATTTGGCCCTCCAAGTTGTTTAAACTTCCAATATATTTCAGCGTTTTCTTAATCCATGCTGTAGTGGTGTTCTTCTTCTGCCTCTGTGGATCAGTGGTAGAGTGTTGGCCTCCGGATCTCAAGGTAGCGGGCTCAAACCCGGCAGCGGGAGTCGGGTTTATGAAGGCCAGGAAAAAGTCCATTCGACACGCCATGCCGCACGATGTCGGCATGTAAAAGATCTCTGGAGACACGTTTGATGTTTACCCGACAAAACATTAAAACTCAGCCACAGGCGCCCAAGAGAGATTCGGTTTTCACTGCCATCTACTAGGCCTAGAGTAAAACGGAACGTCAAAATTATGTTCTGCTCGCCTGGTACTGATCTTTCTGTTTGACGTCGTGTGCGACCTGCGGGTCTGGATGTGGGATGATGATGATGATGATGATGATGATGATGATGATGATGGTAATGATGTAGGAAGAGAGTGAAAGCTGGTGTCGGCACATAGCCTACTCCATTGTTTAAAACCAAGGGGTCTGCTCAAGACTTAACGTCTCCATCCGACGGACGAATCACCATCAACAGCGTCATATGGCCTCACTCCACATGAGCACTGTGGAGAGGTTTGGAGTGTAATTCAGGCCTCTGGCACGCAACCTAGTGATTAGAACTTGTATACCACCACCTCTCCTACCCTGCCGGCGAGCATTCTGATGGTGAAAGTATTTGGACTCGAACGAGCTAACCACTGTGTCAGACCACATAGACTAGACGCCTTAACGATCACGACCACTAGGTGAGCACGTCGAAATTGACGAGCAGGCAGCTATATGGTGTCAAATCAAAATTCCTGCACACGGTGGCATTGTTATTATTATTATTATTATTATTATTATTATTATTATTATTATTATTATTATTATTATTATTATTATTATTATTATTATTATTATTATTTACATCGATTCAACTGTGGACTACGCTTACATAAGTTACCTGTCTGTCTTTATTAAACTTACACCTTTTTGTTTACATTGTAACAAAAGGTTTTTCAACCTCACGTTCCGCCGAGATGTTCCGCGGTTTGGCAGGTTCTTTCTCTGGACCATCCCTGGACTCCGCAACTTTCTTCATAAAGATTATCCTCTCCATTCTGTCCTCTGGTCCTATATCATTTGTCCTTCAGACAGCGCGGATGAGATTTTCATTTTTCCTGGAAAGTGAACAATTTGTGCGCCCATCTCGCAGAGTTCATTCTAACCTTCGTTTTTTCCTTAAGGTGGTGATCTTTTCGACTCTCGGATACAATTCCTTGTTCAATCAATGAATTATTTAATCAATAACTACTGCTCTGCATTTAGGTCAGTCGCCCAGGTGGCAGATTCCCTATCTGCTGTTTTCCCAGCCTTTTCTTAAATGATTGCACAGAAATTGTAAATTTATTGAACATCTCCCTTGGTAAGTTATTCCAATCCCTAACTCCCCTTCAGAGAAAACCCTCGGACACTATCTTAAGTCCAAAAATCTTTGATAAACTAACTTTCCTTTTTTTTTTTTTCATCGACATGTCTTCCATTTTTGCTAGTCTCTCTGCAGCGGACGCAGTAGTGTCTCAGTTTAGCCTAGTAGATGATTTGGATCTGCAAGTATCGTGGCTCATTTTAAGTGCCAGTTCCACTTTCCTTGCTCTCTCCCCTATTGCTTTTCATTGTCATTCGGGGTAATGACCTCGCCAAGGTATTTAAATTGCCTGGTCTTCCGGACAATCTCAGTGCTGTGATGGAATCTGTCTTTTCAAAGGAGCCTGTTCAGAGTAAGCATGTTTTACCAGCCATTTTTGGAAAATATTGCTCCTTATTTAACACTGTCTGAAGATTGTCTGCTAGGAGCACATCATCACGTTATTAAACAACGCTCCAAACTCACCACCATGATAACAAAGACCTGTTAAGAAACGACGTCTTATGACGTGTAGAGTGATGTGGAGACTCAGTATTGTCCCAACTCGCCCGCCTGCGGCTGTTTCTCGACGGATGCACATTTTGTCCCTTGTCACAGACCAGAATACAATGTATCCTCCACCGAAATGCCCGTCCCATTTACGGCTGTGACAGTACGAAAAGTTGTTGAGGAAGATAGTCTGGATGTTGGGAAAGTTCCTGCTCATGGCCCAGTGAGGAAAACAATGTCAAATAACCTTACTCCTCACAATGTCAGGAGCGCCTTATTACGGTGCCGGGCTCCTCAGTTTCATCTTTTTGCCCAAGCTTGATCTCCTCCGACCCCGACGGTATTAGGTACACTAGACCTTAAGGAGTCTTTTATTTAACGCCCTACCGAAAGAGTTGCCTGCGCGGCTAGGACCGTGTAGCTGTTCCCTTGCATTCGGTAGAAGGGGTGTTCGAACCTTACTTTCGACAGCTCTGAAGATAGTTTTCCGTGTTTTCTCCATTTTTACACCAGGCAAATGTCTTCTTCTTCTTGACCTCTCCCCACTTACATTGGGTCTAGTTTTACGACCGGATGCCCTTCCTGACGCCATCTATATGTAGAGGGAAATATTCACTACAGCGTGTCTCTGTGGTGACTTCCCCCTGTGGGTGGGAGTGGTAGAATACCGTCCACGGTATCCCTTGCATGACGTAAGAGGCGACTTAAGCGGGCGGCAGGGGCTCTTAAGTTGGGAGTGTGGGTTGGCGACCACGAGGACATCAGCTAAATCTTGACATTGCTTCCACGTATTTCTGCCAGGCTCCTCACTTCCGTCTATTCTATCCGACTTCCCTTGGTCAACTCTTGTTCTTTTCCGACCCCGACGGTATTAAGAATATTCGAGGCCAAGGGAGACTTTCATCTTCACGCCAGTCGTGGCCCTTGACTTTCTTTTGCCGATGCCTTCATTTTTCGAAGTGTCGGAACCTTTCCATTTTTTTTCTCTCTGATTAGTAGTTACCAGAGGATGGTTGCCCATTGTACTTCTTCTTAGAACAACAACCACCACCACTACCATCGGTGGTGATTATAAGTTGTAATGTTTTGTATGTGGATGTGTATTAAGACTAAAGCAAACACCCAGCCCCCCGAGCTAGAGGAATGAACTAGACGTGACTAAAATCCCCGGCCCTGTCGGAAATCGAACGCCGGGCCCTCAGAACAGAAGGCCAATACGCTGACCTTTCAGCCAAAGCGCCAGACAATAAACACCATCATCATAATCTCGAATTATTTCATTGAACATATGAAGATGAGTGTATCAACTTAGCTGTTGGCTTTTCTCGGCAGGTTGTGGGTTCGGTTCTCACCGGTGTGCGGTTGGCCATTTTTAGCCAGCCCCGTGGTGTAGGGATAGCGAGCCTGCACCTTGTCTGGAACACCGTGAGTTCGATTCCCGGCCACATCAGTGATTCTTACCTGTATCTGAGGTCTGCTTCGAAGTCCACTGAGCTATGTGAGAACAACTGAGGAGCTATCTGATGGTGAGATAGCGGTTACGTCCTATAAAGTCGAGAATAACGACTGAAAGGATTCATCGCGCAGACCATACGTCACCTCGTAATCTGCAGGTCTGAGGTATCTTGGTAGGTCAAGGTCCATCAAGGCTGTAGGACCAAGGGGTCTGGTTTGGTAATGGTTGGCTTTACAATGTCATTATAGGTGGAATTTCGTCTGAAGTTTCACAAGGAGTCAGGAAAGATATTTAAACATACAAAAAAATATCCAAAATTAATCAGCACCCCCTGTGGGTGGGGGACGCAGAGAAGAATTCACCCACGGTATCCCCTGCCTGTCGTAAGAGGCGACAAGGGATGATTGTATCAGAACCATGAAACTAATTGTGATTAGTACCATCACGCGGATAACACCATGGGCCACTTTTACTTGCGTGTTATGTACCAAATAGGTTTGTGATTAGTAGCAGCAGAGTGCGTTGCCGGCTTTTGCAATACCTGTGATTAGTAGCCTTATATGAGCGACACCATAGGATGAGCGACACCATGGTTCTGGCTTGCCTACGATTAGTACCCACTAAATGAGGAACACCACGGGATAGCGCGAGTCCCAGTGGTTAGTACACTTATATGATGAACACCATAGGTTTGCGTTGCCTGTAAATGGCGCCGCAATGTGCGAAACACCATAGGTGCAAATTTCATTACCTGTGAGTAGTACCATAATGTGTGGAATACCGCGAGTCTACGCTACTTTTGATTAGTACCGCAACATGACAAATACCATGGTTCTACTTTCCTAGCGATAAGTACTATTATGAGGCGTCGATGACTTGGGAGTTCGGGCCCCTTTCGATTACAAGCATCATCGATTCAGACATTCAGTATTGTGCTATAGAATCAGTCGCTTGGTCAGTAATACTATTGTTTTACGCCAGCTTCTGTGCATGTGAGGCACTGCGGATCGGTTCCACTGATTGTTTTAAATTCATATCCATCCATTCATTCTTCGTCCTCACGTTTTGAATTCTGGTCAGTGGAGGATTTTGGACTTTTAATTTGTCGTTGCATTAGGTTCATTTCATACCATAAGGGGCCGATGACCTAGATATTAGGCCCCTTTAAACAACAAGAATCATCATCATATTTCTTTACATTAATAATCTGCTTCTCTCACAGTTGAAAGTAGTCGGTTGAAACGTATCCTTTTTACTTCTTGAAAATAAACTCGCTTCAAATAAGCAAGAAAGCTCACTTATATTCAGTGAATGGCACACGAGCACCTGACACAGTGATAAAGCAAGTAACGTTTTAATCACGGGTCGAATGCTATTCAACTGTTCTGTACGGCGAGATTGTTTCCTGGTCCACTGATTGTTTTGAATTAATAGTCATTTCTCCATCATTCGTTTTACATTCTAGTTAGTGGATACATTTCGAAGTTTTAATTATCGTTTCATTTCGGTGCACTTCGTATTATTAGGGGCCGATGACCTAGATGTTAGGCTGCTTTAAACAACAAACATCATCATAATAATAATCAGATTGTTTCCTGAGAAAATATGGAGACCGAGCTCGATAGCTACAGTCGCTTAAGTGCGGCCAGTATCCAGTATTCGGGAGATAGTAGTTTCGAACCCCACTGTCGACAGCCCTGAAAATGGTTTTCCGTGGTTTCCCATTTTCACACCAGGCAAATGCTGGGGCTGTACCTTAATTAAGGCCACGGCCGCTTCCTTCCCACTCCTAGCCCTTTGTCCCATCGTCGCCATAAGACCTATCTGTGTCGGGGCGACGTAAAGCAACTAGCAAAAAAAAAAAAAAAAAAAAAAAAAATGGAGAGTTCACTGTCGTGGATCCGAAAGTCATTTACCTTTCTTTGAGCTGTGTTTTCACCAAGGCAGATTAATCTCCTCTCTATTCAACAGCACGCTAAAATTCTTGCTTTGCGTCGAGATAGTTTGTCAATGACGGGAAGAAAATTTCGAGCCGTGTTTCAGGTTAAGGTTCAGATTTAAATCCTTGTGACTACTTTCTGTCTGTTTCCGTTTACATTGCATCGATTCAGGCTGGTCTTATGGTTACGATGAGATTGGACAGGGCTACAACTAGGAAGGAAGCGACCGTGGCCTTAATTAAGGTTTGGTGTGGCCTGCTATAAAAATGGGAAACCATTTTCAGAGATATGACAATATATCTACGTCATTAATGTCTAAGTTAACGAATACATCCAAGTCGTCACTTTAATATGGCCCTATAAACAATACTTGCACACCATTCATAATAGGGGCTGGCTGCATAAGGAATGACATTACTAGCATCACTTATACCTCAATCACTTTCACACTGTCGAAGCCAAGGATGAGACTGTCAGGTCAAAGAAAGTAACCTTGATTTATCCCATACCAGATTCAATTATCTTTGTTCAAATTTTGAAATATCCCTTTGAATAAAGTTATCAACTCCAGGTAAATTCGTCTCTGTGGTGTAGTGGTTAGCGGCCACCCCCAGAAGCCCGGGTTCTTTTCCCGGTTCTGCCACGAAATTTGAAAAGTTTTTTTTTTTTTTTTTTGCTAGGGGCTTTACGTCGCGCCGACACAGATAGGTCTTATGGCGACGATGGGATAGGAAAGGCCTAGGAGTTGGAAGGAAGCGGCCGTGGCCTTAATTAAGGTACAGCCCTAGCATTTGCCTGGTGTGAAAATGGGAAACCACGGAAAACCATTTTTAGGGCTGCCGATAGTGGGATTCGAACCTACTATCTCCCGGATGCAAGCTCACAGCCGCGCGCCTCTACGCGCACGGCCAACTCGCCCGGTAATTTGAAAAGTAGTACAAAGGCTGGAACAGGGGTCAACTCACTCTCGGGAGGTCAACTGAGTAGAGGTAGGTTCGATTTTCACCTCAGCAATCCTCGAAGTGGTTTTCCGTGGTTTCCCACTTCTCCATATAAATGCCGGGATGGTACCTAACTTAAGGCCACGGCCGCTTCCTTCCCTCTCTCTTCATTATCTATCCCTTCCATTCTTCCCATCCCCCTACAAGGCCCCTTCTCAGTATAGCAGGAGGCGCCTGCTGGGGGAGGTACTAGTTCTCCTCCCAGGTTGTATCTCGCTCACGCTCTAGGACACTGCCCTTGAGAAGGTAGAGGTGGGATCTCTCGCTGAGTGCGAGGGAAGAACCAACCCTGGAGAGTAAACAGATTAAGAAAAAAAGAAAGAACTCCAGGTAAATAAACACGATTTATACGTTTGTAATATACCATCCACCTACGTGGTATGATACAATTTTTCTGTTATTGGTTATTTTTGTAATATAATAATTTTAATAATAATAATAATAATAATAATAATAATAATAATAATAATAATAATAATAATAATAATAATAATAATAATAATGGCGTGTGGCCTCCGAAGAGGCCGGGTGGAGGTCTATCAATTTGACGCTATAAAGGCGACCTGCGCGTCTATGAGGATGGGGCCCTACCTATGATGAATTCTAATTCTGAAGACGGCGCACACACCCAGCCGTCCAACCACTGGAATTAACCAATTAAGGTTAAAATCCCCGACCCGGCCGGGAATCGAACCTGGGACCCTCTGGACCAAAGGACGGCACGCTAACCATTTACCCATGGAGCCGGACAGATAATTTTAATAATATAATGTAACACAGCAAGCTTTCAATTACAACATAGAAAGTAGAGAAATAGTTGTAAAGAATAACCCAATGACTTACGAGGGCGCACTATTCTATCCCCTTTATCCCTGGGCGTATTTTTAGCCGGTCGATATCAAGCACCCTCTGTGTAGCTTCAAGACACCTGTTGTATCATTCCAGCAGGTGTTGTAAGAAACCTTACTCTTGTGGCTGCCTCGGCAAGTGCCTGTCATTTGACACTTACAGGATATCTCGGCTTATTTTTTTTTGTTTTGTTTTGTTTTGTTTAAGCTTGCTTTAGTTTGAGACGACTGTTGATTTCACACGTAATTCTGAAGTCGTATAAGACTACCGACCAGAGTGCTAGCCTGCGTGGAGAGTAGGGTAGTCTGGTCTGTCTAGTAATTAAAATATTAATTAATTTTTGATGCTTTTTACGAGCAACGTGAAAAGGTGACCACCCATTATGCACGTTTTTATTTGAGTTGTTCCCTCTTATTGCAAATCATATTCGAGATTTTTCCAATTAATATTCATTCAGCTGTCGACCCACAGTAGAGAAGGTGTTTTGTATCGCAAGCTACTACGTGAGATAGCGGATGTGCTGTACGTTTAGTATTCTGAGGCTAACAGTGACGGCCCCAGATCCTTATCTTTAATGTATTCAGCAGATATCTGATGACGAGAAGAGAAATCTTCAAAGAAACAGCTGTGAATTAGTGCTCTGTGTCTCAATGCATCTCTTTCCTCGCTTTGTAGAGTTGCCAATGTTTCTAGTTTCTCAGTGTGATGCCAATGAGGAACCTAATTTCCAAATAATGAACACAACTCATGAGTCTGGCATGGCTATCCCCAGAAAACATGAACTGTATCAGTAACTTCCTTTCCTTTTTAAGTTATGAAAACGTATTACTTGCCTTTCCCCGGTTTCCTTCCTTATTCCAACCTCCTGTGGGTACGGGACGCAGATGAAAAATACACCCACGGTATCCCCTGCCTGTTGTAAGAGTTGACTAAAAGGGGTGACAAAGGGATGATGGCTTTTGAGTCATGATTACCTGTGATTAGTACCATTACGCGAGGAACACCATGCGTCTGTGATTATTATTCATCGGGGTGGATCACTATGGGTTCACAGTACCTGTGATTGGTACCACTATATGCGGAATACCATGGGGTTACGTTGCCTGTGATTAGTACCTCTATGCGAGGAACACCACGGGTCTGTTCGTTGCCTGTTGTTAGTACCACTACCACTATATGAGCGACACCGTGGGTCTACGTTGCCTATGACTAGTACCACTATGAGAGGAACACCACGGTTCTGGGTGGCGCCTGTGATTGGCATCACTCTACGAGGACCGAGCTCGATAGCTGCAGTCGCTTAAGTGCGGCCAGTATCCAGTATTCGGGAGATAGTAGGTTCGAACCCCACTGTCGGCAGCCCTGAAAATTGTTTTCCGTGGTTTCCCATTTTCACACCAGGCAAATGCTGGGGCTGTACCTTAATTAAGGCCACGGCCGCTTCCTTCCCACTCCTAGCCCTTCCCTGTCCCATCGTCGCCATAAGACCTATCTGTGTCGGTGCGACGTAAAGAAACTAGCACTCTACGAGGAACCACGTGGGTCTGCGTTACCTATGAGTGGTACCATTATGTGAGGAACACCATACGCCTGCGATACCTGTGATTAGTAACATTATGAGGAGCCGCTTACCTGGATTTTTGGACCCTTTTAGACAAGCATCATCGATTTAGGATTTTGCTTTGGACTGTACCTTGTTCAGTGTATACCATTGTTTTAAGTTAATTTCTGGGAGGTGGGGCACTTCAGGCCGGATCCACTTATTGTTTTAAGTTCATAATTATTGTTCATAGTCGTCTTTTTGAATTCTCGTCAGTGGATGGATTTTGGAATCATTGAATTATTTTAACTTTCAATATTGTGAGTTGGATCCGCTGATTAAAATTAATATTAATTCTTCATCGTCACGTTTTGAATTCTGGTCAGTGAATAAATTTTGGAATTTTAATTGTTGTTACATTTCGTCTCATCTCGTTCCATTAGGGGCCGGTGATCTATATGTTAGGCCCCTCAACCAGTTCTGCAGTCCTCACGCAAGGCCCCATAGTCTCAAACTTGACGTTCGTTTATCACAGCCCCCTGTATATGTGGAGCTATTGATCCAGTCGGCTTGAAATGTTTCAAGACGTGTCTATTCACAGTTGCAGAGACGCAGTCAAAGTACTCTCGATCGTTATTTAAACAAGTGAAAGGGGGAGAGTCGTAAAACAAGGGAAGAACAACTTATGATTCGCTGAGTAAGTAATAGATTGTTCTCCTTCCCGAATTAATATCCGAGTATATTTCTGATGCACAGTACAATGGATGGAAATGCATTTGGAAAAAATGTGAACATTACTGTTTAATTAAAACTAGTTGATACTCAGCGTGCGCTGCTACGCCTCAATACATAAAAGGTGTTTATTAATTCTACTTTATGCCATTTTAAAAACACTTTTCTTCATTATTTTTGGTTGTTTTTTTATTTATATATTTATTATATTTACTTATAATTTGACTTACAAAACAAATAATTACTGTAAATGTGTTCTATTTCTTAGATTTCTATGTCTGTTAATTTGATCAAAATATTTCTGTATGCTTACATAAATGGGGATTTATTTGCATAATGTTCATTGCAACGCGAGTGGATACATGACATTCTTTATTTTTCCATCTGGTGCGAAAATGAACAGATTCCTCGGCAATGAGTTGCCTAGTTACATGAACCTCCTAGCAAGAAAGGTACTTCATAAAACATGGCGGCGTGTTCCCATCCTCCTATATAAGTTACAGCATTTCTTACCGGACTGTCGCGATACAGAGTAAGTCGCTGTAGCCTAGCGACAATCTATCCATCAAAGTCGATCCAAATCTTGGTGTGGTATTGTAATTAAATGAATTACATAAAATTTACTTTGACTTCAAAAAATGCTAGATCTTTCCTGTACTATTGAGGCGATTTGGAAGATTTTGGTACAAACTACACCTTTTAATTCTCTCTGGTTTAAGAGCTTGAGTTTTGTCAAATATACACGTTAGCGCTTTATATACAGACAGACGTTGTCGTAATTAAAAATTCAACTACACGGCTGACATAGTGCGTCATATTGAAAGGAATATCACCGACAGAAGATATGTTACTCGACTATTTTGTAGGATGACTTGCAAGGTTTAATAGGTAAGGGATAATTGTGATTTGTTATGTATTAAAATGGAATAACGCTGGCTCTGTAGTCGAGGGGTAATGTGCCTCTCTCTTATCCGAAGACCCCAGGTTCGATTCTCGGCCAGGTAAGGAATTTTAATCTGGATCTGAGGGTTGGTTCGAGGTCCACTTTATTGTGAGAACAACAGAGGACGTATGTGGAGATCAGATAGCGGTCTCTGTCTAGAAAGCCAAGAATAACGGCCAAGAGGATTCGTATCCGCAGGCCTTCGGGTTGAGCAACTGTCACTTGGTACGTCAAATTCGATCAAGACTGTAGCGCTATGGGGTTTGTTTAAATGCAGTAATGAGGCTATTCATGGTTCATGAAATATCGGAGGGGCTTAGTCGTTAATTAATTGTTTAGCGAGGAAGATGGATTATGTGAGGAAAATGAACAGCTTAAACAACATGTTGTGCAGTCTCTGGTGGATTACCATTAAGTGCTTTCATTTGTACGATGTCATGGATGTAAACTAGAGATGAAGTTACGAGAGTGATAGATTACAAATTGAATTATGGATCTGAGTATCCACAGTTACGGCGCCGACGTCAGGGGACAAGCTTGTGAGTTCGGACCCCGTCAAAGCAGCCCTAAAAATGGCTTTCCGTGATTTTATCTTTTTATTTTGCTGGGCTGAGTGGCTCAGACGGTTAAGGCGCTGACTTTCTGACCCCAACTTGGCAGGTTCGATCCTGGCTCAGTCCGGTGGTACTTCAATGTGCTCATATACGTCAGCCTGGTGTCGGTGTATTTTCACGTAAAAGAATTCCTGCGGGAGAACATTCCGGCACCTCGGCATCTCCGAAAACTGTAAAAGTAGTTAGTGGGACGTAAAGCTATTATTTATTTATTTATTTATTTATTTATTTATTTATTTATTTATTTATTTATTTATTTTCACGCTAGGTAAATGCCAGGTTTATATCTTAATTAGAGCCAGCCTTCCACATAACCACTCCAATTTCTTTCCTATGCGATTGTCGCCAAAAACCTCAGTACATTAAGGTGACGTAAACATAAATTCATGTTTATTATGGCCTTTTTTCTTCCCTCGGAAAATTTCCCTTTTGCTTTGTTAGTGCTAAGAGGAATTTATTATTTCGTTCTGTTTCCTTTTGAAACAAAGACCACCGGGCGAGTTAGCCGTGAGATTAGGGCGCGGAGCTGTGAGCTTGCATCCGAAAAATAGTGGGTTCGAACCCCACTGTTAGCAGCCGTGAAGATGGTTTTCCGTAGTTTCCCATTTTCACACCAGGCGAATGTTGGGGCTGTATCTTAAGGCCGCAGCCATAAGACCTATATGAGTCGGCCCGACGTAAAAAAGGAAAAAAAAAACCATGATTAACACTACCACCGCAGAAAACAATATTGTGAAGGGAAGAGGAAGACGGAGACTCGGAATACCTATAGCCAGGGCTGAAAGCAAGAAAGAGATGTAACACATTCGGAATAAAATAATTCTATTAACTCCGTTGGGCGACCTGTGGCTAAGATTAATTCATTTTTTTTTCGGTAAACAGCAAATGTCACCAGAGATGTCGTTCATGTTGACATCATAGAACATCGATTACCGAATGGACTCTGTGATCTGGTCCCGCTGTGGGTGGCGGCGGTAAATTAACGCCCACGACATCCCCTGGTTGTCGTAAGAGGCGACTAAAAGGGGCCCCAGGGAACTTAACTTGGGAGCGTGGGTTGGCGACCACGGGGCCCTTAGCTGAATCCTGGCATTGCTTCCACTTGAACCAGGCTCCTCACGTTCACGGCCTCCCTTTGTCAACTCTTGTTCTTTTCCGACCCCAACGGTATTAGAGCATTCGAGGCCTAGGGAGTCTTTCATTTTCACGCCCTTCGTGGACCTTGTCCTTCTTTGGCAGATATCTTCATCTTTCGAAGTGTCGGGTCCGTTCCATTTTTCTCTTTGATTGGCGTTATTTAGAGGATGGTTGCCCAGTTATACATCCTCTTAAAACAATAATCACCACCACCACCTGTTACTTCAAGTTATTCACAAGATACCTTGCGTTGACTCCCGTACGGATGTTGTATACTCCACCTTAACCCGAAAACCGTACACTAAGTGCTCCAGGAAATTTTTTATTTCGAAGAAATGTTATTTTCGCTACCCCTAATACCTAGTCTCCTACCTCTGTCGGTGGAGAATCAGATGGAGTGGCATGTTTAGCTTCAGGAAGTTCCATGAATGTATCACAAATCCACGTCTCTGATCGACTTTTGTGTCCCTAACATCTCCTATATCCCACAATTTCTCGAAAGGAAATACAGCGTTTAATGCCTTTCATACCAACATACCTGTGTGAGTGTGCCCTTTTCTGCTCTCACACAAATGAAAACGAAGTTCAGAAACCGAGCTTATGTAGAGGCTGATCTTCGGTTCGAGTGACTCAATCAATATTCTAAAGGCTAATGCCTTGTCGATGCAACCACTCTTCTTTCATTAGCTGTTCGTTTCAGTTCCATGTAATTGTTACAACCTAACCTCTTCTTGATGTCGTCCAAATACTTCATCCTAGATCTTCCTCTCCCTTTCTTTCCCATCACTTTCCCTTCAAGTATGTTAGTGATGAAAGTATTGTGTCTGATGACATGTCCAATAAATTTTATTTTCCTGTTTTCCATTTCCTTTAAGAATCTTCTCTCTTCTTTAACTTCCCTTAAGACTTCCAGGTTGGTTTTTCTTTCCGTCCAGCTCGTTCTGGTCATTTTCCGCCATATCCACATTTCAGCAGCTTCAAGTCGATTCCTTTCTAATTTACCCAGAGTCCAACTCTCACTTCCATACTGAAATGACTACGCTTGGAAAACAGTACCACCCGTCCCAGTGATCCAACAACCACAACAAGTTAATTTTTTCAATTAAGTTTCCAGATCCAGACTGTCTTAATTATTAGCCAAGTGTCACATTGTTTTATAATTTCTGTGCATGTACAAAGAATTCTTTATGTAAATTAAGTTAAATCAAAGTTTCAAAGAAAGAAAATTTTAGTTCTAAATTATACTTTACGAATAAAATGAAGCATGGTACCATTGTAAAATTATGTTGTTTTCTTTTTACTGAATGCAGTATTATGTTCTGTAGCTAGCGGGCTCTTGGGCATGCATGTGATATGCCCAGGGGGCTCAAAGACAAAGTCAAAAACCATCTCCTACAGTCTCTGCAAAACCGTCGGACAATGTTTTGTTCATAAACTGTGGCTGTCATGTTTCCTTGAATGAATATAGAGGCCGAAATTGGTACCTACTAGAGAAGTGCTGAACCTCCAGTCTGTTGGTGACGTCTGTTGAGAGTGATTCATTGCAAAGTTCCCCTCTTGCCATTCATCAGGGTGTAAACCAGTTCGCGCTTCATTAGTGAACAACGTTCTAGACCATTGATCTCGTGCCCAAGTCCATCGAAAGCGAGCCACCCTGCGATGTCTAAGTGGCGGAGTAGTGAGGGTCTTCTTGAATACAGTCCCCCATCATGAAGTCTATATAGCGCACAATATTTGGGTACTTACTGTAAATCTGCGGCGTCTCGAAGTTCGTGGCGGAGAGTAGTAGCTGTGCGTGTATGGTGTCTGCGTACAGATATACTGGATGATCGGAAACAACGTGAAGCGAGTATGTGAGCGTTAGAGCGTTGGTCATACTGATATGTAATTTGAAAACATTACGTCGATATCTCTCGCCGTAGAGATTTTATCAGCTGCTGAAATTAGCCAATCAGATCACTTCGCGGGCGAATTCAAATGGGCTTTACGAGGCGGTGTTGCTAAATCTACACGTGCCTGGGTCGGGCTTGAGAGTCATGCCGAGAAATGAGCATCAAACACTGACACACCCTGGGTTTCAGCCAGCCTATTAGCAGAGACGTCCTTGTTCCAGACCCCTCCTGGAGAAGTTTATTTCTTCTATTGGGGCTCTCAACCTGGTCATAAGCCACGTGCAGATTTACCAACCGCAAAGCCCATCGGAAGTCGCCCACGAAGTGATCTGATTGGCTAACTTCAGCTGCTGATAAAATGGCAACGGCGCGAGATATCTAACTACTAGCTGCCTCTGTGCATCAGTGGTAGAGTGTCGGCCTCCGGATCCCAAGATACCGGGCTCAAACCCGGCAGAGGTAGTCGGATTTTTGAAGGGCGGAAAAAAGTCCATTTGACACTCCATGCCATACGATGTCGGTATGTAAACGATCTCTGGTGACACATTCAGTTTTTACCCGACAAAATTAATTTAATCACAGCCAGAGACGCCCAAAAGAGTTTCGGTTTCTTCGGTCTCCCATCTAGTAGGCCTAGAGTAAAACGGAACGTCGAATTTGACGAGGAGACAGTCAGATGGCGTCAAATCGAAACGTCTGCACACGGTAGCTGAGGCCATACGATTATTATTATTATTATTATTATTATTATTTAATTAATGTTTTTTAATCATTTATCCGTATGACCAACCTTCCAACGCTCATATATCCGGTTCTCTTTTGTTTCCGACCACCCTTGAGCTGCTGCTATATTTCGTGAAGTCGATCTGCTACTGAATGGGTGTCTTGGAACTTTTTCCCCAATCTGGAGACAACACTTTGATTCACGTGAGCAATGCCTCGTGTTCTACTGCATCAAAGTGACGATTGTGACGGCGAGGCACACTGATGTTGGCAAGCTTGCTTGAACGTCACCTCAGCTCTAGTGTACTGGATTTGTCTACCAGTCGTGAGTCGAATCCCTAGCTGTGAAGAAGACAGGGTTGTCATGATTCAAACAATGTACTTACTATCGAACCATAAATGAAACATAAATATTAGACATTGGTGGGTGAACTGAAAATATAAAAGTCAAAAGACAACCATCTCCATTACAGGCCATGATGGCGGAGGGAGGGAATGTCAGTAGAGGCGATTGGGAATTAGAAGTAGGCGGGCAAAAAAAAAAAAAAAAAAAATGTACAGAAAACAAAAAGTACCCGGGATATGGGATATAACCGGAGGAGTGGGGTATATATATGAAAACTGAAAAAAGGTACGAAATGGTAATTTTTTTGATGCTCTGTTAGCCAATTTCGGCAGAGGGGTAAAGGTTGACAGTTCACCAACTTAAGTGCGGTAATAGTATATTTTTGAGATTTTAATTGAATACTATACACTAAAACTTTCACCAAAGGAACAATATTACACATTTATTACAATTACATAGAATAATCCCGGTTAGCTTCCGTGGGGGTCACGCACTGAACTGAGTAAGTGTTTGGCATAACTTCACGGAAGACACTGGGGCGGGGGGCCTCAACCCCGACACGGCGCGTCCCATATGGCTGATAGGGAATGTTCCTGTAGATATGCAGGACAGGTGTGAATAAGGCTTAGCCAAATAAACACCCGCGGATCAACTGAGGCAAAAAGGTCTGCAGTCAACGGTCTCGATGGCGGATGAGGATATTTCCCAACGGCTGAGAGGGCGGAAGAACTGGCTCTACGGCTAACAACCGTAGTTCTAACTACGGACAGAGTAATCTGTCCCACCAAGCATTACCATGAGGTAACATTATGCATGATGGAAACACTTTCAAGGAAAACTACCCCAGGTGGTACCCAGCAATGGAAATCCACCGTCGCACCAGGCGGCGCAAACAAGCCTTCGGATTCTGGGGAGCTTGTACCAACATGCAAGATGGAGTCGGAGCCATCTGGTAGCCAGACTGATGACGTACTAACGACAAACACGACTAACCTAAAACAAAATCTAAGGACAAAGAAACATCACTATTTTGGAACTATCAACATACAGACTCTACTTAGGACGGGGAAATTAAAACGGACTTTGGATGAAATGGAAAATCAGAATATTCTAATACTAGCAGTGCAAGAGACGCGTTTTACTGATATTAATACGTTTGATTCAGAAAATTATAGAATCTTTAAGGGTAAACCTGGACGAAAAATTGGAAGAAATCTGCAGCAACTTGGCACAGCATTTTGTGTAAACAAAAGGGTTATTGACTCCGTAAAGGACTTCTCTTCTCCTTCTGATAGACTCTCCACTCTAACACTGAAATGTGCAAACAAGAGATACACACTATTCAATGCACACGCCCCCATAAATGAAGACAACAGAAACAATCCTGATAAGGTGAACATATTCTGGGATCAATTGGAGAATGAATTGCTAAAGACGCCAAGCAATCATGTCAAAATTCTGATGGGTGACTTCAACGCGCAGGTTGGGAAAGAACGTCAGTTCCGAAAAATAGTGGGTGGTTATCCAGCTCACACCAGAACAAATACGAATGGGAAGAGACTTATTGACTTATGTGAGACATTCGATCTTAAATTAATGTCCACGTACTTCAAAAGACTGCCAAGGAAAAAGAAAGCGTGGTGCGCTCCACGGAAAGACCTAGGTGAATATCAACTGGACCATGTTGCAATTTCAAGGAGAAACACTAAAGAAATTATGAATGTGGTAGTACGGAAAGGAGCCAATCTTGACTCTGATCACTTCTTGACCCGCATAAAATTCAAGCCGTTACCGCTAAACAAGAAGAGACTCTCTCCGAATGCGTCAATAAAAGTAAACCATGAAAAACTTCAAGAAAACAGAAACGACTTTCAAAGACGTATGCGGGAGAGGAAAATGGAGACTTGTGAGGATATTCGAGAGAATATGGCTAATATAGCTAAGGATGTTGCACCATTGCGACGAACTCGCAGACACCGATGGTGGACTACAGACTGTGATGTAGCAATTGATAGGAGAGCTGCAGCCTATAAAGCATGGTACGCAGATAAAACAGAAGATAAATTTGAGACATACAAGGAGGTACGCAAACAGACAGCAAAGATCCTCCGGCAAGCCAAAAGGAATCAAATATCTGAAGAAATTCGAAGTATTGACACAGAATTTAAGAAGAACAATACTAGAATCTTTTATAGGACCTTTAAAGAGCACATACATGGATATCAACCATCTACCATGGGATTTCGAAGGGAAGATGGAAAATTGGCAGTGAATAAGAATGAAAATTGTGAGATATTAGCTAAATATTTTGAGAAATTGTTGAACTGTGAAAAACCTAAAAATAAATGGCCAAAAGAGGATCCAAAGCAACGGAATGAAAACTCAATACCCCCTGACGAAAAAGAACTCCGTGAAATAATTACAGACTTAAAGAACAACAAAGCTGCAGGGGAAGACTCTGTCACAGCAGAGATGCTGAAAAGTGGTGGAGAAATCGCAATAACAATTTTAAGGCGAGAAATGGAAAAAATATGGGAAATGGAGGTAATCCCTGAAGATTGGAAAAATGCTATCATTCATCCTCTACACAAAAAAGGAGATAGAGCAGATCCTAACAACTACCGCGGCATTTCCATCACATCTGTAACTTATAAGACACTCTCTAAAGCACTACAGAGGAGACTTGTGGAACAAGTGGATCATCAACTAGGCGAGTATCAAGCGGGATTTAGGAAGGGAAGATCGTGCGTTGATCAAATCTGGAGTCTGAAACGTGTACTAGAGAATCATCTCTCAAAGGATCTGGTAGTCGTTTTTGTAGACTTTAAAAAGGCGTATGATTCAGTCGACAGGGAAGTGCTATTCAATATACTAGTGGAATTTGGAATTGACGCCAAAACAACAGCAATTATTAAGCAGACTTTAACTGGGACACATTCGAAAGTTAAGTTCATGGGAGAGAACTCCAAACAGTTCGAAATTAAAACAGGAGTCAGGCAGGGTGATGGATTGTCACCAATTCTTTTCAACTGTGTGTTGGAGAAGATTATCCGGGAGTGGGAAAAAGAACTGGACAGAAAAGGATTACTTAACCAAGTATACATTGGAGGGTCAAAAAGTGGTGTCATGATTAATTGCCTTGCCTTTGCTGATGACGTTGCGCTGCTATCTAGGAATACTGACACAGCAATAGAACAGCTGAATGTACTAAAACTACAAGCAGAAAAAGCAGGACTACAGATTTCTTTCGAAAAAACTAAATATATAACAAACATCAAAACAGCCCCTCGGTACCTGAAGACAGAACACGGTAAAATAGAAAGAGTTGATAGCTTTAAGTATTTGGGTGAAATAGTGCAATTGAAAACAAATGAAAGAGAAGCAAACAACACCAGACGGGAGAAAATGGCTGCGGCTTTTCGTAGGACATATCCTATATACAAGAAGAAAACCATCTCCAGACGAGCTAAACTAAGGCACTACAATACAGTGATTAAAACGGAATGTCTGTATGCTAGTGAGTGCCTCCAAATGACAGGAAAAGCGGGACTGAGAGAAGCTGAGAAATTTGAAAGAAAGATCCTTCGCAAAATAATGGGTCCAAAGATTGTGGATGGACAGTATAGGCTGCGAGGAAGGGAAGAACTTTACCGAGACAATGAAAGGCTAACTGAGTGCATGAGAAAACGGAGACTTAAATTCTATGGGCATTTATTTAGAATGGATGAGAAGAGACTAACGAAAAGGATTTTCACAATACTAGACAGCAGACCTAAAGTGTCGGACAAATGGTTCAGGGAGGTGAGAAAGGATCTCAGACAGGTAGGACTAAATTCGGAAGACATCTCAAACCGAACAAAGTTTAGGTCAGTGATCGACAGATTTCAGGGATTCCATGACGAACCAAAACTTAACCGTGGGTGGACGGACGAAAGAAGACAGGCTGCCAGAGAGAGGATGCTGAAGTTCTGGGCTGTGAGGAAGGCTTCCAGAAACATGTAATTGTTATCTAACGTGGTCTCTAATGGCCGTAAACGAATATATATATATATATATATATATATATATATATATATATATATATATACATAGAATAATAATAATAATAATAATCGTATGGCCTCAGCTACCGTGTGCAGACATTTCGATTTGACGCCATCTGGCTGTCTGCTCGTCAATTTCGACGTTCCGTTTTACTCTAGGTCCGCTAGATGGCAGACAGAGTAAACCGGATCTCTCTTGGGCGTCTATGGCTGAGATTTAATTAATTTTGTCGGGTAAATACCAAATGTATCACCAGAGATCTTTTACATGCCGACATCGTACGACGTGGAGTGTCGAATGGACTTTTTTCCGCCCTTCAAAAATCCGACTACCTCTGCCGGGTTTGAACCCGCTATCTTGGGATTCGGAGGCCGACACTCTACCACGGATCCACAGAGGCAGCTAATTACATAGAAATACGGCGTGACTATACAATTAAAAATCATTTAGTATTATTGAGTACACACTAAAAAACTAACAGACAGTAAAGAGACTACCGGACTGAGGAGTGTCCACGACCTTGGCAAAGAAATATACCCCTGGTATCCTTCGTCACAGCACATGCAGAGTCTCCACTACTTGCTGGGGTGATATACAAATCGTTTAGCCGGGACGAACGACATTTTTTGCGTATAATCCCCAATAATTGTATTAATAATTCATGAAAATAATGGAAAGAATTAGCTGATAAGACAACAGCGCCTGTACAAATTGCTTTCTTAATAATTCCTAGTTTCAGCCGATTAAAATGGAATAAAAATTCAATGTTTTTTCCACAAAGTGTGGTTAGCTCTATGCCCAGCTGTCTTTGCCCCCAGGAATTAACCGGATACTTATTTTTAATGTAGGCTGAGTGAACCTTAGAGCCATGGGCACCTCCGGAAGTGGAAATTTCGTTTCTTAAATTTTTTCAACTTCCTGACGGGAAATCGAACCCGCGTTCTTCTGCGTGACCGCCTCCGACAAGCAGCCCCTGAACTGCAAATATGTTTAGCTTTGTTTATCACAAAGTTGTACATTCATTAAATATTGTAGATTCGTGGTTATGTCAATTTCGGAAAAAATGTGGTTGATAGTCTTTCTTCACGAAGCAACTCTGTATTATGTTTCTAGAAATATATTCTTTCTTTCTTTCTTTCTTTCTTTCTTTCTTTCTTTCTTTCTTTCTTTCTTTCTTTCTTAATCTGTTTAGCCTTCAGGGTAGGTTTTTCCCTCGGACTGAGCGAGGGATCCCACCTCTACCGCCTCAAGGGGAGTGTCCCGGAGCGTGAGACTTTGGGTCGGAGATACAACTGGGGAGGATGACCAGTACTTCGCCCAGGCTGCCTCACCTATGCTGAACAGGGGCCTTGTGGGGGGTGGGGGTGGATATTGGAAGGGATTGAAAACGAAGAGGGAAGGAAGCGGCCGTAGCCTTAAGTTAGGTACCACAGTTCGATAGCTGCAATCGCTGAAGTGCGGCCAGTATCCAGTATTCGGGATGTAGTGGGTTCGATCCCCACTGTCGGTGCGCCGCAAAGGAACTTTCAATAATAATAATAATAATAATAATAATAATAATAATAATAATAATAATAATAATAATAATAATAAAGTTAGGTACCATCCCTTCAGTTGCCTGGGGAGAATTAGGAAACCACGGAAAACCATTTCAAGGATGGCTGAGGTGGGAATCTAACCCTCTCTACTCAGTTGACCTCCCGAGGCTGAGTGGAGCCCGTTCCAGTCCTCATACCACTTTTTCACATTTCGTGACAGAGCCGGGAAACGAACCCGGCCCTCCGGGTGTGGCAGCTAATATCACACTAACCACTACACCACAGAGGCGGGCTCTAGAAAGATCTTCGATGTGGAATTAGTGCTTAGGCTGAATTCTAATTGTGGACAAATACACGTCAGAGATGCGGTTACAGGGCTAAACATAAACATACTATACTGGTAATAACGAAAGTTCGTGTTTGGCATTTCTTAGAGGGAGGTCCGCTTACTGCCTGCCGGGGCGGGATAAAGGGAGTGGCAGTATGGTTGCCATGGAAACGAGGGTGGGGCGACTGGGGTTGCCATGGAGATAAAATTTCTGGGCAGCTCGTCTTGCTGGGAGTTGCCAAACCTCTCACTTCACTTGTGAGTTAGATTTTGTCGCAAGCAGTTCAGTGTGAGTGGCATTCTATTTCTGTTTTGTGGCCGTTAGTAAGTTTCTAATTGTATTTTAAATACTATTTACGTACGTACAATCATTGTATTTTAATTTATATTTCGAGTACGATGAAACGCGCCAGGTACTCTACCGCTTGATGGTGTGGAAAAGAGTACACATGATTTTTGACACCCCCCCCCCGCGCAATTTTTCCCCTTGAACTCACTTTTTCCTATTTGTTTTACGTCCTGTACTTATGCCAAAAGATGTACAAAGTATAGGACAAAGGGCATGTTGAAGGATTTGTCAGGCTATAGGTACCACCCCTGTTAAAGAATAATAATGTTATTGATTTTATGTTCTGTAGCACTTTCAAATACCATCGGACTGAGCCAGGATCGAACCTGCTAAGGTGGGATCAGAAGGACAGCGCTCTACTGTCTGAGCTTATCAGACCGGTCCCTGTTAAAAATAACGCAACATGAGACCAAGTCAGTCACAGTCATAGCAAAATTTGTCCCATTTGCGATCACTCCCATTACAGTGGAACACAAGAATGTGAAGAAAGACCAGTCCATGTCACAGCGGTCGAGTCGGAAGCGAGGGGTAATGCTGGAATGTGGCAACATCGTGAAATGGCCCGTGCAATGCTCCTCCCTTCAACCTTACCTGTCATACGCCAACTTTAGTTAAGTCTAGTATAGTTGCTTACACGCTTCCTTTCCTCCTATTAAGTCGTAGACAGCACAATTCGTGGACACCCCTAGTCTGATTAAGTGGGACGGGAATATTTCACAATCATTGCGGGTACGCAACGCGGAGATACAGTATACACTCTATGCATTTGGTTTGGTGCATGACTACTATACACGAAGTACTAATTCTGAAACCTACGACAAAACCTTGAAAAATGTCACTGCTGTTTACTTCATTACAGACGAACATGTAAATATCAACAAGGAAAGCTTAATGATTACATTACAGAGGAAGGTAAGAGTAGCCCCAGGACACTTTCTCGTTGTCTCAACTTCCTCAAAGAAAAATGATTGCCTTGCTATCGAATGGGACAGTACTCTGCGAGCTATTTTCATACGAGCCCGAGGTCAATGAAGGTAACTGTATTCAGAGTTGTTTCTATTACAGTACTAGCAAATATACCCGTGCTTCGCTACGGTATTCTACCTTGTATATGGATTTCTACGTAAATTACTGTACACGGAGTGAGTGAAATTATATTAAACTGACCGAGCTCGATAGCTTAATTAAGGCCACGGCCGCTTCCTTCCCTCTCCTAGCCCCTTCCGGTCCCATCGTCGCCATAAGACCTATCTGTGTCGGTGCGACGTAAAGCAACTAGCAAAAATATATATAATTGCATGTCTCTTAACGCTATCCGAGAAACAAAACGGGAGGTCCCATACGCTGTTTCCGATGTAAGTTGCGCGTTGGGGACGTACGATGATAATGGCAGGCCACATTTCCTACCGCCATTTACAATCGAGTTCGGGAGTTTCTACTATAACGGCAGGCTCATTTACCAACTGCCATTCGCAATAGATGGGTATTCTTCTTTCAGATCATGGTTTTCCAAGCCTCATCTATCACGAGGTATAACTGTTCCACTCATTCGAATTATATTATTACATCATGGTTCATACCCTTCACATCTTCATCGTATAGAAGTTTTAAATTCACTGTGCTGTCGATGTCTGCATGCGGAGAACGGCTATCTCAATCACATCCTATTTAAATATAACTCTACAACGCTACTTGATATCTCTTTTTATCTGAACTGCAACATCATCTCGTGCTATATTAGTGTTACAAGGACAAAAATAGTTCAGTACTTAATGCTGTGATGAATGTTTCGAAGACTGTTGATTTGATGCTTTTAATTTTGGTTCAGTGCATTGTTACCTAGCAGGTGGTTGATTCTCCCTCTCTCCTTCATAAATTTGTGAGCCAATTATACTCATTGCGTGTCCGGCCCCGCGGTGTAGGGGCAACGCGTCCACCTGTCACCCGGCGGCCCCGGGTTCGATTCCCGGCCGGGTCAGAGGTTTTTAATTGTAAATGATTAATATCCCTGGTCTGGGGACTGGGTGTTTGTTTCGTCCTTAATGTTCCTTTCCTCACATTCAACACTTTACACTTCCGCCATTTTTAAAATACACGCAGGTTCACAACATACGTTGCAAAGTAGGGGCAAAAGATCTTATTAGGTTGACGCCCCAAATAAAATAGCATTCGTTATGTAGTCGTTGAATGTAGGAGTCTGAAGTGCTCTGTGCTGCAAACTGATATTTTTGTGCATCTGTTATTGCATTTTGAATCAATTACGGGACCCGTGCGAGAAATCTCGCACGTTCATGAAGTCTGTGGTGGAGTAGCCCCCTGGTGAACTAAGGAATACACAAATCAGTATAATATTAGACAGTCTTGCTTACCACTCAATGTAATCTTTGATTTTTTTAAACATTTGTGGTATCCACATGAACGGAAGCAAATGCAAGTGCGTTATTATACTGACGGTTTTTCCGGAAGTAATTTTTTGTTTTATTATCACTCTTTTCTTAACTGATAATTACAGCATACTATAATGACATAAAACAGGCGTACCAGCGGCCAAAATGTGAAGTGGGCAGCAATGATGGTGCGTATTTTCCTACAGCAATAGTATTTTGCAAATCGCACACTTCGTACAATTTTTAAAACTCATTTTAAAAGAAATTATCGATATTTATCAAATGAGAGTGCAATTCCTCAATGCTTATGAATATTCTTTCTTTTGAATGCTCATTTGTCACGATCGGTTACTTGTGAGCGCCGCAAAAGGGATCTATACTACTGAAATAATATGATGATGATTGTAAATAGACGATGACTACTAAATGTTGTTCAAACAAAGGTCAACAAATTTAAAAAAAAAAATCTCCATGAAGAGAAAGTCTCATCGGCTTGTACTCTGATAGTAAAGGTTGTAAATTGTGCAGTGGGTTCCTTTGGTGGTAGCATCAAGAAACTTCAGTACTTATCTTGCTCACTGTATTTGGAAGACAGGTTTCTTTTATGAGAGTACTTAAACATTATTTATTACCACTTTCCAGTAGTATTATTTGCAGTATTACTGACAATAAATTCACGGACTACTATGGAATTACCCGACTACTTCAGGTTTAATCGAAATTAATTGAAAAAGTAAATTATATATATTGTTTTAAGTACCGGTACTAAAAAAGATAGAATAATTAACAGCTGTTCTAAATTCATCTTCATTCATACACACCACATTACCAACCACCATAAGAACTCGTAATAGTGACTACATCTCTTCACACAGGGTTGGCGGGAATCGAATCCGGGGCCCTCTGAACCGAAGGCGTCAGTGCTGATTCCTTCCAACTCCTTACCCAATTTCATCTTCAATAGCTCCTCAGCTGAGATTGGCGTGGCATCCGGCCATAAAAACACGCCATATCATTTAATCTTACTACATCGCCGACGTCGTATCAGAAAACGGGTCGTTGTTGTTCAGCATTAGGTAAGTACGGTTAAAATGTGTAATTTTTTTTTTTTTTGACGTAGGAATTTGTCTCGATTTTCACTGCAGTTAGATCTGTCTGCTGCTTGACAACTTAGACTGGACCTTCTAATGCACAGAGCATGACGTCAATCTTCCCCCAACCAACCAGAACAGCAGCATTCACCTCGTCTCTTCAACTGACTTTAGTCCCATATTTTGATTTCAGAGCCCGCAGGAAGAAAGATGCCATTTTATTAATGACTAAACCTGTTTTAAAAAATGACGGAAGTTAATAACCTGGAAATATAGAATAAATAAACTTAAAAAAAAGGCGACTTATGTCAGCGAAACCTCATACAATAGAAAAAAGCTTATCGTTTGCAGGAAAATTAAGACATTATAACACAGTCACACGGCCAGAGGTGACCTATGCAAATGAAACTATTTTCAAAATACTAATACAACTGAAATAGATATGTATTAAGACAGAAAGAATATTTAGAACGTGTATAAATTAAGAATATCAAATTAGTGACCATTGGAGAATAGCTTCAAATAACACAGTTTATAAGAAATCGAACAAGTATTGAGCACAATTAGAAAGAAGCGGAACTCAATTATTGGACATCTTATTAGAACACCGGAAACTAGAATTAGTTAGGAAAAATAATAGTAACATTATGAAATATCAATACCGGGATTAAATGGACCACAGAAGTTAAGAATGATATTAATGAATTCCAAATAACAATAAATGATCTTAAGAACAAAACAGACAAAATTAAAGTTCTCAACGGCTCACATGTAGGACTATAAATCAAAATTAATAAAAGGGAAAAAGGTAGTGTGTTCTCAATTGAAGAAAGAATGCCGGCATCGGAGAGGATGCACAAATATTGGAAGCATAGAGAAGATAAATTTTATTCGTATAATTGGCTAAACTGGTATTACGTTGGCTACAAAATGAAAAATAAATAAGTAAACAAGGCATGACGTAGACACAGCGGCGCCGACTTTGGTGGAGGGGGGGGGGCAAGGCATTTTCTGCCCCCTCCTCCTGCCCCCCCCCCCCCAATTCTCCTCCTAGATGTTAAAACGTGGGGTTTGGTACTCTTCGGAGGCTGCTAAGGCGTTAAATCCTGAGAAGGTCGTATGTGTTCTTATTACATGTGATAAAATTCATTTTTGGGTCCGTATTGAAAATGAAAAAATGAAAACCTACAACCTACAACCTGTTTTCCAGTCTTTGACCGGGTCAGGGATGTAATGAATGAATCAGATATAGGCTGTTATTACGATGGGGTCGCCACTCCCAAAGTGATTTATATTAATGAATGATAGATGCTATGAAATGAGAATGGAGAGTATTGCTGGAATGAAAGATGACAGGGAAAACCGGAGTACCCGGAGAAAAACCTGTCCCGCCTCCGCTTTGTCCAGCACAAATCTCACATGGAGTGACCGGGATTTTAACCACGGTTTCCAGCGGTGAGAGGCCGATGCGCTGCCGTCTGAGCCACGGAGGCTCTCCGTATTGAAAATATTTGTATTAAATAACACTTGTATGTTTTAATATTCATCCACCTATTCAATACAATACATTTTTTTAATAGGACATTGTCCTTATTAAAATTGTTGACATGAAATTAGTATATTAGATGGTACATGTTTCGCCCATCAATAGTGGGCATCATCAGTCGTATTTTCACTTGATCTATTCTAAGGTGTCATCCCTGCCCGCAGGGGGATGTAAGATTAAGTACTAAAATGTGATATGTGTTACGTAGCTTACTTTAAAGTTTTATTTTTCTGTTTACTTGTGAATATTATTGAAAGCTCCTTATATAAGAGTCGTTCAAAAATGTATTTGAAAAACAAGCTCTATTATTGTTTTTTTTTTTTTTTTTTCTGTTTGTGAATATTATCTGGAGAATCCTCCCCAATGAAACTGTCTATTGAGAAGTTGACCCAGTTACCAACACGACGATGAAGAAGAAAATAATCTCTTATTTCTTTCACATCTTACGATTACCAGAAAACAGGATTTTACAACAACTAGTGATGAGAAATCTGGGAAAGAAGACAGGAGGGCTTTGGATCAAAGAAATTCAAGAGGATCTCAAAACAGTTGGACTCGAAATTACAGATGGAGAGAACAAGAATAAAATCGCCACCCTTCTTAAGAATCACCAATTTTCAACTGACATGATGCATAGAAGGCCTGTAGAGATTTCAGACGAATTAAGAACTCTGCGATCAGAATGAATGAAGAAGTACTGGGCAGATAAGAAGAATCAAACAGTACAACCTTCAAAGAAAGTGTACATGGAAGACTCAAGTAGTCCAATGTGGCCAATCAAGATAATAATAATAATAATAATAATAATAATAATAATAATAATAATAATAATAATAATAATAATAATAATAATAATTGTACCGGTTGGTACACCTGTGCGCCGCATATTTGAATGGTCCGCCTTAACTTACCTCTCTACTGAAGAAACCCTGAACTTTAACAACTGAACTAACTCTACTGTTTATCAGAAGATGTCACTGTGTGTTTTTGATTTGCCTTTGTTTTTCATTAATCAAGAAGTGTGGACATTCTCTAACAGATGTCTCTACCAAAAACTATGATAATGCGCTCTGGTGTGAAGGAATGAACTTTCTTGGAGAAATTTTGTATTCATAAGTTTTGCCTTTACAAAATTTTGTTCTGTCATTTGTGGGTTGGCAATATTAATCCTTTCTTTCCGCCTGTTTTGAATGTAGCCAATCGGGAATTTATGTAATTAATTTTCGGCCAATCGGGGCTTTCTTCTTCAATTTTGTATGTAACTGTGTACTGTAGCCAATAAAAGTTTGAGGGCGGGTTGTTATCATTCATGAAAGGTCTCGAACTTTCCACGAGGGTATAAAAACTGCTGATTTACTTGTCTCCGGGCCACTCGTATAACATCTTTCTCAGTGTGTGAATATGTAGCAGGGGGCGGGAAGCGCCTCGTTCTTCAGGCAGCAGCTCTTCAACAAGGTAATGGCCTTTTAACATCTTTATTTCTTGCTAGCTCAGCAGTTTAACTCGCGGGGACGGTTCGAAACCTTTAATATGTAACCTATATCTTTAAATATGTAAGCCTTTTCTATCCTTGTAAAAACTTCACATAACTTGAACTGTAATTCGGGGATAGAGAGTGCTTTACCCTCTCGAGCTCCCCTTCATTTTGAAGTTGAGGTGACTACGTTTTCATAACCGTTTCTTCTCTTCCTTAATGTGTTAAAGTTTTCTCATACGAGTCACCTCCCTAGTTTGGGATTAGCCCCTGTGTAATTGGCCGAGAGCCACTTAGGTTTTAAAATGTGTATTTAGGAGTGCAAGTTCACGCCTCCAGTCCTCTCTGTACTTTGGGCCAGTAACTTACCCTGTTGTTTTTTCTTCATTGCGAAGGCCCTGTAGGTTGGGTACAATTTACCCCTGTTTATTTATAAGTGTGCCTTGTGGGCAGTTTGTAGTAAATTCCGTTTATGGCCTCTTAATAGGCTTGAAAGATTGAGAGCGGGTCAGCTCTTTCCGGTATTTTGAAAAGGTGCCTCGGGGAGGCGTGACATTTTGATTGCTGGGAGCTAGTGCTGCATGTAATTAGGGGCGTTCTGCCCTTTGGTATCTTGTGGTTGTGAGCTGTGAGCTCAAGGACTGATGTAGCTCAGAAATTGTAAAGACCCCGTAACTTGTGCTTTCTTTTGTAAAGTTGCATTGTACCTGATTTTCTTTGTTATTTCACTTAGTGAAAATTGTTAAATGTTGTTATCTGTTGGAAATATAACCTTTATTTAAATTTTAATTTCATCTTTAAGACTTATAGTTAGACCCATTCCGGCCCGCACCTTCTTTCACCTCTGCCTTCCACGGATAACTCCGTAGTAATAATAATAATAGTAATAATAATAATAATAATAATACAGGAATGTTTGCATTAATTAACTTGTTCCTCATTTCACATGCCTGTGTTCATGTTAATCATGCTCCCACCCCCATCCCCCAATAATTACTCGAAGTATAGATATTTAAATGTTTAATTCTGACAGTGAACTCCCTCTGGTAAAATCACAACTCGTATACTTCGCTTCTTTATACTGTATTTCGTGTTTGTTTCCAATGGTTCACGTGTCGAGAATGGGATGCCCGGTGCACCTAGTACGCATGCCTATGATAAGCCACCATTCACAGCCTTGCAGGATGGTGGTAATAGCGCGTGTTGGCGTGTAAATACTGTAGTTAAAGTTGACTGAGCCCGACATAGCCAGTCGTTCAGTCTCATCTCGCCAGTGACCATGTGTTGTAGGACCACTGTGCGCATCAAGATGTTGGTAAGTACACAATACGTCATCTCATTCAAGTGTCTTTAACAAATTCTTCGTCCACTGAAGATATTTCCTAAGTTACTACTTACAAGGCGAGCTATAGTGTGGCGGAGTCCGACTCGTTGGCTGAATGGTCAGCGTACTGGCCTTCGGTTCAGAGGGTCCCGGGTTCGATTCCCGGCCGGGTCGGGGATTTTAACCTTAATTGGTTAATTCCAATGGCCCGGGGGCTGGGTGTTTGTGCTGTCCCCAACATCCCTGCAATTCACACACCACACATAACACTATCCTCCACCACAATAACACGCAGTTACCTACAAATGGCAGATGCCGCCCACCCTCATAGGAGGGTCTGCCTTACAAGGGCTGCACTCGGCTGGAAATAGCCACACGAAATTAATTAGTGTGGCGGAGACCTCTTTGTAATAATTATTTATCTCTTTGAAAGTACACAGACAGTAGGCCCAATACAGTACCGTTTTAACACAATACTTATAAATTAGAGCCCGGAACTTGGGCAAAATGCCTTTTATTATTTGGGTGGATATATCGAAGTGTCACATAGACACACACATTTCCGTACGTTTGGGAACGGTAGGACCAGTTAGTAATTCGCCTTTTTTTTTTTGCCTATTTCAGCTTCAGTAGCCTATTTCATAGTTTAATGCTTTTTTTTTTTTTTTTTGCCTTTTTAAAACTTGTTGTGGATATTTTCTGTTGTTATTTGTGTATTAAAATGAATCGCTGGAAAGGAAAAAAATATATATAAATCCAATGAACTGTATAGCCGGCCCCGCGGTGTGGGGGTAGCGTGCCTGCCTCTTACCCGGAGGCCCCGGGTTCGATTTCCGGCTAGGTCAGGGATTTTTACCTAGATCGGAGGGCTGGTTCAAGGTCCACTCAGCCTACGTGATTACAATTGACGGTGAGATAGCGGCCTCGGTCTAGAAAGCCAAGAATAACGGCCGAGAGGATTCGTCGTGCTGACCACACACCACCTCGTAATCTGCAGGTCTTCGGGCTGAGCAGCGGTCAGGCCCTTCGGGGCTGTTGCACCATGTTTTTTTTTTAATGAAAATTAAAATCCACAGCCTGTTTCCAGTCATTCGACCGGGTCAGGATTGGAATGAATGAAGCCCTCATCTAGCGGCGAGGATAGGAAATGTGCCGGCTACCGAAGCCTGGCGTACTCCTCTGGGAGCGATGATTAATGAATGAGAGATGAAATGAAATGATATTGGAGTGTGTTGCTGGAATGAAATATGACAGGTAAAACCGGAGTACCCGGAGAAAAATCTGCCCAGCCTCCGCTTTGTCCAGCACAAATCTCATATGGAGTAACCGGGATTTGAACCACGGAACCCAGCGGTGAGAGGCCGACGCGCTGCCGCCTGAGCCACGGAGGCTCGGTTTTTAATAAATTGTAATAATAATAGAGAAAAAATCATTTTAACTATAGATTAAAAAACATTTATATAAACGATATTTTCCTATTACACAAATCTCTACTGAAAATTCCACGAAGCAAATGGTCGAGAGCGTTGCCAGGTCCCGTCCTTGCTACGTTGGTAACCATCCTCTACTAACGCTAATCATAAGGAAAATGGAAGACCGAGCTCGATGGCTGCAGTCGCTTAAGTGCGATCAGTATCCAGTATTCGGAAGATAGTGGGTTCGAGCCCCACTGTCGGCAGCCCTTGAAGGGCAGATAATAATCAAACATGGGGAAGTAAAACCTTGAGCACACCTCCTAGTGTTACTCGACAGGAGTAAGCAATATGCCGACTCAGAGTTTAACCCTCCCCCTACATCATCATCATCATTATAATCATCCTCTCACTCCCAGGTACGCAGGTCGCCCATCGGTCAGGCCGAACATGCCCTCGGACACCCCCGGCACAAAAAGCCATATGAGAAATATATTATTATTAATCAATACATTACAACTGGTAGATATCCTTCTGGCAATGCTTGCTTGCTTACAATAGTCTAAGAACTGAATGAAATTAAAACATAACTTATAAAATAACAAAAATAAATAAACTAGTAGGCCTACTTAAAAAACAAAATGTTAGAAGCAGTGTCACAATAAGAAAAACAGACAGGTACAATAAAACAATAAACTAAACGAACTGACATTTAAAAATGACATTATACTAGTGTAACGATAATTAAACACAGTCGTATAGATATTAATACGAAACTTGCGGAAAATAACTTAAAACGTTCCCTTGCATGCAGAGTAATATTTACAAAATTTATAAAATATTCTATTAAAAGTTTTGTAGAATTATAATTACAAAGTAATCGAATACTAATTCATAGATAACTGAAATATTTCAAAAGTCTTAACACTCCGTTCTCAAGCGATGTCCAAACAAAACAAAACAAAAATGAATTGAGCTTTTTGTTGTTGTTTTTACACTTTTGTACACCAAATCAGAGATAAAAATGGGCAATGAGGTGACACTTTGAAGTGTGCAGACACAATTATGGATGTTTTCAAATGTCGCTAAGGATTAGGCTTTGAGTGTTGATGGCCTTGTTCCAGGGAGACAGGGACTATATCGGGTTCGCGACGCTGCCCGAGCAGGTGCATCGCAAGTCTGTCAAGAGAGGCTTCGAGTTCACTCTCATGGTGGTGGGTGAGTCTGGACTTGGCAAGTCTACCCTCGTAAACAGCCTCTTCCTGAGCGATCTCTACCAGGACCGCAAGATACCTGATGTCAGTGGTAAGTCATTCTACTTGTGTTACTTTTAAAGAAATAAAGGTCAGTTAATAACTGAGTACGGGGTTCTAAGTCACTAGAATTCTAGGCAGTCTGTTGTCATTTGACGCAGTATAAATGAGATACGAGGGCAAGTCAATAAGTATCTGCAATCCATTTTTATAATTTATAACAAATGTGTATACACTTTTTATTGATATCGTTTTTCAACATAGTCATCCTGCTTTTCAATGCTCATGGTCCACTGTTTCACAAGTTTTCGACGCAGAGACACAGATGGAGTTAGGGATTGGAATAACTTACCAAGGAAGATGTTCAATAAATTTCCAATTTCTTTGAAATCATTTAGGAAAAGGCTAGGAAAACAACAGATAGGGAATCTGCCACCTGGGCGACTGCCCTAAATGCAGATCAGGATTGATTGATTGATTGATTGATTGATTGATTGATTGATTCATTCATTCATTCATTCATTCATTCATTCATTCATTCATTCATTCATTCATTGGATTGATTGATATGTCTTATGGCGACGATGGGATAGGAAAGCCCTAGGAGGGGAAAGAAAGCGTCCGTGGCCTTAATTAAGGTACAGCACCAGCACTTGTCTGGTGTAAAAATGAGAAACCACGGAAAATCATCTTCAGGGCTGCCGACAGTGGGGTTCAAACCCACTATCTTCCGAATGCAACTTGCTAGCTACGTGACCCATACGACGCAGGTACTCGCTCGGTGATAATTGTTTTAAGCTGTGCAAACATTTTCTATTAACACTAATAGGAGGGAAATGGAAGGGGTTCGACACTTCGAAAAGTGAAGGTATCGGCAAAAGAAAGACAAGGGCCACGAAGGGCGTGAAAATGACTCCCTAGGATTCGCTAACCTAATACCGTTGAAGTCGAAAATGACCAACAGTTGACCAAAACAGGTCGGATAAGGAAGATGAGCGAGGAACCTGACACAAGTGCAAGCAGTGACGGGGCCCTGTGGTCGCCAACTCACGCTCCCAAGTTAAGAGCGCCTGGGACTCACCGAACACGAGTTTAACCTGTTTGCTATGGGTGTTAAAATAATAGGACCTTTTTGCACTGTTACTGCAAACTGATTCTCATTATCGTCAGAGCGGGTTGAGTGGCGAGGCCAAAGCCTACAAGAAAGAAGAGAATATCCATAGAGCAGAACTTCCTATCCATATTTCATAGATATATCAGAAAGTAGATTTGAAATACAATCAACTCTCCATTAACCGGGATAATGTAGGATTAAAACTTCCCGGATAAGTTAAATCGCGGTTCAGCCGCAAACAGGCGAATTGATAGTACAGTTAAAATGATAATGAAAAACAATACAGTAGTATCATTTGTTAACGTGCCCAATACGTTGCAGTAAAAATAGCACTTAGCACAATTAATAAACGGAAAAATAAACAGCACTTTTCGTTGAAACTAAGATGAAGACAAATATCGAGACTACCTAACTTTACTGTTTCTGAAAATAATCAGTCATGGTTTCCTGTTTTTGTACCGAGAAACACGTTTTCTTTATTTTGCTTCTCAAGTTTCTCAAAAAAAGTTTTTCGGTTATGAGAGCATCATCCTGGAAATATTATCCCGACCCTTTGTAATTCTGTATTACTGTAACTCCTAACACTCGTGCATTTCTGGGGGTTTTGATATCGCGGTTAAGCCGCACCGCGGTTGATCCGATCACGGTAAATCGAGAATTGAGTGTATTCAAGCTTCTGAAATGAATTTGTATATGATTTTCTGGCAGGATTTTTTATTTTTTGTTTTACGTCACACAAACAGGTCTTATGGCGATGATCGGGTAGGACAGAGAAGGAAATAACCGTGGCCTTACCCGGCGTTTGCATGTTGTGGAAATGGGGAAGCAACAAAACCATCTTCAGGCATGCAGACGGTGAGGTCCGAACCCACTCTCTGCCAAATGAAAACTAACAGCTATACGCCTCGAACCGTGTAGCCAGCTCATTCGGTATGACAAAAATAACTCTGACACCAGAAATAGGGAACATATTTAAAATAAAATGTTAAATTATGGAAATATGAGGTTTTCTATCAAAATGTAAAAATAATTTACTGTACTCGGAAATATGGACAAATATGGGAAGTAAAAAGTGTTCAATAATTCAAAATATTGTAATTCGTATACATATTACAAAGTTGTAACTGTACATAGCTAATGAAGAAATCCGCCGGGCGAGTTGGCCGTGCTGTTAGGGGTGCGCAGCTGTGAGCTTGCATCCGGGAGATAGTGGGTTCGAACTCCACTGTCGGCAGCCTTGAAGGAGGTTTTCCGTGGTTTCCCATTTTGCGCACTAGACACATGCTGGGGCTGTGCCTTAAGGTCACGGCCGCTCCCTTCCCACGCCTATGCCTTTCCTATCCCATCATCGCTATAAGACGTGTCTGTGTCATTGCCAATTGTTAAAAAACCTAAAAAAATCCCAGCCCTGGTCATGAAGTTTGAGATACTGGCCTATGACAAATAAATACATAACAAAGCGCCATTGTAATAGTCTTCCCATCGGAGACCACAGACCCTTAAAATTTCATTAATATCATTTATATCACGCTCTAAATTTAAGTTACTTAAACATAATTGGAGTGATATCACTGATTTAGTAATATCTGAAGGTTGCAGACCACTTTGTGTTCCATCTACTAGGGAAGTAATCGCCACAACGCAGCGTATAAGTTCGATTCTATAAAAAGACGTGCGTAAATTAAGAAAGTTAGAGCAAAAAAGCAAAGGTCACTGTAGTATTTAAAACATACACTCGCAATATTGTCACGACCGTATAAAGCACAGTACCATGAAAGTCTTATTATTTTCTCTCAGACGGTTGAGGCGCTGTTCTTCTGACCCCAACTTGGCAGGTTCGATCCTGGCTCAGTCCGGTGGTATTTGAAGGTGCTCAAATACGTCAGACTCATGTCGGTAGATTTACATTGTTGGGTAATCTCAAATATGGCCACTGAAAAGGCTGTAGGGTTCTTTTCCATATAAAATGATGTATTTAATCAAATTAATAACTTAAAGTAGCTATGGCATTTGGTCGCAATGTTAAAAGTGACCGGAAAGCACTGTGAAGAAGTCCGTCTTCGGGGACGGGCCTCCTGGAAGGTAGCGCCGTCTCTCAGGCCAGGGGGACGTGATACGGTGAAGGAGATGCTCGGAGAAGGTGAGAAGGTTGGGGACCGTGGACTATACTAGGAACTGTCCCGGTATTCGCCTTAGTACAGGAGAATGGAAAACCACGGAGAAGCATTATCAGGACAGTCGACGGTGGGGACCAGCCCCTTTCCATCCCCCGAATGCAGAGCAGATACGTGGAGGCAAGGCAGAGCCGCGGGCACCCCTCCTCTGCTCGGTTGGCCGGTCGGAATAAGTAATATCGGGTGGCTACAATTAAACTTCCAGTGGCGTATATTGAGGGCTACCAAGGCTATCAGTGAAGCCCAAACCTCAAATGCGAACGACTGAAATCTAAAGCACATTATAATGTAAGCATCTGACACATTGTTCCATTTACGAACCTTGAAAGCAATGAGAAAAAACGTCGCACTTATTTCTGAGAAGGCTTCGGAAACTGATACTACAGCCCAGACTCTCGCCCCTCTCCCCTCGACTAACCTAACGAGGCTTGCTGCTGTATGCCTGATAAGCGCAGGGACCGGGGGGATAGGTGTCCTAGGCTTTGGTACGTCAGATCGTCACTGCTGTCAACCATGCGTTACTCATCGTATATACTTCCTCACCTCATCCTTCTGACGTAATTATAGTAGGTATACACATTACACTCCCGTTTACTTCTACATCCTTGCAGGAATATACTGCAGGACTGCTGTTAGAGGAGTAATATAGTTTTATTTTTATAGGTAGATCTGCTAAAATGAAATGCAATCTTTCAGGTTTAGAGTTCTCTTTTGTTGGTTGGAATTGAACCCGTGATCATGGGTCGGACACCACCACTGATATCCTGAGGAAGCTGTAAAATTCAACATTTTGTTTGATGATGATGATGATGTTATTATTTTTATTATTATTATTAATAATAATGGTGTATGGCATTTGTATAGGCTTGGTGGTGACGTAATGAGGATACAATAAATGGCGAAGACGTCCCCAAGCCAGGGGTATTAACAGTATGAGGGGGTTGATTCTGAAAATTGAACCGGGGCCATCGGACTAAAGGCAAGCATTCTATCCATTTAGCCACATAGCCGGACTTCAACTTGCTAAACCTTAGGCTACCATCTGATCAGGTGTTGATTATTGACAGTGGCGGAGGCCAGGACAGTAGCTTGTGAAGCAGCCTTGAAAACTCAACAGGCTTCTCCGTTGGCTATTGGCTGCAGCTCAAAACGCTTAGACTTAACGTTCTCTAAACCAACTATCGAAGAGGGGTAACTTAAGTCTAGTGGTAGCCCACGTCTTGATTCCAGCATACGCCACTGTAAACTCCCCCTCCTTAATGACCTTTGTGTAGAAAACGAGCGATCACATGGACAGGAAACGTAACGTGAACGTTGCTAAGGAAATAGGTAAGAGAAATAATGAATAAGTAATTCGAAATTAAACACTTTTAATGCGTTGCCATATCACACAATATGCCTGGTTTCTGTGGGCCTAGCGTCTGTCTCACTACAAAGTGTGCTCTAAATGGCGCCCATCTGTGTCCAGGACAATCTGAAAGCGTAGAATATCTGCTGAACGAGGCACCTCCGTGGGTGTACCTGATTTACTTCTCTTCAGATCGGAACATATGCCGACGTTCCCTTGATAAACAGTATCTTGCAGATATCAGTGAACCACTCAAATTATTTAGCCTATAATCTGGACGTTATTCATAGCGAGCTTGATACGCGCAGTGTAAATAGTTTCCTGTTTGCAGTGGTTTGATGAACTAAAGTCCAAAATTATCTTTAAGTCTTGGGTGGTAAAAGTTTTAAACAAACGTGTTGCAAGCATGAATATATAATTTATGCTGGCTTCTTTTAACTTCTCCGACCACTTCTTCTCCTTATCCTTCTTCTTCGTCTTCTTCTTTCGTTTTGGCCGACTATGGGGCTCGTTAATTCGAATTCAGCTTCATCTGTTTCTGGGCTTTAATCTTCGTCCAGTTCTCCTTCATCCTTTCTTCTGTCCATGGCGCTTGGGTACGGGATCTAACTTTTTCTTGAGACCTCTTGATGGCCCTCGACTTGTAAGCATCCCTATTGCTGATTTCCGTTCCTTGTATTCCCATTTCTTCCAGGTCCTTTTTCACCTCCCGATACTTCCACCACCGTACTTTCCCTCATCTCCAAAAATCTGATTATCTGATTGGTTAGTCTTTGTTATTCTAAGGCCATACATTTTAACAATGTTTATTTCTAAGACATGATTTTGGATTAAATCTATGCCTATTTCCTCTTCTTCAGCCTCGCTGTTATTTCTATGGCATGTATAGTATAGCATTAAACTTATGTGCCCTGGGTTTTCACATTTAAAATCTGATAATCCTAAAACTAACCGAATACAAATGTTTGCAGAACGCGTTGAGAAGACCACATCCATCGAGAAGAAGGTGATGGATATAGAGGAGCGAGGGGTGAAGCTGCGTCTAACCGTTGTAGATACTCCTGGTAAGTATTTACGTTTTATTAAGAGAACTTCTCGGCCTTCGACGGGAAGAATGATGTGAAGATCCTGTCAAATCTTCTAAATTTCGTGTAACAATTAAATATACACTGACGGACATACGTGTTCACACAGCAGTGGAGACATTTGGCATACGCACATATTGGCAATAGTATTAGCTTTTTTAAATAGATATTTAAAAGAAATATATATATTTCGTTTATAACTGGATATTTAGTTCCCGAATACATACACATAACAGAACTGCTTTGCTAAAAAATAAAATGAAGTCATTAGCGACATGTCCACAGAGCCAACAGACTTCAAGAAGAATTGCAAGAGAAAAACGTATTCTCAGAAACGAGTACTGGTCGAGGATGGTTCGTTTGAGGGGGGGGGGGAGAGAGGATTGGGGCTGGGTGTGCATCTCTACAGACGCGCAGGTCGCTTATAGGTGTCAGGGAACTTCAAGACGAAATTTCTCAAAGTATTAGTGGTTTACATTTCGGGGATTAAGAGACAAAACCTCTTATATCACAATGCTCTTCCTAGCCATTATTTTTCTTAAGACTAGTCACACCTCCCAACCACCAGAACAGTGTTCGTTGCGTTCATGCTGAAGAGTAAAGTAAAACGAACCTAAATAGGTCATCCAAATAAACATTCCTACACTGCGATGCGGTAAGGTTAATTTTCCTTTATGGATAACCATAGGAAAATGAACAGAACGAACGTTGTTCTGATGATCTATATATCCATATATGGCTGGAACGTGTGACCCGTCTTCAGAAAAGTAATGGCTAGGAAGAGCATTGCGACAAATGAGGTTTTGTTTCTTAACCACCAGAAATAACTGAAGACGTACGGCCAAACACTTATCAGTGCCACTGGAGGAACAAACATTCTATAAATCTTTGGTTTTAAGTAGGTTCAGCGGGATCTTCTGGTCAATCAATCAATCAATCAATCAATCAATCAATCAATACTGATTTGCATTTAGGGCAGTCGGGAGGTGACAAATTCCCTATCTGTGGTTTTCCTAGCCTTTTCTTAAATGATTGCAAAGAAGTCCGACTCGTTGGCTGAACGGTCAGCGTACTGGCCTTCGGTTCAGAGGGTCCCGGGTTCGATTCCCGGCCGGGTCGGGGATTTTAACCTTAATTGGTTAATTCCAATGGCACGGGGGCTGGGTGTATGTGTTGTCTTCATCATCATTTCATCCTCATCACGACGCGCAGGTCACCTACGGGTGTCAAATAGAAAGACCTGCACCTGGAGAGCCGAACCCGTCCTGGGATATCCCGGCGCTAAAAGCCATACGACATTTCATTTCATTGCAAAGAAATTGGTAAGTTATTCCGATCCCTAACTCCCCTTCCTATAAACGAATATTTGTCCCAATTTGACCTCTTGAATTCCAATTTTATCTTCATATTGTGATCTTTAGAGCCTCCGTGGCTCAGGTGGCAGCGCGTCGGCCTCTCACCGCTGGGTTCCGTGGTTTAAATCCCGGTCGCTCCATGTGAGATTTATGCTGGACAAAGCGGAGGCGGGATAGGTTTTTCTCCGGGTACTCCAGTTTTCCCTGTCATATTTCATTCCAGCAACACTCTTCAGTATCATTTCAGTTCATCTGTCATTCATTAATCATTGCCCCAGGGGAGTACGACAGGCTTCGGCAGCCGGCATAATTCCTATCCTCGCCGTTAGATGGGGGCTTTATTAATTCCATTCCTGACCCGGTCGAATGACTGGAAACAGGCTGTGGATTTTCATTTTCATTGTGATATTCATGGGCGCCCGCAAGGGGGGGGCAAGGGGGGGCACTTGCCCCCCCCTGGAATTCTAAAGATGTTGATGTTCAATTGTTTAATATCATACCAGATTATTTCATAAACTGAAATTACTGACAGTCATCTAGCATATGTTATAACTGGAAGTTTCTGTAAACAATTTAATGCTGCAGCCGTGATATTGGTTTTTATATTCAAGAAAATTGTTAATGTGCCCCCCCCCCCTGAAAAAGATCCTGCGGGCGCCCATGGTGATATTTCCTCATTTTAAAGACAACACTCAAACTTATTCGTCTACTGATGTCATTCCACGCCATCTCTCCACTGACAGCTCGGAACATACCACTTACAGTCTTCCAGGTCTTCCCAGCTCAAACTTTGCAACAGTTTTATAACGCTACTCTCCTTGCAATGTTTGTAATGACACGTTTCAAAAGGAAAAATACAGGATAACCTACGGGTAAAACATTAATTAGTTATTGATTGTAATTGAGTTTTAATGAATGTTCCAGTACTGTGACGAAATTAGCCGAATGTGCCAGTCATTGTGCGTTGTGTCCTTGGTCAGCAGGATGTAGGATATTTTCCTACATAATACACAATCATGTGTGTTTAAAAACGCCACATCTTGAGTAATTCAAACGGAATTCTGCCACTATTACTATAATTTCCAGACCTAAAATCTAAGGATAAGTACTAACTTTCTGTGCATTAAAATCGCATAACGGATTTACGAAAACTGATATATTAGTAACAAGTTCAATGGTCAGCGTTGAGGCCTTCGGTTCGATCCCCGACCGGGTCGTGGATCTTAATAGCATCTGATTAATTCTTCTGGCTCGGGGACTGGGTGTTTGCGTTTATCCCAACACTCTCCTCTTCATATTCGAACAACACATTACACTACCAACCACCACAGAAACTTGCAATAGTGATTACATCCCTCCATGTAGGGTTGCCGTCGGGAAGGACATCCGACCGTAAAACAGGGCCAAATCCACCTGTGCGATACAGTTCGCACCCGCGACCCCACAGGAGTGGAAGAAGCAGAAGAAGAAGAAAATGAAAATACATTGAGACTAAACATGATAGCTTGGAACTTTCGAAATTATCTTTTCCCATTTTTATTTTAGTTAATGACTTGAAGCGTTTCCAATAATTTGCCCCGTTTAATTTACTAATAAAATAATTGATTCTTAAAATTCTCATCGCTAAGCCACCATTTATTCTGGGGAAGGAATACGTGCGCTTAATTTTAAGAACATCGTTGGGATGCAACGTGAGCTTGATAATGTGAGATGGACAGCAGGCAATGGTATGATGATAAACGGGGCTAAAAGTCAGGTTGTGAATTTCACAAATAGGAAAAGTCCTCTCAGTTTTAATTACTGCCTTGATGGAGTGAAAGTCCTTTTGGGGATCATTGTAAGTATCTAGGTGTTAATACAAGGAAAGATCTTCATTGGGGTAATCACATAAGTGGGATTTAAATAAAGGGTACAGATCTCTGCACATAGTTATGAGGGTGTTTAGGGGTTGTAGTAAGGATGTAAAGGACAGGGCATATAAGTCTCTGGTAAGACCCCAAATAGAGTATGGTTCCAGTGTATGGGACCCTCACCAGGATTACCTGATTCAAGAACTGGAAAAAAATCCAAAGAAAAGCAGCTCGATTTGTTCTGGGTGATTTCCGACAAAAGAGTAGCGTTACAAAAATGTTGCAAAGTTTGGGTTGGGAAGAATTGAGAGAAAGAAGAAGAGCTGCTCGACTAAGTGGTATGTTCCGAGCTGTCAGCGGAGAAATGGCGTGGAATGACATTAGTAGACGAATAAGTTTGACTGGCGTCTTTAAAAGTAGAAAAGATCACAATATGAACATGAAGATAAAGTTGGAGGCAAATTGGGGCAAATATTCATTTATAGGAAGGGGAGCTAGGGATTGGAATAACTTACCAAGGGAGATGTTCAATAAATTTCCAATTTCTTTGAAATCATTTAATAAAAGGCTAGGAAAACAACAGATAGGGAATCTGCCACCTGGGTGACTGCCCTAAATGCAGATCTTGATTGATTGATTGATTGATTGATTGATTGATTGATTGATTGATTGATTGATTGATTGATTGATTGATTGATTGATAAGTACCGGTATGGTGAAGCTGCTGGTTCTGCAGTAATAGAACTGAAGAAGTCATCATTTATTTTTTTCTCCCCCGTTTTTGCTTCCACACGATGTATGTCAGTTATTAGAAAGTAACAATTGTTATAATGTAACTATTACAATTTTATTTCAATAAGAAAGTTACTAAGAATGTAATCGTTCAAGTAATCCGATTACTCTTACTCAGTTACTTTCCATCTCTTGTTAAGTAAACAATTGACGTTATTAATTTTGTTGTATTTCTTTCTCTAACGAGGTGTTTGTACATTGTTCATCTCCCGTCCGAAATCGACGTTGACATTTTATCACAATTTAACCGACTAATAAGTCCAAGTTGAGTACATAACACTGAAAGTTACGGCTGTAGACAAAACCAAAATACAGACAGATTTCTAACAGGAATAATAGAGGAAGATATTGACAATATAACAAGCTCGAATTTCCCCTTTCATTACATAACCCATACCCAGTAACAATCCCGAGATCTACTTGACTCTGCTCTCAAACATGAACATTTATCTCGCGTCGAAATACCATCGTGTGATGTAACCACTGCGTGTTGGTAAAATGGCTTAATTTAGTTCTGAGAATGGTGGTCACGATATGGTTCACTAACTAGGGCCGCTTTCAGACTAATTTACCGATTGCTCACTGCTCTGCACGATAAGCTACTAGGACTGTCTATACCGTAAATCCCATACTTCTTATATTCCTCTTGTCTCTTGTGTTAGATAGGAAGGCCCTACGCACGTCTCAAAATTCGGAGCTCTGCCCTGGTGCCCGAGAAAACAAGAATAAGTTCCGAAATCCACCCTGATTAATCTATTCTTTTTCAAGTATGATGGAATAATAATGATAATAATGATGATGAAAATAATAATAATAGCCTAATAATGTTCAGCTGTTTCTGAGAACTGGTGTCTTCACTTAATTACTACATCTCTATATATAAAATAAGAGTTTTATCTGTACATTGCTCAGAATTAAACAAGAATGGCTTTTCTGTATCGTCCGTGTTCACAGCAAGAAGAAACGCATCGGCAGTCTAGATAAGTACAGAAGTTTTCTTCATTATGTTAATACTTGTAAATTCATTAGTTGTCAATACTTGTTCATATTATCACTTAACTCTCCCAGATGCACGATTTTTCAGACGACTTGCTGCACATTTTTAAACCAAAGCCTTCTCCCCCTTTCAAGCTTGCACAATATAATTATTGTATTTAGGCTGCTAAACAAGCCAAATCCCATGGCATTATAGCCCTGATAGACCTTGGCCTACCAAGCGACCGCTGCTCAGCTTGAAACCCTGCAGATTACGACGAGCTGATACGTGGTCAGTACGACAAATACTGCCATTATTGTTGATGGTGGTGGTGGTGGTGGTGGTGGTCATTAGTGTTTTAAGACCAAATACAATATGGCAACCATCCTCTGTTAACATTAATCAGACAGAAAAATGGAAGGGATCAGACACTTCGAAAAATGAAGGTATCGGCCAAAGGAAGATACGGGCCACGAAGGGCGTGAAAATAAATAATAATGTTATTTGCTTTACGTCCCACTAACTACACTTTTACGGTTTTCGGGGACGCCGAGGTACCGGAATTTTGTCCCGCAGGAGTTCTTTTACGTGCCAGTAAATCTACCGACACGAGGCTGACGTATTTGAGCACCTTCAAATACCACCGGACTGAGCCAGGATCGAACCTGCCAAGTTGGGGTCAGAAGGCCAGCGCCTCAACCGTCTGAGCTACTCAGCCCGGCAGGGCGTGAAAATTAAACACTCCCTACGCCTCGAATTACTCTAATACCGTCGGGGTCGGAAAAGAACAAGAGTTGACCAAGTAAGGTCGGATAGGATAGATGAAAGTGAGGAGCCTGGCATAAGTGAAAGCAATGCCAACCCACACTCCAAAGTTCAGAGCCCCTGGGGCCCCTTTTAGTCGCCTCTTGCGACAGGCAAGGGATACCGTGGGTGTTTTTCTACCGCCCCCACCCACAGGCGTTTGTAGACCATGGCTGTTATCTCAGTCAGATAGCTCCTCACCTCGAACCATCCACAGATTCGATAAAAATCAGACTTAGCGGGGAATCTAACCTGGGACCTCCGGCTATGAAGCAAGCTCGTTACTGCAGATCCAATCAACCTACGTGAGAACAAGTGGCGAGTTACCTGCCGGTGACATAGAATCTGTAGCGATGATCGGGAGTTAGAAGTGTGGGGGGGGGGGGGGGACAAACATTTATAGACAGCAAAATGTACCCGGGTTTAAGGACTATAGCACGGAGCGGGGGCATAAAATATTTTGAAAAAGCTACAAAATGGTAAGTGTTTTATGCTGCCTGAGCGAATTTTTACAGCGACGTAAAGGTTGAGTCTAGTACTATACAATAAAACTTTCACCAAAGGAACAATAATTACAGATGTACTATAATTAAATAGACGTTCAGCGTGATTATACAGTTAAAATGTCATTTAGTATTTGACTACACACTAACAAAGTAACATACCGTACACTAGATAGAACTACACAGGCAAATTTACTGAGTGAGTCTGCCAGAATGACGGATGCGCGCGGCAAACGGGTCAATAATTATACCTGGGTCCATGACCTAGTCAAAAAATCAGTGGCGGCTGGTGGTATCTGGCGCTGGGTGTTGCACCAACATTTCCAGTGTCACATTCTTATAGCTTACAGAAATAACAAGAAACTATTATCGTTAAGTAATGAACTACATTCCTACTAAACTGTAATATATCTGGCAATTACAACCGAGGAACTAAGAGGCTAATTATACACTGTAACTACAGTTACTCTTAATAAAAACGTTATTGACTTTATGTCCCACGCACCGCCCCTGGGAAATACTCAGAAAATGTCGTTCGTTGCGGCTAATCGATTCATGCAGCGCAGCAGCGTGTAGTACGTACTGTGAGGAAGTGTAGATGAGGTATATTTTTGCAGGGGCGGTGCGTGGTATTGTTGCAGGGTTGCACAACTCCCAATAATTTTGCACTTCATTTGTCGTCTTTTCTTCTAATGGCTTAGTTTAACAAACCTAACATGTATTCGAAACCCTGTTAAAATCAGCCATCTTCGGTCGTTCGCTGTACTAATGCTTCGTAACGGACCAACAAACGCTGCTGGCTTCGAATCAATCTCAGGGTGTTTGCTTTCCTACGGCAACTCCCTAGCAGACAGCGCGACGCAATGTACCTCAGCAGGGACGGGTCTAAGCCTGCACAGCACCAGGTAGCATGCTTGCCAGTATCCGTCACAGGGAGTTGCACGAGACTAGCAAGTCCCCTATCGAGAAACAGTTCCAAATGTCCCCGTTAGATTGCTGTATTCTGCGGAGATTACTTCATTCCTACTTCCTCTCCTCTCACAACGGTAATTCATTTCCATTTTTTAAATTTACAAATTTCATTTACGTTGCACCGACGCAGATAGGTTTTACGGCGAATGGGATAGGAAAAGGCTAGGAGTTTGAAGGAAGCGACCGTGGCTTTAATTAAGGCACAGCCACAGCATTTGCCTGGTTTGAAAATTGGAAACCTTGGAAAACCATTTTCAGGCCTTCCGACAGTGGTGTTCGAACCCACTATACCCCGAATGCAAGCTCACAGCTATGCGACCCTAACCGCACGGCCAACTTGTTGGGTAATTTCTTTTCCACGCCATACCAGACCACACACAATATTAGCAACATCTTTCTTCAATGAAAAAAAAACGACGGCAAATTTTCAGTTCAAGTGAGGCAAAAGTAACTGTACCAAGCTGAGTGACTCAGGCGGTTGAGGCGCTGGCCTTCTGACCCAACGTGGCAGGTTCGATCCTGCTTCAGTCCGGGGGTATTTGAAGGTGCTCAAATACGTCAGCCTCGTGTCAGTAGATTTACTGGCATGTAAAAGAACTCCGGCACCTCGGCGTCTCCGAAAACCTTAAAGAGTCGTTAGTGGGACATAAAGTCAATAACGTTTTTATTAAGAGTAACTGTAGTTAGTGTATAATTAGCCTCTTATTTCCTCGATTGTAATTGCCAGATATATTACAGTTTAGTAGGAATGTAGTTCATTACTTAACGATAATAGTTTCTTGTTATTTCTGTAAGCTATAAGAATGTGACACTGGAAATGTTGGTGCAACACCCAGCGCCAGATACCACCAGCCGCCACTGGTATTTCCACTAAGCATTTGTCTTAATAATTAAAGTAAGGAATTAGTTGAAAAAAATAGGGATTGTACAAATTGCTTTATTTTTTATATAATTTGTAGTCGCTTTGTAATCTAGAGCCCTTCGAACGAACAGCGGTCGCTTGGTAGGCCAAGGTCCATCAGGGCTGTAGTTCCATGTTTTCTGAAAGGAGATAGCCAACAGCCACGCAAGTATTCCTATACGATATTGCTTTTTTGAAAGCGTCCCCGTTTCGGATAGCCGTGACATTCTCCGGAATTTTGTTCCATTCTTGAGAAGAGGAAACTGTGAAGAAGAAAATTCTGTGGTAACATAATTGGATATTTCTGTCATGATGTGAGGATAGGTATAATTATAATGGAAGGAATTTCTCAAGTATGGGGGCTGTGAAAAATGTTATTTATGGAGCATATTGTGAGGGTATGAGGTTAGACAATTTCATGTATGAGAGATAATTGTATGGGGTAATTGAAAGTAATATTGAAATTTCAATCTTTTAAATCATCGCATTATTTTTTGGTCATCGGTTGATTGAAGTCAGATTTATCGGCAATGAGTTGGTCGTTATACTCAAAGCCGGCGCATGAATCACGTAATTCATATTGCGCAATCATCATTTTCAATCGATCAGTTCATACCAAACCGATGACAAGTTCAAAAATGCAATACTTCAAGTATAAGTAGGATCCTTCATTGTGTAGCTCTGAGGAGAGTTTTAGTTTTTCGAGCAACATACAAGCACACTGCAGCATGTTACCGCAGTTATAGTTACTTTGAATGAAATAAAATATTTTCTTCCTCCAAACTGTATTGAACACAATGGGTCGTATAAAATACTACAGTATTTAACCTCAAAAATAGTTGCTCTGCTGTACTAGTTCTACGAATAGCAGTACATTTTCCAGATATGAATCATCAGAGAAAGTCAAACACTATAGCGAGATGAGAAGAGCTTACTGTGTTGCCAATGTCATATCAGCTTTCAACGTGTCGCGTACACTACACAGAGTGCACGAAGCAGAATCTGTAGTCGCCACGTAGGAAACTGACAGTGAAACGATGGCATTTATGTTTATAAAAGAGCCACGAACAGTTGTGAACAAACTTCGAAAACCTGTATAATGTGCTTTCATACTATTAAGAATGAAATGAAATGGCGCGTGGCTTTTAGTGCCGGGAGTGTCCGAGGACATGTTCGGCTCGCTAGGTGCAGGTCTTTTGATTTGACGCCAGTAGACTACCTGCGCGTCGCAATGAAGATGGAATGATGATGAAGAGGACACATACACCCAGCTCCCGTGCCGGCGATATTAACAAATGATGGTTAAAATTCCCGACCCTGCCGGGAATAGAACTCGAGACTCCTGTGACCAAAGGCCAGCACGCTGACTATTTAGCACTATTACGAAGTATGCCTGCCGGGTACGGAAACGTCACCCTTAATTTAAATAAATCATTCTTTCAGCAAAATCTCCATCCAGCAATCTTAGGTTGAAATCAAAAGTCGAAGTTCCTCTTATCCCTTTTCTACCTGAATTTTTAAAAATGTTTTTAAAAGTTCAATTTTGGAATGGGTAAAAGGTGTGGGGAATTTTTATATATTAAAAACCAGACTTAAACACTATTACTGCCACATATGTTCTGGAAAGGTCCCCAATGGTAGTTCTAGGATAAATATTTTGGGTGGGCCCAAACTTTGTTAGTTGCCAGCTCATTTTCATCAAATTCAAAAGGAGCATAATATACAAAATATTATTAATGCATTCATGTTATCAGAATATTTAATCAGAATGATTCAAATACTGTAGTTTCTAAAACTGTATTGCCACTCTCTGGAAAATGTTTCACTCATGGAGAGGCAATGTTTCTCTTTATCATTTAGAAGAAATCACAAAGGCATTCTCCAGTCATAGTTATTCTCAGGTGTGTTTGGTAACTTTGTTGATAAACTCTGCTCTGCCATGTCAGTAATCGCAGGAAGTACTAACATCATTTTTAACAAATCTTTCAGCTTCTCGAATCACCTTTCCATCTGTTATTTTTGAGAAAATTTGAAGTTTATTGTGACAATTCTTCGGATAATTTTGACAAGAAAGCAGTGCCCATTTAGGTATGGTAGTTTCTCATGTTGAATATATAATTCAGCCAAGGTGCAGAGGATGTTTTGAATTCATAAAAAAATCTGAGGAATATCATCAGCAGAAGCAGTGTAAAGTATATCTGTATTCTACGCAAAGCTCTTAACCATTTCTGCAGAATGTCTTCTTCTTCTTCTTCTTCCGAATTTGGCCAACTGTGGACCGCATAGAACTTAAGGCTTGTTGGCCTTTCTTCTCTTCTCTTCCCAGAACCTTTTAATTCTCTCGCTTCGTATTTTTCTCTCCTCCTCAGAGATTATTCGGCTGGGCTTCTTTTTAGGTGGTTTGTCCTCAAATTTGATTTTTGTTGATTATGTTTCTAAACTCTTTCCTTTTATTGATCACCTCTAGTGTAATTCCAACTTCTTCTACATCTCTTTTGACCTCTTCTACCCACTGAGTGGTGGCCTTCAATCCTACAATGTACTTAAAGATCTTTTTGGTCAGTCTGCTTTCATCCATTCTTACTAGATGTCCGTAGAAGTTCAACCTTCGCTTCCTCATTGTGTCTGAGATCTTTTCCGTATGCTTATAAAGATCCTTGTTTTTCCTTTTTTTTCCAGGTTCCATCAGTAGTTTTCTGGGGTCCCAGAATCTTCCTTAGGATCTTCCTTTCTTTCTTTTCCAGTTCTTGTAGCTCCCCTTTTTTTATTCAAAATAAGACACTCTGAGGCATACAATCCTTCTGGTTTGACTACTGAATGATAGTGTCGGATTTTGGCCATGTAGGATATCGCCCGTTTGTTGTACATACTCTGGGTTAGTTTGTAGGCCAATTCTAATTTTCTGATTCTTCCTTTGATAGCTTCTTTGTCTAGCCCATTGGGTTGGATCCATTCTCCCAGGTATTTGAACTTCTCTGCCCTTTTAATCTTCCCATACTTTATCTCATTTTGGTGCCTATACTCCATATACTCCGTCTTTCCGTAAAAAACTTTAAGACCTGCTTTTCCGGCGATTTCGTGCAATTTCTCTATCATCTTTATAGCGTCTTCTCGATTTTTAGCTAAGACGGCGAGGTCATCGGCAAAAGCTAGACATTTAATTTCCAAGTTCTGGCCTTCTCTTCCAAGGTGTATTCCTCTTATCCCTTCCGATTTCAGAGCTTCTTCCCAAGTTTTCATTATTTTCTCCAAAACTAGGTTAAAGAGGATCGGGGACAGTCCATCTCCTTGTCTGACCCCTGTCTTGATTTCGAACGGGTCAGATATATCTCCGAGGAACTTGACTTTCGAGATGGTATCCGTCAGGGTTTGTTTAATGAGTTCTCTAGTTTTCTTGTCAATTCCAAACTCCTCTAGGACTTTAAATAAGGTTTGTCTGTCTATTGAGTCATATGCTTTTGTGAAATCGATAAAGATGACTACGGTGTTCTGGCTCCTTATTGCTCTTGTTCCCAGTATACTTTTGAGGTTGAAAATTTGTTCTGCGCACGACCTTCTGTTTCGGAAACCAGCTTGGTATTCTCCAATGAGGTGGTCAGTCTGTTCCTGAACTCTGTTTAGTAGAACTTTAGAGAATATCTTGTAAGCAATTGACAGTAAAGAGATCCCTCTGTAGTTGTTCGGGTCTGTTCGGTTACCTTTCTTGTGGAGCGGATGTATAAACGCACATTTCCAGTCTGCAGGGATCTTCCCAGTTTTCCATATATCTTCTATACAGCGAAGAATTGCTCCCGCTGTGATTTCTCCTCCAATCTTCCACATTTCTGCCCCTACGCCATCTTCACCTGGCGCCTTGTTATCCTTGAGCTCTTTGATTACCTGTTTGATTTCGTCTAGATTTGGAGGTTTAGAATCTGGGTTCTCATGGATTGGTTGCTGGGTCTCTAGTCTGTCCAGAGGTTCTTCACAGTTTAGCAGCTCTTTGAAATAGTCTGCTAGGAGTTGGCAGTTTTCTTTGTTATTGGTAGCAATGCTGCCGTCTGTTCGCTGGAAGCAGAGACTTGGTGGTTGATAACCTTGTAGTTCCTCTTTGAATATTCTGTAAAAATTTCTGGTGTTGTTCTTTCTAAATTCTTCTTCTGCCTTTTCCACCCTATCTCTGTCATATTTTCTCTTTTCACCTCGTATGATTTTGGCTGATTCCTTCCTTTGATTCCTGAACTCTTCCCACTTTTCCTCTGTCTTGTTGGAATTCCACCTCTTCCAGGATTTTAATCTTTTTTCAAGTGCTTCATCACATTTTTCAGTCCACCACCTGTGCTTACGTTTTCGTGGAGGGTTCCCCAAACCTTCAGATGCTTTGATCAAGGATACTTTCATTTCTTCCCAGTTATTCATGTCCAGGTTTGACAGATTCTTGATGTACTTTTCTTTGTTCTGCTTTAGTATTTCTGTATTGATTCTGGGTTTCTTGTTAGCTTTTGGCTTGATTCTGTTCGGTAGCAATCTTGTTTTGATTTCCGAGAGGTAATGGTCTGAATCAATGTTGGCACTTTTTCTTACTTTTACATTAAGAATTTATTTTCGATTTCTGGCTGTTATTGCCACATGGTCTATCTGAAATTCCCCCAGCATTGCATTAGGGGAAACCCACGTTTTCTTCTTCTTTGGGAGTGCTTTGAAGTATGTGGACATTAATATGAGGCTGAATTGTCTACAGAAGGCAATGAGTCTTTCACCATGTCTTCTATTATCTCGAAAAAAAAAATTAGAAATATCAATGTTATGCTCTCATCATGGTCATGTCTTTTCTTCCTAGTTTCTATTGTCATTATATTTTTTATAAAGTTGCTGTTATTGTTCAAAATTTGAAAATCTCAGGTATTTGGGTGGGCCTGAGTCCACCAGCTGACGCAGTCCACTCACTGAAATAATCCCTGAAAGTACCAGTTCAATCATGCTAGTTAGGTGTTTATTTATCACCTGTTGCTATTTCTTGATGGATGCAATATTTTTGCATTTGTCTCTTGGCACAGGCCAGAGCAAAATGTAGCTTCCAACAAAGTTTCAATCTCGTCCATGGCTGTGACAACATGGAAGCTGGCGAGGTATATGAGTGGTGCCGAGTAATGACATTTGGAGCACAACTAGTGCTTGTGGATGTTATGAAAGGTACTACTCACGAGGCCTGTCGTGCTGATCCAGAGCAGAAAGCAATGGCAAAAAAGTCACCCTCATTTTGGTGCTGAGATAGGTTTTTCGGGTTTCTCCATGGCTGCGTAACCTCTGGTGGTGCTATTTGAGTATTCAACCAGCCTCTGGGCTGATGACAAATGGGTGTTCATTGAGTAGCATCTCCCATTATCTGACATGAAAGAAAGACTAAAGTAAAATATATTTAATGGCTCATAACTACAGTAGTTCTCTGGGGAGGGAATAAAGGAATACATAACACTTCACGACATGCCAATAACTTTCGAACTGGAGGCTACTTACACACAATGTGTTTTGATTTCAGAAACACAGTTCTTGCATTGTCTATTTTGATTTTAATTTCTAAATCTGAATACCATTCTTGTGCTAGCCAGAATCCAAGGTACTTAAAATATGACATCCTTTCAATGGTATCTCCAGCCTGGGTGATAAGTGTTGGTAATTTTCTGCTTGTTGATTTCTATATATTCTGTTTTCTGAATGTTTATTTTAAGGCCAAACTCCTAGCTCACTTCATTTATGCTGATCAAAAGGAATCAAAGGTTATTATTATTTTTTTTTTTTTTTTTTTTTTTTGCTAGTTGTTTTACGTCGCACCGGCACAGATAGGTCTTATGGCGACGATGGGACAGGAAAGGGCTAGGAGTGGGAAGGAAGCGGCCATGGCCTTAATTAAGGTACAGCCCAGTATTTGCCTGGTGTGAAAATGGGAAACCAGGGAAAACCATTTTCAGGGCTGCCGACAGTGGGGTTCGAACCTACTATCTCCCGAATACTGGATACTGGCCACACTTAAGCGACTGCAGCTATTGAGCTCGGTAATCAAAGGTTTTCCAAATTGTCAGCAAATATCACGGTGTCATCTGGGTAGCAGATGTTTATTTGCTTCCCTTACCAATTTCATCAAGGGCAATTCAAAAACTAGCTTCAGAGTATAAAGTGAAAAGGATTGGGGAGATGATACAATCTTGTTTCACACCTTTTAATATGATCTCTTAAGTATTGTGGTCTCTAATTTTAATACGGATGGTTTGGTTCCAGTATGGCTTTTTGATGATTTTCACATCTCTACTATGAAGCCCAATATGTTTCAGCTGCTGTATAAGGTTATCATGTTTAACATTGTCAAAAGGTAAAGACAATTTCAAACTAAAACTTGGATTGACATTGGGGTGTCCCTGGTAGAAAGACTATTTTTAAACCTAACACAAGTTCCACTAATACTTTCCTTTATTTTTCTCCATAATCGAGAGTATAGAAATGTTCATACTGTGCCCATTATCAGGCTGTAATTCTAGTTTGACATTTTGTTTTGCAGGTTTTGGTGATGCCGTCAACTGTGAAGAGAGTTGGTATGCCTGCTGTTCCTATATAGATGAACAGTTTCGACAGTTCTTCACGGACGAGAGTGGGGTCAACAGAAGAAATATTCAGGACAATCGTGTTCACTGCTGTCTCTACTTCATACCTCCATACGGGCATGGGTAAGTACTGAAGATGTCCTGATAAAGGATGAAACATTTATCGAATTTTAATCTTGTCTTAATAAAGACAGGCAATTTGTATTGTAAAAGTGGAGTGTATGATCAAGAATTGCACAAGTAGTTACGACAATAAGGGCTTTACAATGATGTTTATTTCACTCTTCACTTCAGTGATAATTTTCTCATAAGTGATATCTTGACATTTCTCTTAACAACGCATAATAATATTACTCTGAATAGGTTGCGTCAGATGGATCTGGAATTCATGCGCCGGTTACACCGTAAGGTGAATATTGTACCTGTGATTGCCAAGGCCGACACCTTGACAGCGGCTGAAGTTAAGCGGCTCAAGGAGAGGGTGATGGCCGATATAGAGGACCATAAAATACAAGTGAGTAAAACTTTACATCTCCACAGTATCCTTCTTTGCAGGAAATTTCTGGTTTGTCATTCAAAGTGTGTACACTGAATCTAAAAAGCATGGTCACACGTGAATCAGTTGGGAGTGCTTCCTTTACTCTTTCTCCCAGCTAGTCTGAAGAAGGAACAAGGTGAGTTAAGATTGCTCTGAGCATCACTCATTCCATTTCGTGAATAATGCAGAACTGTACAACATGCACCAAACTCTGGTGTGTTGTACTTAGTACCTGACTTTTCTTAGGCTACTGAAAATGAAAAAAATATTAGTATGCAGCTTTTTTTATTTTCACTACGAAACCTACTTTATTTTAACTTTTGGACAAGTTCTCTTCTTCAAGACCAACAGCCAAATGTATAGTGTCCAGATGTTACTCTGCTCCTTTCATGTCAACTACTCACTGAACCACCCAGCAAAGATGTTCACTGCGCAGAAGGCATTTTTTTCTCACTGCCACTTCACAAATTTCATGTATGGACTTTACTGGCAACGAGAGGGATTCATGTTGACAATCTGACAACTGCCCTGTGGATCGCAAGATCTCCGGTTCAAACTTGGCAGAGGTAGTCGGATCTTTTGAATGGCAGGAATAAATCAATTCCTACTTCTTGTTGTACAATGTTGACAAATAAAAGATTTGACACATTCAGTGTTTTGGCCGTCCGGCTCCATGGCTAAATGGTTAGCGTGCTGGCCTTTGGTCCGGAGGGTCCCGGGTTCGATTCCCGGCCGGGTCGGGGATTTTAACCTTCATTGGTTAATTCCAATGGCTCGGGGGCTGGGTGTGTGTGTCGTCTTCAGCATTAGAATTCATCATAGGTAGGGCCCCATTCTCATAGATGCGCAGGTCGCCTATGCAGCGTCAACTCGAAAGACCTGCACTCGGCCTCTTCGGAGGCCACACACCATTATTATTAGTGTTTTGGCCTATTCTTATAACCTGGTCTTAAATGGCAGACTCTACTGAGAATATGATTTAGAAATTAGTATTTCCAGGACTAAAGTGATGCCAGCTGGTTAGAAACCTAAAAGGAATATGAAATAGGGAATAGGAACTGGAACAGTACTTTGGATGTATGCTCTCCCAGGATAGTAGTATAGTAACTTATATCAAATCAAAGTGTAGAAAAGCTAATGCAGAGAGTTCGCAGTTGCAACAAATGGTAATGTGTGGGAAAGAAGACAAAATTATCCTTACAGCTCTCTCTGTTTCCAAACTTACTTTGCTGTATGGGAGTGAAAGCTGAGTAGACTCAGGATATCTTACTCATAAACTAGAAATAAAAGATATGAAAGTAGCAAGGGTGGTTGCTGTTACAAACAGACAATGGCAGGCGGGCAGTCGCAATGAGGAGAGAAAGGTTAAATTAAGGAATGAACTTGACGGATGTAGCTGTGTGTATGAGAAGGGATGTCAGTAAGGAGGAAACCTAACAGGAATGAATATCAAGCAGGGAATGTTGAAATGATTTCAAGGAAGTTAGAAATTTATTAAATATCTCCCTTGATAAAATATTCCAATCCCTAACCTAATTCTTCCTACAAATGAATATTTGCATTAATTTTTCCTCTTGAATTCCAAATTTATCCATGATCTTTCCTGCTTTTAAAAACTCCATTTAATCTTATCCACCTACGGCCATTCCATTCCATCTCTCCACTGACAGCTCAGAACATACTGCTTATAAATAACACCACTTTCCACCACTTTAAAATCTTACGGTTTTTCTTAGATTCAAATCACATTATTTTTAATTTAGTCCGTGCATGTTTCATTTTGCATAGAAAACATCTTCAAGTGTGATCTTGAATGACAGTTAAAATATACACAAAAACACAAGTTACATAACTAAAACACAATATTAAAAACAACTTGTCCTCGACTAGATAAAAGGTCTAAAAGTCTAAAGAGTCTTTGGTTTTCTCTTCGTTGTCACTATTTAACATCTCTTGATATAAAAGATCTCTTATTCATGAAATGCCACTTGAAAACTATCCTAAGATGAAGGGATCTTAAAATTCCTTAGTGAATAAATGAAACGGTAGTGTACAGCTATACAAGTTCTTGTAACATTCAACACTTGATGTGAGTGGAAAGGGAGAATTTTCTTGTTAGATGAAATGGACTAATTGTGTTCAAGATGCAAAGCAACTCTTTGTGTTGTGGTTGCGTCCAAATCACTTGACACCCCTCTTGGCTGATTCACACCGGGCCTTCTGCGCTCAAAGCTGCTTTCCTCCTACTTGTAACATACCGCTTAGTCGAGTTCTGTCACCTTCCATAGCAATACTGAGAAAACTTCAACATTTGGAAGGCTGAAATTGGTACCAAATATAGGTAGCAAGAACAATACAAAGACCACCATCATATTTGAATTGATTAGTGAAAAATAGAAGTGGATGAATCATTTTCACCATTCTGGCATATGTAATGTGATAGAACGCTTACCATTGACTTTGAGGAGCGATAACTAATATTTTTTTACAGCCCAGTTGCTTTTCTTTTTGTTAACAGTGAAAACCTTTGACCCAGTGTCAGTTTTATTCATAAGATAGTCACATGTTCACTTCAAATTTTCTCACATAGTAATTTCAACTATCGGAGATAATCTTAAGTACCGTACTAAGTTAGAAATCATGATGTTGCATTACAGATCTACCAATTTCCTGACTGTGACAGTGACGAGGACGAAGAGTTCAAACAACAAGATCGAGAACTGAAAGCCTGCATTCCATTCGCTGTAGTGGGCAGTAATACTATGATTGAGGTTGGAGGCAGGAAGGTGCGTGGTCGGCAGTATCCATGGGGTGTCGTGGAAGGTCAGTATCATGTTGATGTTACATAAGGGTACCGTATGGTTAATTGATAGATATGTTATATCTTACATATCGTATGTTCTAGTGGAGAATCCTACGCACAGCGACTTCATCAAACTACGCACCATGCTCATCTCGACACACATGCAAGACCTGAAAGACGTAACTCAAGATGTGCATTACGAGAACTTCAGAGCACAGTGCATCTCCCAGATATCGCAGCAAGCCAGCAGAGAACGCAGGTGGTAATAATAACGATAGTAATACTTCATTGCAACATAATCAATTATATGAGAATTTGTGGAAGTTATGCTTTTAGTGTTGACTTGCTAACAGTAAGAAAGAAAAAGATCTCTACCAGTGCCTGTTCAAAACCTTTCTAAGCTTCTGGCAGGAAGAGAAATGTAAGGATCCCTATCACATTTCCTTATATTTAATGATAACATGGCATCAAGTGCTAAAATAATCTTCCAGTTAATGTTATTTTGACATCTGTGTATCAATTACAATCTTCTATTTTTGCTAAAAGGGAGCACTACTGCAGTTATCTACAATCACCACTACTGGTGGACAAATTAATAGCTCTTACGGATTGGTTACAATGCCATGTTGCTCGTGGTTTTCATTGATTACAAAGAGGAATTTAGTTGCTGACTAAAAGTGTATAGGAATAATGACCAAGATGTACATAACTTCTAAATTCAAAATAGTTCAATATTATTTGCTAAATAAGAGATTTTCTTTATCCAAAACCAATAATATGTTCTCTTTTCTGTTCTAGCAAGCTGAAGAGAGACTCAGGGCCACAATTTGAAACTGGTATCTCTGACACAGACCGTCTCCTGTTACAGAAAGATGAAGAGGTATGGCTTTCTTTATATCCAGGTTGGGATGAACTGGAATGGTATAAAAAATAACACTATGCAACAAATTTGAAGGTCACAAAAACCTTTTTTAGAAAATATAGGTGTTCTTTATGTATTTCGACCTCCTGAATTCGAAAATTATACTGAAAACGTCTTATCATCAACAGTTTTTGCATAAATCGCATAAATTTGTAATTAATGGTAATGAAATTTAATGGTATTATAATAATATTCTGATTGATATTCTGAGCTTCATATGGGGTTTTAGTGTTTATTATAATAGACATGAAAACACCATATGAAGCTTAGAAGCAGTACATCGCTTTCAACTGTTCAACACTTGCGTTCCTAGTGGCACGTAGCGAACTGTCACGTTGCAAAGGACACTGCCTTTCCGTCACTGTGTTGTGTTTGTGGAAGGAAGTAGTGTTAGTCTTAGTGCAGAATGTCTACCCGAGGTTGTGTAAACTCTCCTAACAGTTTTTGTTATAGGCTATATGTGGTGAACTCGTGGTGAAAAAGGACCGAAGAAACATTACTACTTTCGTGAAGAAGGTCTACCATGCCTGTTTCGGAGTGAAACTCGGCGACATCGATAAACCATGGGCTCCACAGGTCGTGTGCATTGTGTGTGTAGAAAATTTATGACGGTGGGTGGCAGGAAAGAAGTCATTACGATTTGGCATCCCTATGGTCTGGCGAGAGCAACAGGATCATACCGACGACTGCTACTTCTGCTCTTGTAAGGTAGCTGGTTTCAACAAGAAAAACAAGAAGACTATTGAGTATCCGAACAACATTCGCTCAGATATTCGTCCTATTCCACATAGCCCGGATTTACCTATACCACAGCCTCCGCAGACATTAGATACGGATGACAGTGATGACAAGGATGCCGTGCAGGAGACGGATGATACTGACTTTGAAGTAGGCACAGATGAGGCCTCTCTTCTGTTCACTCAGCCAGATCTAAATGATTTAGTCTGTGATCTGGGACTGTCAAAGGATAAAGCAGAGCTCCTCAGGTCAAGACTGCGCGAAAGACATTTCTTAGCACCCGGAACGTCCGTTACATTTTATAGAAAAAGGGACTTGATATTCACGCAATATTTTTCTCAAAATGATGTGTTAGTGTACTGCAGTGATGTAGGTTTGATGGGTCAGTTCAACATTCCGTACACACCTGGTGACTGGAGACTGTTCATTGATTCATCTAAAAGAAGCCTGAAGGCAGTTCTCCTGCACAATGGTAACATGCATGCCCCAATACCTGTCGGCCATTTTGTGCACCTGAAGGAAACATACGACAACATGAAGGTGCTTCGTACTACCATTCATTATGAGAATCCCAATTGGATGGTGTGTGGCGATTTGAAAGTGTTGGGTATGCTTCTAGGACAACAGACCGGCTATACCAAGTTTCCTTGTTTCATCTGTGAATGGGACAGTCATGCTCGTGACAAACATTGGGAGCAAAAGCAGTGGCCCCGAAGGTTGGAATTGGTTCCAGGGGACAAAAATATCAAGTGTGACCCTCTAGTGGAAAGAGACAGAATACTCTTGCCACCTCTGCACCTCAAACTGGGCATAATGAAGTACTTTGTCAAAGCATTACCTAGGTGTGGCAACTGTTTCAAATATCTATGTAACAAGTTCCCCAACCTGTCAGATGCTAAGCTGAAGGAGGGTGTGTTCAATGGTCCCTATATTCGGAAAGTAATGCTAGATGAAGATTTCCTTAATTCAATGAATGCTTTGGAGCGAGAAGCCTGGACTGCCTTTAAGTGTGTGGTTCAAAACTTCCTGGGAAACAATCGCAGACCAGAGTATGTCGACATAGTGCAGAACATGCTGACGAAGTTGAAAATGCTGGGATGCTCAATGAGTTTGAAGTTACATTTTTTACATTCTCCCCTTGACTTTTTTCCTCCAAACCTGGGTGCTGTAAGTGAGGAACAGGGTGAAAGGTTCCATCAGGATATAAAGGACATGGAACGACGATACCAGGGAACTTGGGATGTTTGGATGATGGGCGACTACTGCTGGAAGCTTCACCGTGAGCACACAGAAATGTCCCATAAGAGGAAAAGCAGGGGCCACGCCATGACAACTAACAAAGCATGGAATGAATTACGTTAGTGCATGTTTTTACCACATTCTCTGTATGAATCTGTTCACTGTGTGCATATTTCAATATGTTGTTGGTTTAAACTTGTATTCTAGTTCAGCATGATTCGTGTGCCATATATATATATATGTACTACTTCAATATATGATATAATTATAAACAAAGTATATGTTTTGTGTCAAAACTGTGGGTGATACGATATTAAGTGTTATTTTTGAATTCAGGAGGCAGAAATACATAAAGTACACCTACTTTTGTGAAAAAAGTTTTTTCCCTGTTGCATAGTGTAATGTGATTTTATCACACACGAAATAATTAAATACAAGTGCATAGATTTCAAACGCTATTTCCCAGCAGAGACAAAAAAGTAAAGGAGAATACACATGGTTTATTCTGCAACTTGATTTATCACTTCTACATTTTTTTTTTTTTTTTCAGGTGCAATGAGTAAGATATAAAAATTAGCCTTTCTAAAACTAATTGATATCAGTAGGTAAGAAATCCAAGAGAACTGAATGTCAGATTGGAGATACAAAGCTGGAACAGGTAGATAATTTCAAGTATTTAGGATGTGTGTTCTCTCAGGATGGTAATATAGTAGGTGAGATTGAATCAAGATGCAATAAAGGTAATGCAGTGAGCTCACAGTTGCGATCAGCAGTATTCTGTAAGAAGGAAGTCAGCTCCCGGACGAAACTATCGTTAAATTGGTCTGTTTTCAGATCAACTTTGCTTTATGGGAGCGAAAGCTGGGTGGACTCAGGATATCTTATTCATAAGTTAGAAGTAACAGACATGAAAGTAGCGAGGATGATTGCTGGTAAAAACAGGTGGGAACAATGGCAAGAGTGTATTCGGAATGGGGAGGTAAAGGCTAAGTTAGGAATGAACTCGTCGGATGAAGCTGTGCGCATAACCGGCTTTGGTGGTAGGGTCATGTGAGACGAATGGAGAAGGTTAGGTTACTTAGGAGAATAATGGAGGGTACAGGGGGTAGAGGGAGGGCAAGACGGCAATGGGTAGACTCAGTTTCTAACAATTTAAAGATAAGAGGTATGGAACGAAATGAGGCCATAGCAATAGTTGCAAATAGAGGTCTATAATGATGATGTATGGATGTTGTTTGTTTATATTGACCCGTTGCATTCCATTTCTTGTTTTGTTTGTCCTGTTTTCCTACTCTTTTACCATCTGTATTAATCTTTATCTTTTTGTGTCTTCCCTTTTCCTCTGTTTATCCAGCTTCTTTCCCAAACCCCCTACTTTAAGACTAAAGATCCGTCAAGATGGCCATTCAGTCAGTGCCGAAGCCCATCCTCCTGATGAATAAGGGCAGGAGAAATTAGCCTGTTGGTGGCTCAGAAGAAATGGACGTAGAAAAACTGGGATTGATGCGGAGAGAACTTGTCTACACTAGCAGAAATAGAAAGTGTTACACCGTGAAGTACTTCTAAACTTATGCAAATGTTTTTGGATGACTATTATCAAATAGCACATATTAAATTATTGAAAATTTGTCCATTTCAGAAATGATCCATCCCAGATAACAGCCTATTTTAGACCACCTCAAGCACGGATACTAGCAATGATTGTGATACAATTCCTTTAGTTTTTGCCAATTGCCACCTTTTCAATACAATAAAAATATATTACAAACTTACATATTTATTATGATGTTTACATGGTACATGTTTCGCTCCTTTTCGTGTGCATCATCAGCCAAACTATCGTTAATCTAAGATTGTGTAAGATCATAAAACAATTCTTTTGGTTCAAGATTACTCCTATAAAACTAATTGACAATCTTATAACATTTTAAAAGTCACACAACAATAAAATTATGTCTTAAGTTAACACTTTTTGTCTAAAATCTTCTTCAGTCCAAACATTTTATCGCCGAAACTCATCTGGTGAACATCTTTTAAAATTGTTTAAAAATAAGAATAAAATAAAAAAACTTTTGAAATCTGGCTAGTTGTGTTGATTCCCGTTGCTTAACTTGTATAATTGTCATTAAAACTTCATAACAGTATTGAATATTTTCTGCAGTTGATAATTGTCATGGTCGATAGACTTGTTCTCGTTGCTGGAGTAACATTTATAAAATGAATTGGTATTAATTTATATTATCAATGGGGTAAAATTGTTCGTGAACAAACTTGTTGATGAAACACTTTTTGATGTGATATTGGATTTAAAATGTTCTCGAACGTTCCATAATGGCTCGTTGGTGTATTTTACTTTCTGCTGCGTAATTGTTTGGTGTTACTCCTAGCCTCTTGAGAACTACTTGTTATCCTATTTGCACTTCTTGTGAAAATACAGAAAGTATAGATCACTAATTTGAAAACTGGAAATTAGTCACAATTATCAAGAATGATCGCCTAAATGATGTGAAGTTCAAATGTCTGCACCATGTAGCTGAGGGTACAGATTATGATTATTATTATTATTATTATTATTATTATTATTATTATTATTATTATTATTAACATTAATTTAATTATGATGGCTTAAAAATCAAACATGATTACTTAGGTTATGATGCTGATTTTTACCTCTTCTAGCTTCCCGATTACACTGCTTAACAAAGTTTCCTATTATTTGCCTACCTTCACTACGAATTATTTTCTACTTCTTGTGAACAGTAGACACAATGAAAGCAGAAAATTTATCTACAGAGTCATAAAAATCTACGCACACTCAAACAAAAAACCACAAGATTGTGTGATAGTAGTAACTTAATAAGAGTGCAGATACGAACTGATTTGACACCAAGAAAGTCACTCAGACAATGTCTGAAGAGCAGGCCAGTATTTTCCGCTACCTAGTGGTAAGGAGGTTGCTATGGTAACGGCAGCTAGTCTGTGTGGAGGGAAAAGCATTCCCCCCGTTCTCCACTTCACCCCCACTGGCCAACACATGAGCTCCGAACAGTACATGACTAATTCTGAATTTAATATTCATCATCATCATCATCAGTTTGCCCTTCCAGCAAGCTGGGTAGGGTGTTTGAAAACGAGCATCTTCCAAAGTTGCCTATTCAAAAAGATTTTGCTGTCCATGACAGATTCCCAATTCCATCCCCTTCTCTCAATGTCTTCCCTCAGGTGGTCCATTCATCTTCTTCTTGGTCTTCTACCCATTATTCTCTTTTCCAAATAAACACATGGTAACCTTGTGCTATTCATTCGTTTAACATGCCCAAACCATTTAAGTATAGATGACTTAAGTCTTTCCTCCATAGATTCATTTAGACCTAGGTTAGATCGGATTTCATCATTTTTCACGTGATCAAGTCGTATCTTTTGGAGGGCAGTTCTAAGAAATTTCATTTCACAGGCTTGAATCCTACTACAATCCTTTGATGTTAGTGTGCTGGCTTCCAGAGAATATGTAAGGATGGGAATGAAATATGACTTGTATAGGGTCATTATTGTTCTTTGTGGGACCTTCTCATCCCATAGTAGGTGTCTAACGATACTGTAAAAGTTAGAGCCTTTGGTTACTGTGTTCGTTATTTCTACCTCAGCTCTATTATTACTAGCCATTATGCTTCCTAAATATCTGAATTGGTGTACTACTTCAACTTGGTGGTCCTGTATTTTTATGTTGCATTCTTTATTATGTCTGCTGATTTTCAGTGCTACTGGGTTCAATTTCATTCCATAATCATCAAACTTCTTACACCATGCATTCAGATTATTTTATACTCCCTCCTCTGTTTCATCCCATATTGCTACATTGTCTGCAAACACCAGAGCCCGAAGATCTTTATTACCTTTTCCTTTTAGTTCCTTTAAAATGGTATCCATAACTGCTATGAGTAGAAGAGGCGATTAGGCACTTCCCTGTTGTACTCTTCCGGTTGTATTGAACTATTCAGAGTGACCATCTCTAATACTGACACAGCTTTTGCATTTAGTATATAGCATTTGGATCTTCCTAATAAGGTACTCCGGTACACCAAGTTTTCTAAGACTTTTCCAAATAGTTGATCTAGGAACATTATGTTACGCCTTTTCAAGGTCCGTAAACACAATAATTAGGTCTTTTCCTCTTTCCCAGTGTTTCTCTGCCAACATCCTGAAAACAAATATCAGATCTGTTGTGCTTCTTCCAGCCCTAAAGCCATGTTGTTCCTCTTCTAAGATAGGCTCTAGAACATCCCTTATTCTGGCTTCAATAATCTTCTCCATAATTTTAAGGCCATGTGATAAGAGGCTCTTGCCTCTGTAATTTTCACTTTTCCTTCTACTCCCTTTCTTAAAGGTAGGAACTGTCACTCCTTTTGTCCAATCTTCAGGTATTTTATTATCCTTCCATATTGTTCTGTAACTTCATCAGCTCCTGCTGACTTACCACTTCTCACCATATGGAGAGCTTGCTCTACTTCTGTCCATATAATTGGGATATCTTCCTCTATTGTTTTCTGTCCTACATCCTCAACCAAGATCTCATTAGGGCCATTTAAGAGCTTGTCAAAAATACTGTCCCATTGTATCCGTGATATCTTTCATATTGTGAACTATATTTCCATCTGCTGTCTCCAGAGCTGTAATTGCTTCTTTATCTGATCTTTTACTTTTTACTATTCCATATATCATTTTCATATTCCCTTTACTGTTTTCATGCAGTTTAGTTGTAAATTCTTCCCAACTTTCCTCTTTCTCTCCCCGTACAATTCTCTTGACTTCCAACTTCCTGTATCTATATTCTTTTGCCATCACTTCCAATTTATTTTTGTCTATTTGGTCATTGTTGATTCTTCTGTCAGACTTAGCCACATCAAGAACTTTTTTGACTCTATTCCTTTTTCCGTTATGGCTTCTTTCACTTTATCATTCAGCCAAGATGTTCTTTTCTCTCTAACTCTTCTGCTTGTTCTTCCACATATTTTATTTGCACAACCAACCAGACTTGCCTCAGAATCATTCCATTCTTCATTACCTTTCTTTGTGTCTGTTATTGGTATTTTAAGTCCTTATTTCTTCTTGAAACTGCTGTTTGACTTCCAGATCTTTCAATTTCCATTCTTTCATTCATGGTTTTTCTTCTTATTTACTTTGATAATAGGTTTGGTGACTCTTAGGTCTGCAATGAGGAGTCTAGGGTCACTATCAAGGCTCTCACTATGTATCACTTTTACATCATGCACCTTTTATTCACTTGACCTACCTGTGATGATAAAGTCTATCACTGATCTACACTGATCATCCCAGCTGTATCTTGTTATCTTGTGGCTATCCCGTTTGTGAAACCATGGTTCTTCACCAGAAGTTGATTTTGCGTACATAGATCAAGCTGAAGTTCACCCTCCTCATTTCTATTACCAAATCCATATGGACCAATCATTCCTTCATAACCTGACCTATCAGTTCCTACCTGGGCATTAAAATCCCCAAATATCATGTTCTCTTAATCAATGATGTCCTCTACTTTTTCTAGGAAGCTTGCTTTTTGGTCATCGCTACAACCCTGCTGGGGAGCATAAACTTGGATCACAGTTTTGAGTTTCTCCATTTAGGCATATTTTAGCTTTGATTAATCTCTCATTGATGAATGAGACATCTGTTACACTATCAATGTCTTTATGGAGTATAAAACAAATTCCATTCCTCGCCACTGCAGGATTACCACTCCAGTATAATTTATATCCATCCTCAAACATTCTTGTGTTACAACCTTTCCATTTGGTTTCACTTAGCCCTAGGATGTGAATGTTTCTATGTTTCATTAAATCCGTGATTTCGTTGCATTTTCCTGTTAGAGTCATAGTGGTTAAGGTTCCAATCCGAAGCTTGTTTCTATGATCGGTTCTTCTTGTGCATCTTGAATGAACATTGGACATGACATCGTCATTAGTTCCAAGAGTACTTGAAGTATTGTCGACATTCAGAATATGTTTCTTTCCGAGGCTCATTTTCGTTTTGAAAGCATTGTACTCACGTACTGACTTGCTAGGCCTAATGTACTAGGGGATTTTCTTTCAGGGTGGTCTCCTTTAGCCTTTTGCAGTCCCCTCCCTCACTGAAAGGCAGCCGCTGATGAATTTGCGTGTTATTTCCCACACAAAGGTCTCATCTTATTCAGTCTTCTATGGGAAAACTCCTCTGCTTGCAGCTATTGGTTTTCCATTAATTTGCCTGGTTTGTTATCGACCACCAGACCTTTGGCCAGACAATCACAGGTAGTACAGTCTACTATCGCATACGGTAGCAGAATATATTCTGACCTGACTAAATTTAATATTTTATTTTATTTAGGTTGTGTAGTCAGAACAGACAGACGTACTCTCAAACATCGAACACATACATAAATAAAACAGTCAAAATAGCCTTGCTACGCCTATTATACAGTCCTCACCATAACAATCCATAGATTCTTTCTCTTCTTCAACTTTTAAAACTTGGAAACAATAGATTAAACACCTTCGCTTTAGCGAAGAAGAGTATATTTCTATAACAGTAGTTCACTGTGTTAATGCATGAATTGTTATTATCTTTCAGATTCGCCGCATGCAGGATATGCTCACACAAATGCAAGAGAAACTGAAAGCAAAGGGTCGTGGTCCAGTGTTTGGAGGTCAATTGTCTAGTCCCTCCAGTAAGAGCGATGGGGATATCAACAGAGACAGCGTCGTCAACGTGTGATACAACTCCATACTTCAGGGTCCATATATAGACAATACCAGTTGTGTTTTGGTTCAGAGAGAGTAACTTGAATGTACATTAGTCAACATGCCTCATTTATTAAGAGATCTTGCAAGTGTTTGGAGAAATGCAGAATGTATGTTCCAAGCAGCTTTCCTGCTTAACAGGTGGTTGTTGGCTGACAACTTGCATTCAAAACAACTTTAAGTACAAAATTTACTGTAGATGATGCTCCATTGTAACAACTTCTACTGGTGAAACAAATAAATATAGTAATGAAACTGTCCATCATTACAGAGACAGGCAAAATTTGTATTAGGATTACACACATTTCTAATTGAAAATTGTATTTGTTGCAGATATAGTTTTCACTCTTTTGCTGATATTGAGTGAGTTTTGTGGGTTTTTCACTTTTATCTGCAGGGAAATCCCAAGTTATGATCTAGTATAATTTCTTGCTTGGATCTGTCTACTTTGAATATACTGCCTTTCATCCATTGTTCATTTATGGAGAATTTGTAGTTATGCCTGAAAATATAAGACTGACAATGAATAAACATTGGCGTCATCAAAGATAGTAAAAAGGTATAGGTATCTGTAGCTATACTGTTCTAAAATTCAAATGATTGAAAATCTTAATACCAGTATGATACACAAATGTTCTTCAGTGTAAATAGAGTACATCTTTTGAGAATAGGAATGATGGTGGTGGTGATTACTGTTTTAACCATGTTTACATTTATTGTAGGAAAAAATTACGAACCTCGACCCCTAAAAAATGAAGGTTAAAAAAAGAAAGGGCCATGAAAGGCATGAAAATGGAAGACTTCCTAGGTCTTGCAAACTTAATATCAATGGGGTAAGAAGCAAACAAGAGTTGACCAAGAGAGGTCAGATAGGAGACTAGCCCAAGTAAGTGAAATTAGTGCCAGAGAGGCCCTATGGTCACCAACAACACTCCTCAGATGAGAGCTGCTGGGGTTTCCCCTTTTTTCACCATGACAGGCAGGGGATGCTGTTAGATGTATTAAACCACATCCAACCATAGGGAGAATAGAGATGATCTGGTGTTCATGTATTCATATGTATTGATAAAAGGGCCTTGTCATTTTCAAGAATGATTTGACAAAAGAATTACAAAAGAACCAGGGGAAGAAAATCTTGGTATAGTATAGTGCTTAATAGGAATGTTACAGGATATGAGGTAACTGTAGTAAGAGCTCAAATCACACAATCAGAATGGAAACCAAACATACGTGTATAGAGGGTTGCAACCTCTAACCTTTGCTTTTAATAATCTACATCATACAGCCTCGACTCAAAAAAAAAAAAAAAGCAGGTAGAGGGCAGGGTCAGCACATTTTCTGCTAGCAAGTGGGCATTGAGACACAATTGTTTATTACGGTACAGCAACAGCACTCACGTGTAGCTGGTGTGAGATGTCGGCTTGTGTATTACAATAATGAAAGAATGGGATTGAATTTTAAAATATTGTTTATTCATAAAATTGTTGAATATGTTTTAAATATAATTGGTATAATAATAGCTGTTGAAGTCCAAAATATTCAATCACTTGATTTTATAGGGCCTACCAGCCTCTGGGCTGATGACCTAACAGACAGACATGCCTCTAATATACAGTGCGTTCATTTCTAAACATCCCACCTGGAATAAATTTAATGGTTCTTGCTTTTTTTTTAAAATATTCAGGTAAAATGTGTCAATTTAGTTTCTGATGGAGAAGTTCGAAACCACTGCTGAGTGAACTTTGTGTACCTCCCCTAAATTGATGTGCTTTTCCTCAGTAAGAACCATGAAATTTATTCAAGGTGGGAAGTTCTGAAAAGGGACTGCTTAGTCAAGATGGAAAAGGCATGCTCGATTCACCCAAAAGGATACGAGTTCAATTCCCCGTCAGGAAGTAAAAAAATTTAAGAAACTAGCTTTCCACTTCTGGAGAGGCACATGACCCTGAGGTTTACTCAGCTTGCACCAGAAGCGAGTACTAGGTTAGTGGAAAACTTTACATTCCGATCCTCCAAGGGCTTTCATGGCCTGTGCGAAGATGACTTTCCTTTTTTTTTTTGTTTGGAGGAAGTTTTGAAATTAACACATGGTATATTGAATGTTAACATGCTCAAGTATGAATAACAATCATCTCAAATGCAACAGGCCGGCACTGCTAACGTTGTCAGCATAGCACCCGTTCTAGAATATCTGAAAGTGGGGCACTCTGTTATGACGTTATAAGGCACTGAGTTGAGACTGCCCAATCTACATGAACACTCTAGACATTGATAAGAACACCATAAAATTGACCAAAACCCTGGGTTCTAGAAACTCGATAATGAAACGGTCTTCAGTCCAGGTAACACAAGACTACACATTTACAAACTAGTTCTCTTGCATGGCAATGAAGTATAGAAAATCAGAAGAAACTAAATCAGAACTATTGCTGTTCAAATGAGATTTGTAAGACGTAGAGCAGGATATGCACAATGGGACCACAAGAGGAATGAGGAAGAGATGAAAGAACTGATGTAGAACCCACACTAAAGCATCAAAGAAGTGGAAGGGGCATTGTCAACAGAAGGCCAAAGGAAAGAATTCCCAAGGAGATCTTAAAATACCAGCCCCGAGGAAGTCACTCCATTGGATACCCAGCTAAAATATGAATTGAGACAATAACAGGCCACTTGGCCCAATTTCTGTTTGGAGCAGGAGGATCAATTAAAATATATGAATGTGTTTAAAATAATACTGTTAACTCATTTACAAAGAAAAGAAACATTAGTGTCAGCTGCAAAATGGCCTTTTTTTTTCAAATGCCCCTATCATCAATCTCTATAGGCAGAATTTTGAAAGACTAAAAATTGTTAGGTATAGTATACAGGCAGATACCAGCTGAAATGGACAAAATATACACTAGCAAGAATTAAATTTAAATTTTTACGCACAAAACATTACTAGATATAAACCAAATAATATCCTGTAAGAAAATTCTTCAATATTTAAGAGATTTTATTGTTTAAATGAGCAAAATCTGTATAACGTGTGTGGTTGTGATGTCTGTGCTGATGTGTGAAGGATGGAGTCATGACTTTTAAGTACAAATGTTTCATTCAGAAGTTATATTTTCTTGTTTAAACTCTTACTGGTACAAAATGTAAAATACATACTAACAAGTTAAGAGCACAATAAATGCACTTCAGGGAGAACATGTTTATTTTAAATCTTCTAATTTTCAATGACAAATTTTCCTTGTTATTTCATCTCCCTTATGTTTACTTTCAAGAATAGTCACCATTTTCTTTGTACTTTCCCACTTCCGTGGAGCTTACATTTTTGCATAGTTTACTCCACTTCAGACAACTGATAGCATCCTGAGGGTTGGGTTTTGTGAGACGTTGTCTGTGGTCGTCCTTGATGCTGGCAAACCCTGTTTATTCAGTCAAAAGATGGTCCTTGCTACTGAGATGTCAGTACTGCGAAGTACATATCCATACCACTGTAGGCATGATTTCCACATTTTTTGTGGATTGTGTCCAGCTCCATGGCTAAATGGTTAGCATGCTGGCCTTTGGTCGCAGGGGTCCTGGGTTCAATTCCCGGCAGGATCAGGAATTTTAACCATCATTGGTTACTTCCACTGGCACGGGGACTGGGTGTACGTGTCATCTTCACCACCACCACCACCACCACCACCAAGCTCAGGTCGCCTACGGGTGTCAACCCAAAAGACCTGCATCTGGTGAGCCAAACTTGTCCTGGCAGACTCTCCTGGCACTAAAAGCCATACGCCATTTCAGATTTTGTGTGATTGGGATAACCTTCAATTTCTTATGAAAATCTTCATTCCTTCCATTGTCTGGTCAAGTCAAGTGAAGTCAAGGGCTTCACAGGCAAGTGAATCTTTGATCTATTCATTTATTTTATGCATATAAGAAACCTCCTACAATTTCCTTCACACATTTAAAAATATAACATTGCAATCTTGTGTTCAAGAAGTTCTCTCTCTGAACCAACACTATCAACCACTGCCAACTTAACATCAGCTATATCCTGCAATGATAACATTATGGTAAAGAAGTTGAGTCTTGCATAACATTGATTTGTACTTGGATATTGCTCAAGCAAAGGAGATTAAGGCTGTAATTTAATCTATTAAAAAATTAAGTAATCTCAATTGAGAATTAGCAAAGAAGTTTATGAACAAGACTGTTCAGTGCAAGATTTTACTTCTATAACAAGGAACTGCCCTGAACTGATCAATGAGTATAGCATTCAAACTTCCATAGTTCACAGCACAAAAGCCATATGAAAATTAAATTATCAATGGCCAAAATTGGCCACAATTTCCAGATTAACCCATCAGTATTCTCTTCTCTACTTCATTGTAGCAGCTTAGCTCACAAATTTGGGTTACTTTACAGTAAATTATTTTCATTACAGACTGATACCTTCCCTAGTTGTTATATAGCAAGCTTGTGTGCGTAGCTGACCGGTGCTTTAACAGGAAGTCTTATAATTTCTATTCTATAAATTCACAGAACTTTAGACTTGCTATGGGTTGAGCTCTTCCTACATGCTATAAACTATTTTCATGCATTACTCAATGATCAGTGGTAGGCCTTCCTTTGCAAGATCACTTGAACCAAAGATGAAAGATTGTAACTGGAGGAATATTACTACTATACGTGTCTTTTTGAAGCAAATATTTTTAAAATTTTCATTCTGCAACTCATTTTATAACTAAATGTGCTGGTTTCTACATATTAGACTGTTCTGTTAGCAAAGAGTTATCCGGTTATAAGGTGACATAACTGAGAAGGTTAAAGTGTGATTTTGTAATTTTCAGGATTATCAGGTGGAATTTTATGACTCCATAGAAATGTTTGATATTAAGATGATTTTCTTTACAATTCAAAAAATAAGTTACAGTTAACTTAGGGTTGCTATATTTAAAACAATAAAGTGTATATTAAACCGTTTGGTATCCGTTCAGAGAGAGGTGAACAATTCATCGATTGATGGCAAACCATGTCGTTTAATTTAGGGATAAAAAAGAGAAACCTTTGTACCTTAGTGGAAAGTATTGTTGACTCTGTAGCGATTATTAAATATCATGTTTCTTGATAGCAAACAGTATGCTTTCCCCATTCAGAGATTGCTGTGAGACAGTCTACTGAACACTATGATTTCATAATTAAAGATAACAGTTTGGAAAATTGTATTAAAAAATACTTCGTGGTTTAGGGTCCATTGAAATGATTGAGTAATATTACAGTTGAGCCTTTTAGAGCAGCAATTGCAGTTCTTAGAACAAAGGCATTGTCCAGATGGAAGTCCTTCCAGAACTTTGCGATGTAACTTGGGATCGTACCTCTCACACGGATCATGAAACCGATGACCTTAATGTTATCAAGTTGATACTTTGACTTGAAGTAAGGGATGGTTGGATTATAAATGGAGCATTTTCCAAAGTGCACATCAGATGTTGTTCCAAGATATGACTTTCTTTGGATGGTGGGGTCTACGATAGTACCTATTCTTGTCTCAGGGTTGATGGCTGTCGTGTCAATACACCTTGTGCTGCCTGTTTCTAACATTCCACAGACTACTTTGTGAACAAAACCTCTTTCTCTTAGAGCAAGGACCGAAAACATGTGCAAGTGTTTCATGCTCCCTGTGGCATCGCTGACAGTGGTAAAAGTAAACTCGTGTCCTCATCCTGAGGTGGTGCAGCTCTTTTCAGGCACACCCCCCCCCCCGTTGGAGGTGAGCTGTATGTACCATTTTGACCACATACCAGCCCTCCTGCCATTCTTAAATTCCTGGCAGTACTGGGAATCGAACCCGGGCTCCCGAGGACGGCAGCTAATAGCACTAACCGTTACGCTATGGAGGTGGACGCTGACAGTGGTTATTGTTTTGGGATCTGTTCACCCGTCTATTAGCAGGCATACACTCCTTGTAAAGAATGACACCTTTCCCTTAGTGTGAGGATTGAAATTCTTTCTCGCAGCTCTTTTCTAGCTTTAGGAAAACTCATGTGCCTGGTATCTGCGGCAAGCTTTTCCATATCTACCTCCAAAGCAATTTGATCCATGCAAATGAAAGCTTTATGAAATAAGTAACAAGTTTGGTTGATGTACTTATTAGATGTTGAAAACCCCTTTTGACAGGTGTTGATATGTTACAATGCTTCCCATCTCGCCTTAAATAAAACAAAGCCCTAGTATTTTCTGTCAGTGTAGAGCGTAGCATCGGAAGTGTCACCAGGGAGTTAAAAAATTTCCAAATTAACAAATACTATTATTATTATTTATGATGGATTTGGTAAGCTGTGTCTCTAGCATCTTATAACCAAACAATCAGCAACATTTTACAATCAACGTTTTCTCTATCTGCAGAATTAAATTAGCTTTTTCCTCAGCCTTAAAATTTTCCTAATTTAATAATAATAATAATAATAATAATAATAATAATAACAACGAACTCTGACAGACTGACAGAGGGAGGCTAGAAGTCAAAATATGAAGAGGTTTTGGGAGCAGAACAGACAGGAAGCAGAGAAGCAGAAGCTAAGCGTGGTCTATAGAAGGCCAAAACAAATGTAAAAAAATAAAGTTATAATAATGAATGTAGTATATTGTCAGGAAGCACTCTTGTTTTGTTGGCTAAAGTGAGGAAGGGCCAGGCTTATCCTCACCACTTCATTTTTTGCAATAGGAGTACTTCCTAGAATTGTGGTTCCATCCATTTTTATCTTTTTTTTGTCCTTTTAGAGCCTTTTGCTTAAATTACATACTTGGTAAGGTTGAGAAATGTTTTTAAATATTACACTCACCTTAACTGTGTTGATATCTAACCTGTTCCTTTCTGTTGCTCCAAAATGAATTCAAGTGAAAACATATGCTCAACTGAAGCATTAGCCCCAGGAAGACGGGACAAATTCAACTGCAGTCGGAAAAGTTGATGCATCTATATTGTTCTCAATAAATGATCTAAAATGTTGTACCCACTTATCTTGGACTGTCAATTTATTATTCTCAGCTGAGGAAGTTCTGATATACAGTAATTCATATAACAAACATGTGCATAAATACTTTTAATGTCCCATTACATGAACCAAAAACCAGTATTATTTTCAATTTTGATCAAGTGAGCATTCATATGTCCCGAAAATGACTTTTGGGTTACTGGGATAATGACTGTAATCTGGTAATGTACAAGAAAAGCTGAGAGGTATAGCAACCCTATATAAACTGAAGATTATTTCAGATTTGAAAAATGTTTTACCATTGTTAAAGAAATGTTTTTGACTCTTCATTCCAGCGCTTTCCGTTTCCTTACTTCACGGTTTTGTATAATCATCTGAGTAGGCAAAATTTTGATTAACAAACAAAGTCTCAACTTTTATTTCACTTCAATACTAAAAAAAAAAAAAAAAAAAAAAAGGTAAACATTTGCTGCTGTTGGTTCATACATTAGTACTAATTTAGTTGCGATTCAGCTTGGAGACGGCTCAAATTGGCCTATATATTAACCTCATGAGTGTCAGCTAGAATTGCATAATTCTATGTTAAAAACCCATTTTCATAAAAATGCAATGTCAGATAAATGTTTATAATTCAATAGCTATTAAAGTCACTCGATTCTTTTCTTGGTAGCTGTTCAACATTTCATTCTCCCTTTTAGTACACCAAAAATTTAAGCATAATTAGGGGCAAGTAAGTAATTAAGAAAAACATTCCTTTTTGGAGCATTTTCTTCTGAAACTTATCTTTATGTTTATCCGTCCAAAAATGCCTCTAAGCAGAATCTTTCAGAATAATACTCTAACTAGAAACAGAACAAGTAATAACTGGGAGAAATACAATATTTCACTAAACTGGCTGTGATATTTTGCAATCTTAAAAGAAGTTCATGAAAACAATGGCCATGATAAAGACTACTTACTAACTACAAGTAGTGAATGAAACAAATTATTATATCACATTTAAAAATTCACATTTATGCCCTGAAATACAGAAATGCCATCCTTTTTGGTAATGCACACACAATAAAAGTCTGCTTCTTGGTTTTGTAATTGGAACAAACCCTACACCACCTCTTTTTCCTGTTGGCTTTATGACATTAAACTACTGTTAAGGGCTTGCATTTGTCAGATAAGAAACAATGCCACAATCTTCCCTCGATACATCAAACTGTGCTTATTTCTTGTTCTTCAAGCCAACATAAGGCTGAACCATACTATGCTGTATGTCAAAGTCAGCTGTCACTCCCTCAAAAGAAAATACAGGGTGGCCCAAAAGTCCGTTAATATTTGACGAGGCAATACTTTACAGAATACTGGAGGCAGAGAGGTAATAATTGACACTCATGATTGGCATGGCATGGAGTTTTATTGACACCAAAATGAAGTGAATAAAGCTTCACTAACAGTGTCTTTTCTGGTAACGCCGATATGCTGCGATTGCAGGCGCATCTAATGCCCTCTCTCACGACAACTCCTTTTATACCATACAAAGGTCTCGTGCAGCATCACTGACATGTTTCTGTCCAGTGCCATCTGTTGGCCTGTTTGTGCACTCGTTCTCGGTGTCAATAAAACCCATGTCATGCCAAGCATGTGTGGCCATTTGTACCTGATGTGTTGCTGTCAAGCGCCATCTGTTGGACATATTGTGTTCTTTATTTTGGTGTCCGTAAACCCCATGTCACGCCAATCACGAGTGTGAATTATTATCTCTCTACCTCCAATATTCCGTGAAGTATCGCCTCGTCAAATTAGCAGACTTTTGGGTTACCACATATCTTATCTCAGAGCAAACTACCTACAAGACACTTCTAAGTGGCCAAATTTTTTTTTTGCTAGTTGCTTTACGTCGCACCGACACAGATACGTCTTATGGCGACGATGGGACAAGAAAGGGCTAGGAGTGCGAAGGAAGCGGCCGTGGCCTTAATTAAGGTACAACCCCAGCATTTGCCTGGTGTGAAAATGGGAAACCATGGAAAACCATTTCCAGGGCTGCCGACTGTGGGGTTCGAACCTACTATCTCCCGAATACTGGATACTGGCCGCACTTAAGGGACTGCAAATTAGGAAGCTCTAGATTCCTGCTAATGTAAAAAAAAAACATACCATTAATACAATCTAGCAAATGCAGAAAGAACTGTCACATTCAAAAAAGTGTTAATTAATCAAGGCTGAGATTTCTAGCAACACTTCTAAATGTTCATATGATAAATGCTGGCACTCAAGGGATTTTGCGGTGATAGTACTGATATAAAATGTGTAATTATCTGCTAAGGAAAGGTCTGTTTCTGGACAAGAGTTCCCAATTCAAATTCAGTCTACTCAGATACCGCTACAAACATTTTAAGTTTCTAATCTAAACTTTTTTTTACAACAATGTATATAATCATTCTTAAGTACAAAAGTTCACCACACTGCACTATCTCTATTCATGTCTGCTGGACAACTTGTCAGTGTTGATGTAGTTAGTGTTTGGTTGAGTTTTCTAGAAATGTTTAATGAACGGTTTTGCTAATGTTTGCTAGAATTTTATGTATATACGATATTTATAAGATATACACTTTTCCTCAGTATGTTATTAATAAGTGTAAATAAATGCATTTTGTGGAATTGCAAATATTGTTATTCATTTGGTCAAAACTATGTTAAACCTGGTCTTACTCAAGATGCGAAAGATGAAAAATCCTCATTAGTTTGGAACTCCAGCTCTATTTTAACCTTTAGAACTCCATTACCCTTAGTGCATGCTTCCTGCTCCACTCCGAATTAATGTCTACAATATGAACAGCTGCACGAAGTCAATACTGCAAAACTATCTGGCACAAAATATAATTATGTTACATGTTATACACTTGCAGTTAGAACAAAAAATACATTAATTCTTGTAGTTTTTCATAGTGTGGTATTTTTCAAAAGAGTTTCCTGGGTGGAGACCAGGTTTTCTTGAACACCTTTTGCAGTAGTAAACAGTTTCCTTTCTACCACCTTACTTGCTCCTGTCTGAACAGAGAGCAGTCTTTATGTAGTTTTCCAGGTGAGTTGTTGATGAAGTGCAGTTTACCATTCATTGTTCTTCACTGTTCATTTAATTGTTTGAAATATCAATAATTAGTAATGCGAAGAGCAATGCCGGTCCCAATACCGATGGGATGGTTGACGAATTATGCAACAAAGTTCAAAAGAGAGGAAGACCTACCTCTGATGTGGAAATTCAGATTTTAAATTCGAAACTTCCTTTACATTTTAAAACAACAGCATGTTACAGGTAATTTAAATTCAAAATTTATCCATGTCAAGACAGAATGCATCTTCCAGAACATGCAGGGGTACCTAGCTTTCTGCACTTTCACTCACTTCAGTGTGTCTACAGTGTGCTTCATAACTGCTAAGTTCGAGTGAAATCAATATTCTTTTGTATTTAGCGCTTTAAGGAACGCCACAATATCACATAGCAGGCAGTGTACGGAGAAGCAGAATCCGCGAACACTGCCGATGCTGACAGTTGAAAAAGCGTGACTCATATAATCAATTCATATACACTGAACAATTGTCAATGCTGATGAAACTGCATTGTTGTTTTTAAATGCAGAGTCCAAACGGTTTCATGGTTTTAAAGAAGTGCCAGCCGGGAAATCGTACAAGGGTGGGGGTCATTGTACTGTGTTGCAATGCACATGGAAGCCAGGAACTTCCTCCCCTCATCATATGGAAGTTCGGTTAGCCATGATGTTTTAAGGGCGTCTGGCACTTTCCGTGCAACTACAAGGCATGTAAAAAACGCGAACAGTACATTAATCCAAAAAAATAAAGCATTTGCATAGGGGAGCCAGCATAATTTGTCTTCGTCTTTAAATCTTGTGTTTTTTCTTTCGTTGCATGAGGTTATGTTTGTCAGTGATTTATCCAAGTGCATTATTTGAACATTGTAAATGCACCTTGTTGGATACATTTCGGAAATAGTTTTATCCATGGCACTTGAAAGGTTTAAACTGTAAATCAAGGTCAACTGCGTGCAGTAACGGGCCTTGGACTATTTTATGATGCAGCAAGGGTTGGCACTTATGAATTACAAGCTGGCGGTTAATTCAAAATCACCTAATTCGAAGTCAGATTTTTGAGTTCCAACGACTACGAATTAACGGGGTTTTACTGTACTGCCTAAAAATCTGACGTCTAGTTAAAAAATCACAATCAGTCAGAACTGAACTTCAGAACTTGTCGGCGTTGATGGCTCAGGTTTTGCTTCTATTGGATCTTCCAATGTGCATGATCCGATTGCATTGTTACAGATGCTTGCTCCACATGATTTTGTTCTATTTAATTTCTTCAAATAAGGAGTTATGTTAATATTATCAAAGATCCAATACAGTGTATGGTGCTCTTAAGGCAAGGAATTCTAGAATGATGATATGCATGTGTTTGATCAGATTAACTGAAAATGTGATCCTAAAAATTGTACCAAACCTGTGCTTTGAGGGATAGTATTTACAGTACACTATGATTTGCATAAGTTCAGAGACCAACAATGTTCACTTTGACTCAGCAGGGTTAAGAGATTTTCAAGATTTTGGTTGCTGGTCTTGAAACTCTTGAACAAGAAGAAATCTGGCCCCCAGCATTTTCATTAATTTTGATAGCTGAACAGAATTGTAAATTGAAGTTAACATATATTGCCTTTTCCCAGAGTTATCCAAATGAAAATGAAAATCCACAGCCTGTTTCCAGTCATTCGACTGGGTCAGGAATGGAATGAATGAAGCCCCCATCTAGCGGTGAGGATAGGAATTGTCCCGGCTGCCGAAGCCTATCGCACTCCTCTGGGGCAATGATTGATGAATGACAGATGAAATGCAATGATACTGGAGTGTGTTGCTGGAATGAATTATGACAGGGAAAACTGGAGGAAAACCTGTCCCACCTCCACTCTGCCCAGCACAAATCTCACATGGAGTGCCCAGGATTTGAACAACGGAGCCCAGCAGTGAGATGCCACAATGGCTACAGTGATCCAAATAATAAGATTAAAATAAACTCAAAGTGATAATACAGTCAAACCTCGATATCTCGAACCTCCATTACTCGAATTTTCAGTATCTCGAAGTAACTTAAATTTCCCAGCAGTCTGTCCCATTCTTCACATATACTTATTTCTCTATTACTCGAAATTCGCTTACAGAAATTTCTCGATTTCTCAAAGCAAACATTTCTTCCCTTGAAGCAAGAAATACTCTAACTCTAATTTTGTGCAACATTAACTGTGCAATACGGCAGGTGTGGTTTGTAAGGAACAGTAACAAGTAAAGCAAGAGTTACAATGATGCTGGGAGCTAATATGACTGGAAACGAAAAACTAAAACTTCTAGTGATCGGAAAATCGGCAAAGCCTCGCTGTTTCTCGGGTGTGAATTGATTACTGGTCACGTACGGAAGCAACCACAGAAGTCGCGGATGAGAAGCTCCATTTACAAATCTCAGCTGTGTGGCAATGACGAGAAGTTTCAACGTGAAGGGAGGAAAGGTCAATAGTAACAAACAGAAGAGGCTAACTGAGTTTTTTCAAAGGTGTTAACGGAGGTATGTTTCTGTTTCACTACTGTATCCTGTCTTCTAAGAAGTTACTATAATAAGGGTTATAATTCAAGTGATGCCATAAAATAGTTTGTTTGTATACTTTTAAGTACTGTTAAAACTAATGTATTCAGTATAAGCCCATAGATAGTCCTCTCCGTGTAAGGACGTACCCTAAGGGTGCAACCTTACCCTTTCTCCCCTGTAATATTAAGATATCGATTTATAGTTACTTTTCTTGCTGTTGGGTCTTTTTCAGTGTCGGTAACCATACAGTTTAGGGACCCTACTTGCCGATACGTCGTCTTACATTTACCGTTAATCTGGCACATTGGCAACGTTCAATCACTGTTCTAGCGTGAATTGCGTGTTGCCACCGCATTGCCGTTAAAGTCACTAGTGATACATTTGCGAGAATATTTAAAGCATATTTTCTTTTTCTGTGTGATTGTAAATCTATTTGGCTAATACCAGGTAAGTAAAATTGTGGCATGTTCGGATAATGCATTTAATAACATAGTTTGTGTGAAATGATGAAAGTGTTCAAATACGCCAGTCTCATGTCTAGATCTACCGGTACATGAAATACGAGTAACTCTTGCGGGATGAAATTTTGGCAGTAGAACGTATAACATTATTATTTTCAAATCCGCAGTGAACTTGAAAGCTGACCTAATTTCCGTTTACGGAGCTTGGCACATTAGTATACCTATATGTTTCCTGATAAGCTTGAAGATATAACCAGCCTGCAGGCTGAAAATATGCTCAATAATCTCTCTCCTTACTGGTTACCGGTACCGTATTGAAGAGAGAAGGAAATGTTCGCACAAAAGAAAGGTAAGTCATTGGATGTCTGGAACTTTCGAAAATCACACTGCAAAGACTTATTAAATAAATTACATCGTTTAACACGCCCCTCTTTTCAAGAATATGGTTAAAGTTCGCCTACTGTATATCAAAATAAAGACATGTGACATTAATTTGAGTGTGCAAGTGTGTTTATTTCCTTAATTGAGCTCATTGAGCGTGGAAATCGACTTAATTATGAATATCTTGATTTATTTTATCTTAACTTTTATCATTTACTAGGGTAGGGAAACATTCATTATCAGTGTTTACATTGAGGTTAGTTTGTTATGGTTATGTCTGGTGATTTTAACATGTAACCAGGCAGGTTGGCAGCAGTGATCAGCCATTACAAAAAAGAGAAAAGAAGAGCATCGGGCGGCGATATTTACTTTCTGGGGTATTACCTTACGTGGCGATTCCTATACATATGGTTCAATTATGTGCAATACATGCTCAAAAATGGTATTCTCTGTACCTCGAAATTTCGATAACTCAAAATAAAATTTAGCTCCTGAGCTGATTAGAGATACCAAGGTTCTACTGTAATGTCATGGTTATACAATTTACAAAAAAATAACATTTCCAGCTCAGCAGTTTTTATTGCTAGTTAACTTGTACAGTTATGTGATAAGAGGTGGTGGTGATTATTGTTTCAAGAGGAAGTACAACTAGGCAACCATCCTCTAAAATATGTGATAAGATAGAGCAATTACAAGAAATAAAGTAAATAGTATTACATTTGTCTTGGAACTAGTTTCAGCCACTTAGTGGCTTAGGTTATTCACCTAAGATGTTGCACGGAAATAAACGTCTAAACCATTAAAGGTATCGGTATTCTGTTTCCATATTTGTAAATGACACACAAGGGCTTGTAAAATGTGCTACTTATTCTCATGACAGGGCAGGGAGATACTGATACTAGCTCCATATTTTAAAATGGAACGGCACAAATAAATACAGCTCGCCTAAAAGTTCAACTATGTACGAGTTAAAAAATGTATTTTCAAAATCGGACAGTTACTTTTTGAAATATCAATAAAAACTGCATTTGGGCTTTAGGGTGCTGCATCAGACAGCATGCGGTTGGCCAAGGACATATCGGCATTCAAGCTGTTTCCTAGCATTGATTCCAGCCACAGAACAGATACCAGGCATGTACTGTAAACTATCACACACATAATGTTATGTACCATAACATACCCTGAGTGTGCAACGTTACTGTATTACTGGCAAACACATAAAGGGGAAGGGAGATTATGCGTACATTATTCATTTGCTTTTCTAGAAGGAGCTCTTCAGGTGTCCTGTATTATGTTTATTTCTCAATTCATACAGTAGTATGTATTGTACACTCAAACCAGTGACAATTATAGCTTTCGTTATGTTCATTTTATTCCTTTAAAAAAACATCACCCCTCCCTGTCCTGTCATGAGTTTGCCTGTCGTACACATTTTGCAAACCCATCACATGTGTACGATATGCTTACGTGCCTGGTATCCGTTCTGTGGCTGGAATCACACCCAGGAAACTGCTTGCGCGTCCATATGTCCTTGCCCAACTGCACGCTGTCTGATGCGGCATGCAAAACCGTGCATGTTGTTCTTATTGATATCTCAAAATACTTACATATTTGAACTCGTACGCTGTTGAACTTTTAGGCCAGCTGTATGAATTTATGCTGTTCCATTTAAAAATATGGAGTTAGTATCAATATCTCTGTTATTAGTCATCCCATGAGAATTCATAGCACATTATTTTACAAGCCCCTGGGTATCATTTATGAATATGAAAACAGAATACCGATATCTCTAATGGTTTAGACGTTATTTCCGTGTAACATCTTATGTAAATAACCCTGTACTGTACTGAAAAGGTGGTCCCTCTTGTCAATTTATTTCTTATAATTGCACTTCAGTACGGAACAAAATGAAATTTATAGCTTATAATTAACATGCAGCAAGGTACATGCACTGTAAAACACAGAATAAAATACACAGAAATAAATTATTTATTATAACAGCAATAATTAAATCTATCACATTTTGGTTTGTATCATTCAAGAGAATACTGGAAAACTTAATTTGTACAAAATACATTTTTTCATACAAGAAAACGTAAGAAATAGTTTCAAATAGCAGCTTCATAAAAAGAGAGAGTTGAAGAAAAACATGTATTATTACTGAGATCAAAATAAACTGGACTAGAGTTAGTGTAGCCTTTATTAGTCACAAAAAATTAGCTCTGTTACAGAAACTGAGAAGAGCAACACTACACAAGGCTCCAATGGTGGTGTAAAGAGTATTCTTCTTCTTTTTCCCAATTTATCAGGGTTGGCACTTCAGATGGATCTGGCCCAGTTTTACAGCCGACTGCCCTTCCTGATGCCAATTCTAAGTAGGGTGAGTATTCATTATTACATGTTTCTGTGGTCTAGAGAAATGTAAGGAGTATTATCCTGAATATTACTAAGAACATTTGAAGAGTTATCAAGCTAAATTTCTTATTGATGCAAAATATACCACTCTTTTACTGCAAAGTAAGGAGAACTTTCTTTCATACAGGATTTTTACCTGGAAGCACCATCTTCATTTTTCCTCTTCCAGAATCACCAAATTAATACAAATAAAACTTTGTCAAGTACCGAGTATCAAGTCGTTGCAGGAAAGATATAATTATGGTCATTTTATGGAAGTATACGAAACATGTCAGAACTTAATTGATCCTTCATCACCTTCAGTAAAGCTAAAAATAAGGCAAGTTGCACCGAGTTTATAAAGCAGAGGTAAGAATATTCATAACTGACAGATTCTTCATCTAAGAACAAGGAGTTTACTTTCAAGCCTCCCCGAGTAATAAACCAGTTGCATCATCAAGTGGAAGGACTAAACTGCAGACTTATCCCTGCGAAAGACCTTGCTTATCTAGTATGAAGGTCACTAAACCAACTGACAGTAAGGGTCCCAAGAGGCAAAATCAACTTTCAGAAGTGGGGACTGCAGTCTGTCGTATCAATGCACTGAGTGAATGTGATAATATCCAGAATCTGACACCTCTTGTCTGCAGCAGACTAGTGAATCCTGCACTATTCAAGATCTGTTTGTAACTAACGATAAAGCCATTGCAGCTGCAGAATTTTAGCAAAATATCACATAACCCTAATGCGGAACGAAGTCAGTTTTGAGAGGTTTATAATAATGTTATTGGGTTTATGTCCCACTATCTACTTTTCCAGTTTTTAGAGTCTCCAAGGTGTCTCAATTTTGTCCTGCAAGAGTTCACCTACGTGCAAGTAGATTTAGACACGATGCTGGCATATCTGAGCACCTTCAAATACCACCGGACTGAGCGAGGATCAAACCTGCCAACTGGAGGTTAGAAGGCCAGCACTCACCATCTGAGTTACTCAGTCCAGCAGATTATTAACGACGATGTCAGATTTATGTAGAACTACCTTGTAAGCTGACTTAGAAATCATATTTAAATAGCCTAGAAGAGAGGAAGGCAGCATACTAATAAATCCCATGGCGCTACAGCCATGATGGGCTTTGGTCTACCAAGCGACAGTAGCTGTTCACCCTGAAGGCCCACAGACTAAAGGAGACGCATGGTCAGCGCAGTAAATATCCTTGGACGCTATTTTTGGCTTTCTATAATAGGGCCTCTATCTTATCATCATCAGAGAGCACCTAAATATTTCTCATGTAGTCCAAGGGTATTTCGAACCAGTCATCAGATCACTCAACTGGCCGAGAATTGAAACAGGGGCCTCCTAGGTAAGAGGCAGGCGCGGCTCGCTACCCCTAGAACGCGGGACTGGGTAAAGGGCCATATAATTAAGCTTAACTTAAATACGTTGTCATGACAAATATAAGACCAAGTGTGAGGACTCTGACATTATAGCATGGTAGTTTGTGGTTCTGCCACTGCAAGCGATTATATCCAACACGTGCTCCAGTAGTTCTGGCAAGCCACGCATAGAAAAGTGTTAGAGACATTACTGTGAGAGATATTTCGGTGAATAAGTTTAATTTTCTTTGTTTTCAGTTCCTAAACTCAGTTCATTATGTGTTGTGTACTTCAAGCATGTATCTTATGTGGCTTGATTAATTTAATAGTTCAGCATGCCGTGCTGTTTTGTGCCTGGCTGTAAGTCAGGCTATGGTAGAGTAGTTGATAATATGAGATTTGTTTCATCGTCGAAGGATAGAAATCCATTTGAAAAATGGGCGAGAGCTATTCCACGGAAGGATACTGAGTTAACGCGTAATAGCAAAATTTGTCACATTCATTTCTCTGATGATTTGATAGTAAAATCAGATAATTTTATAGTAAATGGTGAAAAAGTGGATGTAGAAAAAATTTCAGTTGATGCTTCAGGAGCTGGCTATGGTCTTCAACATGTTATGGATATAATCCCCAGACTTGTTTATCATTATCTGAAGTGCCGATTTTTCTTCAGAACGAAGGAAATCCGGCGAGATTTACAATTCAGAACATCCGCCAAATCTTCACGCAAGCCTTTGAAAGTCCAGTAAGTGACAAACTGAGTTGGTAAATAGGTCATGGGTGTTTGTTTTAATATGCTGGGAGTTATGTGCTATTTATCTGTATATGTACAGTCCCATAACCTGTGGTTTCCGCAATGTGTGATGAAGGCCGTAGGTCTTATTTCCATGTAAGATTTTTTCCATTGTATCCTGTCATGGTATTTTAATTGTAATCTCTCCTTGTTTTTTAAAAGACGGTGTATACTTATCAGTTACGGAGTAATAAGTTTTCTCCAGTATCATTCCTAAGACCAGCTGATTGGTACTGTGGAGCTTGCCCCCTGCCTGGCAGGGTGCGCTTGAACTCTAGGAATCCTCACACATGTTCTTATATTAGTCATGATGCTGTTGAAATGTCAATGGGTATTTTTTCACAAATTTGCACTCAAAAACAGTATTCGATACATTTTCACCCCAAAAAGTCTGTTCTGTTGTATTAATACTTGACCTCCTTTTGATAAATATTTTTTCACAGGGGAAGTTATAACTAAACATAACCATGCCTTCCCTAATGTGAATAGTGCTGATAAGTAATTTTAATTTTATTCTAAGTTAGAAAATTCCCTGTCCTCGGCACTAACAGATTTCTTGGTGGATAGCGCTTATTTATGAATCATAGTGCAAAATAAGAATTAAACTATTGAAATAGTAAATATAATACATTATTTACAAAGAATATATACACAATGTACATGTTAAGAGCTATTGGGAACATCCATCTCAATTTAGGATGTGATATCACTTGAGGTATGTATATTCCTGATCCTAAGATCACAGGTCTATGCTGACTAAGTGGAAACTAGTTACACACTATGTGCCAAATCCAACTATGAAAACTCGGAACCAGAGGGGTATAATTATAGTTTTAAGAAGTACAACTGGGCAACCATCCACTTTTAACACTAATTACAGAAAAACAAAGGAAGAAACCCAATCCTTCAAAGATTGAAGACTGTGTTGGTAACAAAAAGAGAAGGGCCGCAAAGGGCATGAAATAGACACTCCAGGCCTCATGAAATCTAATACTAATGTTATTGGCTTTATGTCCCACTAACTACTTTTACAGTTTTCGGAGGAAATCTAATACTGGCGGGGTCAGAAGAGAACAAGGTAAATAGGAAAACAAACAGACGCAGATAGGTCTTATGGCGACAAGAGGATAGGAAAAGGCTAGGAGTGGGAAGGAATCGGCTGTGGCCTTAATTAAGGTACAGCCCCAGCATTTGCCTGGTGTGAAAATGGGAAACCACTGAAAAACATCTTCAGGGCTGCCGAGAGTGGGATTCGAACCCAATATCTCCTGGATGAGAGCTCACAGCTGCGCAGTCCTAACCGCACGGCCAACTTGCCTGGTGGAGGGGAATAAAGAAGCAAACTAAAAAGACAAGTTATATTATTAGTGAAGGAACAACTGCCTCTTGCCAGCAGTGACCTGCCATACATGGTAGAGAGGACATAGAACCATAAGAGTGTGGGAGTGCCTCTGTACAAGATCAACCTGCAGAAGTGGGACCTTTTTCTACCCAATCCAGCGCTACTGCAACAATTTTCAGGATCCAGTGCACAGTGTTAAATGAAAAAATATTTTTTTTTTAAATGTCATAGCCATCTAAATGACTAATTTCTGGAAACAAAGTTCAACCAGATATGGAAACAGAGAGAGAAACCTGGAAATACCTCCTTAATTCTTTCTTAGTTTTGTAACCTCACTAGAACACAATAGGTCTTAAGAGGTTCACAAATTGTGAATGAATGAAGAAACTTGTGGAACCTTTCAATAGTAACTTGTCAGACTTAACATTAACTAAAGAATGGTGAGCATCAATAAACTTTAAGACCAATCCTTTGTGATGAGAATCCTTCTCATGGACTAGGGGTGCTCACTGGATGAGATTGAGCAGGCTGATAGGAACTTCCTTCATGTTCTTGGTTTGGAACTTGTGTGTGTTGAGGTGTTTGGTGAGATGTACCCGCTGATAGAAACCTTTACCGCACTCATCACACTTGTGGTTCTTATCTCCTGTGTGGGTCTTGAGGTGTCTTCTCAGGTGGTCATTCTGACAGAAGGTGCGCTCACAAAACTCGCAACGGAATGGACGTTCTCCTGTGTGAATGTTTAAATGTCTCGTCAGATGAACCTGTTGAAGGAAAAGAAAAAAAAAAGAGCAGGTTATTCCAGCATTTAAAATTATATAATCACTAGAGTTATTAATAAAATATTGTAAAAACTCGTTAAGACGTTTCTGCAGGGGACAAGGAAAAAGAAAGTGTTAAGCGATAAAACATACTACTGAATACACAAATAACAATTATCCAACAAGGATTTGGAAACACTAGATACGTTTTTTCCAACAGGACGGCATTTTGTGTTATGTATCTGTGGGTACAATGAAAACTACATCTATAATTTCTAAAGATGAGAGAAAAATATTAAAAGTTGTGAAAAACACCAGTAAAAAAAAAAAAAAGATTTGCACAATATTAGCAAATGCCCTTTATTTTGGAGCAGTGGGTTATTAAACATTATTTTCTGATCACACTCTTAGACAATGAATTGACGAGGTTGCACTCGACCATGTGAATCTGCGACTCTGACCGCCATTTTGAAACCAGCAAAACTTTGATTCGACCAACTCCAATGATCAAGTTGAAATATCAATATAGTTGGTCCGTTATTGGACATCATACATTTTCCAGCTATCTCATTCCTGGTTGCCAGCGTTTTGCCCCAGTGTGCTAAGCTGGGCTCATCAGTTGGTAAATAGCACACCACCAAGACGCATGGCTAGTGCATACCGTGGAGGCCACTGTGTAGGCTACTTGGAGCCACCGGCAGTGCCAATGTACTATAAGAGACTGTCTCATTTTCAAAAACTGATGCCTGCCTGGCCAACAGATGATAACGATGTTGATTCCCATAGGGAACCTGGAATATTTGTTCCGAATGAGTCAATTTATAATACCAATATAGTTGATTCGTTATTGGACATTATAAATTTTCCAGCTAACTCATTCCAGCCAGTCTACTTTCTGTCCTCCACGGTCCTCATTAGTACAGAATTTCACAACTTTTTCTGAATCCACAACTAGGCTGTCACAAGACAAGTACTGCATTTCTCCAAATCCAAGACAACGTTTTTTTCTCAGAATCTCATGTGACTTAACAGCAATGAACACCATTGGCAGCTACCATGGTAACCATACTGCTTCACTTCACCCCCGCCCCGCGCACGCATAAAACTCCACCTTTAATGTCCGTGTCTTTATTAGGCCTATAGGCTACATCCCTAGTCGTGAAAACCGGTTGTACAGTGCCTCTGCGTAACGTCATTGGCTCTAGCGAAATAGTGAAGAAAGAATGACATTCTACTTGGCAAGAGACAGGCTCGCAGCGTGGATGACCAGATGAGGAACAATCCCCTGAATAGATGAACTAATGTCCCTCTACTGGCCTCTACAAAAACGTTTCTCAAATCCATAGAATGACATCAAAACATGTGAGCATTGGCTATGGTTACTTAGGGGCAGAGTTATAATGTGTTTACTGTACTTGACACACAGTAAAATCAACAGTTTTACAGGCAGCGAGAATACTTTCGTGATGGATCATCGTATCGTAAAGACACGTACAACAGGTATTGTCGGCAAATTTTCAACGGGTTATCTTCGATATTATGATACCAATTTTAATCTAATGGTTATGAAACTCACGGAAATGAAGAATAATTGTGCAGCCAATGTTCGACATTGGCGTGAAGGCAAACATAGTCTAAAAATGTGTACTTTTATAAGAAAGGCATTCATATGATTTCACAAAGCACTTTTTAAGCCTGATTTTATTTTTTTTGAAGGAAAAAGTGGGAGTCGTCTTGCATTCAGGGTCATCTTGGATTCGAAGAAATATGGTATGCACCATGCTAGTCAACTTCACATGACCATGTTCCTAATCCACATGTAGGCTATCAGACAACAAACATTTGCTACCCTTCACTATACCACTCAACATAAAATCAATTTCTAATTTCTGAATGGAATGTGAATACAAGCACAAACAGGCTCACTGTGTTATTCATCAATCTCACGGCTAACCAGCAAGTAAAATTTAACATTCCTGAGGTTAACGGCTTGCTGCCCAAAGGTACAACTTATTCTATGAAGTTCAGGAATTTATAGTTTGGTGGTTAGTTTTATAGGGCCAGTGACTGCGTAAATCTCTATTAGCGAAGCCCATTAAATTATTTAGAAGTAGTAGTTCAGGAATTCAAGGCCATTCCCCGTTATCATGCAACTGTAGTGAGGGATCTTTCTTACCAAAGTTGAATATCACGTTTCTTTCACAAGGGATGATGAACAACAGTTTCAGGGCTAGAAAAAATGTGATCGTATTAAGCAGTAATAGCTAAAATTTGACACTGTAAGTGAGGTATTTTTATATAGATTTAATATGATGAGAATCGGGACTTCAAATTTATGATGTGCTAAGTGGGGAAAACATGTTAATAAGGAATGCACTAACAATGTCTTGCTGTATGTTATGCCTCTATGCCGCAATTATAATAAGATTTTTTTTTTTAACTGTACTGACTGTTTCTCTTCCCAGAATAAGACCTCCAGTCTACTTTAACTGTTTACTGAAGCAATATGGGAGTAGTGGACTAACAAGGGAATTCTCTGGATTGGACTAGACAAATTTCAACTGGTGAATGATCAATAACAACAGCTTATTCCATAACTCTCACACAATCAATGCCACAAACAAATTATTACATTCAAGGGTCTATAGGCTAAATTGCTATAAATGTCCTGCAAGTTATACAAACGGGAAGAAATTTTAATACACGTTATGTTGAGCATTCAAAGGCAATTAGATAACTAATTTTCTGTCATGAGCCAGCATATGATAGATTTTAATCATGAATTCACTATAAGAGAACAGGACCTGGAAGTTTTACACATTTCACAAAAGGGCACCATCCTCAACATACTGGACCTCCCAAAATACCAACAAAATCAAAGCTGGGGATGTCCAATCAGTACTTCATATCTATCTACCACCGCATTCTGATATTCCTGACCTCAGAACCAACAAACTTCGTTCACTACAGCCTCCTCTCACACTTGGGAATAGTCCCGCTAGATTTAACATCATTGATTCCTGGAGAAGAGAATGGCTTCAAAATGCTCCAAAAACATGTCAGCCGTTACCTACCATCTCTGAGACAATCCCTTGGTTTTGATCTACCTCGCAAGGTATGGACAACACTCAATCTGTTGAGAATAGGGCATGGAAGATGTGGAAACTCACTCTTCCAGTGGGGAGTGCAATCCTCACCAGCATGTGACTGCAGCGCTCCACAGCAGACCACTCAACGTGTTAGGGAAGACAGCAGAAATAGAGCTTACGGAGGAGATTATGAGGAATTCGTAATGGCAACCCCAAATTCCATTAGATACATCCAAGAACTAGATGTTTGTTTATAGTGATGAACATATTTATGTTTCTCAGCATGTATCCAAAATGCCATAAAATAAATAAATACAGGCCACTATAGCGAGAATTCATAACAATGGAAAATTTACTTGCTATAGCGGATTGTCGTTATATTTGATTTTTCGTAAAAGTTGGAAAAACCTAATACAGATTAAAATCTGTATGAAACGGCAATCAGTTTGTTCAAAACTTGCGTTTTTGCAGATAATATCCACACTAAGGCTTACTCGTTTGCTATTTTTCGAAATCTGATACTACGTGAACGTTTGTGTTTAATTTCATTCTGAAAAAATTATATTATCACTCCAGAGGCCTCTGTGGGAAACGTTACAGTTCTCTTCTTCAAACAGTGTCACCTAACCTAACCGTGTATGTATCACGAAAATATATTTCAAGTGCATGTAGAGAAATGATAACCTCCTCACTACAAATTTACATGGGAATACCCTTTTCGAAATGTGACCTGACGCGAGAAAATATAAACTATCCTCTGAAATCAGTGATGTACTTTGCCTTATCTTGAGGTGTATCACATTCTTGTTTAATTTCAGTACAACTTTTATTATAATTTGGGCCTACCTTATACAATACATAAAAATTGTTGCGTAGATTTAATTACAACATATATTTCAAACAGTACTAGTTTCGATGCCCTTCTGCCTCATCATCAGCTGATAGAAGTTTGTAGAAAAATTGACAATCATGTAAGTTTATCAACGTCAAATTGATCACAATTTAAAACCACATTAACTACATGAAACTGTGTTAAAAATATACTGTCTCTAATTTCATATTTTCTACAAGTCCAAGACTTGCGAGTCGTATGCCATAAACTGATAAAAACTTATGCAAACTGGTTTGCACACTTATGATATAAAGTGAATTTAAAAGAACAAATTAAAATAGAATAGAATAGAATAGAATAGAATAGAATAGAATAGAATAGAATAGAATAGAATGGTGCTTCAAGACTATTCTATTTTAATTTGTTGTTCTTTTAAATACACTTTATATCATAAGTGAGCAAATCGGTTTGCATACATTTTTATCAGTTTATGGCATAAGACTCGCAAGTCTTGGACTTGTAGAAAATATGAAATTAGGGACAGTATATTTTTAACACAGTTCCATGTTGTTAATGTGGTTTTAAATTGTGATCAATTTGATGTAGATAAACTTACATGATTGTCAATTTTTCTACAAACATCTATCAGCTGATGGTGACGCAGAAGAGCGGCGAAACTAGTAGTTTGAAATATATGTTGTAATTAAATCTATGCAACAATTTTTATGTACTGAATAAGGTAGACCCAAATTATAATAAAAGTTGTAATCTTGGTTCAATATGGACAAACAATGAAGTTTATTAATTTAACTAATTTCAATATATAACATTGTTTACTTCAGCCTTTATTTCTAACAAGTTAACAACCGCTATCAACCACGTTATTTATGTATTTGTTACGAAAACAGTTCTCCTCTTTCATTTCTAATTTGCTTTACGGAACAGCAGTCGACGGCTATTACTCATCAAATACTCCAACATCGCATTCGAATGTCGACGAGAAAGCTTGCAAAGTGCACATAGCCAGAAAACAATACCGAAGGTCGCATGTTGTGGCAAACGCTTCAGTTTTCTTATTCAGTGTCACCTACTTTAACTTGTATGTATCATGAAAACATATATCAAGCGCCAGTGGAAAAGTGATAAGATTCTCGCTATCAATTTACATAGGAATAGCCTTACCGAAATTTAACCAGACGTGAAAAAATATAATCTAATCTCTGAAATAAGCGATGCACTCTACTATATCTTGAGGTGTATCGCATTCTTACTTAATTTCAGTGCAGAGTATTAAAATTAAGTGATCTTTTACTTAGCCTTTATTACTAACGAGTTAACAACTTCTATTGACCATGTTATTTACGTATTTGTTATGAAAACATGTTCTCCTCTTCCATTTCTGATTTTATTTACGGAACGGCAGTTGACAGGTATTACCAATTGACTCCAACATCACCTTCGAATGTCGACGAGAGAGCCTGCTAGTTGATATAGAGATGAAACGATACCAAAAATGATCTATCGCATGAAATATTATGGTTGGGTGCAAAAATATTGGTGACGGAAAAAACTGTGCACGCTTGATCACTCGTAATAATGGATATGTCAGTGATAGGGCTCTCGCTGTAACTGAACGATAATACATAGTTTGATATAGGAATTTTGAAAGGACAGAAAAGAGCTGACGTTATTACAGGGTTCTCGTTATATCCCGTACTCGCTATAGTGGATTCTACTGCTAATAAATAAATAAATAAATAAATTGATCGTAACTGTGGTATCAAAACTTGCACCCTCACTAAGAAGAACTCATCCAGGCTGCAGGCATCTGAGATGAAGTTCCTGAGGTCCACAATTCAAAAAAACCAAAACGGACAAGTTAAGGAATAACATGGTTAGGAAGGAAACTGGGGATTAAGAAATTATTGTTAGATCGGGTCAGCATGTCCAGATTGAGGTAGTTCTGATCATGTAATGAGAATAGAGCCAACAAGGGCAGCTTATGTTTACTTGGAGACTCATGTGGCAGGAAAACAGATAGTGGGAAGACCAAGAAACCACTGGATGGACATATAAAGATGGACATTGCAGATCAGGGAAGGACATTGGAGGATGTCATTATCAACAGAACGTATCTCAATAACACAGAGTTGAAGAGGCTCGCCAACAGTACCCGGGAAACTGGAACTGTAAAATAATGATGACGATGATGATTTTCTTTAAGAAGTAACCCTCCAAAGCTATTTCTACAACTAAAAATATTTTTAATGCCTTTTGTATTTCTTTCTTCTAGGCCGGTCAAAAAATGTTTCTGACCAATAGGTTTTGTACTACAATCGATTCTTTCAAAATTCTGTTAAGGAAAAATAAAGTTAAATTTTGATGTTAGCCACTCACTCTTTGGTTGAAGCTTGCTGTACACTGGTTGCATTTGTACTGTCGCTCCGAGTTGTGTGTCTTGAGGTGGTTTGTCAACTGACTCCGTCTATAGTAGCGCTTCTCACAGATTTGACACTGGTATGGCCGCTCACCTGTGTGGATTCGCACATGAGCCTTCAGGTATGGTCGCTGAGCAAAGTTCCGACCACACCATGAACATGTGAAGGGCGTGGACACCAGGCCCTTGTTGGTCGGTACTGGGATGGGGGAACACCTGCAATGTGATAACAACTATAATTTTGTCCTAATTACATTAAGTAATGTTCAAAGAGTTTAAAAAAAAAAAAAAAAAAGAAAATACTGTACAAGGCCTTTAACTGTGCAGCAGCACAACCACCCAAGCCATGACTACTGTAGTTGCACTCATCTGTTTGCCAGAAAAATGCGCACCACATCTGTTCACTACGCAGTGTCAAGTCTTGGAAAGTTACTGTATTTACTTGGATATTAGACCCTATTTTTCCCCACTTTTACAGCCAAAATAAAGTAAAGGGGGGTCGAATATGCGATAACCTCAAATTATGTGCAGCAAACACAAGACTTCTAGGCTATAAAGAGCTATAAATTGTACATGTAAACATTCTGCACTATTCTTTAACAAACTTATGAATGTATTTGAGTCATACTGGCTATTTTCGTCGGAAGGCAGTATTTCTAAATGTAAAAAGACAATAAATGGTGAACACGACTTTTAGTTTTAATAATAATAATGTTATTTGTTTTATGTCCCACTAACCACTTTTGCGGTTTTCGGAGAAGCCGAGGTGCCGGAATTTAGTCCTGCAGGAGTTCTCTTACGTGTCAGTAAATCTACCAACACGAGACTGACGTATTTGAGAACCTTCAAATACCACCAGACTGAGCCAGGATCAAACCTGCCAAGTTGGGATCACAAGGCCAGCGCCTCAACTGTCTGAGCCACTCAGCCAGGCTATAGTTAATTTTAGTTACTCGTATCACATAATTTGTTTCATCTCATTAATTGCTATGATGAGGCTGATATCAGGAACAGCATACGGTCGTAAAAACTCGCTATGAAGATTCATCTCACTTCATAGTAGACCCCATAGAGAAAACGGATACGAGTGTCGTATTATCATATTATGCAATATTGATACAAAATAACTTAATGACCAGTCATTTGTCTCTGTCAGTTGAGCAGTACGCCTATCACTCAGTAAACCTGATTACTGCTTTCATTTGAATTATCGTCTTGCGCCGCCAATTTCCCTGCTACCGGCGTGTTGTCATTCCAAGTGATGTCATCTTCACTGCCATCTCATCAGCCGTGCACTGCAATTGAGAGCATTCGAGTTCCCGTCTTTTTGAACCTATTACAAGTAGTTTTGTTTCTGACTATAGAGTCCAAACAATGTGAATCTATTCCCAAATGGTTTCTGGAGATTTTCTCTGATAATCCCAGTTGATGTATGTATAGCAGAAACCACTCCTCCCAATAAAGCCGTGCTGTAGCAAGTGTGCCAAACCACCAGCTGATAACTCGCGTATGTTAAAAGAGTTGTACTTCAGAATGTAATACATGTAGTGACTGGAAGCATTTTTTTGATAACTGCGGATGTTGAAAGCAGGCCCCTTATTTTTAAGTATATTTCATGCTTGTTCTCTGCATTTATGACATCAGGATTTACCTAAACACCTGTAAATGAGATACGAGAGACCACATTGTTTAGGTTAGGTATGCTATGCCCAGATAGTGCCAAAAGTTCCATGATGGAAAGAATTAAAATAACAGGAAAGTTTGCCGCATTTATGGATATCTACACGTGTGGCGGTAATGAGTTTTAATACCATAATGTTTATTTCGCACGTTGTTGTCTACATTTTTCTTATTAACACAAACCCTAGTACGTTTTGTATGGCGTCTCCGAAAATCGTTAAAAGTAAGTGGGGACATAATTCAATACTGTTATTATTATTTGTTAGGTATTTTGCTAGTGGCTTTACGTTGCACCAACACAGATAGGTCTTACGATGATGATGGGATAGGAAAGGCTTAGGAATGGGAAGGAAGCGGCCGTGGCCTTAATTAAGGTACAGCCTGTGTGAAAAGGGAAACCATGGAAAACCATCTTCAGGGCTGCCGACAGTGGGGTTTGAACCCACTATCTCCCGGATGCAAGCTCACAGCTGCGCGCCCCTAACCACATGGCCAACTCGCCCGGTCGTAGCGAGTGTAACAGCCTACCTGAATAATATTCCACCCTGACATGCCTATCGTGCTCGTCAATCGGTGCCCAACCTGTATTCGGTACGGAAATCCACCTATGTCTTTAAACAATTGCCGAAGTGACGTAGGTTGATGTTTAATTTCAGGGCTGTTCGCCGAAGACTTCGCTTTGGAGAATGCAACACCTGATTGAGGACACGTCCATGATTTTCATTTGTGGACACATTTACTGGCCTACCAGACCTTCCCTTGCGTTGACACAATACACTACCCATATGACGAAATTTTTTAACAATAGATAGCATAACTGTGTTGCTAGGTGCTAGATTATTGAAGTGTTCATGATATTGTTCTGCCACTAACTTTAAACTCGGCCCACCTTGATAACCGTTTCCGTACGAGCGAAAATAATACTCCACTATAAACACTTTTTCCTCCGTCGTGTGACCCATTGTCGCTTCCAATCACAGAGCATAACGTTCTTTACACAACTAATAATACATCATGGCGATGTAACAACACGAGGACGCTCAGGCGAAAATGAGTACTGTATATTTTGGCGCATACCGTATCATACATGAGTGGCAACAGAAGACACAAAGCACATCACAAACAATGGTCAATGTAATGCTATTGTTGATCAATTTTATGAGCTTTCTATATTGTAGGCATTCACATTTAGTTTTCTTTCGACTCTGTGTTATTAGGGCGTCTTATAAAATCATTTATAGCGTAGACTGTAGTTATTCTCCGACTTCACATACCGATTTTCATTAAATTCTGTTTACCCATTTTCTCGTGACTCGGCGTTGATATGGACTTGGTAACAAAACTCCAAATTCATTAATATCTCTGCGATCATAGCCAGTACGCTAACAATGTATAAGATATAGTTGATCAGAAATTTAAAACTATATAACTTTAGTTATGTAATATTTATCGATACAACCACTAATAACATAAATATTTGAAAATTAAATTTTAGGCCTTACCCTAAACTACAATTTCACTCAGCGTAAATAAAATTATTTATGGCCTAGATTGTAGCAACTTATTCACTGACTATGCATACCGATTTTCATTAAATTCTCTTCAGCCGTTTTCTCGTGATGTGTGTACATACACACACACAGACAGACAGAAATTACGGAAAATTAAAAAGTGCATTTCCTTGTTACTGTGGACACGACTGATACAGAAATACCATCCTTTTTTAAATTCTGAGCAATGTACAGAAAAAACTCCTAGTTTATATATATAGACAAGAAATTTAAAGTTAGATATAGTTCACAAAGCTTTCTCGAGATGGCAGGAAAGGACATGATACCTTCTAAAGCAACTTCCTACAAACTTGACATGTTCATCTCATGTTCTATCCCTGATCAATAAGAGTAAAAAGAAACATATTTCGATCAATTTCACATTAGTTCTAATTTTTGAAACAGAGATGGCAGGAGAGTACACAACCTCTCTATTCATAAGGTGAAAAAAAGATACTGGAAAACTGCAGTGATGCATGTGTAATAGGCGTTCTAACATCCAGCCGCACCGGGCACTCGTACATCGAACCAGCTCGAGTGGTTAAGCAACAATGTACTCAGAAACATTCATACAGGTATTACATTGCCAAAAGAAACATATTAACATGAGAGCAATGGCAATGCACTAGACTATTACGGAAGGCAATAAGACTATTTAGTGGTGATGATTTTTTGTTTTAAGAGGAAGCACAACTAGGTAATCATCCTCTCTGAATAAATTAAATGGAGACAAAAATTAAAATAGTCCAGCGAGTGCCTATTAACCAGGTTCCCAATTCTAAAATGGATGAGGAACATTCACTCCACTGTCCAGACCTTGACAAAATAGTGGCAGAAGACTGGCAAGACAGATCGAGAATAGATCACATAGTTTGGGAACTGTCAATTTAGAAGCTAAGCCACTCGGAGCATATTTGTAATAGATTTTTATTCATCTAACTAGATACTTCACTGATAATATAGGAATTACACTAACCGACTAGTCTCGTCATGGTTTGTATCGATGACCTCTTCTTTCAACTCATCCAGTGGCTGCAACAAATAGAAATCATCATGAAAATGAAATATATGAGCTATACACAGCAAAGCAAAAAGCTTTACCAGTTGTAAAGTGTAAAATATTGCTAAAGTTCGCATTCGGAAGATAGTGGGTTCGAACCCCACTGTTAGCAGACCTGAAGACGGTTTTCCGTTGTTTCCCATTTTCACATCAGGCAAATGCTAGGGCTGTACCTTAATTTTTTTTCTACAGGATTTACGTTGCACCGACACAGATAGGTCTTATGGCGACGATGGGATAGGAAAGGCCTATGAGTTGAAAGGAAGTGGCTGTGGCCTTAATTAAGGTTCAGCCCCAGCTTTTGCCTGGTGCGAAAATGGGAAACCACGGAAAACCATCTTCAGGGCTGCCGACAGTGGGATTCGAACCCACGATCTCCCGGATGCAAGCTCACAGCAGTGCGCCTCTACGCGCATGGCCAACTCACCCATTTGTACCTTAATTAAGTCACAGTCACTTCCTTCTCACTCCTAGCCCTTTCCTATCCTATTGTCGCCATAAGACCTATCTGAGTTGGTGATATGTAAAGAAAATTGAAAAAAAAAAAAGTACTCTGCCATACAAAGGCAACAGATAAGCCAATGCATGAAAACTTACTGGCAAAAACTGACCGGTCTCATCATGGTTCGTATCGACAACCTCTTCTTTCAACTCATCCAGTGGCTGCAACAAACAGAAATCATCATATTACTGAAATACATGAGCTATACACAGTAAAGCAAAATGCTTTACCAGTTATACAGTGTAATGTACTGCTAAAGTAAACACTCAAAATGAATGACCTGCATAAGCATAAATGTATCAGGAAAAAAGAAGAAACACTCAAGAAAGGAAGGGAAGTCTGGTCTTCAGTAGGCCGAACACTTGATATAATATGTTACAAAGTGATCTAGGTGGTGAATAAATAAATGGCAAGTTATGTACAGTAAATGCACAAACAGCTGACATATTTAAAATGGAAATTACTGGCTTGTGTAGCACAATGTTCAAAATTTTGCACATGGCTCAATATTTTTTCAAAAATAATTTTCTTCATCTCTCTACTGAATAGTCATCATCATATTTAGACCATCTCCAGTCACCCAGGTGTGGTAAAAGAGCCCTCCTCTTTCTTCCAGTCTGGTTTTATTTGAGTCAGAGTGATAATGAAAGACTCCGTAGGCCTCAAATGCTCTAATACCGTCGCAGTCCGAGAAGAACAAGAGTTGACCAAGGGAGGTCGGATTGGATACATGAAAGTGAGGAGTCTGGCACAAACAAGTGAAAGCAATGCCACGACTCAGCTAATGGCCCCATGGTCATCAACCCATGCTCCCAAGAGCCCCTTTTTGTCGCCTCTTATAACAGGCAGAGGATACCATGGGTATTATTCTACTACCCCCACCCACAGCGGAGCTCGGATGAGACCAGGAGACTCCTTGCATGGGCACACAACGCGACTGAGAAGATGACGAAGATCTGGAAAGACAGAGCCATCACTAACAACAACTCAGGCTGGTAAATGCTCTGGTTTTCCCCACTGCCAAGGATGACTGAAGGGATGGAACTGTGGGTGTATTACAGAGTTAAAGTATCCTGGACCGGGCACCAGATGAATGCTTCTGTCCTAGAAGAACTCAGGGTCAAGGAGAGGCTCCTGAAGAAGATGGGCCAGACCTATTTGAAATACTTTGGCCACATATCAAGGAGGATTGGAGCTTTGGAAAAGCTGATCGTAGAGGGCAAAGTGCACGGAACAAGGATCCAAGAAAGAGCTCCAGCAAGGTGGATTGACCAGATGAAGGAGTTGGTCAGCAGGTTTCTACATCAAGCGATGCATCTAGCACAGGATAGAAGAGCATGGCGAAAGCTCTGCAACCACACATGACCAAACCATGTGAAGGGCTCATGGATAGGAGAGAGAGTGGTGGTGATTATTGTTTTTTTTTTTTTTTTTGCTAGGGGCTTTACGTCGCACCGACACAGATAGGTCTTATGGCGACGATGGGATAGGAAAAGCCTAGGAGTTGGAAGGAAGCGGCCGTGGCCTTAATTAAGGTACAGCCCCAGCATTTGCCTGGTGTGAAAATGGGAAACCACGGAAAACCATTTTCAGGGCTGCCGATAGTGGGATTCGAACCTACTATCTCCCGGATGCAAGCTCACAGCCGCGCACGGCCAACTCGCCCGGTGATTATTGTTTTAAGAGGAAGTACAACTGGGCAACCATCCTCTATATAACACTAATCAGAGAGAAAAAATGGAAGGGATCCAACATTTTGAAAAATGAAGGTATCGGCCAAAGAAAGATAAGGGCTACAAAGGGCGTGATAATGAAAGACTCCCTAGGCCTCGAGTGCTCTAATACCGTCACACTCAGAAAAGAACAAGAGTTGACCAAGGGAGGTCGGATAGGATAGATGAAAGTGAAGGGCCTGGCATAAGTAAGTGGAAGCAATGCTAGGACTCAGTTGAGGACCCCGTGGTTGCCAACCCACGCTCCCAAGTTTAAAGCCCCTCTCATTCAAGCCAATCCCAGGTAGTTGCGCCCTCTTTCTTTCCCTAACCTTCCTGTCTTAAAGCTCCCTGAGGCAGCCGGTCTGAGTTCCACATTGCCAATATACAGGCCTTACCTAACTGGCTTCTTTTGTGTGATAACATCATTACAGTATCTGTTTTATGTGTTTTTGAAATCAGTTACTTTGTGTTAATAAGTGTATCATTATCAAGACTGTGTATACCATTTTTGTGTAGCGTAAATTTTAGTATCGTGAAATATAACACAATATTTAACTCAATCCTTGTTATTTATTGAAATGCAATATGCCACAAACAGTTCAAAGCGCCACTAAATGACAAGGGCGACCAAGAGTTCATTCACCTATTTGTGGCATCTGTTTTCTCGAGCATTCACTGTGCAATTCCGTGAATGTTGTTAAGTGCAGGTGACAAGTACAGCCTCCCTATTTTGAAATGTGTGTTATTTCCAAATTATACCACTATATGAGTTCAGTGTGTGATTCAGTGCTGACCTGATGCAGTGACGCTTTTTGCAGTCTGCTATGAACATATTATTATATTTTAGGAGAGTGCACTTTGTATGAGTTCTGTGATCTCTATAAACTACTCCCAGTGCATTGGACATTGCAAAATACTAGGCATGTATAATATGAAGATCTCACGTACTATCATCATCATCATCTCTGACCATCTTCAGTTACCCAGGTGTGGTGTACGAGCCCCCTCCATCTTTGTCCATGAACCACTGTTCTCTTGTAATCTTCTGCCAATTTTGTCTTCTCTCCTCGACATCTTTCTTCACCTGATCGGTCCATTTTCATCAGGGTCTGCCCACTGGTCTTTTTCCTTTTACTTCTCTTTCATATTCTCTTCTTGCAGTCCTGCTTGCACCCATCCTTCTTACATGGCCAAACCATTTCAGTCTTGCTTTCTGGATCCTGGATCCTCTGGAAGTCTATATTTTTTAAAAATTTGCTTTATGTCGCACCAACAAAGATATGGTAAGGATGGGATAGGAATGGGCTAGGAGTGGAAAGGAAGTGTCCATGACCTGTCTCCCTAATGTAAACCAATAGCTACGTGACCCAAACCGCAGTCACTTGCTCAGTACTATGATTTTCAAGTTTACTTCAAACTGAATTGTACATTAACTGTAAATTACCTAATAAGAACAACCTGCAGCTTTGTGAAGGGAGCAGATATATCTAGGTGGGAATGAAGGAAAAACATGGTAGCAAAAGACCTTAGAGGTCGACGCTAATTAGGAACTAATATTTAGAGGCTGCATGAAGAAAAGAAGAACTGTAAATTTGTATGTTTTTGATTCGAGAATAATAATAATAATAATAATAATAATAATAATAATAATAATAATAATAATAATAATAATGAGCAAGTATGATAGCAATACTACAGCATGTAAACTCTTGGTACAGTAATTAATTATGCCGAGATTCACAAGAATAGGGCAGTGGACTGTAAGGTTCCACTGTCCGAGTTCAATGTGTAATACTTGCGGAAAGAGAAAAACGTACTTCAAGTTACCAACAAAAGTCTTGAATCATTTTGTATTATGTAAGTAAATCCTTTAGAAGTACCTCTTTAACAAGTTTTGTGGCTAGTATTTGCATTTCATGTCAAAATCAGTGACTGGATACAGTGAAGTAGCTGGCCAAAGTATCCAGCACCGGGGACTCATGGCCTAATCTGAAAATCCAGCAGTGAATAAGTTAAACAAAAAATATTAACATTAAATCAAGTAATCTCCAAAATGGTCTCCTAATATATTTTAATGCTGCATTTCATGTGATGTTCAGTTATGGTATCAGAGTAACTGAAACATGGGCATGCAAGCTTGAAAAATTAGAGGTGGTTTCATCCATCTCACCTGACAGTGGTCTGTCTGTCCATCACTTCCACCGTTCATGTCTACGCCATCCGTTTTCACCTCCTACAAAAAGATATAAAATCATAACCAACAGGGTTTACAAAATACCCCCCCTGCAGCGTAAATCAGTAATAATTTTTTTTTTAATTCCAAAAACCTGAGGAACATTCCAGGGATTTTATTTATTTTATTTTATTTTAAATTCAAAATTGTACAATAACAATAAAAACAGACAGTTTACATGTAAGTTCAATTCATCTGTTTATGAGAAACATAACTGAATTTGTGACTGAAAAGAACAATTCATTGTAATGTTTTCCATGTTTGTTGTTTGGCAGGGAGGATAAATGGACCAAAACAGGAATGAAATATTTAAATAATCTAGCAGACAAGATAAAAATGCATAAAACCTTAAAGACATACATGAAACATAAGACATACATAAGACTATCATTGTTTGGGAAAATGAACACTGTCTGTATTCACTATCCAGCTACTCAGCAATCAGTGTACAGTCGAACCTCAATATCCTGAATTACCTCAGGAGTGGAATTTTATTTTATTTGTATTGAATAGGTGGACACAATATTTTTAATCTTGAAAGAGTTTACTAATTGTATCTTCAATACGGAACAAAATGAGATTAGTTACTTGTAACTATATAGAGAATTCTCGCCTTTGAGGATTGCACATAATCGAATCACGTGTGACTACAGCTTGATACTGTCGTGTTACTTAACCATGTAAAAACAAACACGAAGTATTTTGTCATTTCAATTAGCCTACAACACTTATTATAGCAAGTCGTTGAAGATAGAATGCATATACCGAGTGAGTTGGCTGTGTGGTTAGGGGCACGCAGCTGTGAGCTCGCATTCGGGAGATAGTGGGTTCGAACCCCCCTGTCGCCAACCATGCAGATGGTTTCACATGCTTTCCCACTTTCACACCAGGCAAAGGCAATTAAAGAATTTAAAAACAGATGCCATTGAATAGTGAGATGATGAGACTTTATGGGTCATGATGAGTTTCTAATGATGGCGGTCTTTTTTTTTTTTTTAAATAATTTGCTTCACATCGCACCGAAACAGAAGGGTCTTATGGTGACGATGGGATAGGAAAGGGCTAGGAGTGGGAAGGAAGCGACTGTAGCCTGAATTAAGGTACAGCCCCAGCGTTTGCCTGGTGTGAAAATGGGAAACCACGGAAAACCATCTTCAGGGGTGCCGACAGTGAGGTTAGAACCCAGTATCTCCCAGATGCAAGCTCACAGCTGCGCAGCCCTCACCACATGGCCAACTCACCCGGTGATGGTGATTTTGTGTGGACCTTGCTTAAAGTCGTTGCCAACATGGTAAAATGGGAATTTCCTAAAGCTGAACGCAAACTTTTCTGATAATGTGGCATCACAATTCCACAATAAATATACAATGTTCAATTAAAGAAATCTGGAAGATAGGTCTGACAATTGAGTGGAACACATTTGCTGCCTCCCACAGAAATGGGGCTGTGGATGGTGTTTGAGAGGCTCTGAAAAACAAAATCTGGAGAATTATGTTATCAAAAAACAAATATTAATTCTAATCTGGAATGTTATTGAAGAGCTGAAGATACAAGCAAAAACACCAGTATTTATATCCCTAAGGAAGATATTGAAGAAAACTGAAAGGTTCTGGCAAACAATGGTCATCTGTTCTAGAAATGGAAGGCTTTTCATTCCATCATTTCAAATCATGTGATAATGATCACATTTTTGTTTCTCTGACAGTAAAATCTGAAAAAGTGAAAAAAAAGATCTGAAACTGGAAGAATTTGAAACACTGCAAGTTGAATATGTATATAGGCCTACCGATTCCAAAGAAGAAATTCCACAGGCAAGTTCATTATAAATTATCTCAGATTATGTGAACAGCTTGCCTTTGCTGGCAAGATGTAGTGTTTACAGTGCACTATGTCTTCTGGTATGGTCTAGAATAAATTTGTTACTTTCATTGACCTGTCTCAGTCTTATCCTTGGCTTTGACAATATGAAAGTGGCTGAGGTATGAGCGATTATAGCAATGCCATTCCTTATGCAGCCAGTCCCTGCTATAAAAGGTGTAAAAATGTCTCTCATAGGGCCGGTTGGTGCACGATTTCAGTGGGCTTGGCAGACTGATATGCAAAAGCAACTTCTGGCTCAGTGAGGAAAGCAACGGGAAACTACCTCACTCCTCATTTCCCTAGTATGCCTCTTCAGTGACACATAGGCCATCTGTGACAGCTAATGGTGGACCTGATGAGGATCCAACCAACCTTCGGGCTGAATACCCAACATACATGTGAACAGTGTTTAATATCAAACCTGACACCTCATAGACATGATATAAGCTTTCTGTAAGCCAAAAAAGCCTACACCATGTCTATAAGAACGGGCCATGAAAGCATCAATGCTGACACCTCATGTTCAGTAGCAGTTTGTCAAAGCAGTGAGAGTGAAGAGAATGGTGAAGTTCAAGTAATGTTCATGGAAATGTAAAGCACTGATATAAAAAAAAAAAGTTTACAATTGATGAACAGGATATTAAAAACACACAGTTTGAACAGATATTTAGAAAATCATTCCTACACCAAAAATGAAGATACAAGGTAATCATATCCTTCAAGAGTTTAAAATTCCACTGTTAGAAATACTTCCCCTTCAAACAATAATCATTCAGTTTTCATAATGCCAGATTTAGTTCTTCTGAGATGAGATTTAGTAATTTTGTTGTTACCATTTTAGTCTAAAGAAATTATTAACTGCAAAGTATGAGTTCTAAGGTCTGTTTTCTACCTGCCTGGGTGGGAATAAGGGAGTAGGGGGTATGGTTGCCATGGAAACGTGGGCGGGTCACCTGCGGTTGCCATGGAGATAAGCCTGCTGGGCGGCTCATGTTGAGTTTCCAAACCTTTCACTTCTGAGTTGTATACAATACAACACAGCAGTCTGAACGAACAAACAAATCACCTGGAAGCGAAGAAAAGGAGAAAGGAGTGCAGGAATGTGGCAACACCGTCCAATGGCACATGCAATGCTCCTCCCTCCAGCCAATCTGTCAGAAGGCTTCTTTCAATATTATGTGTATAGTTAATGTTTTCAATAAGAAGTTAGATTTAATAACTCGCAAGTCCGTTTGGTTTTGTTTCAAATAGGTACCGTATTAATACACCAAGCCTATGATACATGCAATAAAAACTAAGTGTGTGTTAATGGCTAACACATTTCATAAAATAACTATTATTAATGTTAATTTGAGAACTATATTTTGGGATCGAAACTTCCTTCAGTTATTCTTTCGAAATATTAATTTATGTCATATAATGTAAATTATTGTACATTAAGCAATAAAATGGAAAATAATATTTTCCTATTTTTCTATATGGAAAAGTCACATCCGTTATCCAGATATTATTCTGAGAACATTTCCTCCGTCGTAACTGTATCAACCAGTGGCTTAAACCTCAAGTCGATCTTTAGTAGCAAAACTAAACATTGAAATGTGACATTAGCGCAAAACAAGATAACCCTGTTTTTACAGTAATGAATACATACGCATAACAACGACTTTAAAAATTACCACGGATATCGCCAGATGTGTCGAAATATCATCTAATCTTCTCCACTATCCTCTTCACGTTGTTCACGTACAGCATTTACAGCGTCTACACCACTCACAGTCATAAACGCAGGATGTGCAGCAAAGTGCACTGCAGGTGCAGGCAGGGTGCTGCGCTTCTTCTAGAGGGAGGGTTCTGTGCTCTTTCTTCTTCTTCTTCTTCTTCTTGAAAGGTCTGGGCTCCCATTAATCACCTACAGGAGAGACAAATACAGTATTGTATTAGCTTTAATTTTTGCCCAGTCAGATATCTTGGGATAATGTCTTCGAGCATAAAATTTATGAATCGAAATTAAACTTACTATAAATGCATGACAATTATTTTTAAATGACAATGAAGTTACCATATTCTGCTGATCAGATGGGAAATGATATAGCTGCCGATTGCAGCTTTGAAAAGGCAACTGAAGGAAAAGGTCGGAAAATTATTCGGAAAGAAGCGAGTTGACTGACAGGGATGACTAAAAGTAACAACGTTTTCTTTTAGTATTTTGTTAAGATTGAATTCTTTAATCGGTTTGAAAACATGAGTAATATATTGTTCCCTTTTCCGGGGTCGCTCAGTCGGCGGAGCGAGAGCCTCATGGGTGGAACGTTCGCAGGGTCAATTTCACTCTATCGGGACAGACCAGGGGCGTAGCCAGGGGAGGGGGGGGGGTTACTGGGGGTTAGAACCCCCCCCCCCAATTGAACTTTCACAAAAAGAAAATAAATAGAAACTGACAGTAAACAATAAACTTCTTTTATGTGATCAAGATAAACTCCCTGCAATCTACTGCTTGTTGAGGGTGTTTGCCACCCTACCTGTCACCACTGCAGCCAGTGAGAGATCATTTTCAACTTTAAGACGCCTTAAAACCTACCTCAGAAATACCACAAGTGAAAGTCGACTCAACGGGTTGGCTCCCTTGAACATTCACAGAGACATAGTTGTAAAACCAACAGATGTGTTAAATTTATTTTCTAGGAAGCCTCGAAAATTAGATTTTAGATTGTAAACTGAACATACCGTTTGAGATAAAACTGCTGACCTCGATCATATTGTTCTTGTTCTGTATTTTAAAGTAAGAATTTTGTAGTGTATTGCAATCTGAATATCACATACAGTAATTCACTCTTGTATCAGTATCCTTATGACAGTCATGCATGCGCGTACCAGACATGCACAAGCACAAGCACTTTCATTATGTTATATCTTAATTTTGTAACTGTAACCCCCCCCCCCCCCCCCATTGGCCGATCCTGGCTACGCTACTGGGACAGACCTTTAAAAATGTATAGTATGCAGGGCTGAAGGTGATTGGACAGGTGGCATGGCATATTGAAGTTCATAACTAAATAAGAACAAACATTTATTAAAGCAAACAGTCTGGACATAGAAAAATAAAACAAATACGAGTACACCTGGACTTGTTGCAGTGAATATAAAACTCATTTACGACGTGCTTTTGTTCCTTTAAAATTACAATCATAATATTTTTTGAATTCCTTATCCACAAGTACTTCTCCCGGTCTCAATGTTGATTTAATGTGTCTGTAACATCGAACAAATAAAATTGATATTAGTGAAAATGTTCGTTATAATTGAATAACATGGTAGGTATCCAAATTTGTATTTCACATATCACTTTAAAGTACACCGTTTTACTCTTAATTTAAGCAACTCACTTCACTAAGAATATCTCAATCATCTTGCTGCTCATTAATTACTTTAGTCATTTCAAAATTTTTCTTATTTATTATCTAAAATTTATCGAATTATTTTCTTAATTCCTTTAAAGTTTGGCTCTAGGAAATACTCTTGCCTTTCTTAATTCATTAATAATTAATCACAACTCAAATATTTATTTTACACAGAAATTCTACTCAAATTCTATGATATGTCTGTCTTTTACAAATAAAATTTTTACTCAAAATTTCTTGTACACGATTTTTCTTTTTTACAAATATACATTTTTACTCAAATTCTTTGGCTGATTCCCTTCCTTCTCAGATTCCGTTTCATTGTATTCCTTCATCTAGTCACGAAAAATCGTCCATTAAACTAAGTTAATTTTTAACAGAGAAATAGAGCATAATCACAGACAAATATTCCAAATCCAGCTATCGGTATATCAAAAGTTATCACAATAGGAGGATGCGGAAACTCACCAAAAGAAATCCTAAATCGAAAGTACACTGGTGTAAAATATCATATGGTCATACGATTCCCTCAATCATTTAGGAAAAATAGATTTTTCACCGTATACATTTTATTATTATTATTATTATTATTATTATTATTATTATTATTACTATTTCGACCCTTCGGATTTTATTGAATACCCTATAGTAATAACGTCCAAAATTCATACCAATAAATAACAGTATAATATGAAGACAAACGACCTCAATCAGATGAACTTAAATCACCACCACCACATATCATTATGAATGCTTCGAAGGATACATCTACTTGAATTCATGGAATACTTTCTAGATCATTGCATTATATAACATTTGTTGTTGAGTTTCAAATTATTATTGTTCCCTAAATACAATAACTATGGCTATATCCATAATCATGAATATCATCAAGACCAACGTGTACCCTATCGGTCACTACGCCGTCAATTATCCTCATTATAATGTCATTATACAACTATCACTCACACAAACTTTTATATCTCAGCAACATTATTATACTTCATCCTAACCATTATTTTTATTTCCATGACTATTAATTTCAAATGCGCTGTCTCGAAGAAATGCACAGTGGCTGATAAATAAACAAGATCCATTTAACTCATTGTGGACCGTGGACGGCGTAAGACGTTTAATGTTCCGCGCGAAGCAATGCTGTTTATTTTCGTCATCTATGCATTCTTACACCTCAGTCAGCGTTACTGGTTGTAACAGGAAGTTGGTAGACCTTGTTGAGATAACCCTCGCGTCGAAAGGGCTCATGTTTATCTCAGATGTTTTAGCAGGAAAATCTCAGCACTTCCTCGCGCGTCAAGTCGGTACTTGAGATTCCAATGCAGTGCGTGTCGTTCTTACCGAATGTAGTATAATGGCTTATAAAACAAAGTTTCTTACGGAAGAAGAACTGTTAGATATTGTTCACAATGATGATTCTGGTGATGAACTTATTCCTGAAATAGACTCACATAGTGAAAGTGAGAGTGACGCGGAAATTCCGATTCCCGAATGCGATAGGCCTATAGAAGAAAGTGAAGTGCCTGATACATATCATCCTAGTTATTGTCCACCTGTTACACAATTTACAGGGAATTCAGGTCTAAACGTTCAAATATAAAATGAGCAAGATATTATGAGTTACATGAGTATTTTCATGATTGACGAATTTTATCAGTATATGTGTGAGCAGACGAAGGTATACGCGAGTCAAGTGATAAGTGTGGCACCCCGGCCTTTCACAAAGAATTCGATTATGCAATCCTGGAAACCGATTGATGTCTCCGAGTTGAAAAAGGTTTTTATGGTTCATGTTCATCACAGGTATTGTCCAAAAGCCTGATATATTCTCTCATTTCTTCGTTCCAGTGACAGTAATCATTATACCGATAGTACAGATAGGCTGTATAAAATTAGACCTATTTTGGAAATATTGAGCAATAAACTTTCAACCGTATACACTCCAAGCAAAATGATTGCATTAGATGAGGGGATGCTAGCTTGGCAAGGGCGTTTGAAATTTCGAGTTTACAGTCCTGGAAAACTTACTAAGTACGGTATTTTAGTCAGGATGGTGAGCGAGTCTAGTTCAGGATATATTTGCACTCTCAAAATTTGTGGTGGAAGTGGAATTTCACTCAGAGACATAATGTTGGAATTACTGAATCCCTACCTTGACCAGGGGTACGCGCAATATGTGGATAATTTCTATAACAGTGTGGGTTTAGCTAAGGAGTTGCGTGAGCGCAACACTACTGTTTGTGGAACAATACGGCAAAACAGGGGGTCCCTAAAGAAGTCAGGCAACGACAGAAAAGTCTAAAGAGGGGAGAAATGATTTTCATTAGACATGGCGAGGTTCTTCTTCTTTCATGGTTGCACAAGAGGGTCATAACAATGATTTCAACAATACATTCAGCAGAAATGCTGGAAGTACCAAAAGGTAGATTAGGAAAACCTGCAACGAAGCCGGAATGTATTGTTGTTTATAACCCACACATGCATGGAGTGGATATTGCTGATCAGTATCTTGCAATGTATCCATTCATGAGGAAAACAGTGAAATGGCCCAAAGAGGTTTTCTCTTTCATTTTACAATGTGTCCTCTTCAATGCATTTAAGCTTCATCAAAATAACACTAGAAACAAATCCCTCTCATTTCTGTTGTTCATGCAAACAGTCTGTAGATATCTAATACAAGATACGCAAATAATTCAGTCAGTATCTCCAGTTCCTTCTGAAGCATCTTCATCAAGTATGAACACCCAAAAAAGGCCGGTCTCCACTGATTAACATTTGGACAACATGTTAAATGTTAGCTGGTGACACCACAACATGTTACATGTTAAATACTGTTTCACTTAACATTGTGTCCACACTTAATAAACATGTTAAACTTGACTTTCTTTGTTTATATATAGGTAGTTCATCATATTAATTTGCGGTAATACATTTAGGAGGTGTCTAGTATTTTCAAACAAGGATAATGGACTCAGATAAAGAGGATTTAGCCTGTGTTATTGCCACTGTTGCTTCTTGTTATGATTTATAAATGCATTTTTATTAGACACATTTCCTCCCATCATCCTGCTCATTGCTTTAAAGGCAAACCTCTTTGAAGTATAAACATCGTCCGCTCCCGCCCCCGACTTCCGACTTTTCTAATTTTTTTTTGCAATAATCGACTGTACTGGAAGCGGAGGTACGCTAGATTTTTTTCGATGCACTCGCGGGAATAATTATAGATAATTTAGAGTTCCTGGAAACTGTCGGCTTTTTTCGCTTTATCTCTGTATTCCTTTGATGAGACATCCCACAAACAAGGCCTTTCTATTATGCCATTAATTAAGTCCAAAGTAATCTTGTTCCACTCCATTTCTGACTATAAATTTTAGTTTAGTGCAGATAGAACGACACGCGTGCGCCTACCGGTACTATATTTGTAGCTTATAACAAAGAGAATGAGTTTGCGGAGTGTTGTAACTATAATCCTACTTCACGAGAAGCACGTCGTTTGCGTCGTTTGGCTATCTGTTGACATGGAAACGGCAAGGAAGTTGCCGAAGCTATGCCAACATCTCACGAACAACGAATTGACTTGATATGTTTTCCACTTGGAGCGGAAAACACGCCAACATGTTAAAAGTATTTACCTCAACATTCTGAGATAACATGCAATGTCAATTGGAAGGCACAATCACAATATACATGTTAATTGTAACATGTTAAATTTAACATGTTGGTGTTAAATGTTAAAAGTGTTAAATGTTAACTGGTGACACCATCAACATGTTAAATGTTGAATACTGTTTCATTTAAAATTGTGTCCACACTTAATAAACATGTTAAACTTGACTTCCTTTTTCTATATAAAGGTAGTTCAATATAACGATTTGTGGTATTACATTTAGGTGGTTTCTAGTATGTTCAAACAAGGAAAATGGACTCAGATGAAGAGGATTACCGGGCGAGTTGGCCGTGTGCTCAAGGGGCACGCGACTGTGAGCTTGCATCCGGGAGATAGTGGGTTCGAATCCCACTGTCGGCAGCCCTGAAGATGGTTTTCCGTGGTTTCCCATTTTCACACCAGGAAAATGCTGGGGCTTACCTTAATTAAGGCCACGGTCGCTTCCTTCTAAATACTAGGCCTTTCCTATCCCATCGTCGCCATAAGACCTATCTGTGTCGGTGCGGCCTAAAGCCACTCGCAAAAAAAATACAGATGAAGAGGATTTGGCCTTCCTTATTACCACTGTTGCTTCTTGTTATGATTTAGAAATGCAGTTTTATTAGGCACATTTCCTCCCCTCATCCTGCTCATTGCTTCAAAAGCAAACCCCTTTGAAGTATAAAGTTCGTCCGCACCCGCCCCCGACTTTTCTGAACGTTTTACAATTCTCGACTGTACTGAGAGCGGAGGGACGCTAGTTTTCTTTCGATGCACTCAGGAACAATTATAGATAGTTTTGAGTTCCTGGAAACTGCCGGATTTCTTCGCTTTATATCTGTATTCCTTTGATGAGACAACCCACAAACAAGGCCTTTCTATTATATCATTAATTAATTAAGTCCAGAATAATCTCCTTGCTCTACTCCATTTCTGACTAAACATTTTAGTAAGTTTATAGTGCAGAGAGAACGACACATGTGCGCGTACTGTATTTGAGCTTATAACAAAGAGAATGAGTATAGCGGAGTGTTATAACTATAATCCTACTTCACGAGAAGCACGTCGTTTGCGTCGTCTGGCTATCTGTTGATATGGAAACTGCATGGAAGTTACCGAAGCTGTGTCGACATCTCACGAACAACGAATTGACTTGACATGTTTTCCACTTGGAGCGGAAAACACGCCAACATGTTAAAAGTGTTAACCTCAACATTCTGAATTAACATGCAAAGTCAATTGGAAGACACAATCACAATATACATGTCAATTGTAACATGTTAAATTTAACATGTTGGTGTTAAATGTTAATCAGTGGAGACCGGCCTTATCACTGCCATCCACAAGACGCTATACCGAGCAGGGGCGTATAAGCCTTGAAGAACCGGACCAAAATGATGGGAATTTTCGATCGTTGTTGAGATTCAACAGTTAGCAGTTTATGTGCCATACCTGGACGATTTTTGTAACTCACTGAAATAATGCTTTGAATCTCACAAGGAAATAGTTGCATCCTTACAAAACATCCTTCCACAATTGTGTATCGTAACAGATTTCGGTTCATTGGAGGCTGCTTTTAGTTTCTACGAAGGAAATCTGTCACATAAAGAGATTGTGCAAAGTGAGTTTATGTTGTGGAAAGAAAAGTGGAGTCAGGAAAATCCTTCAAATCTTCCCAAAATGGCTGTAAGTTCTCTAGAAAAATGTGACAAGACTTTCTTCCCCAACATTTATACCCTTCTCAAATTACTCGCCGTTCTTCCTGTTTCTATCGCAACCGTAGAAAGAACTTTCTCTAGCCTAAGGAGACTGAAGACTTACTTAAGGAACAGCACATCTGAAAGTAGGCTTAATGGGCTTGCTTTACTCTCTATCCACAGAGACATTATAGTTAGTGATGAAGAAGTTCTTGATAAGTTTGCAAGTGTACCAAGAAACCTGGACTTCGTTTTGTAACCATTGGTGTATGTATGTATGTATGTATGTATGTATGTATGTATGTATGTATGTATGTATGTATGTATGTATGTATGTATGTATGTATGTATGTATGTATGTATGTATGTATGTATGTATGTATGTATGTATGTATGTATGTATGTATGTATGTATGTATGTATGTATGTATGTATGTATGTATGTATGTATGTATGTATGTATGTATGTATGTATGTATGTATGTATGTATGTATGTATGTATGTATGTATGTATGTATGTATGTATGTATGTATGTATGTATGTATGTATGTATGTATGTATGTATGTATGTATGTATGTATGTATGTATGTATGTATGTATGTATGTATGTATGTATGTATGTATGTATGTATGTATGTATGTATGTATGTATGTATGTATGTATGTATGTATGTATGTATGTATGTATGTATGTATGTATGTATGTATGTATGTATGTATGTATGTATGTATGTATGTATGTATGTATGTATGTATGTATGTATGTATGTATGTATGTATGTATGTATGTATGTATGTATGTATGTATGTATGTATGTATGTATGTATGTATGTATGTATGTATGTATGTATGTATGTATGTATGTATGTATGTATGTATGTATGTATGTATGTATGTATGTATGTATGTATGTATGTATGTATGTATGTATGTATGTATGTATGTATGTATGTATGTATGTATGTATGTATGTATGTATGTATGTATGTATGTATGTATGTATGTATGTATGTATGTATGTATGTATGTATGTATGTATGTATGTATGTATGTATGTATGTATGTATGTATGTATGTATGTATGTATGTATGTATGTATGTATGTATGTATGTATGTATGTATGTATGTATGTATGTATGTATGTATGTATGTATGTATGTATGTATGTATGTATGTATGTATGTATGTATGTATGTATGTATGTATGTATGTATGTATGTATGTATGTATGTATGTATGTATGTATGTATGTATGTATGTATGTATGTATGTATGTATGTATGTATGTATGTATGTATGTATGTATGTATGTATGTATGTATGTATGTATGTATGTATGTATGTATGTATGTATGTATGTATGTATGTATGTATGTATGTATGTATGTATGTATGTATGTATGTATGTATGTATGTATGTATGTATGTATGTATGTATGTATGTATGTATGTATGTATGTATGTATGTATGTATGTATGTATGTATGTATGTATGTATGTATGTATGTATGTATGTATGTATGTATGTATGTATGTATGTATGTATGTATGTATGTATGTATGTATGTATGTATGTATGTATGTATGTATGTATGTATGTATGTATGTATGTATGTATGTATGTATGTATGTATGTATGTATGTATGTATGTATGTATGTATGTATGTATGTATGTATGTATGTATGTATGTATGTATGTATGTATGTATGTATGTATGTATGTATGTATGTATGTATGTATGTATGTATGTATGTATGTATGTATGTATGTATGTATGTATGTATGTATGTATGTATGTATGTATGTATGTATGTATGTATGTATGTATCAGCCCAAATCAATGTTTCTTTTTCCTTTCTAAAGTGTTTGAAATCGTCTGACCTCTTAAAATTTACTTAATCTAACCTTACATCAATCTTGGCCCCCCCCCCCAAAATATTCTATATTCGCCACTGATACCGAGCATATAGAAGGAAGAATAGCCAAGAGGAGAGAAATCGATTTAGATTTCAACACCACAGACGCCATTCTCGACAGGAACTGGACCAGAGAAAACCAAGAGTAAAGACATATTGCTATTCATGGCTTTCACCATAAGATTTGTGTGAACAAATACTATCACGATCCTAATGAAAGTTGTGTTTGTATTCTGTGCAGTAAGGCCCTATTCACAATGCAAATGTACCGTAAACTTAACGACGTAACATAATCGTAAAATTTACGTAAAATTTCTGGTATTCAAAGTGTGATGGGGGAAATTTAGTATGATTTTTTTTCTGATGGCTACCCTGCTGTATACTTTGCTTTTGCTCTTTGATACCCTGTGGCGTCTGGCAGGGCGGGAAGGAAGTGTTCGTACGAATTGATGAGTAGTGTGTGTAACTATAAAATAAAAATATAATATCATCGCTGTGGATGCTGAATATTTTACTGAAGTGCTGTTTACCACTGTACAGATTCGGTAACAGTTAGTATTACCGTTTAATTATTGTTCACCAAGTTTGTAATTTGGATGTATACCACTTTGTTATAGAAGACACTATTATTGTAATTTTATTTTATTTCAGATCATTATGGATCCTTTTAGGGTTATTAAGAAGAAATGCCGTTCAATTGATATTTCTATAAAGGTGATGGAGGCTAAACTATCTCGAATGAAGGCGACGTCTGTGCCAAGTAAAGAGGACGAGCTTCTTACAGATCAGAACTTAAGATTTATCGGTTATGGGCTGAAGGAATTGCACGATGAGAATGGTTGGAAAGACAAGATAGTTAATAGTATTGCTGATATTGATGCGCTTCTATCGTCAGCGAATACATTTTTAGACTCATTTGACCAGGAATTTGTATTTTTAGAAACTAAACTTGAGCCATCCGGCTATAAGCCTAAAGCTAAGGTAAATCAAAGTGCAGTTGAAGCCAAGACATCTGAAAGCAAAGATGGAGTAACCCGTGAAACGATCTACAATACTCCATGTAAAGGTTATGTAGTGCAAACACTTTTGGATGAACTTGACATAAGGGAGTTGGATATTACACCTGATTTATTTAGAAGTGTAAAGAAATTCTAGAAGCTAGCGATAAAGATGCTGTTGAGACATTTCTATTTTGTAAATAGAAAAATTTTTGGATTGTAAATAATAATCGGTATAACTCCCGATAAGGCACCCCAGGATAAGTAACATAGTAATCATGGCTGACGGTGGGCAGATGGACTCTGCCATTGGCTAAAGATTAGAGCAATGAAATGTCGTTCCCATAATTCAAGACAGCGAGAAGTTATAACCAACTTACGCGCGATGAAAAGACCTAAGATAATGAGGCAATGGCAAAGAGTAACGAAATGAAATAAATAAACATAATATGTCGCTGTCTTGAATTATGGGAGTGACGTTTCATGGGGCAAATCTTCAGGCAATGGCAGAGTCTACTCGTTCCACTGCCAGCCATGATTATATAGAAACACCGAAGATTTATAACATAATGTTGAAATACTTCAGACCTATCTAACGTTTGCTTGTTCACAGACCAATGATATTATCACTACCGAGAGCTAACCTATCCAGACGATTTAGTAATCATAATAAGAAATGGAGGTTAGAAGCCGCGCCACTTACGATTTAATATTATTGTAGGTGAGCAGTAATTACGATTCCAAACACTACAAATCATAGACAGCGCCGCTTACGATTTAATATTAGTAAGAAATAGAGGCCTAAAGCCGCTTCGCGGCTTCTAACGTTTGCTTGTTCACAGACCAATGATTTTGTCACTACCGGGAGCTAACCTAGCCAGATGATTTAGTAATAATAATAATAAGAAGAAATGGAGGTTAGAGCAATGATTTTGTCACTAGCCGGACCTAACGTATCAAGAGCAATGTAGGAAGACAGTTATTACGGAATTGCACACTTTAAAGCATAGATTGGGCTGTTCTTACTGACTGCAATAGTGGAACTCATGATTCATTATCAATAAGAAACACAAATAATGGCATGTTTAAATGCTTCAGAGATAGCGGTACACTGTGGTCCAGGGAAAAAATACACACACATAAAGAAGGACATAGAAAAAGAAACATTTATGGTGACATTGAACGTACCTTAATGGAGAGGAGGGTAGAGATCAGCAGCTGCCAGGAAGAAATTTTCACACAGCAGTGTCCACAACCAGCAACATCCATTTAAATAGTAAGTTGTTGATTACCGTAGCAACGAAAAAATATAATTAAACCTCGCGCGCAATGAGTGCCCAAGAAGAAGAAAGGAAGAGAATAATTAAACATCGCAATCAGGGCCCTCACCTTTATCGCCCGGCCAAATTGGTACTTCGTGCTACGTAGTATTAGGAACTAAGTTTAGTTGTTGGTACGTCATACTAGAAACTAATTCACCGAGCTCGATAGCTGCAGTCGCTTAATTGCGGCCAGTATCCAGTATTCGGGAGATAGTAGGTTCGAACTCCACTATCGGCAGCCCTGAAAATGGTTTTCCGTGGTTTCCCATTTTCACACCAGGCAAATGCTGGGGCTGTACCTTAATTAAGGCCACGGCCGATTCCTTCCCACTCCTAGCCCTATCCTGTCCCATTGTCGCCATAAGACCCATCTGAGTCGGTGCGACGTAAAGCAACTCGCAAAAAAAAAAAAAAAAAAACGAATTCAAGTTGGTACCACGAAGTAATTGAACTGACCTACATCCCCAATGACAAATGAACATTAAACAGTGATTCTGCGCTGGTCAACCTTTACGGGAGTTGTACCGAAAATTAAATAACTGTGTAGATGTAAATGGTTTGAAAGAAATGGAATTCAGTTGCTGAGTATGTTACTAAGCCATTTTCAATTTCCTCCATTCCAAATTTATATAATAATTTAAAATGGTGTTCTGTCTCAAACTTAAGATTGGTCATGTCTCTTTAAGACCATAGATGACCATAGATGTGCTGGGTTAAGGTTAAATTGTGATTATTCTAAATCCCAGCTAAGGACTATAGCCTATATCTGCTGGGTTAACCTTTTCATTTCTATGTAACTGCTGCATGCTACATCTGCTTTAATCTGCTTTTCATATTCATACCTTGGTACCCCTACTGTTCTTACCTGCTACACTTCCCTCAAAAACAAACTGAACCGAGCTCGATAGCTGCAGTCGCTTAAGTGCGGCCAGTATCCAGTATTCGGGAGATAGTAGGTTCGAACCCCACTGTCGGCAGCCCTGAAAATGGTTTTCCGTGGTTTCCCATTTTCACACCAGGCAAATGCTGGGGCTGTACCTTAATTAAGGCCACGGCCGCTTCCTTCCCACTCCTAGCCCTTTCCTGTCCCATCGTCGCCGTAAGACCTATCTGTGTCGGTGCGACATAAAACAACTAGCAAAAAAAAAAACTGAACAAGTCGTGGGTGTCTTAAGATGTGTCCTATCATTCTATCTCTTGTCAAATTTAGCCAAATCAGTCTCTCACCAATTTGATTCAGCATCTCTTCATTCCTAATTCAATCTATCCATCCCACCTTCAGCATTCTTCTGTAACACCACATTTTAATAGCTTGTATTCTTTTTCTCTCTGAGCTAGTAATTGTCCACGTTTCACTTCCATACAATGCCATGCTCCAGACGAAAGGCTAAGCTTGTTGTTGTTTGAGTCATCAGTCCATAGACTGGTTTGATGCAACTCTCCATTCCAGCCTATTCTGTGCTAACCTTTTTGTTTCTATCTAACTACTGTATCGTATATCTGCTCAAATCTGATTGTCATATTCATACCTTGGTCTACCCCTACCGTTCTTACTGTCTCCACTTCCCTCAAAAAACCAACCGAACAAGTCCTGGTGTCTCTTAAGATGTGTCCCATTATTTTGTCTCTTCTTTTCGTCAAATTTAGCCAAGTAGGTCTCGCTAATTTGATTCACTATCTCTTCATTCATGATTCAATCTATCCATCTCCCCTTTAGCATTCTTCTGTAACACCACATTTCAAAAGCTTCTCGTAAAATTCTGTTTCGTGGCAGTCTCAAGATGTGAAAGAAATACAAGTTTCTTTACTTCTTCATTGTGCTGGTGATTGGGTCAATCTCTCTTTAGGCATTTACATTGGGAGGGATTATCCAGACTCGTTTGACGTGGTATATTTTTATTGATGCAATTTCTGATGATGTTGCTTTTAGTTTTGAGGAGCTGATCAGTTCGTTAATTTTTAATTTGGAACAGGCTCTCACAGATGTAAGTGGTTTCCGGGAGAGTTCTGGTGATTTTAAAAAATCCCAGCTAATTGCATCGATAATTATACTGATTAGTCCTCCTGTTCTAGAATAGGCTGTGAGCTTAGGTACACTTAATTTAGGAAGGTGAATCTTTGAAATCTTACCTCGTGTTACATGTAGGAGAGAGATCTGTGTGTCCCTAGAAATTTATTCTATTGTAAAAAGTTGGAAATCGAGCAGTATTTTCCAGCGTAGCCACCTGAAGAACAGCTGCTACAGTGGAAATTTATTCAGTGTGGTGTTTTCCAGAATTCAACACAGATATATTTAATTAACTTGTCAGGGGTGCTTAGTGTAGAATCTGTCGAAGGGAGTATACCCTCGTAAGGCGCCTGTACACTGTAGACTTTTCCCGTGAGAACAATTAACGGAACTCTGCATGTGTATACAGTACTTAGAGCTCTCTGGCAATTCATGCTTGAAGCTCTAGCTAGTGTCGCCAGAGCGAGATGCTTCATGTGAGTTGACAGAGTGTATGACGTAAGTGGTGAGGAGGAGGGACAGGTCTGACCTATCCCAAGGAGTGATGATTAAGGACGTCTGCAAGTGGAGTGAGAGTAGGTGAGTGGAAACGTGCTGTCAATACAATAGTGTATGAGCCGATATGCTTGCCATCTTGGATGGAGACGGGAGTGTTGCAGGACACGTGCTGAGCTGGTTTCCGCTCACGTGCGGCCTGTTGCATAAGTTTTGATGAGGAATATGCTTGACAGCGGTAGAGGTATCTGGCAGGGCTGGTTGGGGCGTCATTGGGAAGGATGGTCTGTTCCTCATCAGGGTGATGCTGCAACCGGACAGTTTAGAATAGAGTAGTATGTAGTTAATTCGTTATTTTAATTAGTTGTAGTGGTAGTGTCTCACACGTGGAGCTGGCTGTCTGCTCACGTGTGAAATGCTACTTAGTAGATTAGTGGGTTAGGTATTGCTCAAATTCTTTCTTTATTACTGTATACCGATGGTGTATAGACTAGGGATGATAATAAAGAATGTAGTAATGTAAGGTAGTGTCGCCAGAGCGAGCAATCACGTGTGGTGTACAGAGCGATTAAGTTGGCTAGACTGATCTAGATCTATTCACACGCTCGAATAGACCTCATGCTCTAGGAGCACAAGAGTGACAGTTTTTTTTTTTTTTTAAGCTCGTGTGAGTACCGAGCTCGATAGCTGCAGTCGCTTAAGTGCGGCCAGTATCCAGTAATCAGGAGATAGTGGGTTCGAGCCCCACTGTCGGCAGCCCTGAAGATGGTTTTCTGTGGTTTCCCATTTTCACACCAGGCAAATGCCGTACCTTAATTAAGGCCACGGCCGCTTCCTTCCAATTCCTAGACCTTCCCTACCCCATCGTCGCCATAAGACATATCTGTGTCGGTGCGACGTAAAGCAAATAGCAAAATAGCTCGTGTGAGTGAAAAAGACGATGAGTGGAGTGTGGGTAAAGAATAAGACATCAGTTGATTGAACTTCTAGAGTCATATCCTGATTTATGGAACTGTTCATTAAAAAGTGTACATAGACCGTCAACTAAAAGTTGATTTAAAAATAATCACTGTGGTGATGAAATTGGTTTTCTGAGATGTGTATCCTGCATTTTAATTTTTGGAGTCAGTAATGCAAGCTAACACTGGAAATCCTCATTAGACATTCGTACAAAATTCACATATGAATTCATGTGTTCATTCTTAACTGTTAATTCCCTCAGCAACTTTACATGTGGTTCTTCTTCCCTGTTTGCTATCCAGTTCCTCACCCATATTCTTTTTCCCCTTCTTGAACTTCGTTTCTTAAGCAACTTCAGTACTGTATGATAATAGCTGCAGCTATGTGTTTCCTTCGGTTGGACACATCTACCTCTCAGTCAGTACTAGCTATAACTTGCCTGATGGTCAAGGCCAGAGTACACAGACAAAGTCTCTCATAGTGCATTGGCACTGCCGGTGGCTTCAAGTAGCCTACGCAGTGGCCTCCATGGTATGCACTAGCCATGCGTCTTGATAGGTGTGCTGTTTATCAACTGATGAGCCCAACTTCAGCACACTGGGGCGAAATGTTGGCAACCAGGAATGAGCTAGCTGGAAAATTTATAATGTCCAATAATGGACCATTTATATTGGTATTAGGCCTACTAGATAGCGCTACCCGAACAATACTCTTATTTCCGCTGTACCGAGAGTAAATTTTCTGTCGGGCTGAGTGGCTCAGACGGTTAAGGCGCTGGCCTTCTAACCCCAATTTGGCAGGTTCAATCCTGGCTCAGTCCGGTGGTATTTGAAGGTGCTCAAATACGACAGCCTCGTGTCGGTAGATTTACTGGCACGTAAAAGAACTCCTGTGGGACTAAATTCCGGCACCTCGGTGTCTCTGAAGACCGTAAAAGTAGTTAGTGGGACGAAAAGCAAATAACATTAGTAAATTTTCTCGCTATATACATGCACCAGTAGAGTAGCCTAGCTAGAGAGACCCTAATCGAGCTAGATATTTACAGTGTACAGGTACCTATCGAGTGGTGGCTCTGTTTCTTGTTAAACTCTTAAACAATATCTCTGCCGTTAGGCCAATGGTCTGACACGAAACTGCACCTCTGCTCTTCGGTAGCACACTCCCTTTGGCAGGCTATGTGCTATTTACCCCTGATGTAATAGATTTGGATTTTGTCACTAGCCAGGATGTGCACAGACCACTGAAGAAAGAGTGCTTTGTCAACTGTTAGTAGCATTGTGTGAAAAACAGAGTATTGCACTAGCAACAGCAGTGTTTTGTCTCCGTACTGAGTGTGTGTGCGTGCGAGGAGGAACTATTCAGTACAGTAGATTTAACAGTTCCATTAATTATTTTTTAAGTTACATACATTATATATATTGGGGTGAGAATGATCAGTGGTATATCAAATTACAATACAGTAATTTGTTACATACATACATATATACATACATACATACATGCATGCATGCATACATACTTCATTATAGACTTAGGCCTTTCATTGTTCAGACTGGAAGACTCTGTGAGTAACTTAAAACTTTCACAATCCTCTACAGTCTACAGTGGCCTCTTAAAGTTCCAAACGTCTTATCATTAACCCTGGAGGGGACGTGTCACGGTCTTTTCGACCGGGTTCAGAGATGAATATTTATAGTTCTTAACGTAGCAGGCCGCTAGCTTCCATCTCCTCAGTACCTTACATTTGACTCATCCTCTATCAGTGTGCGTAAACAATTCACCCCTCACACTCATTATTTTCAGCCTGAGTGCATTGTTTGACAGACCCGGTCTAAAACTCCTGGTGCGGCTCATGACGTATACGTGTTATGAGTTTTGTTTTCCTTCTTCAGGTAATATAGTAAGAATATGTCAGTTTTGTGTTATTTTCATGTAAAATAGTGCCTTCTTGTCTAACACATGGATGGAAATATGGAAAGAAAAATCAGAATACTTGTAGAAAAGGAACATTCACCAAATGTTAGAATTGCCTGAAGAAGATGGCCTACAAGATGGCGACTACTGTGTGTGAGTCTGTGATATCCGTGGTGGATAATGGTGTAAGATGCAATGAAAAATGTGGCAAATGCAGAAGAGTAGTTAAAAATGGGATTCTGTGTCGTAAGTGTGATGAATGGTACCATTTTCGTTGTGCAAGTATTGTAAATAGGACTGATATTGAAGAAAGTGTGTGGCTGTGTCCCGAGTGTAAACAAACTGATAGTGAGGCAGAACAACAAGAAAGAGAGACTTACGAATCTATGCTTAAGATTTTAGGAGTGCTACAAGAAGACTTATGTGCTCTGAAACTTGAAAATGAAAGGTTAAAGGAAAGAATAAAGAAACTGGAAGATAAAGAAGACATTGGAGAAGAAAGATCGCCGTGGACGGAAGTGATGCGTAGCCATTTTAGGCCTAATGTTAAACATATGGGAAAACTATGTACAAATTAAAACAGGGAAAAAAACTCTTTGCGGTGCCAAAATAGATTTCAGTCATTGCAACAAGTTCCAGAAGAAGACACATCAAGTTTTCCGAATAATTTTAAATCCATTGGAGGTAACCTACAGAAGAAAACCAACCGAAAGGCAAGATCGCCAAATATTCATCTCTACGCAGACAGTCAAGGGCGGGGTATGGTAGAAGGCATCAAGGATGAGCTGCATAATCCAGAAACTGAGGTTTTAGGACTAATAAAACCAGGTGCCAAAACTGAAGACGTCTTTTCAAGTTGTGATCCTGTGTTAGAGAAGGACAGTTATGTGGTAATTGTGAGTGGTACAAATGATATTGCTGCAAATTAAGGTGAGGAACTAATTATGACCCTCAGAGGTAAGATTTCCAAACTACCTGACACAAAAGTAATTGTAGTTAATGTGCCACCCAGGTATGACCTTTTAGAGGACTCGTGTGTGAACAAAGCTGTACATGATGTAAATATAAAAATCAAGAGATTATGTAAGAGTTTTAGAAATGTCTATGTAGTAGATTGTCCATTGTGTGGTCCCAAGTCCGGAATGAGAAAGGAGGAGGGTTTGCTGGTCTGGCACCCAGCTGTAAAATTGCCAGCGCCGAGTGTTGGGCGGCGGGAAATAACCTGACTCCCTAAGGGGGCCAACGGGTTCGGGCGAATGAGCCCCTTTGGGTGGGGTGATGGTCCCCACAGTGGAGGAAATGCCACTGGAATCCATTATGCAGCGTCTGTTCTCCAGGTTAGGGGCAGCTGCACAAAGCGCTTGTACTCCAGAGGAGCGGCCTCATTATCACATCCAGAGTTGTAATTCGGGACGTAGTCCCACACAGGTGACACCTTGACAGTCAACCATGGAAGGTCTTTTAAGGAATACTCCACCGGCTGATCCAAGAGTTCAGAGAAGGCAGCATTCGGATACAGTGGGCTGCCGCCTGAAAGATACCGTGAAGTCGGAGGCATGGAAATACCCCAGTACCACATACACAAACGAGACAAAATCAAGAATCAAACCAAAGCAGGTAACATACTTCTCTACACACAATATAAACTCACTCATGCAAACCGGTAAACTAAAAGTGATCACTGACATAATGGACCAACACAAAATTCTTATCATGGGATTACAGGAAATTAGAAACACTGACCAGGATGCCTTGGAATCTCAAGGGTACAGACTTTATAAAGGTATACCCGGGAAGAGAGAGGTGATGAATGTCCCACAATTTGGAACAGGATTTTTGATCAGCCTTAAAATAATAAACTCAGTTCAAGAATTCAGATCACAGTCTCCACGACTCTCAACGCTCACCTTAAAGGCATCTAATAAAATCTATACTATAATAAATGCCCATGCTCCCACTAATGATAAAAACACCTCAAAAGACCAGGAGGAAACAGGAGAAATTTGGGACCTATTGGACCAGACCATAGATAATATCCCCAAACACCATATAAAATTATTAATAGGCAACTTCAACGCTCAACTAGGCAGAGAAAGAAAATACCGTGACATCATCGAAAAATGGCCAGCACACAAGACAACAAATAAAAATGGAGAAAGACTAGTTGACCTGTGTAGAAATCATAATTTAATCTCAAAATCTACATGTTTTAGGAGGAAACCTCAAAAACTCAAAACATGGAAACACCCTGACTGCACTAAAGGAGAATGGCAACTGGATCACGTCTGCATGGACAAATACCACCACAAAGAGATCTATAACGTCAAAGTCCTCCTAGGAATAGACACAGGTTCGGATCACTACGTAGTTAAAATTAAAATTAAACTCACTCCCCAGAGGAGACAACAAAAGCAAGCCCTTAAAACTAAAAGAAAAATAGATCCTACCCAGCTAATCAACAACAAAAATTACCCGAAAGCAATTGAAAAAATAAAAATCACAGATAAACTTGAAGACTTAGTACAGAACCTTAAACAAATTGCAGAAGACCTGGCTCCAATTAAACCACATAAAAAACACCAATGGTGGAACAGTGAATGTGGTGAAACGGTGGAGAAAAGACATCAGGCATGGCTATTACATCAGTCCCAAAAAACAGAAATATCCTATCAAAAGCTAGTAAAACAGAGAAATGAAACTACCCAAGTCTTAAGAAGAATAAAAAGAAAACATCATAAGGACACCCTGCAGTTAATTGAAGAACAATTCAATAAAACTCAATCAAGGGACTACTACAAAACCTTCAGAAAGCAGCTCCAAAAATATGAACCCCCGACCCTACTGATGAAGGATGAAGATGGCAAGCTGGCCCATAACAATAAAGACAATGCAGAAATTCTGGCTAAACATTTCAACAAGCTTTTAAATTGTGAGGAACCTACAGAACTTTGGACACCAACACCCCAATAAAAACATCACCAGAGAACATCAGTCCCCCCACAATAAAGGAAGTCTACCAAGCTCTGAATAAATTAAAAAACTACAAAGCACCAGGAGAAGATCAGACCTTTGCGGAAATCTGGAAATATGCAGGAACATCAGCAAAAGTTGCCCTCCATCAACAACTTGTCTCTATCTGGATTAAAAAAGAACCACCAGAACACTGGACAACAGCCCTCATTCATCCACTGCACAAAAAAGGAGACAAAACCGACCCTAATAACTACAGGGGAATCTCGCTCCTAGACATAACATACGAAATATTTTCAATAATCATCCTTAATAGGATAAGTTTACAACTTGAGAAAGAACTAGGAGAATATCAAAGAGGTTTCAGATCCTGGAGGAACTGTCCTGATCAGATCATGAGTCTTAAGTTGATAATGGACTATAACAGGAGAAGAAACAGAGATATGGTGATAACATTTGTAGATTTCAAGAAAGGTTATGATTGCATTCATAGAGAATCTCTGTTTAAAATTTTAAGACACCTTGGACTACACCCCAAATTTAAACATGATAAAATTTTAGGGGTGAAACATCAGAGACATTTGAAATCAAAACTGGACTACGGCAGGGAGATGGGCTCTCACCACTATTATTTAACTGTGCTCTAGAAATGGTAATGAGGGAATGGTTAAGGAAATGTCCCCCCAAAATAAAGATTGGCCGAAAAATCAAAACAGATTGCCTGGGTTTTGCTGACGATTTAGTATTACTAGCAGTGGACATAAAAGAAGCAAAAACCCAGATATCAGAACTTCAAAACATTGCAAATAAAATTGGCCTCTAAATATCATTTGAAAAAACAGAAATTATGCCCCAAAAATAAACACAACTAAAAGAAGTTACCATAAATGGTAATAAAATCAAAATAGTAACTCAATTTAAATACCGTATCTTGGAGAAGTAATAACACATAACCTAAATGAAAAAATCTCAATCCAAATAAGAACAAATAGATTAGCTAAAGCATAAAAATTAACATGGGATATCTACAAAAAGAAATGTCTATCAATAAATGCAAAAATAAAACACTACAACACAGTTATAAAACCGGAAGCTACATATGCAGCAGAAACATTCTTTTACCTGAATAAACAATCAAAGACTGACAGAAAATTGAAAGGAGGATTGGAAGAACCTGCATCAACAAAAAATACCAGAAAGATGGACAGTGGTGGTTAATACCTAACAAAGTCATGTACAAAGAGCTAGAACCCATTTCAGATACTATGCGTAAGAGGAAACTAGGATTCTTTGGACATATCATGAGGATGCAGGATTCAAGACTTCTGAAACAACTAGTACAACACAATCTCGTCTCAAAAAATACCACAACAGGATGTAAATGGATCAGAGAAGTAAGAGAGGATCTGAAGGAAATAGGACTTACAACAGAAGACACCACAAACAAGATAAAATTGAATACAAAACTCAAGAATACAAACCTCCGCTTTACCCTTACACAAAACAAACCAACAACACGCACATTTTCAACTGAGGAAAGGGCACGAAGATCGGAGCGTCTGAAGAAGTACTGGGAGGACCGCAAAGCCCGAACAATCCCTTCAAAGAGACCTGAACGATGGACGGAGTAAAGTGATCCTATGTGGTCATAGAAGAAGAAGAAGAAGATACTTTAGGTCTTGGCAGGCAAATGTTCACTAGACATGGGTTACATCTAAATGGTAATGGAAAAGCAGCTCTCTGTAGACAAATTGCTACAATTATCAACAGAGATTTGCAAACTAATGTGCACTTAAGAAAACCCATACCACTAAACTGGCATATACAGGGAAACTTGCTGGAAAACCCAGATCATTAAATCAAAATCTATGTACAAAGATCTGGGTTCCAGGGACGTTCTCAACTCATGAGTCAAATGTTACCCAATTGCAACAGTCAAGTTTTAGGGAGGAAGGGGGTCTGAGATTGCTCTTGGTAAAGTGTCAAGAGTGTAGTAAATAAACAATTAAAATTCGGTACATTGGTGGAATCTTATGAGACTGATGTGGTGATAGGCATGAAATTGTGGTTGAGAGAAGGGGTGGGTAATAGAGAAGTATTTCCAGAAGGGTATACAGTCTGTCGTAGAGACCGAGGAGATAAAAAGGGAGGGGGGTGGTTGTTTATTCTGGTGAAGGAAACTTATTGTTCACATGAATGGTTTATTGATGAAAGGGATGAAATATTAGGGATAAAATTAGTTTGTGATAATATGAAGGATGTGGGAATTATAGGAACATATAGGCCTGGAAGAGAGGAAAGAGACATGGAAATATTTGAGAAAATAATAGATTATACTCATAAAAACAATAATAATGATATAATAATTGGGGGAGATCTAAACTTGCCTGAAGTTGAATGGAGTGGAGCTGCAAGTGAAGCCCATGAACAGAAACTGGCAAATAAGTTAATTTGGGAGGGAGGATTCACACAAGCAGTACAAGAACTGACTCGTCTCAATAACTTGCTATATGTATTCTTGGTTAAACCATGGGAAATTGTTGATAAAACTGAGGTAATTGAAGGAATAGGTGACCATAAGGCTGTAATAATGGATGTAGGACTCATACCAAAAAATGCTTAATAAGAGGGTCACACAAGACAAGAAATTATACAGAAAAACTAAAGTTGGTGAATTTGGGACTTATCTTAAATCACAATTCAGTTGTTGGATAAGTGAAGGGAGTAATGTGGATACACTTTGGGCTAAATTTAAAGGAATCATTTGGGAAGGAGAGAAGAGATTTGTACCTGTTATGAAGGGTAAAATGACCTCAGACCCTGTCTATTATACAAGATAAATATTAAAAAGAAAATGTAGAATAGTAAACAGAAAAATCAAGGAGAGTAGGGAGAATAGAGAAACTAGAAAACAGCTAGTGAGGGAACTGAATAGAGTGAAAAAGGAAGCAAAAGAGAAATATATGAATGGCATACTTCAAGAGGGTAATGACTACAAAGGGAAATGGAAAAAGCTGTATTCATATATTAGGAAGGAAAAGGAATCCAAATTCCTACATTGGTGGGAGAAGGGGGTGAACATTATTTAACAGATACTGAGAAAGCAAATCTATTTAGTAGGGAATTCAGAGATTCAGTAGAAGATTGTCAGGAGTTGGAAACAGTAACAGTAGATAGGGAGAGACACATAGGGAAACAAGAAGCTTCTCATTCACAAATGAAGATATTTTCAGAGAAATCCAACTGCTTCAGCAAGGAAAAGCAGCAGGAAGTGATTAAATTATTGGGGAGGTATTAAAGACAATGGGGTGGTACATAGTGCCTTATTTAAAATTTCTCTTTGACTATGTCATAAATAACAATGTAATACCAAAAGAATGGAAGGAATGTATAATAATACCAATTTATAAAGGAAAGGGTGATAAAAGGAAATCAGAGAACTACAGACCAATCAGCCTGACCAGTATAGCTTGTAAAATACTGGAAAGTTTAATAGCAAGGTACATCAGGGGGATATGTAACGATAAAAATTGGTTCATGAGGAGCCAGTATGGATTTAGAAAGAAACTTTCTTGTGAGGCACAACTGGTGGGATTTCAGCAGGACATACCAGATCAGTTGGATTCAGGAGGCCAGTTAGATTGCATAGCCATAGATATTTCCAAAGCCTTTGATAGAGTGGAACATGGAGTATTATTAAAGAAATTGGAGGGAATAGGATTGGATGTAAGGGTTATACGTTGGATAAGAACATTTCTAAATACAAGGGCTCAGAAAGTCAAAAGTAGGAAATAATATATCACAGGAAGAGAAAGTTTGAAAGGGAATTGTACAGAGTGGTATAATTGGTCCGTTACTTTTCTTAATATACACAAATGAATTAGGGAGCAATATAACATCAAAAATAAGATTGTATGCAGATGACATAATTGTTTATAGGGAAATAAATAACATTGAGGATTGTTCAGAATTACAAAGGGACCTTGAGAGTATCCAACAACAGGTTGAAGAAAATAATATGAAGGTTAATGGAGGCAAATCAACTGTTACAACATTTACAAACAGTAGCTTTAAAACTGAATTTGAATATACTGTGGATGAGGTAGTTGTCACGAAAGATGGCAAGTGCAAATACTTAGGTGTGAGATTTGAAAGTAATTTGCACTGGAAGGGTCATGTTGATGACATTGTTGGGAAAGCATACAGATCATTACATGTCATAATGAGGCTATTTAAAGGATGCAACAAAGAATTAAAAGAAAAAAAGTTACTCAAGTATGGTTCGTCCATTATTGGAATATGCAAACAGTGTTTGGGATCCTCACCAAGAATACCTAATAAAAGAAATATATAGTGAGCAGAGGAAAGCAGCAAGATTTGTAACAGGGGATTTCAGGAGAAAAAGTAGTGTATCAGAAATGTTAGGGGAACTTGGGTGGGAAACTTTAAGTAAGAGAAGGGAGAAAACTAGACTTGTAGGATTATATAGAGCCTATACAGGAGAAGAAGCATGGGGAGAAATCTGTGAGAGGCGTCAGTTGGAAAATAATATATCGGCAGAACTGACCACAAGTATAAAATTAGAAGGAATTTTAGCAGAAGCGATTGGGGTAAATTTTCATTCATTGGGAAGGGCATGAAGGAGTGGAACAGTTTACCAGGGGTAGTGTTTGATCCTTTTCCAAAGTCTGTACAGATATTCAAGAAGAGAATGTACAGAAACAGGGAAAATAAATGAAATGTTAGAGGGCATCTGACCAGTGCAGGCTATTGTAAATAAAAATTGTGTGTGAAAAAATTAATTCCATCCCCTGGTCCATGGAGTTTGGACAGCCTGTAGGGGTGAAGGACAGTGGGAACTTCGAAGGCCCTGGGACCGCTACGGTAGCTGTGACAGCCCTTCAGGAACTCTGAAAGGTGGTGGCAAAAGGGGCTCTGGTTAAGATGCAGCAGGTCGTTATGCTACTTAGGTCCCAAAATGGATTTTAAAAAAAGTAAATAAATGCAATGTTAATTTTAATCTTATACCAGTTGCATAGTATTATTTGAAGTATTCCACATACTGTATATGAGTTGACTATGATTGTAAGTATAGGAGATATTATAAGTAGAATTTTGTAAACAATATACATTTATTAAGGATGATCTGTTTGTTTAATAGAAAAAAAATGTTAGTGTAAATTGTATATTATTGTATTCTAGAAAAATTTTCTTCTCCTCTTGTTAATTTAAAATTTAGTGCTTGACAATAATGTATTTTAGTGTACCATTTGCCACTGAGGTAGACACCTCATTTGCAAATAAAGAGATTTTGATTTGAGAAGAGCAGCTCCACGAGGACCTGTAAGATGTGCCTACTGCAATTGAAAAGACAAACAACAGAAAAACCAAGACTGGATGCTGTTTATTCCAGCAACATATCTGCAAAGAACACTTGGCAGTGACTGTTCGGTGCAGTACGGTAAGTTAAGAACCAAGTGATGACACAGAATGGACGTCGATTGTTTTACATCCAATTTTTGTATTGTTAAAATACCTTTGAATATTATTTAAAAGCTGGTTCAAAATTATTTGCTAGTTTAGTAATATTGAAAATAGTTTTGCTTAATTTGTGCTATTTGTTTTCCTAACCCAGTCTAAAACACTGTGTGCGCCGCCTCAATTTTTATGCGCCCTCTCCAGGGTTAAGTTGTGCAAAAGCTAGGTTCTAATCATCATCTCTCTCTCTCTCTCTCTCTCTCTATCTCTAGTTGAGTTCATTATTGTAGATAACCTACCTTCCTCCATTCGCCTCACATGAACCCACCACCGAAGGCAGTTCATGCATACAGCTTCATCAGGTTCATTTCTAACTTACCCTTTATCTCTTCATTTAGATTACCCTTCTGCCATTATTCTTGCCTGTTTGTACTTGCAATCATTCCGCTACCTTCATGTCTGTTACTTCCAACTTTCACTCCTGTACAGCGAAGTCTGTCTGAAAATGGACCTAGTTCTATATAAAGGTAGTTTTGTCCAAGAGCTGACTTCTTTTATACAGAATACCACATATTGCAGCCGTAAGCTCACTACATTAGCTTTGCTGTTCCTCTATTCAGTTTCACTTAGTATAAGTTACTACCATCCTGGAATAATACACATCCATAATACTTAAAAAGATTCTCTTGTTCCAGTTTTGCTTTCCTGACCTGAAATTCAATCCACCAAGCTCAATAGCTGCAGTCGCTTAAGTGCGGCCAGTATCCGGTATTCGGGAGATAGTAGGTTCGAACCCCACTGTCGGCAGCCCTGAAGGTGGTTTTCTGGGGTTTCCCATTTTCACACCAGGCAAATGCTGGGGCTGTACCTTAATTAAGGCCACGGCCGCTTCCTTCCCAGTCCTAGCCCTTTCCTGTCCCATCATTGCCATAAGACATATCTGTGTCGGTGCGACGTAAAGCAAAAAAAAAAAATCATTCCCCTTAGCTTTCTTTCCTACTGACATCACTTCAGTATTAGAAAATATAAATTTAATATCATACTCTTACCTCTTTTCATGCTCTGAGATATTAGATTGCAAGTTTTCAGCACAGCCTGCCATTAAGACCAAGTTGTTGGCATAGACCAAACTGCTGCTCACTACATTTTCACTCAACTGAATGGCATTTTTTAAAAGTACAGGATGGGCGAGAAGTCCCCGTACCCCTGTAACTGTTTAGTATCATACGTTATTTAGGTTATGTTGCGTATATATTAAGTGTCCAATATATGTGTATGTTCCCCATCATGCTGTAAACACAGTTCTATACGCCTCCATGTTCTTGACATATTTCTGAGCATGTCCGGTGTTATATTGCAAAATGCATCCTCAACGGCAATGCACACTTCGTCGTTTGTAGCATAACGACGTGCAGATACATGCACCTTAATGACTCTCTATAACGAGTTGTCAGATGTGGTGATGTCAGGACTTCTTGGTGGCCATTTCAAGGGAGCTGGTGTTGCTATTGAACCACAACCTATCCACTGTCCTAGGAAATGTTCATTTAGGAACTCGCACACTGCAAGAGCGTAGTGAGCAGGCATTCAGTCTTTCTGCAACCCTATGCATTTTGTGAGGCCCCTTTCCTCAAGCTGGGGTATTAACCATGTTTGTAACATGTGTAAATAATTTTCACCATTCACACTCCCTTAAAAAAAGTACGGTTCAAGCAGATGTTATGTTATTGCTCTCCATATCATTTCGTGAGGCGGGTTTGTTTCCAACTCAACTCTGCAATGAGGAATCTTTATGCCCACATGACAACATTTCTAGCACGTGAGCCGCGATAAGTAGCACATTTATCTGAAAACACAACCTTGGCATGGCTCACTGCGTTTGGGAATTTAGTTAACAAAGCACGGCATGCTAAAACTTTTTCATTTCGGTCTCTATCTGATAAATCGTTTACGAACATATAAAAAGGCCCTTAAGTTCAAACATTTTCGACAATGTAATCTCACATTGTTGTCCGCGGTAGACCAAGTTCCGAAGCAGGTTTATGCATTGACTTCATACGAGATTGTTCATTCGAAGTACAGACTCCAGCACATGTTTCTTCTCGTATCTTCTTCCTTCCACTCCACAGCCTCTCTTTAACACTGCCTGAGGCTAAAGCACGTCTATCCCAATTGATATGTGTTGCTTTTCTTGGTGGAACCTCATTATATCTTTCCTGGAAATTTCCCATGTCTCATTGTCTGCCCTGTGTGTTGTCGTTTGTGCACCCACACTCTTGCCATTAACCACCCCTCAGTAGTGTAACTCTTACCGCTCACATCTGCCATAGCTTCACATTTACACTTGACTGTGATAATATGTATTTCAACACTTAATTCCAACTATTAATAAGAAGTAATATATCTACCTTTCCGTGATTTCCCATTTTCACACCAGGCAAATGCTGCGGCTGTACCTCACTTAAGGCCACTGCCGCTTCCTTCCAACTCCTAGGCCTTCCCTATCCCGTTGTCGCCATAAGACCTATCTGTGTCGGTGCGACATAAAGCAACTAGCAAGAAAAAAAATATAAAAAATATATCTACCAACCTAACCTGCATAAATAACATTTGATACTAAACAGTTATAGGGGTACGGGACTTTTCGCCCATCCTGTACATTGTATTGTTAACTCAAATTACATATTGTAATAAGATCGTAATATGCAGGCCAATTGTAAAAAAAAAAAAATTAAAACACTTCACCATCCATTACTTCTTGTATAATATACACATAAGAGAATTTTTTTTTTTTTTCTTGAACCACTCAAGAACTGTGCCAACACTGGGGTGACCATCCATCCTGGTTTACCAGAAAGTGTGCTGCCGATTTTGATATTAAAGTCCCAGGGTAGTCCTTTGCTGGGATGCCTTAAGTCACGATGTTTGACTTTCATAATAGTTTATCATCAGACGGAGTAAGCTGTTAAGTAAGTAGTTGACTGTATCTTGACTATAAATAATGTTTAGGAGATTGTTGAACAATAACAACACTAAATTCTGAATGCAGGTGTGTTTAGTATATATATTATGAAGAATTTGTGATATTTTGTTTACAACAATAATTCCTTCGGTAGTCTACCTATAAACTTTTAGTTTCTCAATGTTTTGAGCGCAGTAGTGATATTAGTTCTGGTTCTAGGCAGAGATTCTTAGCTCTTAAAATGGAAATGAATAAACAATCGACATAGTCCAACATTACTTTTTAGACACTTTGTATGTTCATGAGATGTGTACTGCTCTTCTGCACAGCAGCGTCTTTACTTTGTTGGCACAATAAGGTAGTACAGTCTGTTGTATGTCTACGGTGAACATTCCCTCAGTTGTGAGTAATCTGCTTGTGAGAAGGAAGTATTGGTACTTGGCAAGTCGTGTTCTGAAACCCACTTAGGCTTCACATCTCTGCTCTTCCAACTACTAGTCTGTGCTGAAGTGGCATCTAAAGACCGAGCCAGCGCATTGTGCATAGTGTGACGAACTCTTTGATGTGGATTGGTCTAGGTCGTCCTTATCACTGGCCAAGTTCTCATCAGGCAAAGAAAAAAGTTGTTGTTCCCCTAGTACAATTCCTCAACATGACCACGTCTTCTTGTGGTCGCTGCTGCCATCCACTCAGGTTATCGAGGAGACCTCTGTTGTCATCATCATCATCATCATCATCTGTTGAGTCTTCATACGACACAATTGTGGCTTCTAGTGACTCAGTATGAACACGGCCAATGTCTAGATCTTTCACATCAGGCAAGGCAAGGACTTCATCGAACATGAGATTCGTAGAACCAACGAGAAACAAATAACAAGCGTTTAACATAAAGTTTATTATCTGTATAGCAAAGTAAAGCAAAGTCATCTCTGTACAGGCCACGAAGGCCCTTGGAGTAATCTCGGCACTTGGTGGGGTAACATGGTTAGCTCTATGCCCAACCGCATTTTGCCCCGAATCAACCTCCTGGTACTCATTTTTTGTTCAGGCTAAGTGAACTTCAGGGCCATGTGCACCTCCAGAAATGGTGGAAACCTCGTTTCTTAAATTTTTCGACTTCCTGATGAGGAACCCACTATCTCCCAAATGCAAGCTCATATCTGCGTGCCCCACTTTCAACCTTTTGTAAAATTCATCTCCTTCTTTTTAATGCACCATAAGCTGAAGTTTTGGATCCTTGTTCCCTTTTTTGGTTGTTGCAGCCTCAATTCTTGACCGAAGACTAGCACATGTTGAGCAAGCATCGACACAGGGCATGCTGAACTGATATTAAAGTATTTACAGACAAATTTCTGTAGTACTCATATTGAACAGGAGTTTGCGGGTATTATTTGCTGAACATCTCGCACATTTTTGCAATGGTAAGATCTGAGCTAAGGTACTGTCCTTCACAGTTCTTATCTCTTGACTGGTGAGCTTCAGGTGGGATGAATGTACCTATGTGGCTCATTTGTTATTGCTCATCAAATTTTTTCAGTACGTGCTTTCCTCCTCCTGGACTTTTCAGTTTCTTTGAGCACAAATGTTGCAGCCTGTCTCTTCCTACTACCACTGTGAGTAGGGGACGCAGACAAAGAACACACCCGCGATATCCCCTACCTGTCATAAGAGGTGACTAAAAGGGCCTCCAGGAAATCTAAACTTGGGAGCGTGGATTGGCGACCATGAAGCCCTTAGCTTGTCTTGGCATTGCTTCCATCTATCCTGTCCAACATCACTTGGTCAGCTCTTGTTCTTTTCCGACCCTGATGGTATTAGAGCTTTCGAGGCCTAGAGAGTATTCCATTTTCACGCCCTTCTTGGCACTTTCCGTTCTTTGTCCAGTACTTCATTTTTCAAAGTGTTAGATCCCTTCCATTTTTTCTTTCTAACCCCCTGTGGGTGGGGGATGCAGATGAAGAATACACCCCACGGTATTGCCTGCCTGTTGTAAGAGGTGACAAAAAGGGGTAATCAAGGAATGATGGAATTATAACCATGAAACTACTTATCATTAATACCATAATATGAAGAACATCATGGGTTGACATTACTTGCGATTAGTACGACCATGTGAGGAACACCATGGGTCTACGTTGCCTGGGAGCAGTACCATTATGTGAGGAACACCATGGGTTGACATTACTTGCGATTAGTACCAATGTGAGCAACAGCATGATTATGCATAGCCTGTGATTAGTACCACATACATACATACATACATACATACATACATACATTATCATTATAGACTGTTATGCCTTTCAGCGTTCAGTCTGCAAGCCTCTGAGAATTTACTAAACGTCGCCACAATCCTCGATTTGCAACTAGTGTTGTGGCCTCATTTAGTTCTATACCTCTTATCTTTAAATCGTTAGAAACAGAGTCTAACCATCGTCGTCTTGGTCTCCCTCTACTTCTCTTACCCTCCATAACAGAGTCCATTATTCTCCTAGGTAACCTATCCTCCTCCATTCGCCTCACATGACCCCACCACCGAAGCCGGTTTATGCGTACAGCTTCATCCATAGAGTTCATTCCTAAATTAGCCTTTATCTCCTCATTCCGAGTTCCCTCCTGCCATTGTTCGCACCTGTTTGTACCAGCAATCATTCTTGCTACTTTCATGTCTGTTACTTTTAACTTATGAATAAGATATCCTGAGTCCACCCAGCTTTCGCTCCCGTAAAGCAAAGTTGGTCTGAAAACAGACCGATGTAAAGATAGTTTCGTCTGGGAGCTGACTTCCTTCTTACAGAATACTGCTGATCGCAACTGCGAGCTCACTGCATTAGCTTTACTACACCTTGATTCAATCTCACTTGCTATATTACCATCCTGGGAAAACACACAACCTAAATACTTGAAATTATCGACCTGTTCTAGCTTTGTATCACCAATCTGACATTCAATTCTGTTGAATTTCTTACCTACTGACATCAGTTTAGTCTTCGAGAGGCTAATTTTCATACCATACTCATTGCACCTATTTTCAAGTTCCAAGATGTTAGACTGCAGGCTTCCGGCACAGTCTGCCATTAAGACCAAGTCGTCAGCATAGGCCAGACTGCTTACTACATTTCCACCTAACTGAATCCCTCCCTGCCATTTTATACCTTTCAGCATATGATCCATGTAAACTACAAACAGCAAAGGTGAAAGATTACAGCCTTGTCTAACTCCTGTAAGTACCCTGAACCAAGAACTCATTCTACCATCAATTCTCACTGAAGCCCAATTGTCAACATAAATGCCTTTGATTGATTTTAATAATCTACCTTTAATTCCATAGTCCCCCAATATAGCGAACATCTTTTCCCTCGGTACCCTGTCATATGCTTTCTCTAGATCTACGAAACTTAAACACAACTGCCTATTCCTCTCGTAGCATTTTTCAATTACCTGGCGCATACTGAAAATCTGATCCTGACAGCCACTCTGTGGTCTGAAACCACACTGGTTTTCATCCAACTTCCTCTCAACGACTGATCGCACCCTCCCTTCCAAGATGCCAGTGAATACTTTGCCTGGTATACTAATCAATGAGATACCTCGATAGTTATTGCAATCCTTCCTGTTCCCTTGCTTATAGATAGGTGCAATTACTGCTTTTGTCCAATCTGAAGGTACCTTACCAACACTCCACGCTAATTTTACTACTCTATGAAGCCATTTCATCCCTGCCTTCCCACTATACTTCACCATTTCAGGTCTAATTTCATCTATTCCTGCTGCCTTATGACAATGGAGTTTATTTACCATCCTTTCCACTTCCTCAAGCATAATTTCACCAACATCATTTTCCTCCTCCCCATGAGCTTGGCTGTTTACAACACCACCATGATGATTTCCTTTTACATTGAGAAGATGTTCAAAATATTCCCTCCACCTCTCCAGTGATTCACTGGGATCTATTATGAGTTCACCTGAATTACTCAAAATACTGTTCATTTCCTTTTTCCCTCCCTTCCTAAGATTCTTTATTACTGTCCAGAAAGGTTTCCCTGCTGCTTGACCTAGCCTTTCCAGGTTATTACCAAAATCTTCCCATGACTTCTTTTTGGATTCAACAACTATTTGTTTCGCTCTGTTTCTTTCATCTACGTACCAATCCCTGTCTGCCTCGGCCCTTGTTTGGAGCCATTTCTGATAAGCCTTCTTTTTATGTTTACAGGCTGCTCTCACTTCATCATTCCACCAAGATGTTCGCCTTTTGCCATCTTTACACACAGTTGTTCCTAGGCATTCCCTTGCTGTTTCTACTACAGCATCCCTGTATGCCACCCATTCACTTTCTATATCCTGAACCTGCTTACTGTCTACTGTTCGAAACTTCTCACTAATCATATCCATGTACTTCTGTCTAATTTCCTCATCCTGGAGATTTTCTACCCTTATTCGTTTGCAGACAGATTTCACTTTCTCTACCCTAGGCCTAGAGATACTTAGTTCACTACAAATCAGATAGTGGTCTGTATCATCGAAAAATCCCCGAAAAACTCGTACATTCCTAAAAGATTTCCTGAATTCAAAGTCTGTTAAGATATAGTCTATTATGGATCTGGTACCCCTAGCCTCCCATGTGTAGCGGTGAATAGCCTTATGCTTGAAGAATGTATTCGTAACAGCTAAACCCATACTAGCACAGAAGTCCAGCAAATGCTTCCCATTCCCATTAGCTTCCATATCTTCCCCACATTTACCAATCACCCTTTCGTATCCTTCAGTTCTATTCCCAATTCTCGCATTGAAATCACCCATTAGCACTATTCTATCCTTGCTGTTGACCCTGACCACGATGTCACTCAATGCTTCATAAAACTTGTCAACTTCATCCTCATCTGCACCCTCACATGGTGAATACACGGACACAATTCTTGTCCTAATTCCTCCAACTGACAAATCTACCCACATCATTCGCTCATTTACGTGCCTAACCGAAACTATGTTGCGTGCAATGGTATTCCTGATAAAGAGCCCTACCCCAGACTCCGCCCTTCCTTTTCTAACACCCGTCAAGTACACTTTATAATCTCCTATCTCTTCCTCCTTATCTCCCCTTACCCGAATATCACTTACTCCTAGCACATCCAGATGCATCCTCTTTGCTGACTCAGCCAGTTCTACCTTCTTTCTTCCATAAGCCCCATTAATATTGATAGCTCCCCATCGAATTCCATTTCGTTCGCCAAGTTGTTTCCAAGGAGTCCCTCGCCTGTCAAATGGGAGTGGGACTCCATTACTCCCATAGGTCCGAGGCTTGCTTAAAGTGTTCTGAGCTCAGTAAATTCATGAAGCAGGATGCTGCCCTACTTGCACATAGTCCAAGTGAGGATCTCTCCTCTAACGGGTTATGGACCACCGGTGAATTGTATAGTCCTAGCCGCCTGAGCACAAGGAGGACCACGACTCAGAATATGTCCGAGATGCCCACTCCCATTCCATAGCAACTGGTATCCCGACTCTCAGGACCACTTACTAGGCCACTCAGCCGTTGCCCATGGTTCATGAACTAGGACGTGACTACAGTAACCCACAAACATGAACCATGATTAGTACCACTATGTGAGGAAAACACTGGATCTAGCTGGCACTTGTGATTAGTCCCTCTATGTGAGGAACACCATGAGGTCTGCGTTGGTTGCGAGTCGTACTCTTAGGTGAGGAACACCATGCGTCTTTGTTACCAGTGAGTGGTGCCAATATGCATGGCATACCATGGGGCTATGTTACCTGTGATTAGTAACACCTTGAGTGTAAGTTACCTGTGATTAGTTCTGCTATAGGAGGAACACCATGGTTCTGATTTACCAGTCATTATTAGTACCATTATGAGGGGCCAGTGAACTGGAAAACAAGCATCATCCAAGAAAATATGGCTTTGTGAATTAGATCCACTGATTCTTTTGGATCCATGGTCATTTTCCAGCATTTTTTTTTTTTTTTAGATTCTAATTTTTGAAGTTTTATTTGTAAATATTGTTTCACTTCGTTGCACCTCATACCATTAGCGGCCAATGATCTCACTGTTAGGCCTCTTTAAACAACAAACACCATCATCATTATCCCTTCCCACTGGAAGAATTAACATAAAAGTTTCTCGGCAGACTGGTATGTTTTTGGTGACACCTTTGCTTGTATTTGGCTAATTATACTCGGTGCAGAATTTTCTTTTACTGTCCTCAAAGCTTCATTACTGGGATAGGATTTGATGGATAGTGGAACCTATTTGGTTGGATGCTTCGGCAAAATCAATTTCTAGCTGTGCGTACGGGAACACTTTTTCTGGAGTTTAGGAAGAGAGCTTATTTCTTTGACACATTGTGAAGTTTTACACTTGACATAGGTAATAGACTACTTAATCCGAATAGCACTTTGACATGTCAGAAGATGAAATTATTTTGTGCTAGTAGTGACTTTTCCATGAATTCTTCTGTTTTGACAGTTCAGTTCTTTACAGCAGAATACCTTTCCTTTGTGTGAACAGGTCTGCATTTTCGGGAATCCCTTGGAAGAATACCTGACGAACAGATAATCAAGGTTTGTATAGGATATATTGCCCACTTATGCTTATTCACATCATTGGGCAAAATTTAGTCTGATACACTACTTATATTATTATTTTAAGGTAAGACAGTTCGTTAGAGACGATATTCTGCAGCAAACACTGCAGCCGCAGCCTATCTGGGTGCAGGGTTCGGGTGGTAGGATATCTGCGCAGGGTCAGATGGGAGTGGACAACTTGAGAGACTGCATAACACTGAATTGAGGTATTAAAACACAACGGTTCTGTAATAGTGCTTTACACAAAGATAGACTGCTATTAATGCCAATAACAAAGCAACGTGAAAAGAGGTGAATGGTAAGTCTGATGATTGTTGTACACTTACCAGGTTTACAGCAGATGTTGAAAATGTGTATCACGAAGTTCCAAGCGTAGGTAAAGCATTTGTGATTGTTATCGAAACTTTCACCAATGTTTCATTACTGTGTAGAGATGAGAAGAATGCAAGAATGAGGAATGTGGCCTGCAAGCACGAACTTCCTGTTCTGCTCAGACAGATCGGCTTTTATCTGCTACACGAAAACATTGACTCACACTTTGCAGTTTGCTGGATTACAACTGACAAGAGCAAAGAGTTGCCAGTAGAAGATAATATAAAGTCGCCTGGGTAGTAGCGGAGTTGCTATGGTAACCATTGCGTCATTGGCTCTGCCAGTGAAAACCCCTTCGCCCCGTGCCTCACCGGGTATGTGCATTCTTCTTATCTCCCAACAATACACATGGAGTTCACAATATTTGTTATGGATACTTTTAATTCTGCAATGGTTCTGGGAGTAGACTGGTAAACTGAGGACTTGGCAGCACACCAGAAGAAAAAGTCAGGAGGTAACATATCGCGACTACGTGGGGTCAAGAGCCCTTGTCAAATTATTTGATCCCTGAATATATCACTTAAAAATTTATTGTATTTGACTAATTATACTCTTTTTCCTTCAACGTAGACTTTAATCTTCTTGGCCATGAATCTATTACATCACGCATAATGTTTGTGGGGAATCTGGCTACACTAGTCTTCAAGGCTCTTTCTAGACTGTTAACATTAGGACGTCTCAAGCACTGACCACAATTTGTATTCTGAAAGAGCAATTGGAGGTATGAGCTGTAGTTGTCTTGGAAGAATGAGCCCATCAATCAGTTCACCGAGCGAATGGCAGTGCGGTTTGATCATGTAGCTGTCGGCTTGCATTCAGGAGATAGTGGGTTTGAACCCCAGTCGGCAGTCATGAAGATGGTTTTACATGGTTTCTCATTTTCACACCAGGCAAATGTTGGGACTTCGCCTTAATTTGGGCCATAGTCACTTCCTTCCCACTCTTGGCTGTTTCCTATCCCATAGTCGCTGTAAGACCATTCTGTTATTTTGAAAATTTTCTAATGCTTGATGGTTTACCATTTTCACACCAGGAAAATGCTAGGGCTGTACCTTAATTAAGACTATGATTGCTTCCTTCCCAACCTTAGCACTTCCTTAACCCGTCTTCACCAAAAACCCTTCTGAGTTGGTGCAACATTGAACTCCTAGCAGAGAATTAGGTATAATATTCAAAATATCCACTTTTTCCTTCAATATGGACATTAATCTTCTTGGCCACGAATCTATTACATCACGCATAATGTTCGTGAGGAATTTGGCTACAGTAGTCTTTAAGGCTCTTTCTAGACTGTCAACATTACGACGTCTCTAGCACTGACCACAATTTGTATTCTGAAAGATTAAGATCTGGACTGTCAGCAGCCTAAATGAAGTGAGGAATATTTTGTTGGCAACCATTCTTGAGTTGTATTGCCCTTGTGTGCTGGAACAGTATCCTGTTGCCCCACGAACATAGCTTGATTTAATGTCTTTACAGCAGAACTTAGTGCTGGGTTTTGTACACTTTAGTGAATGTTTTGACATCTTTCTTTCAAAAGTGAATATCCAAAATGCCATCATAAGTAGCTTACCACCAAACCATTAGTGAAGCTGGATGATGAACTCCGGATTCATGGTGCCACCTGATGAGCTGTGACTAAATTTCGCACTGACACAATCATTTTGATGGTTAAAGAGCTCTTCAGTTGTGAAAACTTTCTCGTTAGTAAAGATAATTTTCTGATGACCGTGTAGCACTTAAGAAGGGCTCTGCATTTGTCTTTCCTCTGCTTCTTCAGTTGTGTTTTGTGGAAGCGTCCAATGCCAAGGTCAGTTCTTAGCGTTCTAGACATCGTGCATCTCGAACACATATCCTCTGCCTGTCGTAAGAGCTGACTAAAAGGGTGACCAGGTGCTCTCATTTTGGCGGTGTGGGCTGGTGACCACGGTTCCCTTGCTGGGTTTGGTATCACTTCCACTTACTTGTATCACTTTCATCTTTTCTATCCGACTTCTGAGGAGAGCAACGAGAAACTACCTCACTCCTTGTTTCACCAAGCAAGTTGGCCATGCAGTTAGGGGCGCGCAGCTGTGAGCTTGCATTCGGGAGATAGTGGGTTCGAACCCCACTGTCAGCAGACCTGAAGATGGTTTTCTGTGGTTTCCCATTTTCACACCAGGTAGATGCTGTGGCTGTGCCTTAATTAAGATCACGTCCATTTCCTTCCCACTTCTAACCCTTTCTCGTCCCATCGGTGCCAAATGACCTATCTGTGTCGGTGCAATGTAAAGCCAGTTGTAAAAAAAAGCTTGTTTTCTCTTCAGTGATACTTACACCACCTACAAGAGCTGATGGTTGAGCTGTTGAGGATCCAACCAGCCTTCAAGCTGAGTACTCAACATTGACAGTGAATTTTATGTGACGGGACTATATGCCACGTATTCCACGCTGAGCCTCAGCCAGTGAAGTTAAAAGGTAACTTCTATTTTTCTTTTTATATAGCCTGTTGGAGGGTGAAGACTAATATTGTCACCACGAGAAGGGACATAAATTTATTAATACTGCTGAACTCTCAGTATACACGAAACATTACATTTACAACTTCCCGAAATATCAAATTTTCAGATTCAGCACCACAACAGACATTCTTCAATGTGTGTGTGTGTGACAGACCTAATAATTTATTTAGGAAAATATAAAACAGTGATATTACGAGATAAAAATTCACTGTGGAATTAATCAACTAATAAATTAATAAGAAACAGTGTGCCATGTTATTCAGAACACAGGAATTTGGGACATCAATTGAACCACGAGTTACACTGAAGGACAGAGCTCGGAATATATTCCGTTCACACAGCGAACCGTTCTCCCACTTACTTGCTTTTGGATTCGGCTGACTTAGCATCGCTCAGTATGCAGGGAGGCCGTGCAGGCCTGAACAGCTGTTTGCTCGTCGCCATGACGGGGAGTGGTTTTGCTTCTCAGTCTTATTAAAGACCATCTAAACTCGTATAGCAGGCCTCAGTAATGCTCATGAATAAAGTATGTGTTATTCCATGATAACTCTGAAGCTACAAGTTGAGAATCAATACTAATCTTTTTTGTACGAGTTTCTTCAGTGAACATCAAGAAGTACCAGTTCATAACCGGACGGGTGTGATGAAGACCAGTGTTGGAAGGATTATCTATCCTGAGAACATCACCCTTCTCATCATGCAGTACTAAGAAGGAGGACCGATGCCGACAGCGTTCTAATGCCAGGAATCCAGCCTAGAAGGAAACCAGGGTTATCAAGACGTCAAAGTTAAGTCAATAATTAATAATGGTGTGTGGCCTCCGAAGACGCCTGGTGCAGGTCTTTCAATTTGACTCCGTATAGGCGACCTGGGCGTCTTTGAGGATGGGGCCCTACCCTTACTGGTCACCCCTGAGGGTGTCTCGTGTTTCTCGAGTAGTTAGTCGTGGCATAAACAGGCAGAATAAATACATGCATACGACCATCTTCGGTCAACTCTTGTACTCTTTCAAACCAGACAGTATTAGGTTTGTGAGACCTAGGAAGTCTTTCATTTTCACATTGCTCTCTTTCTTTTGATGGTACCTTCATTCTTTGAAGTGTCAAACTCTTCCATCTTCCTTCTGATTAGTGTTGATAGAGGTTGATTGCTCATTTGTACGTCCTCTTAAAAAAATACTCATCACCGCCACTCTCTCCTACTATTAAATTTTGTGTACACTGAGGGTTTTTTTTAAAACTCTTATTAGATTCTTCATCTTGCCGAAACTAATTTTTGAATAAATATATTTATAAACTGCCTGAAAAAAAATTATGTAACAGAATTTTACCTGAAAAAGAAACAATTAAAATAGAATGACATGTTTTGTTTTTGAAAGAATATCATCAGATTCTATCAAATCACACTCAAAAATATTTTGAAATGTATATCATCAATCAATAGGTCACTACTGATCTGCATTTAGGGCAGTCGTCCAGGTGGAAGATTCCCTATCTGTTATTTTCCCAGCCTTCTCTTAAATGATTGCAAAGAAATTGGAAATTTATTGAACATCTCCCTTGGTAAATTATTCCAATCCCTAACTCCACTCCCTAAAAACAAATATTTGCCCCAATTTGTCCTGTTGAATTCCAGCTTTATCTTCATATTGTGATCTTTCCTACTTTTAAAGACACCACTCAAACTTATTTGTCTACTGATGTCATTCCACACCAACTCTCCATTGACACTTCGTAACATTGATGAGAATAATGGTTTGTAACATACCGCTAAGTCGAGCAGCTCATCTCCTTACTCCTAAGTCTTCCCAGCCCAAACTTTGCAACATTCTTGTAACGCTACTCTTTTTTCGGAAATCACCCAGAACAAATTGAGCTGCTTTTCTTTGGATTTTTTCCAGTTCTCAAATTAAGTAATCCTGGTGAGGGTCCCATACACTGGAACCATACTCTGTTTGAGGTCTTCCTAGAGACTTACATGCCCTCTCCTTTACATCCTTACTGCAACCCCAAAATACCCTCGTAACCATGTGCAGAGATCTGTACGCTTTGCTTACAATCATATTTATGTGATTACCCCAAGGAAGATCTTTCCTTATATTAACACCTAGGTACTTACAATGATCCCCAAAAGGAACTTTCACCCCATCAACGCAGTAATTAAAACTGAGAAGACTTTTGCTATTTGTGAAACTCACAACCTGACTTTTAACCCGTTTATCATCATACCATTGCCTGCTGTTCATCTCACAACATTATCAAAGTCATTTTGCAGTTGCTCACAATCTTGTAACTTATTTATTGCTCTATGCAGAATAAGATCTTCTGCAAACAGCCTTATCTCTGATTCCACTTCTTTATACATATTGATATATATAAGAAAACATAAAGGTCCAATAATACTGCCTTGAGGAATTCCCCTTTTGCCAATACCTTCATTCTTTGAAGTGTCGAACTCTTCCCTCCTCCTTCTGATTAACATTATTATACTTATAATTATAAATATTATTATACCCATTAAACACTCAATAAGAACCCTACATAGTTTAGAAAGCAATTTTAATAATAATAATTTTTTTTACGAGTGACTGTGAAAAATCTTCAAAAGACGCTTGTGAAGGGTCCGCACTCCACGAGTGTGTGGGATTCTTACCCACTAAAAACTACACCCTTTTCCCACGATGTGTATCATCACCCCGGAACCGCTCTCGCATTACTTCAGGGTGATATCGTGCTTACTTTGTCTTTCAGACTTCTTCTTTCTTCATTTCTCCTTTACGAATGTTCGTATGCTTCCAAATCCTTCTTCTTCTTACGAAGGACATCCTCCACATACTCTGCCACGCAATCCCAGGATTCCTGGTTTCGTAGCATCGCAGAAATAATATTATCTGCTGTCAATTCTCCTAGTTCAGTTTCCACACATCATCTATGTATCATCTAATGGCCGCACACAAAGAAGGTGTGAAATACGTCATTGATGTCATCACAGTATATGCATGCTTCGTCACTCGCTCTGCCTACTCTATGGAGGAATTTCCGAAAGTATCCATGTCCTGTTAGAAGCTGTGTGAGGTAATAGTTTACTTCACCATGAACCCTTTCAACCCAGATATCCAAGCGTGGTATCAGTCGCTTGGTCCGTTTACCCCGAAGGGTCACTTTCCCATCTGAGTTGCCAACTCCTCATCCATTGACTGAAGGCGTGCTTCATTGCACATTTCTTTCCCAGCTCTCCTTGGGTACGCCAGATTTCTTGTCGCTCCGATGGGGATATTGCTGAGGACTGCATGTTCGAAAACCGTGCTGCATGCACATGCAATACGTAAAGCTGCTCTCCGTTGTACGGCAGCTATCCTTCTCCGATAGCAAGCAAATCTCAAGGATTCAGCCCAGATTTCAGAGCCATACAGGAGCACTGACTGAACTGTCGACATGAGAAGACGTCGTTTACTGGATTTCGTACCTTTAATATTTCCCATCAGTCTGCTAAGTGCAGTCATGTATTTTACTGCCTTATCTGTCGCTCTCTGAATATGATTCCAGAATGTGAGCTTGGAGTCAAGTGTCACTCTTAAATATTTTGTGCTCGCAGATGTTTCAATCACTAACTCTCCAACAGTCATTGGCACAAGAGTCTTGATCATTTTCCTCGTCAGAAGAACTATCTTCGTTTTGTGTTCAGCTAGTATTAGACTGTGACTCATGATCCATTCTTTTATGGGCCACATCACCTGGTTCAGTTTGATTTGAGCCATTTCAACATTACGAGCCACTATCAAGGCGGCCACATTATCAGCATAGCCCGCAAGCTTCGTGTCCTCTGGCATCTCCAAACGTAACAAACCATCATACATTATGATCTTTGGAATGTCCGCCTACGTAGCTTAATGGTTAGTGTTATTAGCTGCCGTCCTCGAGGGGCCCAGGTTCGATTCCCGGTACTGCCAGAAATTTAAGAATGGCAGGAGGGCTAGTATGTGGTTTAAATGGTACATGCAGCTCACCTCCAAGGGGGTTTGTGCCTCAAAAGAGCTGCACCACCTCGAGATGAGGACACGAGTTTGCATCTTTGGAATAATAATAATAATAATCATCATTATTGAACATGGGGCCTCTGTGTAAGAGGCAGGCACACTGCCCCTACACTGCAGGGCCGGCTACATAAATATACATTTCTGTATATTTTTGAGTGCAATTTGATGGAATGTGATGATGTTCTTTAAAGAACGAAGCATGTGATTCTATTTTTAAAAAGTTTTTTTTAAAGGTATATTTCTGTTACCATATGTTTTCTTTTTCAGACAGTTTACATATTTATTTATTAAAAAATTAGCTTCAACAGCCTGAAGAAACTAACAGTTAAAAATGAAGTGAATCAAAACTGAAAGGAAATGGCTTCAGATACCACAAAAAACTCATTGCTTTAATTGTGTAAGCTGCAGTGCCCCGGCAGACCTGGGAATGTCTGAACAGGGGTGGACAGACATACTTCCTGTCTCACTGAATGGTTTGATTGTTTGATAGACGAACATTCTGCGGTTTCCAAGCTTCTGAAGGATATCAAAGATGTTTGAAAGATAGCTTCCTACATTGTGCAGTGTTATTCCTGCGACGCGATACTCATAATCACCCTATTCCTTAATTATGTGGTACTGCATGTAATAGACTCTCTTCGGAGATTAATGCAAAATATTTACAGATGATGTTCTCCTAAGGCTGCAGGAGAAGTAGGAATAGCTAGCGATTAGTTTGTAACAGTGTTTGTGCTCAGAGAAGATGGTGGTGTTTATTGTTTTGAGATGGAGTACAAATGGTCAAGCTTAACACTAATCAAAAAGGAAGAAGTTTGCCAACTTGCACTCTCAGGACAAGAGCCTGTGTGGATTGCCCTTTTAGTGCCCTCTTACGACAGGCAAGGTGTACCGTGGATTTATTCTACTGGAGTGTGGTATATAATATAGTTCCGTATAAAGAGGGGCTGTAATTAAATGTGCGCAATAGTATTTTTGAAGCTCAATGTATTTTATAGTATTACTCATTGAAGACAATTGGCTTTCCATTTTAATCTGTAAATAGACTGAAAAAATTCCCTTTATTTAGAGCTGTCACAAGACACCACCAGCAACAATATATTCCAGAATTTTAACACTTTTTAATTTTAATTTATTCTTTAAGGGATTGAGCTGTAACCTCCAATCTTTCCACTGACAATAGAATCATCGCAACTTTCCTCTTGCATAGTCTGAGGCAACCCTCTAGGATTCTCTAGAATTTTTTTTGTGTCTATAATTCGTATATCTGTTTTTCGTACTGAAGGCGATATGCATTCTGAAGGGTTAATTCTGGGGATTTCTGGTTTGATGACTGTCAGGGTTTCTGCACCTGTAGCTGCAGTCTGTGCTGCTGATTCTATTGGGCTGCTGCAGAGAGATTCGTCTGGCAACAGTTTCAACAGCTTCTTCCTTGCGCTGTGTATCTCGGCTGCAGCTACCGTTGAATCCATCCGCTGCCTGCGCGCAGCCCATGCCTCATTCAGAGACATTTCCTCTGCGCGAGTTAAAGTATGGAAACGGCTATCCATCATCACCCAGGCTGATGTGACGACCTTGTCGATGGTATATCGAAGGGCCAGGTCGGGCTCCAACATGCATTGGGTGAGGGCCATCACCTATGACATAGGGGACCCCTTCATTAATAATGAATGCTTTTATTGCTCTATCATTACAAGTAGTGTCTAGTCATGTAGTATTTTTCAGATATAATCAGAAATAGTGAGAGTGGACATCAGATACAGAGTGGAATAGATATATGGAGTATCAATCAATCAATCAATGATCTGCATTTAGTGCTGTTGTCCAGGTGACAGATTCCCTATCAGTTGTTTACCTTGCTTTTTCTTAAACATTTTCAAAGAACTTGGAAATTTATCAAACATTTCCCTTGATAATGGTTTCCATTCCCTTATTCCTCGTCCTGTAAATGAATATTTGCCCCAATCTATCCTTTTGAATTCCAACTTTATCTTCATGTTATGATCTTTCCTACTTTTAAAAGCTCCACTCAAGCTGATTCTTCTACTTATTCCATTCCACACCAACTCTCCGCTGACACCTTGAAACATACTACATAATCATACATTCATATATTTAGTACACTTATCCCACCTCGTCAGTACATTTAACAGTTTATTGCCATTAACATCCTTACTTGTTTCGAGAAGCTTCAATTGCTCTCTTCCTCAGCAGCGTAAATTACCAAAATATTCTTTGACTTGTTACTTACATGGACTATTACCGTGTGTTGCACAACATTAAATTGGATTTATACATCATATATACAGGTAATAATAAATTATATACTGTTAATTAAGTGTTCTTACATTAAATAAACTCTTATTAATATACTACAGCATATGTGTCATAACATAACCTCACACACAACACACAAATAATAAGACCACAATTTATTCCAAATAAAGTCCGTACATAACTACATTAATAATAATAATAACAACACCTGAGTTTTTGACACTTCGGGGAACACCAAGACGCTCCAACTCGTCTCTTGCATGATGCCGAGTCTCCCCCAGAATCCGAACGAGACTCGTGCGCCGTGTCGTTCACGACGAGGGATTTATCCGAAGACTTACCCTCTGGGGTGTGTTTCTTGAAACATTGTGCCATCATGCTTCTTGACTTGACTTTGTTTTGGATGGGTAACCATCCTTTTACAACTAGGGTTGCTAGCCCTAGAGGTTGCCTCAAGATGTTTTCTGGCTTCTGGTCATTTACCAGTCTTTGCCGTAACCCTGGCAAGGGACCAGTTTTTTTTTTTTCCACGGTGGTATTTTATTTCCCTACTACCCTCTGACTCTGCTGGCGCCAGAGCCAGCGAGCTTCCCCAATTGCAATGGGACGCGCCCGATGGAGGTAACTGGTAAATTCCCAAAACCACAATTCCCTGGTTTAGAAATACCAAAGAAGACCTGCAAATGCTACATATCTCAGCTGAAGACGCCCTTAACAGAGATTGTCAATATTTTCTTGCGGAAGCAAACGGGCTAAACTGAGACGAGTAACCGAAGAGAAGACACGGTGCCCCTTGGACAGAGGAGCGTAAGCAGGCCCACTCACAAAGAATGAGGGAAATTTGGGCTCTAAAGAAGGCCAAGTTCAGTGTCAAATGCAACAAGACTTAACGTGGTCCTTGATGGCCCCAGCGAATTATATCTATCTATCTATCTATCTATCTATCTATCTATCTATCTATCTATCTATCTATCTATCTATCTATCTATCTATCTATCTATAATAATAATAATAATAATAATAATAATAATAATAATAATAATAATAATAATACCTATTAATCAAGCTCGATAGTTAATTATTTACCCATGGGTTAGAGAATTGTTTCCGTGTTATTCTAGTCCATTACACTTGCATCAAGCTTCTTGGATTTAACCCCATTTGACTTGTTTTATTAAGATATCTGGAATGTTACTATGTTCTTATCTAACAGTGTCTTGTAAATAGCTGAGGATGGCCGTCATATTGGCCAAAACTAGTACTATTCAATGAAAAATTGTGCATTGATTAGGTGGTTAAATAGAGGCTTTTATTAAGAAAAGTATGTCTCCTGCAGGCCTAGTTTCCATCTTAGGCCACAGAGATTTTCGGCAACACAAGAACACATTGGGGGGCTTTTTACGAGGTAAGAGTAAGGATTGGAACTCTTCATCTTCTCCAGTTGTACTTCGTCTTAAAACAATAATAGCCACCCTATATTGATAAGGCACAAGCCCCTTTGAAAATCGGTGAATCCTATGGATCCTCACTATCAAAATGAACATAAGAACAACTTTTCAGGCAATACTTTATTTAATTTAAAATGATTGTCTCATTTAGTGTATAACATATATGAAGTATGAATGAAGTAAACAATTTTAACCAAAAATTATATTTGTCTACCTTTATCATGCAATAATTAATTCAAAAATGAAATACATTATTCAAGTGCAAACTTATCAAAATAAAATAAGTCTTTAGTTTTGCTTGGAGGTTGGTTTCAATGAGAACATCGTTGTTTGGCAGGATAAGAAGATGAAATTGTGGAATGATCTTTAACAAGGAAGCATGCAATGTCAACTTTGACATCCAATAGATTTAGACTATTTTTGTGGCAAATATTTCATATTACCAAATTCATATTTTGCACATTTATAGTATCCAACAGGTTACAAATTAAAATATTTATAACTCATATATCTATGAATGCAGGGTGTAAAGGTACTCATCCACGATGCAACTAAAATGACATACAACTTCGATTTACCCAAGAAAAGTTGAGTGGCTCCGTGTAAACAGTCATGCAATTTGTAAAGTTGCACGTGCCACTTGAATCTAGCGCAACTTCCAAGTTGCGTGGAATGTCAAAAAAAGTGGCGTCGTGCACACAGCGAAAGTTGCACCACCTCAAAGTGGCAAAGGTGCTCGGCTGGACGCTCGTTGAGGCTAGCCCAGTGCAGCCTGGTTGGCGGGCAGCTTACATAGCGAGCATACATCACAGTGAAGTGAGAGAGCGAACACACTTTGCAGGAAAGCGAGGGAGCATTGCCGTTCTATTGTGATTATGCAGCTTACCTCCACTACTCACCAAAGTGGTAATTAGGATACATTATTCAAAATGAAACTCTATAATTGCAGCAAATAACTGACCTTATCAAGTTATTCCAGTTTGATATATACTGTGCGTAATATAAACAGTCAGTTTTATTTTCTTATATTTATTCATTCAAAGACTAATGACATGTTATAATTTTTGTGTTACAATCTAAAAAAGTACAGGGTTCAAGCGTACAAGCTACGATTTACAATTCCTTGGATGGGAATGACAGTGTTTTAATAAAAACAATTCCTGTTATTTGTTAAGCAAAAAGTAATATAATTAAACAATGCAACAATGATTTTGTACAGTGTTGTAGAGTTATGTGACTTTCCCTGTTCACTGAATTTCTGAAAATGGTATTTAAAATTTAACAGGCATCCTGTGCCTTCAAGTAAATAACCTCATTGATTTTATTCCCGGTAAGCATGATAGTATTGTTGGTGAGTTTATCAGATAATTTAAAACCAAACCACCACAAGCCACAGCCTATCCTCATTAACTCTTAAAATGTAGTAGTGAAAATTGTAATTCATTACGTACATTATAAAAATATTTGAGGTTGAACTCTTTATTGTATCCAGTCAAAATACATAAACTGCAATGAATATACACCGACTTAGTAAATGTCATGGGATAGTCACCTAATAGCATGTGGGGCCTCCTCTGGCCCTGCGAACTGCAGTGAGACGCCGTGGAAGTGAGTCGACAAGTCCCTGGTAGTCCTCTGGACGCAGCTGACACCAAATTGTTTGCAGAGCGGCCGCCAATGCTGGTCTGTTCGTGGGTGCAGGATCCATGGCACGGAGCCTGCGTTCCAGGACATCCCAGATATGATTGATAGGGTTCATATCGGGGCTCTTGGGTGGCCATGGCAGTCATTGGACCTCCGCTGCATGTTCCTGGAACCATTCCTGGGTGACGTGGGAGCGATGTGGTGGCGCGTTATCATCTTGAAACTCCGTAGAACCGCCTGGGCGCTGGAAGGCCAAAAATGGGTGGAGATGGTCTCCGAGCAGCTCAACATACCGCATACCATTCAAAGTCTCTTCCAGAACAACTAGGGGGCCCATTCCATACCAGGAAAATGCACCCCAGGCCATAGCAGAGACACCAGCTCCCTGGACCACACCTTCGAGGCAGGCGGGATCCATCGCTTCATGTGGTCTGCGCCATACACGGTGCCTCCCATCGGCATGGTGCAGTTGAAATCTTGATTCGTCCGACCATATCACGTTACGCCATTGTTCCAGTGTCCATCCCTGGTGACTGGCGACAGATGCGCCTCGTTGTGCCCAATGACGTTGGGTTAACAGTGGCACCCGTGTGCGGTACCGGCTCCCATACTCCATAGAACCCATGTTCCTACGGATTGTCCACTAGGAGCCGTGTCTGGTACGGCCTATGTTGAATTGAGCCGTGATTTGTTGCACGGTTGCCCGTCTGTCACTATTGACAATCCGTCTCAGATGTCGCTGGTCACGGTCATCGAGGGTGGCTGGACGGCCGGTCGTTCGTCTGTTGTGGACGGCGACACCCGCATTCATCCATTCACGGTACACCTTGGACACGGTTGTTCGTGTGAAGCCGACCACACCACTTCCGAAATCGCAACTCCCATCCGTCGGGCACCGACCACCATACCCCGTTCAAACGGTGTCAGCTCACGACGACGTTCCATGTTACACCTGTCACATGCACAGCCACTGCTCACAAGGTCTCCTATACAACTGCCGCTGGCACAGGGGGCGTGTGGTGCGCAGGCAACACACCTGCGCATCAGTGCTCCACTATCCCATGACATTTGCTCAGTCAGTGTAAATAACTTATTTCTTACAACGTAAATTGAAAATGATGTGGATTTCTGCCCTCTTTCTTTCATTATTTTGTGCCTCCATTGCAAACTTGGGTATCACAGCAGTGATTGAGAGTGACTGGGAGAACTTCGCCCAACCATCACGGCTTGTGACATAGACACGTCACTGTGGTTGAATAACATACGCTGCACTCATCGCCTGCCAGCCCGCCCACTTACAGTGCTGGGCGCCTGCGGGACAGAATGCCCAGCTTGAACACCTCTGGTTTAGATCATTTTTGTGGCGTAACTTGCTCACGTGTTTGTCTGCTGTGACATTATATTGGCATTTGAGAGGTTCATACTCTGAAATACATTAATAAATGAAAGTAAGTGCATACATGTATATTATTAGTTGCAAATTAAATATAACCAGTATTATATGTGGAATAGTGCATGTTGGTATCCGCAATAGATATAGCAGTGTTTGATAGCTGTCGCCTGTAGTAAAACGAAACAAAATGTAGGAAATTACAATATGCTAAAAGAAATGACACCTTTTATGTACTGTATAAAAAGCATGTTTTTAAAATCAGCTTACTTGTTTCTAAATATCTCATTGTCAACACAAGGTGATGTAGATTTTTCATTAACGTGTCTTCCTTTTGTGTTAATGGCGCTACTCTTCTCGGCAGGTATTCAATGGCAACATTCTTAGGAAATTGTTATAGAAGACTTTGGTCTTCCATGTACAATTCCTGTAGCAAGTTATTCACAACTCCACAATTGTTTAAGACCTAAAATCGTTCACTTACCCAACTTTTCCGTTTTGCTCTTTCTCGTTTTTCTCTTCGTCGCCGTAATAACATCTGTGATAAACAAGGCGCCGATAATACTTTGTGAGAAGACGTGTTGGCTACCATTAACATTCACATCCAGGAAAGGTTGTATGCGCAAAAACTTGCACCACTTAAGTAGCGCGGTGTAAACACTTGGTGCAACATTTCTTTGCATGTGCAAGATTTTGAGCTTTAGGCTGGTTTCACACCAAGGAAGTCTTTACAAGTCAATCCAGTCACGTCTGGGTATACCTAGGTCCGTCAAGGCCAAGCCCGTCTAGTTAAGTCCTGTGGTTTCAAACCAAGCACGTCCAGTCCAGTCACATCCCTCGAAGGAAGGACAAGGTGTGGATAGAATTCAGTTTCCCTTCTTCCTTGGAAATGGATGGTTAGCTAGTTAAATTTACAGTTTTGCACCGGATAGTTCGCCGAAAAAAAGCAAGATCGCAATTGTGGTTTCATCCGATTAATGTCAGGAGGGATATATATGGTGCTTTCTATCATTTGTTTCCCGACTTGCTGAAAGATCCGTTCAAATTTTATAATTTTTTTCCGAATGAGATATGAAATTTTTGTGAAGCTTAATGACCTGGTTCGGAAGGAAGTTGAAAAGCAACGCACTAATTATGGAAAGGCCATACAACCAGAGCTTCGGCTCGCAATATTTTAAGGTAAGTTAACACAAATACTATTTTAATGCAAATTAGTATTTATTACACCACAAAAAATTAATTTCAATACCAATTATTTTATTTTAATTTAATTATAATTTATAAATATTATAATGAAATGAAATGTCGTATGGCTTTTAGTGCCGGGATATCCCAGGACGGGTTCGGCTCGCCAGGTGCAGGTCTTTCTATTTGACTCCCCTGGGCGACCTGCGCGTCGTGATGAGGATGAAATGATGATGAAGACAACACATACACCCAGCCTCCGTGCCATTGGAATTAACCAATTAAGGTTAAAATCCCCGACTCGGCCGGGAATCGAACCCGGGACCCTCTGAACCGAAGGCCGGTACGCTGACCGTTCAGCCAACGAGTCGGACAATATTATAATGATATTAACTTACTTACAATGCACAGACATTTAAGAAAATTGTATAAAAGAAAAAGAAAGTAACTACTTTATTTTTGATAACAACCGAGTTCAAAGTAAGTGCTTTATTACTCAGGAGGTTGTTGTTGTTGTTGTTCATAATAGTGTTGTGGAAAGAGGGACAATTGCTCTATGTGTTGATCTTGCAAATTGCCAGTTTCTGTGTAAGTACTAGAGGTCGAAGATTGGAATGATTTGCAGGAAGGTGAAGGATGGACAATTCGCTGGGGTTTGCGCAGAAGAAGTTGAACTTCTTCGACTTTAAAACACAAGTTCTCTTTTAAGTTCAATTGTTTGATTTGTGGCAGTAAACTTTTGAAATATAATAGATCTGGGTCGTTATTGTCTCCAGCAGCCGACGATAATTTTTCTAATTGTTCTAAATATCGCCTATCTCATCTTCAGAAGTGGTTTGCTTCCGTTTCTTCTCTCTTGACGCGGTAGTTTCAGCAGCAGACCTTGAATTTCCTGGTCTGACTTGTAGTTGTGGATCACCTGAGGTATCACAACTGGCATGGATTTCTGTAGGAGTCACACAGTTATTGCTTGCTACTTGCAAATTTCTAATTTCCTGGGCAGTTCCAATCATCCCTGTCTCTTCACTTTCGATTTTGTCTGGAACGTTTCCTTTGCTTTCCCTCATTCGAAAGCTTTCATCCAAAAATGACATCACAGGGAAGAATGGCCAACTGACTTGTGTCCTGGTTGCCTCAGACGATGAAATTGCCGTCTTTAGCTTACGCCGCTCCCTCATGAAATTGCTTCTTAGGATTTACCATTTGGTTTTCGCCTCCACATCTGGAACAATGATATCAATCAATAAAGATAAACATGAAGTAATAAATCTAAAAATAAATATTTTTTCATTATTTAGTTATTTTATTATATTATGTATTGTATTAGTTTCAGTTACCATTTTAGTTGTTTTTTTAAATATTTTAATGGCTAGTACTAGCTTTATTACCTTATATTTGATATTTTCAGATATTTGGCAACTGGGGAAAGTTTCACATCCCTCAGCTATACCTTTCATGTGGGGGTGAGTGTATGTATGGCTGGCCAACGTCTCAGGACTGGCTCAAGATTGCAGAATCATTCAGTGAAATGTGTCAAATTCCTAACTGTATTGGCAGCATAGATGGGAAACATTGTGCTATTCAATGTCCTCCACGAGCAGTAATCACAAACATTTTCACTCACTTGTTTTAATGGCCATTGCTGACAAAAAGAGCAACTTTATAATGATCGATGTTGGAGGTTATGGTCGAAATAATGACAGCAGCGTTTTCAGTGAAGTCGTCTATGGGAAAGGCATTTGTACGCAACAAACTACATATCCCTAGTCCTCAAGAAATACCTAAAACAAATGTGACAATCCCATTTTATTTAGTTGGTGACGAGGCCTTCCCACTTCACTCCAATTTAATGAGACCGTACGTGAGAAGACAACTGGAATTTTCTAAACGCATATTTAACTACAGGCTTTCCGTTGCACGTCGCTCTGTTGAATGAGCTTTCGGCATACTGACAAAACAGTTTGGTATTTTCCAGAAACCAATTTAAACTAATGTAGAATTGACCGAGGCGTCAATTCAAAGTGCTTGTGTTTTACATAACTATATTCGACACAAAATGAAGGGGATAATGTGTTCAAAAATTGATTTCTTGAAGATAAGAGAAAAGTGAACGAGCTTCCCGCTATCCCTCCAACTTGCGATCAAAGGGGTACTTGTGAAGCCATGAAAATCAGGGAATCATTGACAAACTATTTCATCTCGCCAGCAGGATCTGTGCCTTAGTGAAATGACCACATTGGTCACTAAATTGTGTCAGTTTGTTTAATCTACATTTTATTTTTCCAGTTTAAAAACACTAAAAACACAGACGTGAATTATGAAAGGTATTGTTAAAAATAATATTTGAAATAAAGGGTATTATTAAATTTTTTTTTTTTTACTCACCAGAAGTTTTCAGCTGATCTCCTATATCCTTCCAAATGGCAGCTATCATATCACTGTTGCGGTGATTTGGGTGCACCACATTGTAAAGCTCCTCTCGTTCTCTCACTAGTTCAATTAGTTTTTTGCAATCCATTTTTCCAGATCCATGCACAAAACAAAAGAAGGAAAAAATGCTAAATAACTACACTGCTCAGAATGTGACTCGTGTTGTTAAAGCAATGAGACTGGACTGGACTGACACATCAGATCAAGCCGGTTTGGTTCCCCTTCCACTTGACGGGACTGGTTTAATCTTGACTTGACTGAGACGTGGTCTGTGTGAATGAAATATAGCTGTGGGTGCCTAAAACAAAGGGAGATTTCCGTGTTGGATTTTCCTGTTGACGGACTAGATGTGATTGGACGGGCTTGACGTGACTGGACGTGTTTGGTGTGAAACCAGCCTTAGGCATTGAATGCTGGAGTAGTGACAAAGGAGGACATCATCAACCCTTGGATACTCGCATGGGGTACAGGTGTAGCCCAGTTATTTGTTTTGTTGTAGTACAAAGTATATTCGTTGCCAGGAATGTTGATACTCTCTATAGCTGCCTGTCAATGCTGCATTTACGAGGCGAGTGTGTTTCCGGCTTGACTAGGCACGCCATTTAAGTGTCAGATGAATTAGAAGTGGTCTGGGCTACAATAGTAGCCCGTGCGAGCATTGCTGTTTTAAGTGCTGACAATGACAGAGCAAAGGAAACGTCGCTGCATAGGCGGCCAAGTAGATGACTTTCGAATCAGTCAGTGGTCAGATGAAAGTTGTGATAGTGACGATAGTGAACAGGATATACTGACACACGAAATAGACCAAGCTGAATCTGAAGAAGGTGCTAGCAAATGATAACCACAGTGACAAATATTTATATAGGTGAATTATGAGACAAGATTGAACGTGAATGTGACACAAAATTTACCGATACTGCAGAAATAAGTGCTTTGATAGAGTGCTAAAATTACCTAAAATGCTCACAGACACACTAAGACAGTTTTTTAACCTGATATTATTTTTATTTATCTACCATACAAATATGTTCTATTGTAGGTATTTGGGTATAGATATAAATAAATTTTAAAGCTGTAATTCTTTTATTTCTGTTTCCATGGTAGATTTCCCTTAGTGTGAATGCAATCAAATTTTTCTTCAAGAGTTTTTATTTTCTCTTCTCATCAAAAGAAAAATCTACATATGGTCTTCAAATTTGGCTTAGAATATTTATATATACTACTATTTAAGATATTTTTACCAAAGAAACTGAAAAATAGCTTGTACGAGTCATTCAGATTGAATTTTAGTTTGGGCTACGTATGTAGCCCGCGCGAGTAACGCTGCATCTATTCCTGGCGCGAGTGTCCGAGGGTTAAGGTAAGGTCCATGTTTCAAGTTTCTAAGTATTTAAACAGAAACAAAAATATTTTTTTCTAAATAGCCCCTATTTGAGAGTGATTTGATAGAATCTGATGATGTTCTTTCAAGTTGTTTCTTTTTCAGATGTAAAACTGTTACCATATGTTTTCACTTTCAGGTAGTTTTATATATTTCTTTACTCAAAGTTAGTTTCCACAGTCTGAAGAGCCTAACAGTTACATATTAACTCATTAGCGCCATGCGTTGCTATATGGCAACGCCTTTCACGCCTTTTTCTTTTAGTACTGTTGTCAACAAGAAAGAATCTGGAAGACTGTATTGTCATCCGACAGAGTTTGGAGAATCAAGTAATCACGTTTATTTCATTTTAAAATCTATTTTTGTGACACAAAAAGTGTGGACTGTTGGTTATTTTGAGATTCCCACAAAATGGCTGCTGGCTATGCGTAAGAAGGATATCAAATTTATATATGAAGTTTGATTAAATTATGTTTACAGTAGTGTTGTGCACACTTCATTATATGTATATGTTGTAAGCATTTGAAATAGTACGGGCCCACAATGCCGTAGCAGTGCTTGTTGAATCATTAGCGTTGCCATATGATATTTTTGTGGAACCGCCAGATGTAAGTGTACTTACAGGCAAGGACTCCTGATGATGAAGATGACGGTATGCACTAGCCATGCGTCTTGGTAGGTGCGCTATTTACCAACTGATGAGCCCATTTAGCATGCTGGGGTGAAACGCTGGCAACCAGGAATGAGTTAGCTGGAAAATTTATGATGTCCAATAATGGACTATTTATAATGGTATGATGATGATGGCAGGGTTATTGATAATCTCAGCTCTCAACAATTACGTTCCAATGCTGAAATGAAGCTTGTAAATAATCGAAAGAATTGGGATTAATTACAACTGTGAAGGTGTGTTATTAGAGGAGGAAGTGCCTTTTTTGTCTACTGATACAAGATCCGTTTAAATTTATGAAATTGCAGAAGAGGAATAACTGATAGAGAAAAGAATAAATCAAATTACAAACCAAGATGGACCGAAGGGGCTGATTTTGATATAGGGCAACTGTTGACATTTCCAGAGCCTAATTATAACAAGTACCTATCCAGAACTGTTGTTGATATTTTTGAATTGTTTGTGCTGTGTGCAGTGCATTGTTGTGGTGGACAAACCATTCTCCTGTCTGCCACAAATTGTATCTTTTTCGACGAACACTGTTGTGCAATCTTTTAAAAACTTCCCAATACTCCCAAAGGTTTGCACGTTGTTCACTTTCAACTTGCCATCATAAAAAACGAAACAAGAACAAAAAACAGCACTAGCAAAAACAATCACTACAGATGAACAGAACAAGCCAGGTCAACAACACAGGCGGCACTGAACTGGCAATGAGTTGCGCTATACATGCCTAGCGGCAGAAATGCATACTACACAAAAAATTGGTGCAGTAATCTGACTTTCCCTCACGCATAATGACTTTAATTGTTCTGATCTGCCAATTTTAATGCATGTTAAATATAACTAAAAAATGTTTATAATTTGATAAGGCCAATTGAATGCCTTTAATGTCCAATTAAGATATATTTTATGAAGAATTTTTTACAAAACTCAATGCTGTAATCAACCTTTATGCGTATATTCTTCTATATAGTGGTTGCTTTTAATGACAAAACAAGTTGAAGTATTTCAAGATTGATTTCATAGGACTTTAGTGTTTTCTGTAGACTTTATATTTTAGTTTTCAAGGCTGAAGAAGGTCCAATGGGGCTGAAACATGTACCATTCATGTGAATTTACTTAAGGGGAGTACAAAAGGTAGTATTGGTAAAAAAAAAAAATGTTGATTTTTAGTTGTATTATAGAAGATTATTATTTGGAGTTTCCTCTTTAATTTGATGTATATTTCAGTGATTTTAGATGCCTGAAAGTATTTATATGTTACTGCACAAGCCATTTCTCCAGATTTCCTGAGTTAAGAGAAGATATCTCGTGAAATATTTGCTGTAGAAGGCAGCGATATTTGTTGATTTATAGTAAACATCCTGCTGCATAAGTTGGCTGCATTGGATATCACTTTCTTTCTGGTGTTTATGTAGTAAGAAACATGGTAGTGTCCACATCTTGTAAGTGGCATTACACCTTCAAGTGTGATTTCTGAGAAACTACTTTTTTTTTTGCAAATGTTTCCCCTTTTTCTCAGAAACAACTTAAGGTAGAGTTCTGAACTTTTTAACTCTCATTAACAGCATTATTGTTTTTATATGGATCTACAATGGTAGAGATACCATGCATAGTTCGATCATGAATATCTTTTTAAAAATAAATACATTTAAAAATGTAAGCACCTGATTTTGAAAATCCATATCCTGATTTCTAATAAAGATAGAACCAAGAAAATAGATCAATAAATGTACCAGATATGATTCTATATCTTAACAAAATTTTGTTCTGTTTCCTTGGACAGTTCCTGAGAAACTGGGATGTAAATCTGTTGAATTTATCTTTACCAGAATAAGCCTTTGATACTCCCCGTAAAGTTTCCTTTAAGAAACATTTTGTTATATTGACCAAGTTGGCATAATTATATTATATTTTCTTTAAATCAGTTATAGTCAGCAAATCTCCCTAGCCTCGTGTGCTCATGAATATCGTAGATACAGGTACTCTACCAGTGCATTATACAAATTCCAAAGGTGCGTGGTTCACCCCAGAAATCATAATGGACTGGTTTTTAAAACGCTTTGTTCCTGAAGTGCAACGATCCCAAATCGAAGATCTAAAGATTGCACCTAATGAAATTAAGAACGTTTTGCGTGTTGACGATGCTTCAGCAAGTTCAACTGAGAAGATGTGTAGCAGTGATGGCAAAATGAAGTGCCTGGCATTGCCTCCCAGTACCATCTCGCTTATCCAGTCAATGGACCAAGGTGTTATATGACATGCAAAAGATTGTACAAAAGGAAGTTTCTCGTTGAAGTGATGGTGGTACTGAAGGAACATCAGGACAAAGAAGAAGATACATGAGGGCAAAGAACATTGCAGAACATTTGCACCTACAACATAAAGTTAACCCAAGCTACCAGATCCAGACATAAGAAGATATTACTCATGATTTCCTGTCTCCTACCACCAAGGATGAGACCATGGACAAGGAGAAAGAAGATCAACACTTGTCTACTGCAAGCTGAAAATGTCAAATGCTCTTGAAGCTCTGGACATGCTTATTGGTGTTATAGAACTAGACTTCATATCCTTAACTACAGCCATTCTATAGACTCTTGAAGACTGCACAGGAGATAATTGTTTGCTGGCAAAACAATAACTTTTCACAAAAGAAGCTTGACAACTTTTTCAAACGTATCAACATGGTGGCAGACCAATCACCATCGTGCTCTTATAATAGGCCTACGAAATCAGAATTTGATTTATGTACATTATGCAGAAGGCTAGTAGTGTACTGTATCAGTTCCAGTATACCTAGCTGTGCTATTTGTGTTTCTGTGTTACAGTACCTGGTATGTGTTGATAACCTTGTTTCCTTAAATTTCAGTACAATATTACTACTATTTAGGTTATGTTCTCCATTAATGTGCAGAAAACCAATGTACTCTCACAGCCTGTACCTGGATCGAAGCTCCCATCTTTCAATATCTCCATTGTGGATACTCCACTGGAGCAAGTCAACCACTTTTTATATCTAGGAAGTATCCTCTCAACAAATGGTAACTGCTCACAAGATGTTGATACGAGAATTGGTGCTGCCCACTTAGCATTTGGACGTTTATCCCGCCGTGTCTTCATAAATAAGGACCTTACAATGTATACCAAGATCATGGTTTACCATGCTGTTGTCATATCAACTCTGCTTTACGGTTATGAATCGTGGACGCTCTACCGTCAGGATATCAAAAAGCTAGAGTGCTTCCATCTGCAAAAACTTAGATCCATCTTGAACATGAAATGGGGAGGACCGGGTCACCAACCTTGTAGTTCTTGAGAAAGCACATGCTATAAGCATTGAGGCTACCATCATTAACCACTGTCTCAGATGGATAGGGCTCGTCCATTGCACGAATGAAACCAGGCTTTCTCATCAACTTCTATATGGTGAACTCTGTTCCGGCACAAGACCTCATCGAGCCCCGTTGAGGCATTTCAAGGATCAGCTAATGCATACTATGAAAAGAGCTAGAATGAACACTCAATCCTGGGATGTGCTTACTGAGAATCTTACACTCCGTTTCTACACCAGTTTTAGTGTTTGAAGAGGAACAATGGCGATGTGACGAGGATAAACGACAAGCACAGTTCCGCCCTCCCCCAACCATTTCATGTGATCTGTGTGGGCGTATGTTTCATGCCAATATTGGGCTACTAAGTCATATGAAACATATTCACAAAGCTTTTTGAGTGTGAAAATGTAAACTGCTGAAGAATATGTTTACTCGGATACGAGTTGCAGCCGACGAAGATGACCATGGAAGGTTATGTACGGTATAGGTTTTAATTTCTTAGGCACAGCTTATTTCCCTTCGATAAACATGGACTTTCCATGACTCGGACAGATCTCCACCCACTTTAGTCAGAGTTTTCAAGAGTTAACTGTACTTAGGTTCTTTTTTTTTGCTAATGGCTTTACGATGCACCGATACATATAGGTCTTATGGTGACTATGGGATAGGAAAGGCCTAGGAGTTGGACGGAAGTGGCCATGGCCTTAAGTAAGGTATAGCCCCAGCATTTGCCTGGTGTGAAAATGGGAAACCACGGAAAACCATCTTCAGGGCTGCCGACTTAGGGTTCTTAGAAAGCCCTGACCAAGGTTTAAAATGACGTTATATACGAGGAATATGCATACATGTTTGTGGCTCTATAAATCTGTGGTGAGACCTGCGATGCTTTATAGTGCAGAAACTTGGCCGATCACAAAAGTCCAAGAGAGAAAGATGGAAGTGGCAGAAATGAGAATGTTAAGACGGCTGAGTGGAGTTAGAAGAAAGGACAGAGTAAGAAATGATTACATCAGAGGATCAGTGAAAGTGGGACCTGTAGGAAAGAAGGTTCAAGAGAAGAGGGGAGGACTATGTGGGGAAAAGAATTGGAAACCCAGAAAATGAAGGGTCAAGGAAGAGAGAAAGACCAAAAATGAGATGGAAAGACAAGGTAGAAGGGGATCTAAGAGAAAAAGGCAGGAAGAGTGAAGAAGCATTGGATAGACATTTATGGAAGAGAAGAATCTAACAAAGCAACGCTTATCCTACGTCATGTGGGAAAAGGCTGAGATAAAGAAGACGAATGCGTACATGTTTGTCGTATTAAGCAAGGCTGAAAAACACGTTCTTTATGCAGATGGTGGTGGCCGTCATCATTTAAGCATTAAGTCTATATGGTCTGACATCGTTGTAAGCTGGCTCGAGTCCCATTGGTGGAGAAAACTTTCACCATCAGAATGTTGGCTGGCTGGATAGGAGAAGTGGTGCTAAACAATTTCTAATCACTAGATTGTATGCCAAAAGCTTGGATTCAATTACAAACCTCTTCACAGTGTTCATATGAAATGAGGACATATGATGCTGTTGTTGGTGATTTGTTCATCGGATTGGGACGTTAAGCCTCAAGTAGACCCCTTGGTGTTATTCGACAGGAATAGGCTATGTGCCAACACTGGGTTTCACCACCTGCCTACCTCATTAACATCATCATCCCACATCGAGACGCGCAGGTCAAATAGAAGGACCTACATCGGGCGAGCCAAACGTATCCTCACACTCTCCCGGCACTAAAATCCGTGTGATAAATGTAACATGATGAATATATTTGTACCACAGAAGAAGTGTGGTTCAAACTGATGTCGCTATATCAGAGTTCTATTCTATTAGAACAGGAGCAATGTGCGATCTTAAAATCTTGAAAGAAACATCCAGAATATGTAATGGGACATTATTCTTTAATATTCACTTCTAATTTCAACAGGAACATAATCAGAACACCATAGATTTACTCTTCTTTCACAGTGCCAGCAGCTTTAATTTTTGCAATTAATTTCTCTTTGTCCTTGGCGGCATTAGTGGATACTACTTGGATGGACTCTGACATAACACTTATTGGGTGAGCAGGTACTTCCTTAATGACCGTAATAGCCTCTGTCCCTGCAGCTACAGCCTGAGCTGCCATTTCCACCTCGTGTGTGATACCGTTGTCACCTGGAAGACCCTTCTTTTTGTTGGTTTGGTTATGCTGCAGCACTGCAGCCATCTTCTGCCTGCGATCATCCTTTGCCTGCTGCAGAGAAAACTGTTCTCCTGGAGTCAAGATCAAGAGACGGGCATCCATAGCTACCCAGTCCGAGCCGAGAATCAGCTCCAGGCGAAACCGCTTGGTGATGTCGGGCTCCAGCATGTTGGTGACCAGGTACTTCACCTACGACATCAGACCAGAGGGTATAAACAAGTATCAAGATCCATGACAAACTGAATAAGAATCTTTATGTTACTGTAATAATAGTACAGATTGTCAGCCCTTAGGCTAACGTGATGTAGCTCTCCATACCACCCTCTCTTGGGCTGCATTTTATCTCTATAAAACGTTTGATGACTGCATCTATATTACTCCATCTGTCATCTTCATTTTCTCATATGTTCTTACATCACTCAAAACTAAGTAAAGAGTCTTGCATGCTGCAAGATACATTTTCTTAACCTGAAAAATTTAGCCAAATTGCCTTCTTTTTATTACTTTAATCCATTCCCTCTTTGATTATAATCCCATCTGTGTATCTCATATTTAGCATTCTTACATAGGACTACAGTCCGAAGGTTTCTGTTCTCCTTCTTAATGCATTTTCTTCTGGTGCCATCTCCTCACAGAAGATTGGCGACAACCATGAAGTAATTTTTCCTATTTTGTCCTTTTCCATATGAAATTTGCTGTATCATGGATACTGATCAACTGTCGGAGGTTCCATGACCATGTTTCCCTTCCGTCTTGTCTTTTATGATCAGCTGTATCAGACTGTATTTGTTGCTTCATAAGATGTGACAGAAATAGGCTACTCTCCCGAGTTCTCACATGATTCCCTCGTTAGTGATGTGGTCTATCCCCCATTCTGGGATTCATCCACATTTCATTGGCCTGTATTGATGAAGTCTTAAGTGTCCACTGTAAAGCAGCACCAGTAACACGTAACATTTCACGACACGCTGATGAGTTTCGATTTGGAGCTCACAGTGGCACATAAGATTTTCAGAAGCACACTTTCTGATTTTGATTTCTATCCCATTCTTGTGTTAGCTACTTGAAATACAACCTGTGACAATAAAGTTCGGTGAATAGTCCTGTACTACCAACATGGATGAACAATGCACGACAGTGACCTTACTGTCCTTCGAAATAGTCCCCTCCTATAACTATGCACTGCTGAGATTGGTGATACATGTCCTGGGAACTTTGCAAGAAGGCTTCCTTTGGGATGGTGTTCGAAAGCCTTGTTACGTTTTGTTGGATGTCGTCAAATCTCTTTCCTTTCCAAGCGAGTTTGAGTCGTGGGAATAGGAAGAAGTCTGGAGGATTGAGATCTGGCGAGTATGGGGGATGTTCAAGTTGCACCACCCTCTTTTTTACCATGAACTGTTTGATGATATTTGCTGTGTATGGGCGAGTGTTGTTGTGGACAAAAAATCATGAACCTTGTTATGCGTACTGGGGTCATACCCTGCGTAGACGTTTCATGGAATGGGTCAAAATTTCAATGTACCGTGCAGCATTCAGCTTCATTCCCTGTACTACCAACATGGATGAACAATGCACGACAGTGACCTTACTGTCCTTTGAAATAGTCCCCTCCTATAACTATGCACTGCTGAGATTGGTGATACATGTCCTTGTGGATAATGCCTTGACTATCGAAAAGGGGTTTTGATGCGTGACTTTTCGGCTCTGAACTTTTTCCGACGAGGGGATCCTGGAGAACGCCATTCAATGCTTTGCCATTTCATTTCAGGGTCATACCTGAGATACCAGGTTTCATCCTCAGTGACGATACAGTTCAAGAAATTTGGTGTCGCATCCACCGTTTCAACAAAATCCTGTGAAGCCTCTAAACGTGCCTGCTTCTGATCATCAGCCAAATGATGTGGCACAAGACGAGAACACGTTTTCCTCTTCCCTAACTTCTGGGTAACGATTTGTTGCATGGATTCATGGTTAATCTGCAGTTCATCTGTTATCATGCGCACTGTTAATTGCCGATCGTTCTTGATTAATGTCCTCAACTTCTCAATGTTTTCGTCACTGACAGCTGTCGCCGGTCTTCCGCTATGGGGTTTGTCAGAAACACTTTCCCAGCCTCCTCGAAAACAGGTGAACCACTCGTACTCGCACTTCAAGGACAGTGCTTGATCTTCATGAACATGTACCAGCATCGCATCCGTTTCTTTCGGTGTCTTGCCAAGCTTAAAACAAAACTGTACATTGATCTTTCGGTCGTTCATGTTCCTGTTCACAGTTCAGAAGCAACGCACTAAACACGCACTGTGTCAAACAAGTCTTACATGGCATACACACGATGCTCAACTGAGCAATGTTGGGAGCAGGTGGTCAAAACCTGTTGCTTCACGTGCAGTTTTGCGTATCGCCAGTGTTGCCAGATCGACCGTTCTGACTTCATTTACCAAACTTTATTGTCACAGGTTGTAGTGGTGGTCCTGTTGAGGCTGGCAAGAGTGATTTTTTGTTTGCTCATTACCATGAATTTTGTTTTCTGAATACATGGTGTGTAGGGATGCTGTTCATGTTATATTAAGAATATTGGTGCTATTTAGATTGGTGGAGAAAATTTTCTTTAAAAGAAAATGAGGTTACTTTGTTTCTTCTGGGTGCACGATTCAAATTGACAAACTCGCAGTATTTACTATGCGAGAGAGCCAGCTGCTGCCTGTTGCTGTGCGTCAGAGGAGGGAAGTGAGTGGAACTTTTTTTTTGCTATTTTGCTTTACGTCGCACCGACACAGATATGTCTTATGGCGACGATGGGATAGGAAAGGCCTTGGAATTGGAAGGAAGTGGCCGTGGCCTTAATTAAGGTACAGCCCCGGCATTTACCTGGTGTGAAAATGGGAAACCACGGAAAACCATCTTCAGGGCTGCCGACAGTGGGGCTCAAACCCATTATCTCCTGATTACTGGATACTGGCTGCAGCTATCGAGCTCGGTGTGAGTGGAAGTGGGAAGTGGGAGACAGAGGTTTCTTGTTCGTCCCAGTAGGTAGTTTGTTCTGCACACATTGACTACTATGTGAACCCGTATAAAGAGAAGATGAACTTATACCAAGAATACAGGCAGCTTTCCAGGTCGTTCGCGACACACCACACATCCTCAACAGAGTCCAGAGGTCACTACTACACAATTGTGAACTATGCATCGAAGTAAGAGGGGGTGCATATTGAACAACTACTGTAATGAAACCATTGGGCGTATTGTTTCCTTCGTTCAGTATTTCATTCCCTGGTACAATGTTGTGAGGGAAGGAATGCACAATTGTGGGGGGCAGTGTTCCATCTTCGAGCAGTTAAATAATAAAGAACGTTACTGAAACAAACGGACAAGGGGAGAAACGATTTGGTGCATTCCTTGACTGATGAGTGTGTCTTAATTACTGTATGTTCTTGTACTGTGTGTGTGTGCAGTTATGGCTGTTTAACAAATGAACTGTGGATATTGCCTGTAAGATACAAGGACAATCCTGTACGAGTCGAACGAGGAAACTTGTGCATTATCTCTGTCTCCATCGTACACCCCACTTCCCCTTCTCTTCCCTGAAGCACTGCAGCGGTTTGTGCTCTGACATAGCAAGTTCGGCGAGTTCGTCGATTTGAAATGTGCACCCAGAAGAAACGAAGTAACCTCATTTTCTTGAAAAGAAAAATTTTTCTCTGCCATCCCATTGCACCATTGTTCTCAACATAACACGAAGAGCATCCCTGATTTTTTGTTGTTGTTGTTGTTGTTGTCATAGTTCTGATACATCCTGTATAAGGCAAAACTCTTTGATTACTTCTTTGATACTTTTCAAAAGGAACTGAAGACCTTCAAACTTGTCAGCGAGTGTCATGTTGTTGTGTGCTCTTATTGCATCATTCATCAATATATCACTTCTGTGCAAAGCCACGCTCAACTTAGACAGTAATTTCCTTCAATAATGCATTTCTGTGATTGAGGTGAACAATAATTTTCTTTAGAAAAGCTATTCTTGCTTGGGATGGTATACAGTTTTTATCTTGTTAATTTTACCATCACTGGTTATGCAATTCTTTCCTGAAAGATTTTATCTCTTTATATGATGTTTCCTGCCTTTGAATTAATTCAACTGCTTTTGATTATCATCATACTCTCTTTCTTATTGTTTGCCCAGTTCTGAGGATTGTGATCTCCAAGAATCTTGTTCAGCTACCATCAAGTCACTGGCTGCCACACCCAGGCTGTTGGTCATGTCATTACTTTAATCACTGGGCGAGTTGGCCGTGCGGTTAGAGGTGCACGGCTGTGAGCTTGCATCCGGGAGATAGTGGTTTCAAATCCCACTGTTGGCAGCCTTGAAGATGGTTTTCCATGGTTTCCCATTTTTACACCTGGCAAATGCTTGGGCTGTACCTTAGCTAAGGCCACGGCCGCTTCCTTCCAACTTCTAGGCCTTTCCTATCCAATCGTTGCCATAAGATCTATCTGTGTCGGTGCGACGTAAAACCACTAGCAAAAAAAAAAATACTAACTTTAATCACTGCTTTCCAATCCAGAAATGTTTATAATCCTTTTAAGTTTCTGCTTCTTTTATGAATCATGACACCAGTACGAATTTCTTTTAGTACTTCATAATAGCTACTTTTATCAAATTCTTCCAGTTCTTTATTCTGTGTTCTTGGTCGACATTTACCTAGAGTTAAGATTTGACTTCCTGCGTCGTCTGCTTTTTCAAAAAGCATAGAAATGTTACACACTGTCTTCTACCTTAGTAGCCCTGTTCACAGTGTTGGAGACCTTTCTTATTTGTATAATTTTAGAAGAGTATATATATGAGAACAGATTCCTCTATGATTTCTATGAAAGTGTTTCCATTCTCTAAAAAGTTTTAGTTCTGTTTAGCAACACAGAAGTAACATGAAAAACCAACTGAACTCTGACAGCAATTCACTGCACATGAAGAAAGGCAACACTCTTGCAAAGACAGTTCATTAGGCCAAGAACATGTTGGAGTTGTTCTCCTCACCATGCATCTCACACCTCGCCTCAGTACAACATACTTAAGCTTTTCTCCTCGCCACTCTTCCCACTGTTTAATACATTGTGTTATAATATTTAGTCAGACAGCGAAATATGAAATTGGAGCATATACAAAACAGAGTAATGGTGGAACTTTCTGGAGCTCAGTAATTTACAAATTAACGGAAAAGCTCACACTAAATATCCCTGCTGAAGAATTTCTTCCGCGTTCGAATATGAGAATTTGTTGGAACCATATGCTCCCAAACATCTAGATCAGGGGTTCCCAAAGGGTGTGCCATGGAAATGTTGGACTGTGCCACGAAAAAATTGCTTGTGTATTCAATATTTTACCAATACTATTTATTAATATGACACATTAATATCCTACATGTAGTAAGAACTCAAAAAAATAAGATGCTTTGTCAATAATATTACACTATTGTTGCTGTTTAATGGGAAATGTGGGCTTGTTTACTTTTACACAAGTATTTGTTTAATGTGGTTTGAATCTATATGAATTTTTGTAGACTTATCAGGTACATGTTTCACCCATTATTTGGGCATCTTCAGCCTGTAGACAACCTTTAGGTCAAGGTTTTGCACTCGCGTTTCTTACTTTTAATGCAGGTCAGTACCGAAAATCCCTGTTCGTACAGAAACATTGATGGAAACTGATATGGCATACTCTGATAACACTGAGAACTCTCTTTTCATTGAAATCCGGAACTGAAGTAGTGTTTCTTCTCTAAATTTCAGCTACGAAGTTCGATCGGCTTGAAGTTCAGCCAATTCTTCTAATGGTAGATGTTTTGTGTCCTCAGCAGTAACGACAAAGGGATTGCGAACCCATTCACATTCGTTGCACGTTGAGGGAAGGAAAATATTCTTGCACTTTATTCTTCAAAACAGAAAGATGTTCTAAAATCAGACTGGAACAGATGTCGATATCAGCTGTGAGAGGAAAGATTTCAAGATCACTTTTTTCAACTTTTGACTCCAACAATTGAATTTTCCTTAAGAGCCCATTAGGCTTGTCAGTTGTTTAAGAATATTATCTTTCCTTCCCTGCATACTGACATTGAGATTATTCAACTGTCCAAAACTATCAGCTAGATATGCAACTTTCAAACACCATCTTTTGTCGAACTCAAGTTTTTCTGTGGTAAATATTTGTAATAACTCATTTCTAAGTTCATAAAATATGGAAAGTACACTTCCCTTGGAAAACCAGCGAATTTCGGTGTGAAGGACCAGAGTTTCGTGAACAACTCCTGCTTCCTGATACATGACTTTGAGAAATCTATATTTTAGAGCTCTTCTTTTAATGTAATTAACCATTTCAACAACTGAGCTCATTACGTTCCCTAGATCTGAAGAAATGGTTTCTGACATCAAAGCTTCCTGATGTAAAAACAATGTGTGGATTCAATGTGCAGAAAACCTTGCTTCAACCTTGAAGTGAAACCTCTCATTCGAACAGTTGTTGCTGGGGCTCCATCAGTACACACTGAAATTCAATTGTTTCAACTCAGTCCATTTTCTTCCAATGTTCCTGTCATAGAATTACATATGTCTGATCCTGCTGACATCAGTAAGTGATTCTTCGTTTAAAAATCTTACGTAGCTCATTCATTGATATTTGTAATGTCTGCTGATTCGCACAGTTGAAGTGCAATTTATAATTTTTTTTTTTTTGCTAGTTGCTTTACGTTGCACCGACACAGATAGGTCTTATGGCGACGATGGGACAGGAAAGGGCTAGGAGTGGGAAGGAAGTGGACGTGGCCTTAATTAAGGTACAACCCCAGCATTTGCCTGGTGTGAAAATGGGAAACCATGGAAAATCATTTTCAGGGCTGCCGACAGTGGGGTTCGAACCTACTATCTCCCCAATACTGGATACTGGCCGCACTTAAGCGACTGCAGCTATCGAGCTCGGTCAATTATTTTTTTTTTATCATCAGGTAATTTTTCCAATAGTTGTTTTTAATATCAGCTGACATCAGCAATTCTATCATTTGACAAAGGTACTTTGGATATCTCCCTCTCGGCAGCCTCTCCTAACATGGATTTATCTATTTCTTTACAAGCAGGTAAAATCAAAGTGTCTGCTGCTGTATGTGACTGCATATTCCTGGCAATTATTTCTGCTACTTTATAGCTAGCTACTAGCACTTCTTCTGAAGTTCTAATTATTTTATTAATTGCCTTGCCTTCTTTAATTTGAGAAGAGAGTAAACAACTGAAATAAGCTTTATCTTTATTTTCCAAGTGACTATGTTTCGTTTTAAAGTGTCTCTTTAGTTTACTTGGAACCACACATTCATTTTGCTTAATTTTTTGCCACATACAACACACTGAAGAAATTCACAATTTCCAGATTCAGTAAATGTAAATCCGAACTTAGCCTAAATAAGAATCCTGATACCTGCACACAGTACCGGACGATGAACTGCTCTGCTGCGGAAGGAGCTTCTCACTGACACTTGATCTGGGTGATTCACTTGTTCTATTTTCATTCTGATGTTCTTCACTTCTGTTTAATTGTTGGCATTTAAGTAAAAACTTCTCCATATTACAACACAATATCTGTATATTTACTTCAGTTTTATAATAACACCAAATATTGCGACTTATTCAACAGTCAATTGTGTACTACATTTAAAATCCTCTCCGTTTCCAACTAATTGCAGGTGAGCATCGATTGGTTTATATATGATATAGACGTTGATTCCCTTAGGGAATCTGAAATATTTGTTCCGAATGAGTAAATTTATAATACCAATATAAATGGTCCGTTATTGGACATTATAAATTTTCCAGCTAAATCATTCCTGGTTGCCAGCGTTTCATCCCCGTGTGCTAGGCTGGGCTCATCAGTTGGTACCTAGCACACCTACCAAGACGCTGGCTAGTGCGTACCATGGAGGCCACTGCGTAGGCTAATTGTAGCCTCTATTGTAACATCTATATGATCTGATGGCCAAGCAGGCATCAATTTTTGATAATGAGACAAAGTCTTTCAAAGTGCATTGGCACTGCCGGTGGCTACAATTAGCCTACGCAGTGGCCTCCATGGTACGCACTAGCCAGCGTCTTGGTAGGTGTGCTAGGTACCAACTGATGAGCCCAGCCTAGCACATGGGGGCGAAACGCTGGCAACCAGGAATGAGTTAGCTGGAAAATTTATAATGTCCAATAACGGACCATTTATATTGGTTTATATATGCTCCAGTAGGGTTCGGGAGTGATTGACATATTCTCTACTAATGTTCCTGTGGTTCACGTACCCTTCACGAGGGTTCCTGTTCTTTTAGGACTGCTCTTAGCATTCGAAATTCCTCTAAAGCAGCCATAGTTACTTGTATGTTGGGGTGGGCTGCTATATTTAGCATAGTGAAACAGTGTGCCGCGAACTAAAAAAGTTTGAGAACCCCTGATCTAGATGAAGGGAAGGAACATTTAATAAGATACTGTTGGTGGCGCAAAAATGGTGGAATGCAACTATGGAATTCTATCTGTGAAATGAGAATATTGCACAAAGCAACAGAAATGTCCTGGAACTGCAGAAGCTATTGTTAAAGCTATTTGCTATTTTTTTTTTTTTTGCTAGTTGCTTAACGTCGCACTGACACAGATAGGTCTTATGGCGACGATGGGAGAGGAAATGGCTGGGAGTGGGAAGGAAGTATCCAGTATTTGGGAGATAGTAGGTTTGAATCCCACTGTTGGCAGCCCTGAAGATGGCTTTCCGTGGTAAAGCTATTTGCTTTCTCCATAATACAGTAAAAATGAAATGGCGTATGGCTTTTAGTGCCGGGAGTGTCCGAGGACAGGGTTCCTGTTTTTTTAGAACTGCTCTTAGCATTCTAAATTCCTCTAAAGCAGCCATAGTTACTTGTATGTTGGTGTGGGCCGCTATATTCAGCATAGCAAAACAGTGTGCTGCGAACTAAAAAAGTTTGAGAACCCCTGCTCGGTTCGTCAGATGCAGGTATTTTGATTTAACGCCCGTAGGCGACCTCTATGTCATGATGAGGATGAAATGATGATGAAGACGACATACACACAGCCCCCGTGCCAGCAAAATTAACCAATGGTGGTTAAAATTCTTGACCTTACCAGGAATCGAACCTGGGAACCCTGTGACCAAAGGCCAGCACGCTAACCATTTAGTCATGGAGCTGGACCATAATACAGTAATTGACAGAGAGATTAAATAAATGACATTGCCGAGATCCCATCCTCTAGAATGATGTCTGACTTCCCATGTTTAACTTCATTAATTGATTATTTCCTGTTAAGTAAAAGTTACAATAATCAGGTGCAATTTTTATGAAGTTCTAAATATACAGTACTTTCGCAGGCATTTAAATGTTTGCATGTTTGGCAAGAGAGTGCAACAGGCAATGCATTCTACCAGAGTGTAAGAATCGAACCTGCAATAAGGAAGTGTAAAGAGATTATGTACACAATGCATCATGTACTCATATTGACTTACGCAGCTCAGACCTGGACAATGACAAGTAGGGAGAAGAGTAGAATTCATGCCAGCGAAATGAAATGCCTAAATCTATTAAAGAAACTATTTAAAATAGTTTATGTTGGGGTCCACATTGTCAGTACACCTTTAATGATTGAAAATTATTTATTCATTCATACATGCATCAGGAACAACATGCATTCCCTTCATCAGTGAAGTCAAATCAAGGAATAAAAACAATATAACACTATCTTTTGTCTAGCCCACAATTTAAAGATTATATCCTAATTCACCTTATCAATGAATAAACAAATATTAGGGAAATATTATAATTATCATTACATAAAATTTTAATATTTTGATGATCTTGAATGAGAATACCTAAATAAATTTAAGATCTTCAAGTTTTTCTTTTTCTTCTTTAAATGATCAAATGCTAGTTTATACAATGGCTTCTCGTTTGTACTTCTTTCATTTAAACTTTAATCAAAGTCATTTTTTTTTGCTACTGCTACTGCTAGGTCTTATGGCGACGATGGGATAGGAAAGGCCTAGGAGTTGGATGGAAGCGGCCGTGGCCTTAATTAAGGTACAGCCCCAGCATTTGCCTGGAGTGAAAATGGGAAACCACGGAAAACCATTTTCAGGGCTGCCAATAGTGGGATTCGAACCTACTATCTCCCGGATGCAAGCTCACAGCCGCACGCCTCTACGCGCACGGCCAACTCGCCCGGTCACTTTTTTTTTTTTTTTTAACAAGATAAATTTCTAAAATTTCTTAAACATTAATGAATATTTCCTTTTTTGGCCAAATGTATTAATTCCATGTCATTAGAAATGTCTGTAAATTTATGATGCTTTTCAACCATATGCACTCCCAGTGCCAAATATCTTTTATGTTTGACTTCATTAACATCTTTTTTTTTTTTTTTTTACCTTATAACCAAACTTCTTCCAGACTGTCTTATGTATTGCTGCCTACATGTTTGGCATGCCAATTTGTAAATTCTGTACCTATTAAATATGCATTTATTTTCAATTTTATATGAATTAAAAGTTATGTTATTAGTATTATTATCAGTTTTGTATAAAACATTGATGTTCCTCTTTCTGAAAATTTTAGCCACTTGATAATAGTGCTTATTTCAAAAAGTTAGAACTGCAAATTTCTTTTTCTCCTTTCCATCTTTAACTAAAGTTGTTTTTTGTTCATTTTTCATTTTATTTTTCAGTCATTAAAAGTGTATTGACAAGGCAGACCCAACATAAACTATTTTAAATAGTTTCTATAATAGATTTAGACAAGACAATACAGGATCAAATCTTATACCTATTACAGTTTGGTTTATCAACAATGAAAATACCTATTTTAGGGAAGGCAAGGAAAGACAGATTGAGAAACGAAAATGCTAGAAAGGAGGTCGGAATGGAAAACCTAAATGAGAGTATTGATAGGAGTAAACTAATTTGAACATGTGAAGAGGATGGAGGGGGGGAAAAATACCAAACCAGATAATGGAGATGGAGTTGGAGGGAAAGAGAGTGAGAGGGCGACCTAGGACAAAGAGGAGTGTAAGAAGAAGAAACATGGAAGAGGAATGGTGGAAGGAAAGAGGTAGGTGGAGAAGTGCCATATCTGCCCCGACCAAGCAGGGGAAACAAGGATGATGACACCTCTAGATGTTTACAAGGAATCATAAAATGAGGCTTTGACATGGGAAAGATAGTAAGTGAAAAAGAACTGAAATTTTGCTTTTCATGGAGAAAGTAGTAAACGCTATTGCCAATGACATAGAAAGGGTAACAAGTCAACTGGCAAAGTAGATTTGCTTCTACGATTGACACGAGATGGAACCTGTGTTAAGTCCATGAGATTCGGCATGGAGAAGGTAGCGAGTCAGCCCATGCCTCTGATGGAATTAGTTATAACCCTGCCATTTGTTAACTATCCAATGCATGTAAACCTTCTTTATAGTTATTATAGTTAGTCATAGTGATACTTCAGTTGCCAGAATGCCTCCAAAACCTATGCGATTCAAAATGGTATGTTGTTCTTACCAGTATCTTGACATGACGTTCATACTAGTTTTTGCTTTTATAAATAGGCATTATTACCGAGCTCGATAGCTGCAGTTGCTTAAGTGCGGCCAGTATTCAGGAGATAGTGGATTCGAACCACACTGTCAGCAGCTTTGAAGATGTTTTTCCGTGGTTTCCCATTTTCATACCAGGCAAATGCTGTGGCAGGCCACGGCTGCTTCCTTCACACCCCTAGCCCTTTCTTTTCCCATCGTCACCATAAGACCTATCTGTGTCGGTGCAACGTAAACCAACTTGTAAAATGAAAAAAAAAATAGGTATTACATGTGTACACCAATGGTTCCAGAAGAAGTTGAGGAAGTTATCAGAGAGACTAAATATTTAAAACTATTTCTTGTAATCATGATGACGCCTGGAGATTTTTGTGACTTCGCCACGGAAAGCAAGAGATATTTAAATACTCAACACCTTAAAATTAACACTGTGAGCTAGATAAGGATTTCCAGAGATGAACTTCAATCAATCAAGATAAGGCAATCATTCAGAGAGTTAGAACCATGGAAGGAGCACGTCATCCTCAATGGAGGGCGTTCCTATCACGTGATCAACAGCATACAGTACTTATGACCACTTGGAAGGAGTATAACCATCAGCGAACTGAAAGAAAAGGGTTTATTGGCTATGCTGGACTTCTTTGATGAAATATATTATGCATTTTACCATAAAATTTGTGCTTGAATTGTACACGACAACTGAAAAACTGATTAGACAGTGATTTTTCACAATGTGTTTTATTGCATAATTTGTGCCGGAAGCATAATTAGCATAACTTTATGTGTTAAACTAAGGAACTCCTTGATTTTACATTATATTTGTTCATTATCATCTGCTTCACAATGATGGCAAGACTGTTCTTTTCTTCTCCTGTAAAATTAACTTTTTATGACTTAATACCTTTCCCATGTGAAGGCCTCAAATGTCTATCCATTGTAACACTTCACTGCTACTTCTACCCACCTACGTTAATCACATCTTTCAACTTTTCAGACAGGTTCCTGATTATCGGTGTAATCCTGCCTTACAAGTAATAAATCTCATTGTAGCCATATTGGACATCAGATTATGAACATTAAAATAAGAAGAAACTATTATTCTTATTTTAATATTTGTAACCCTGCCTGCCGAATCTATTCCCAGTCTTCTTGCAAAGCATCCTGCAGATCATATAGGGTGTTGGGGATAATGTTGCCTGACTTTTCTTCCCAATTTATCCCATAGATTCTCTATGAGATTCAGATATGGTCTACACGCAGGTCATTCCATTACGTAAATCACAACTTCATCCAAGTATTGTTGCACATTGTGTGCAACACATGGATGACCATTGTCATTCATTAGTAAGAAACCATCACTGATGACTGGAGTAAATGGCAAGACGTGCTACTCACGGATTTAATTCGCATACCAATGTGCTGTAAAGTTTTCTATGCTCCACGAAAACTAGGTCCGTCCTTGTCGTCACCCGGCCGTCACACTTATTGCCACCCACATCATCACAGAACTTCTCCGAGAAGCTGTCCTGGTTAAAAATGTGCATGGAAAATATATTTTCCCAGTCCTCTTCCACACTCTTTCTCTGCTAGTTGGTTTTCAGAGGCAAAATTGAAACTCGGATCATTAAACAACACTTGCTCCCACTGCTGCATCGTCGAGTTACGATGTTCTGTCACATAACACAAATGAGCTGTATTATGTTGGGGAATGAGTTTAGAGCCCACAGTAGGCCATCCGGAATGGCAACTGCCTTCTTCTAAGATTCTTTGGTCAGTTCTCTTGCTGCCGTCCACCCATGGCTATCCTCTCGCTCTGCAGATTTTATAGGTAGTTTTTCAGATTCATTTCTTCTGAGGCACTGACAAGCTTGTTTCTGTGTCCCATCTTTACCAGCAGGATGAGCAACAACACTTGGTATCAAGAAAGTATTCCAATATTTGATGTTTCTGTGCATAGCATTTTATTATTTTCATTAAGTTACCACTATCTACATGCTCCTGAAGTGGCTAGAAGGTCAATTTCAAATAGATTTGGGTACTGTAGATCTGTATTCATCTACAATTCGTTCATCTAGCTGCTAAAAGAGGTCAGAGCTAAAAGTTCAGAAATTCGGCCTCATATTGTCACAATTTAGTGACATAACCTTGACTGAGGTAATTGGAATTATGAAGGGCACTTTATCAGCCTGAGTAGTAGTTTTTAACTGGTGATATTTATCCACTAAATGTTCATATACAGTTCCATCAAAACAAGGTTTCATTTTTATATCTTCTTCTTCTTCTTCTTCTTCTTCTTCTTCCTCTTCTTCTTCTTCTTCTTCTTCTTCTTCTTCTTCTGTGACCGCTCATTGACTAAAAAAATGTAACCTTCACTCCCTACTTTATGCCAATCAGACCAATTCATTCATCTGTTTTGGAAGTGTTTACTTTTCCTAAATTGTATTTTTAAATTTTAACCATTTTTTTAGAACTTACTTTATGTTGCACTGACACAGACAGGTCATATGGTGACGATGGGAGAGGAAGGGGCTATGAGTGGGAAGGAAGTGGCCATGGCCTTAATTAAGGTACAGCCTGGTGTGAAAATGGGGAAACCATCTTCAAGGCTGCCGACATAGGGTTTGAACTCACTATCTCCCAAGTGCAAGCTCGCAGCTGTGCACCCCTAACTGCATGGCCAACTTGCTTGGTCCTAGAATTGTTAATAATCATTAAAACAACTAGTATTGTAGCATAATCGTCCCCAGCTAGGTTGTTATTATTATTATCCGGCTCCATGGCTAAACGGTTAGCATGCTGGTCTTTGGTCCAGAGGATCCCGGGTTCAATTCCAGGCCGGATCGGGGAATGTAACCTTCATTGGTTAATTCCATTGGCTTGAGAGCTGGGTGTGTATGTCATCTTCGTCATTTGGAATTCATCGTAGGTAGGGCCTCATCCTCATAGACACGCAGGTCACCTGTACGGCGTCAAATCAAAAATCCTGCACCAGACCTCTTTGGAGGACATACACTATTAGTATTAATATCGTTAACAATGCCATAACTAAGAATACCTTTCTTTTATCATCACCATTCCTGCCTAGCTACTAAGAGTTGATTTAATATTAATATCTTTCTACTGTATAAATTACTATTATTTATTAAATATATGTACATGCTAGTTAGGTGTAAGACAAGGACAAATGTCCCTAACTTTGCCAGATTATAAATTGTCTATCTATCTGTTTGGTTGGCAAAAATGTGTTACACATTCAGGGTGTCTACATCATCATCATCACTTCTTCGCTCCAGCAAGCCGGGTGTGGTTGTGTACGAGCCTCCTCCAGTTTGTTCTATCCATCCACAGATGTTGCTCATATATGCGACACCAGGACATGAAAATTGGTTGGGTAAAGAATAAAACGAAGTATGGTTAAGCACAATTCTTACTGACGTAGTTCTTTACAAACTCTGTAACTCAAAGATTGATGTTAGGAATAGCAATTATTAGGGGGTAGTAATTGTTGATCTAATAAAACCTGAAAGTGATCAACAAAATGCCCTTAAATTCATGGAAAAATGCTACAAAATAAGTAAAATGGCTTTAAAATATTCAACCAAACTGAATTGTGGTGACTGTGCAACAGTGGTTTCACAAGTAATATGTGCCTTTTCTATTCACTGCACAGGTCTTGTTTTCAGAGAAATACTTATCTTCTGATTTACTTGGAAGTGTAAATAAATGTGGACATAATGATTTGCTGGGAACACGAACGAACTTCCTTTGTGCACTCACTGTAACACCCATCTGTTATAAACACTTATTTTCCAAATTCATTCACTAACTGAATACACTTTGTGGTGGTTTCACTTTTGGCATTTTTCTTGCACAGAACTGCTTGGGAGGATAATTCTGTACCGAAGCAGAAAGTTATATAACTGTTGTTACCATTTGTTCATGATCTTGAGGTACGCAGGGGTGAATGACTGGCTGTAGGGAACGGTGCGAAGGCTGATGCATTCCTTGTGCTAAGGACACGTTAGAAAATACTTTTTCCTAATTATTTTTTTTTCTAGTTGCTTTACGTCGCACCGACACAGATAGGTCTTATGGTGACGATGGGACAGGAAAGGGCTAGGAGTGGGAGGGAAGTGGCCATGGCCTTAATTAAGGTACAGCCCCAGCATTTGCCTGGTGTGAAAATGGGAAACCACGGAAAACCATTTTCAGGGCTGCCGATAGTGGGATTCGAACCTACTAACTCCCGAATACTGGATACTGGCCGTCCTAATTATCAAATGCTGTATTGTGTTCCTGCACATATCTTGGAAACACGATACTCACAGGTATAAATCCTTTTCTTACCCTTTCTTAGTCAACAACAACTGCTTGTCAGTTTGCTTGATCATGGAAGACATTTAGCAAATTTAACCATATGTAAGAAAAATTTATCAGTCTGCCAATAAAGAATACATGCATATTTAAAAAAAAAATCGTCGCACTGACACAGATAGGTCTTATGGCGACGATGGGATAGGAAAGGCCTAGGAGTTGGAAGGAAGCGGCCGTGGCCTTAATTAAGGTACAGCCCCAGCATTTGCCTGGTGTAAAAATGGGAAACCACGGAAAACCATTTTCAGGGCTGCCGATAGTGGGATTCGAACCTACTATCTCCCGGATGCAAGCTCACAGCTGCGCGCCTCTACACGCACGGCCAACTCGCCCGGTAAAATTTCTTGAAACTTGAAATGATGAATGATCATCCCAAATTGACAAAAAAATGCAAAAGAATGCAATATAAAATCATGTTATTATTGTTTGTTATATTGCAGAATTAATTTCTGTACTACTCAGCACTGTGCTAATGCAAAGAGAGAAAAAGAAACCAACATGACATTTCAACAGCATTCGCCCTTTAGTGATTATAGATCAGTGCAATAAAAAAATTTAAAAAAACATTCCTACACCGCAGGGCCAGCCCACCCATCTGATATGGTTGCACCTATGGTTCTGCTCTCTGTTTCATTGGGATTCGCAAGCATCCCCACTACGGCAAGGTCACATGGTTGTCAGGGGAGGTTTGGTGTTGCAGTTATCATAAATGTTTGTGTAGCATACTACCATCTTTGGAGAATACACATCCTGAGAACTTGAAATGATCCACCTGTTCCAAATTTGTATTCCCAACCGGCCATTCAGTCCTTCTTAGTTTCTTTCCTAGTGACATCACTTAAGTCTTGGAAATGCTACTTTGCATGAACAAAGTACTCAAGCTTCCAGATAAGACTGTAGGCTTTCAAGACGGTCTGTGATTAAAACCAAGTTATAGGCATAAGCCTAACTACTTACTACATTTCTATGTAACTAAATCCCTCTCTGCCATTTCATACCTTCCACTTAATCTCTGAACTTTAAGGATGAACATGTGTAACTACTTCAAACTAAGAGCTCATTTTACCATCAATTCTTTCTGTGGTCTGATTGTCAACATTAATGCCTTTGATTTCACCAGTTTCTGTTGAATAAGAGTAATCATCTCTGACATATTCTCAGTCATGGCCCTCCTTGTGCTGAAGATAGCAACAAGGAAGTTCATGCCACACCAATATCCCCTGCTTCTCCACCTTAAGTACGTGAACAAGATAGAACGCATAATCACTACAACACCAGACACAAAAGACAGGAGATACTGTTCCAGAGGAAAGCAGGTGTAAAAAGAATTGACAACTAGGAATTAGTAATATTTCATCTGCAATAGTAATAGGAGCCACGTTATGAAATTCTAGATTTCTTTATTTTGACAATTACTTATAAATGTATAATTTTTAATTTATAAATTGGCCTTTTTTCTTCATGAACCTTTTAAAGAAAAGAATAATCAGAAGGACATATTCTCTATGGATTATTATACAAGTGTTTCCTTGACAACTGCTTTCAATTGTAGAAAGAATTAATATAATTTCTCTTAAGTATTTTGTTTTTAATATTGTCAATCTTCTTATGTTAATTTCAAGGACACTTCCTCTAAAGCATTGATACTTTGTCATTACTTGAATTTTTCACCTAAACAGTGTTATGTGGCTGAGATATCGATATTAGTTCAAAATTTATAATTCTGCAAATGATAGGACATCAAGGCAGACTGTCAGGAGGAGTATCCTGTTTCTACAAGCCGTCTATGGGTCAAATAGTTAGTGAATACACAGAATTCGACATTGTGATCGTCACTTTTAGACACTTTGCTGTAATCGGAATGTACATAAGACCCAACCTTTCTGCAGAAGTTGTGATAGAAACCATTTTGCATGCTTTAGAGAAAGTGAGTAATAACATGCCAATACTACTAACAGGGGACTTTAATTGCCGTCTGGACAAACCCAACCGTAAGGCTCTAAATGTTTTTGAAGCCCTTGAAGAAGAAGGATTTTCCCTGGTCAACCAAGAACAACTCCCAACGTACATAGGTTACAGTAGACTTAATATTCTTCAGAGGTAATGAATTTCACATACTACAACAGAAACACATTTGATTACCGATCAGAAAGCACATTCCAATACACACTAGTTTCAAAATAGATGACTTGGAAATCATTGACATTAAGCAACAATGGGCCCCACGGCATATCAACATAGCATTACTGGAGCAGTCACTAGATAAAAAAGCAATAACCTCATGTCTATCTAGAGGAAATATTGATAAGGCCTTAGACCTACTAGAAAATACCTTACTTAACTCAGCAGGAAAGATGCCTTGGAAAGAATAAGCAAGCCCTAGTTTGATGAGGATTGTTACACCCAAAGGAAAGTAACCGTGGAGAAACTCCACAGATGGAGAGAACACAAAACAGAAATAACGCTGAAAGAATATTCAGAAGAAAGGAGTAAATACAAGGAATTAATCAGAAAGAAGCGACAAGACTTCATTGTAAAGCAAGAGCTGGAGACAATAGCAGTCGCAAAATCAAAACCGTATAGAATACTTGAACCCCACAGAACGAAAGTGAAACCCACTATACCGATGAAAATATGGGAGGAGCATTTTTCAAGCATATATCAAAGACCCAAATGGCCGTCATACAGACTCGAACCATGCAGCAGGATCCAATCGTGCCAATCACAGTGGAAGAAGTATGGAATGCATTTCAAAGATGTAAACAAGGAAAAGCGCCAGGTCCAGACAACCTCACAAACAAGCTTCTAAAAGAATCAGTTTCTCTAACTGTAGTTATATGGGCAGCAATATTCAAGGAATGCATCGTACAGAGGAAAATCCCTAGGAGGTGGAGGGAATCTACTATCCAGGTGCTATATACAGGAAAAGGGCCAAAGGACTCACCAGATTCTTATCGTGGGATAGCCCCCGAATGTGCTCCTCTTAAAGTATTTACCAAGTTAATATTAGATTGCATCCTACCACAAGCCATGATGTACATACCAGAAGAACAATATGGATTTACTGCCGGTAGATCAACAATCCAAGCAATTGAGAGGGTACTTAGCATCATATGGGATGCTACAAGCATAACTGGAGGCTTCGTTTACGCTATCTTCGTGGATTATACTAAAGCGTTCGATGAAGTTAACAGAACCATTCTATTTAGGAAACTATCTTTTATCTTAAGACCAGAGAATCCACTATTGCACTTATTGGAAGATATACTAAGTTCTAATTGGCTTACGGTTAGTGATAAAGTAGGCCGGTCTGGACTTATAACCCAAACTAATGGCGTACTCCAAGGGGACCCTCTCAGCCCAATGCTTTTTAATCTGTTGACTCACGATGTCATCAGTGAGGTGGTCTCGGAAGATATTGCAATGTTCCTGTATGCTGATGACATGATATTGCTATCAAAAAACAGAAAATCCCTGCAGCAAGGACTCAATAAGCTAAACGAATGGTCTCTGAGAAATGATCTAGAGATAAATACCAGCAAAACAAAAATTATGAAATTCAGGTGAGGAGGAAATATCTCTACAGAAGATGTCTTTGAGTGCGGCAATAACAAACTAGAGCTGGTAAACTCGTATCGTTATTTAGGCTTAACCTTGCAAGTAACTGGGAAGACGTTTACTAAACACATAGAGGAACGTTGCACTGCAGCGATCGAATCCATATTTGAAATAAAGAGCCTTGAGAAACTATCAGTAAGATCCGCCGTCATTCTCTTTAACATTAAGATAGCTCCAATAGCCTGCTATGCCATCAGCAAAATATGGACGCACCTCACTATGGCCAACCTGGGGAAACTGGAAGCTGTGAAAGCCACCTACTTGGAAAGAGCATTACGGCTACACAGAACAGTTTGGACACGGTTAGTGTACAAACTGGTAGACACGGACTTTTTCATAAGGGAGATAATGATAAGTAATAATCTAGAATCCACCCCAGCATATGAGGCCCACATCGAACAAAGACAGCAAAAGCTTGCAGCAATAGATCCAGATTTCTATGAAACTCCTGCAATGAACACAGATGTATGGAAAGAGTCCAACTATGAACTCCGACATGTCTTCACGCGGACTGCAGCGCATGGCTTTCACCACAGAATTTGTCACCAACAAGGTTACCATCATGCTTCAACCCAGTGTTCCTGTACGCTTTGCGGCTTGTATTGCCCTCAGTACCACTTGATTGATTGTAAGGAGAGGATAAATTCCCTGAATTTCCAATGCAAACGATGATAACTTTCAAGGAACCTTATAACCATTATTTGTTAAAAGTACACAGTGTGTTTAATAAATCTATATATAATATACAAAACATGTACCACTTTTAACCAATAAGTTGCCTTAAGCAATTTAGTGTATCGACAAGGTGGAAAATAAAAAATACTTAGTTGTTATACACCATCTCAAAGAGCACACTGAAATATGTAAAACTCTTGAATATTACATCCTATCATGCATCTATGTACAAGTTACAGGGCAGTAAATATATGCGGGGAGGAGTTGTCAGTTTCCAGTTGGAGTGAAGATAACTACTGGCGCGATGTAAGGAGAAGCAGACAAGAGAGAGAAAGACAGCACTGTGAGTGCAGTGAATGCATTATATAATCACTTTAAAGAAAATAATTTCCTGCTGTCCATTTTAGCCAAAGAAGATGAGACAATGTTTGAGTATTTAGTAGATATATTAGAGTCTGCTAAAAAAAAAAAAAAAAAAAAAAAATGCAGACTTTAGATATCAGTATCTGAAACAATGTTAGTGCCTGATGAATATGAATCTCCATCAGAAGAATCTACTTCACCTTCATCAAAACAGGAATCAACATCAGAAGGTCCACAGAGCCTGGAAAAACAGATTAGAATGGTCATTGGAAGAAAAAAGAAAGATTATAAACACATGGTTGACTGCAGAGTAGCGGAAGCCAAAGTAAATATTTCCTCACTTATCGTGGAACTCTATGAAAAGCAGATATCCTCAATTGAAGCACGAGATGCAATTGTACTGTTTTAAGAAAGATATTGCAAAAGCAGATTCTGTTGGCAAGCCATCTTCTAGTTCAACAGTCATAGATAAATATAAGCAGTTGTACGAGTTGGTGTTAGGAAATTTATGGAAGCTCGTGCAAACTGCTTGATAATACATGATATGAACTTACAAAAATGGCCCCGTGAAGAAGCCAAATCACTTGATTTACCTTTGTCAGCAAGTTCAACATGGGTATGGAATTTCAAGCAACATTTTCACATAGGATCATGAAAAATTATGCAGTTTGTCACATGAAAATAATAATAATAATAATAATAATAATATGATGGTGATGATGATGAAACTACTAACAACTTAGTGCATTCCTGGAGATAAGGGACAATGTTGCTTATAGAGCTGTATGGCGCTGACAATGTGTATAATGCAGTTCAATCTGGTTTCTGGGAGAACACTTGATCGCTCTGGTAAGAAGATAGTGTGTGGTGTTACACAATCACAAAGTGCACAAACACATTCATTCACAATTATGGCAATTGTATCAAACATAAGATGTCTCCTTCCCTGTTTATTTATCGCACGGTAGGAATCAAAGCCACCAAGTCAAGCTGTTCAGCAGAGTATGTTTAAAGACCCTAATTTAATTGGGCAGTGGTCGAAATCTGGAAAAATGATGAAAGACCTTTTCTGTATATTTCTGGAGTTGACTTTTTACCTCACAATTGTCCATCAAACTGTTTACTGTTGGATTCCTAGGTGTCTCTCAAAGATAATAATTTAATACATGAAGCACTTTCATTAAATAACTATGAACCTGATAAGTTAAAAGTTAAAATCATTCAGGCATAAACAGCTTCTGAATTACAACCATTAGACAGGCATTTTTTCTGAATGTTCAAAACAGTGGACCAATATGCCTTTGATTTCATTGTGTTGAATAATATTGATGTGAACTTGCAACAGTGTAACAATACAGTATTATCAAATGCATGTCATTGATCTACAATTGTGATCTTCACCGCTCTTCCGTTTGTCACATAGACATGGGTGGAAATTAGCGGGCGTAATTAGCACAAATGAAACTTTTGAAAATAGCACAGACTATTGTATTAGAAAAGGAACTGGTACTTGCAAATTCTTTATGGAGGACAATAATAATTGTGATCAGCTTCCTTTACTCAAATGTAGCTGGTGCAAGAAGCTATTGTGTTTCGAACTTTTGTTTCTTAATTTCCATTATCATTTACAGGAGACTGAATATGTTGAAAGGGATTAAACATGACTGCCACATTATTGGTGAGTATGTAATTGTTTAATCAGTACGTAGTCATACATACAGTGTTTAAAAGTTGAATATTTTTATCCGTCATGCGATTAGAACACAACTGCAGTTTAGTATTTAATTGTGTCTCTAAAGCACGTATAAATTAATTCCAAGTTTTATGATTACTGCGTGATGATTTAAAAGAAATGAATACGTAGTTTAACAGGCGTACAATGTTCACATGGTTTGTTGCACCTACAGTGCTCACCCCCCCACTCTCTTGCCCGCTTCTCCTTACATCTTGCCATCAGTTCAAAATAACTTCACTCCGATTGGATACTGACGACCCTCACCCTCACATCTTTACCATCCTATAACTCAAAGATACATGTATGATAAGATGTAATATTAGAGGGTTTTACATATTTCAGTGTGCTCTTTCGGATGGTGTATAAATTGGTTTCAAGTTTTCTTAACATTGATTGATGGTCCCTTGTTAGGCAGCGAGGACTATCCAGTCCACCAGTGGTACATAAATCTTTAGAAAGGAAATTCTTACTGGCACTATGTGTAAGTCAGGCTAGTACTATGCTTAAAGAAATTTACTGATCATGCTGAGAGACACAAGATTAATAGTATAATTAGAAACAAAGTATGATTGACTGTTTACCTGATCACTGAGGATGTCTATGACTTTAGCTCGGAACTTCCATCTCTTGTTGGTTTGCTGCTGGTAGAGCTTCTTTATGTTTGTGTCATCAAAGGGCATCGCTTTGTTCAGCATAATGTAAAGTATAACACCCAAGGACCAGATATCGGCAATCTTCGGATTGTATGGAGTTCCTCTTAAGATCTCTGGAGCAGCATAGGAGAGGGATCCACAATAAGTATCACTCATTACCCGTTTGCCTTTGTTATCCACTACGCTGCGGGCAAACCCGAAATCTGCCAGCTTGATGTTGAAGTTTGCGGTGATGAGGACGTTCTCACACTTGAGATCTCTGTGTGCTATCTCAAGCTCGTGTAGGTACTGCAGGGCGAGCGCCAATTGTCGCAGCCATACCCGGGCCTGGCTCTCTGCCACTGCACCATTCTTCAATACAAAGTCAAGTAGATCTCCATTCTCGGCGAACCGCATGAAGATAAAGTATTTGGAACGCCGTTGAAAAATACTGTGCACGTGGACGATGTGCGGATGGTTCAGTCGGACCAGAATGTCTAACTCTCGAGGAAGGAATTTGCGCACAAAATCCTTGGGAGCTTTAACTGTGTCGATAATTTTACAGGCTAGTGAACTCTTGTCTTGATGTCCATTATCTCCAGATAGATATTCGGCCAGGAACACCTTTGCATAGGACCCCTCGCCCAGCTTTCGCACTAACTTGTAACCACGAGCCTTGAGTGTTGATTGTTCCGAAGGGCTTTGGTTCAGGTCCTGAGTCGACATGGACCATGTCGAGCATCCTGAAGCATCTCACCTTGACTCTGCCATTAGACACAAATATTCATTATCAAAAAGCAGTTGAGATTTAAAAAAAAAAATAGATATACACAGTACTGCCATAAGTTCTATTCTGTCAGTTTCCAAAAACCATAAAAGTAGTTAGGGGAACATAAAGCAAATAACATTAAAGTTCTGTCAGTAAAATCTAAACGCGCTGTAGTATGGTAATTGTGAATGAAGTGTAGCAACACTGTACGTTGTTGTTCACAAGATTACCTTCATGACTCCATCAGTAACCAGCTTGCAGTGTGCCAACAGCAGGCAGCAGTGAAAGATGGAGTGGGGAGTGTATGAGAATCGTATCGTTGTATTGGCATTATTTTGTTGCGTAAAGTGAGCTAAGGAAATGTTTTCTACACTGAAACCTCTCAGTATCAAACAATGATTTGTGTTTTGGACAACAGCACGGTTTAAACAAATGGGTGCAACTGCTGATCGTGTCAGATTGGGCCATCCTAGGTGTGTCCACAGAAAAGAAGTTGTGAATACTGTTCATGCAAGGATTCGACACGATGCTTTGCGTAAACAAACAATTTTGTTTTGTAAAATAAATATATATATTCACAAACTATGTCATGTATTTTGTAGGATGATGTATGTGTTGGTGCATATGAAATATACACACGACATTCACTAACTGAAAAATTAAAGGAGATATGTCGGGTTCGATCCCAGGCTTTGTTAACGATGTATGAGGAGAGCCAGTATTGAAACATCCTATTCACAGATGAAAAAATATTCACTGTGGAAGCAAGAGAGAAAGTTCCATGTGTGCAGCATGGACATCACCCCGCTTCCGTCATGGTATGGTGGGTGGTTTCCTGGTGGGAAGTATTTTTGCTAAGGTGGAGTAAAGACTTTTTCAGCTGTCTACGAGACAGTGTTGGAAAAGGTGATACCGTGTACCAATTTGAAGCTGTTTGAAGGGAGATCATGGATTTTTCAGCTGGATAGCACTCCTGCACACAAAGCAAAAACGACGCAGCAGTGGTTGGCAATCAATATCCCACAGTTCATCGCTGCTGCTGATTGGCCTAGTGGAAGTACGGACTTTAATCCGTTGGATTTTTCTCTGTTGCAGAAGCTTGAAGTGATAGCATGTCAAAAACTGCACAGCGGTATTGAGAAGTTAAAATAATCAATCATGTCAGCTGTCAAAAACTTCCACTGGATACAATTTGTGCAGCTTCTGAGGAGTGGTCTCAATGCCTTCACTGTTGTGTTGCTGCACATGGTGATCATTTTGAATAAGAGTGTGTTCATTCAATAGCATTTTTTTGTGCTTTTCAGAATATATGTATATTAATGGGTTTGCAGAGTTTTATTTAGTACCGGCAGTTATATTAATTGAAAGTACCAACAGAACTTGTGGCAGTACTGTGTACAGTAAATGTACATATGAAGAGAGGTTTCATGAGGAAATTAAAGTAACTTTGTTCTCATCAGTTGTTACAATAAGTAAGGGAAAGTAATAGAAAAATCAAATCGTGTATAGAAAGAGGAACACATAATGGGGTCAAAACAGTAACTGATCAGTGTGAGAAAAGCGTGACAAGAACAATCTTCACATCTTCATACACTACCTTCTTCAAATGCTGAAACTTATTTGTTTCTCTCCATTACTTACAAAAGGGTGTCAAAAAATAACTGGTATGATTTCATTACAGCAAAATACTGACTATCTTTATTCAAATTCACTTAGAGACCTTCAAAGTATTCTCCCTCAGACACAATGCAATGGTTCCAGTGTTCAGTCCACTGTTCAAAACACTCCCCGAAGCTCTTTCTTGATAGTCTGTTGAGTATACCCAAAATTGCATTGTTTACTTCTTGATTACTTTGAAAATGATGACCACAAAGCTACCTTTTTCACTGCAGGAAGTAGGTGGAAGTCGCATGTTGGTAGATCCAGTGAATAAGGTGGATATGGCATCACCTCAATGCCCATTTCGGTTATTATGTCTTGATTGTCTGATGCGCAGGTGCATTGTCCTGGTGCAGAATCCATCCCGTTTGAGCAGAGTTTGGTCTTTTTTTCCTGCAGTTTTTCTTTTCAGTGGCCCGTTTAACAATTCACAGTAGTAATCAATCAGCTGTGACAGTATGTTGCTTTTTCACTACATGATCGAACACAAAACCTTGCTTATCAAAAAAAGACAAGGTGCATAACTTTCCCTGCACTCACCTGAACTTTGGCCTTTTAGGGTCTTGGACTGGAAGGATGTTTCCATTGGGCACTTTGCTGTTTTGTCTCTGGGTCATAATGATGGAATGAGGACTCGGCCCAAATGATAACAGAAAATATAATTGAGAGCACGCTGCTGCAACTTGAGATCTATGTTGGGTACAGCGAACACAGCCTCCTTCTTCAGCTGCTCCTCTGGAAATGAGAAGGCTGAGGCAAGTGCTGGGCCTTGCACTGTATCACTCAGGGTCAGACCTTTCCAATACTGCCACCTGTAAACTCCAGCGCGGGATTATTGAAACACAAAAATCATTCCAATTATTTTCTGATACCCCTTCGTATATTGACCCATTTGGCTCCTTTTCTCCTTTTGCTTTACCACCTGTATATTTTATCTTTTTGTCCCTTCCCTTTTTCACCCACAATGGGTGTGGGTGGTAGAATAAATCCTGTTGTAAATGGCGACTAAAAAGTGACCCAGGGCTTTCATCTTTGGAGCGTAGGTTGGCAACCACAGGTCCAGTATTCGAGCCTGGTATTGCTTCCATTTACTTGTGTCAGGCTCCTCACTTTCATATATCCTATCTAACCTCCCTAGTAAGGTGCTAAGAATATTCAACAAATCCTTAGAAGAAAAATTTAAAATAAAAATAGATAAAAAAAAGAAATCATGATAGTAGACAAAAAAGAAGCCTACAGGTAAAACACTTCAAATTAAATAACACAGCAAAAGAACAAGTCACAGAATTGTCCTATTTGGGTAGTGTAATTACCTCTGATAACAGATCCCTTTCAGAATATAGAAAAGAATAGTGGTAGCAAAACAAGGCTTCCAAAATAAGAAAAATTTACTGCTAAACAACCATCTCAGTTTGGAGACCAGAAAATCATTTCTCAAGACCTTTGTTTGGAGTGTGATACTGTATGGATGCAAAATGTGGACGTTAGGGAAACAGGAAGAAACAAAACTTGAGGCTGCAGAAATGTGGTTTTGAAGAAGAATTACAAAAACAAGTTGGATGGATGAAAAAAAAAAAAAAAAACAACAATTGACCTTGCTTTAAAGAATGTAAAAGAGGATCGATGTTTATTAAATACGATAAAGACGAGGAAAACAAAGTTCCTTGGACACGTACTGAGGCATGACTCACTTCTCCAAACCATCATTGAAGGTGAAGTACTGGAGACGAGACCTAGGGTAAGACCAAGGATGTCATACATCCATCGGTGAACTGGCACGTGGTTCATATAGCAACATGAAGAGGTTAGCAGAAGATCGTCAGATGTGGCTACAGCGATAAGGCATTGCCTTTAGTAGATGATGAGGAGGCCTTTTCAGTTGTGAAATTACCAGTGTTCCACCTCAGTGTAGCAGTGGGCTCATCAGTTCGTTTGCTACACCTTTCCAAGGCGCTGGTGGCTAGTGCGTTAAAGTTCTTGCCGGTCATGTCAGCAGCATCACACAAGGGTGGATGGCGTGACTTCAGCCTTTGAAGAGTGAGTGCAGGGATGTCATCTTGTACTGGTAGTTGGGTTTTTTTGTAGATTTTACGGCACTCCCTTAAGATTTAACGTTAAGAATTTCATACTTAGATTCCGTATTGAAACAAGATTTACATCAAAGAAAGGACAATAAGTTCCACCTTTTCAATACTATATATTGTGTGAAAGTTTTACATTACAGTTAAAACATCACAACTTTTGTACATTCGGTACCGGTTTCGACAGATTCTCTGTCATCATCAGCCAAGGATAATTGTACAAAGACAAGTATAAATCATGACTCTTATGGTGTGATTACAATGGTGAATTAAAAATATACATTGTATGATTAAAATAGTATATACATATATATATATATATAGATTGAAGGTCAGTAAAATGAGAATAGTCATATTTCTATAAGGTGTACACTTTAATATTTCTAATTAAAAGGATAACTTGTTGAGAGAAATTCTGTTTTTGTAATATATAGTTATAGTGAAATTTGATTGTAGGCTTAAATCTGTAATATTTTAACTTTTTGACCAGTCAATTTGTTGAAGTCATGTAGCCATGTTTGACACATTAAAAAGGTAAACAAACATTTAGTCAAATGATGCAACTCCCTTAAGAGGGCGTTCGATCTGCGCAGATCAGGTGGCATTATTCCCGTGAGCAGCGGGAGGCAGTAGATAGGTGTGGATCTGATCGTGCCCGAAATAAGGCGCATGCTGTTGTTCAGCTGTGTATCAACATATCGGGTATATGGGATATTACGCCATCCAGGAGAACAATACTCTGCACTGGAATAAATCAGACCAAGAGCAGAATGTCATAGAGTGCTTGCAGTAGATCCCCAAGTTGTCCCGCACAGTTTCTGAAGAATATTGTTTCGAGTTTTCATTTTTTTAGTTAAGTTCAATGGGTGTTGCTTGAATGATAAACTGCGATTCGAGGTTATGCCTAGATATTTAGGAAACAGGTTATTACGCAGAACTCTGTTGCAGAAGCTTATGTTCAATTTTGTGTTAGCCAGTGGATTATTTAAATGGAAGCTCACATTCATAGGTATAACCTTAAAGTACCCTACACGTGACCCCTGGGTGGTGTTAAACGAGCAACAATATTCTGGCAGCCAGTCTATCTGAAAAGATCTCCTGGCTATCACATGATGCTTCCCCTAATGCACCATTACTGCATTGTCCTACATACGAGGCTTGTAGTGTTGTCTCAACAGCGTCTTGGAAATGTGTAACAATCCACCTGATGAGCCCACTGTTACACTGAGGCGGAACGCTGGGAATTTCACAAATTTTGGAGCTCAGCCTCCTAAAGTGTAATTGAGTGGAACAATTATGCTAGTGTACCTTTAGAACTATAATGCTCATTCTTTGTAAATTGTTGTACCTGATCTGGACTTACAGTCCAATCTTGTTATACGAGCTGATGAGCTCCTGAACTGTTATTGTTGTTACTTATTCAGACTATTTATCAAAGTTTAAATTCAGGGAAAAAAAAAAAAAAAAAGGAAAAAAAAAATAACATTTCAAAGTTTTCTGTGTCCAACCATTCACCCCAGTACCTTCTTACACCTCTGATAACCACCAAAATATGGTAACAATCAGAATAGGTTTTGATATGTTTGAATTTATTGCCAAAGAACTTGTAATTTATGAAAATTTCTTTTATTGCATTGCACATGTCTCAAGGAATGACTAGGTACATTCATATTTTTTTCATTTTGATTATGTCATTAGAGTTCTGTTTAAAATGTTTCTTGAGTCTTGAATATGTTATTACTTTAAAATAAATGGTTGGCTACAAGGGAAATTACCATGTTCAACACTTTAGCCATAAAATTCTACGTTTCAATACTTCCCAGGGTTCCAGTCGCTTCCGTAATCTCGACCTTTAGATGTCGTCTTTTAACCTTATATGTACATTTATGTTGCAATGTAGGCCTATTTGAGAAATATTAAAATTTCATATTTCAAATTCATCCTTTCAATTTTTTTATGTGTTAACTGCCCGTTAAAGGTTACAACACTGTAAAGGAAGCAAGGGAAGATATAGAAAGGAAAGAATGAACGTAATGATGTATGTGGATGATATGATCTGGGAAGAAGACGAGGGGGTATAACAACAGCTGAATGTACTGAATAGAACGACTGAACAATGGAGATTGAGGATCAGTGTGGAGAAGAGCAAGACAATGGTGATGGATAGAGGAAGTAAAACAAAGAAAAAGGAGCTGTTAAAATTGGAGACAAGGAACTGGAAATAGTAGAACACTTCAAATACTTGGGAAGTTAACTGACAGAAAATGGAAAACTGGATATGGAAATTAGTAGATGGATACGACTTTTACCACCAAGTACGGAATTAATATGGAATAAAAATGTACCATTGAAGGCTAAAGAAGTAATGTACAAGGGATATGACCTATGAAGCAGAAGTCTGGACATGACTCAGAGAGATGAGAGTAGAGTGCAGGTAGCTGAAATGAAATTCCTGAGGAGTAGGGTACAGAAGACAAGGAGGGACAGAGTGAGAAATAAAGACACACAAAAAGAGCTAAATGTGCTAAAACTAAATGACATCTAAAACAGAATAGATTGAGGTGGTTTGGGCATGTCAAGCAGATGGAAAGAAGAAAGACTGCCAAGACAAGCACTGGAAGAACATATGGCAGGGAAGAGAGGATGAGAAAGATCAAGATTATGATGGACGGACTCTGTGAAGAACAGCATAGGACAGCGGATCCTGGACTGGAACACAGTTTTGGTATTTTCCCCCACCTGGTATCAGCTGCAAAAGAGAAAATGATGATCATGATGACTTGTTAAAAAAGTAATTTGTAATTGTAGTTGAGTAAAATATATCTCAGGTAATGGTAATTCAGCCCAGTTACTTTTTTCTAGTGCACTTCCTATGAGTTGAAAATGATAATCTCTGTGCAGAATCTACTTTGGTGAAGATTTAGATCAGCTTCAAGATCCACGAGTTCTCTTTCCTGGCAGTTCCAGTTCATAAATATAATTTTGTTCATGAAAACTGGTTCACTGAAGAGCCAAAATGTTAGTATTATCTCCCTTTGACTGTGTTGATCTTCCTAGCAAATATAGATTGCACAATATTTCTAAAAGTATCGACATTTCATGTCTCTGACCTGATGAATGTTATAAAGTCCAAACTTCACGATCATGAGTATCACGACATCCCATTGGTGATCAGTAGAATTGAGATCTGTTAATTATTATGGTGACCAAAACAAAGCTGTGAAGTTGAGCTAAAATAATCAAAGGTACTCTATCCTTTTGAAGATTAGACATATATAGTCCACACCTCCTCAGCAACTCGTTCCAGTTCTTTACTTTCTCTCAAGATCTTCTTTGGCTTCTCTCACAGCCATGACACCATCTGCTTGCAGCAGATTGCAAGGTAAGTTGGTATCACTATTATGAACAAATTAGGCGGTATTGATCCCCAGTGAACACCGACTCTTATGTGGGAAGTTATTTGTTGCACTCACTGTACCTCTGACACTGCTGTTGGTTCCTTTGTGTCCAAAGAGTTTTTCTTATTATTGGCAAAACTTCTGTTTTGTTGCAGTTAATTTTGAGATCAAATTGTTCAAACATAATTTCAGACATTCAGCCTCTCTTGCACCTCGTTACAGTATGTTCAAAATTGCTACTTCATCTGCAGAAGTGAAAGCTTGAAACTTGTCATTATTATGAAGCTTTTGAAATATTTTTATTATTTCATTCATTATAAAGATGAAGGAAAGTGAGTTTTAAAAGGTTGACAGGATTTAGAATGATACTTGCAATGGCTCAGTATTACACATCGGATAATTTTGATATTTTGCTTCTTAAAACAAGAATCACCACCATTGTGTTTTGAGACAGTGTGTGCTGCTTCTTTATTGCCAGCATCTCTAGATCCTTCCAGCAGGCTTGGTAGGACTTGTGTGAACAATATGCCTTCATTTGATTCTGTAAACTACTTCCCTCATTGTATCTTCCAATGTCTCCCATTTTGTAATTTGGTCCAACCATCTCCTTCTGGGACACCCAACTGGTCTTTTCCAGGTGCCATCATCCGCTGTCTAGGAATTAGCATCTCCTGCATTTGCTTTACACGACCAAATCATTTCAGCCATGCAGTGCTTGGTTCCTTTGTCCAGTTCACCTCCAAGTCTCTTCTTATGCAATCTCCTGATTCTCTCTCTTCTTGTCTTCTACATAGCCAATCTTAGAAACTTCATTTCACAAACTTGTAATTTGCTTATGTCTGTGTATTTAATACATCACTCTCTAATCTGTATGTCATTATTGACAGAAGGTGTAATTTGAACACTGATTTGCTCATAAAGGAACTGCCTTGTTCCAGACTCAATTCTGCACTTTGTAGAAGAAGCTGGATCCTTTGGACACTTTATTTTGTACTTCTAGTTTAGCACTGTCATTGCTGGAGACAATACTTCCAAGATAGCTAAAGATTTTCACACGTTCAGTTCTTTCTTCCTCAAACGTGGGGTTAGAGTGAGCGGATGTCCTACTCATTTTCATTACACCGTTGTTTTCTTGTTTGCAGTCAACTTATATTCTTAAAACTTGTTGCTCCAACAATGCATCTTCCTCTGTGTCTTCAGCTCTGTCTCTCCCCATCTTCAGCAAAAGAAACAAATGCAATCAAATCCCCAGCATCCTCCTTCTTTGTCTCCTCAATCTGGAGGTTGGTGGTCAGTATGAAAGTAAGTCAGTGGTGTTGTTTTTACAGCCAGTTTCGTTCTTTGTTACCGAGGAACATTCTTCTAGGTCTTCCTTTAGGTATTCTTCCATTATATGGCCTACTAGCAAGGTGGTGCACCAACTGGAGTGTTGGTTTCTTTTCTTTTCACTGGACTCCACAAGATGATAGTTTTCTTGTATATTGCACAGCACCTGCTCATTTTCGCATTCTCTTGGTGAAGGATATCTTCATCATAATTTTCTTTCAACAATACATCTCAAATGCTCTCTGCTTTTATGAGAGTCTTAATTTTCTGAAGTGTACATGGCAATGCTCCACACACACACATACGATTTAGTTAACCTTTTTTCTTTGTGGCCAGATTTAGATGTCAGAAGACATCTGTTCGTATTGAAGGTCTGCTTTCCTTGCGCTATCCTAGCTGAAACATCCTTCTGATATATGCCATCTCATGTTACCAGGCTACCAATGTAATAAAATTATTTAACTTGCTGTAACTTCTTTCCTTCTAGCCAGAAATTTGCCTTCTGAATTCCCATCTCGAGTACATTTCATGACTTTGGTTTTATGTATGTTCATTTTACAGACGTCCCTGAATTTCCTGTTCAGGAGTTCTCTGCTGTTTTGCAGATCATCTTCCCTTTCTGTGATGAGGACTATGTCATCAGCAAACCTTAAGGTAGTAAATAATTTACTTTGATGCCATTATTAGCTTCCATCAATTATTTTATGGCCTCTTCTATGTAGAGATTGAACTAGAGGCATGAAAATATCACATCCTTGCTGCACTCTTTTTGATATCTTAGCTTCTACTCCCTCCTTGCCTATGGTTGCTCTCTGGCTTCTGTATGAATTACACAGTTCTCTTCAGTCTGTAAACCCTTTCTAAGGGCATTGAACATAATGTTCCAGTTTACGGTATCAAAGACTTTCTCGATATCAATGAAAACATTCAAAACAGGGTTATTTACTTTCAGAGACCTTTCTGTTATTAATTGGAGGCTTAGGATGGCTTTCCTTATTACTCTACCTATCCAGAAGTCAAATTGGGGATCCTAGAGGTTGTCTTCAACTTACTTTATAGTTACAAAATATTTTGTTGTTAACCTAATTGTATTGTCCTTAATTAACAAAGTATTTTGTAACTGATAACTATCAATCATCATCATCATCATCATCATCATCAATGTCCCACTCCAGTCGCCTAGGTGTGGTTAACAAGCCTACTTCACTCCTTTCTGTCCTTCCACTTTTCCTGCTCCATTACTTCCGCCACATCCTATCCAGCTTCTCTAATGTCCTTCCAAATCTGATCCATCCACCTTCTTCTCGGTCTTTCAACTGGTCTCTTTCCAATTCCCTTCTTGCTACCCATTCCTTTCCCATTCTTTTTACATGTCCAAACCATCTCAATCTTGCTTTCTCTATGTTCTGTACTACTGGTTCTATATTTAGCACTTCTCTGATTTTAAAATTTTGAATTCTATTTCTTCTTGTCATTTTAACCAATGATCTTAAAAATATCATTTCTACTGCTTGGATCTTACTATCTTGTCTCTTATTAGTTACCAGTCCGTATGTTACAATTGGTATGAAGTACTGTTTATATAATGTTAATTTTGTTCTCTTGGGTACTTTGTCATCCCATGAAAGCTCTGATTTGATGATAAAATATTGTACCTTTACTTAGTCTGTTATTTTTTCAGGGTTGATTTCATTACTTCCATTAATAATGCTACCCAAATATGTAAACTGTTCTACATTCTCTAACCGTTCTCCGTCTGTGTTCACTTGGCTTCTCTTTTTCTCTTTTCTGCAATGCATGACTACAGTTTTCTTTTAACTAATTATCATTCCAAACTCCTTCAGATTTTCATTCCAAACATCCAGTCTCCTTTGTACTTCCTTTTCTCCCTTTCCCCAAATCACCACATCATCTGCAAATACCAAAGCATTCACTTCTTCACTACTGATACTCTGTTTTACACGTTTTATGATTCATACATCAATATAATAAACAATAATGGCGACAGGGCACTTCCTTGTTTTAGACCTTTTTTTGTATAAAATATTTCAGTCACCACTCCCCACTTGCACACTGCTTTTACTCTCATGATACAACATTTTTATCTTGTTAATTAATGATTTTGATAACTATCAATACGGATTGCAATTTGTAACAGTTCAGCTTTCTGCTTAAATAATTGGTACAGTATTCTGATAAGTATCTTGGAAGAATGAGATACTGAATATAGTCCTATTATCCTTGCATTCTTGAGCTTTGTTCTTTTTTCTTTTTATTCTCTCAAAATCTTTCGGGATCTCTCCAGTTAAGTACATTTCATTCATTAAATTAAATAGTTGTGATTTGATATTTTCTCCAAGGATCTTTAAAAACCACTGGGTATTTGGTCTTCTACTGGTGATTTCTTGTTCTTTAATTTTGCTGGAGCGCTCTCAGATTCCTCCTTGGATGTCTGGCCCTAATTTGTCTTAATTGACATCAGGAATAACTTACCAAGGGAGGTGTTCAATAAATTTCCCATTTCTTTGCAATCATTTAAGAAAAGGCTAGGAAAACAACAGATAGGGAATCTGCCACCTGGGCAACTGCCCTAAAAGCAGATCAGTAGTGATTGATTGATTGATTGATTGATTGATTGATTGATTGATTGATTGATTTGATTGACTGCATCTTGTAATTTTCCTTGGCAAGGCTGTTCTACATATTTCTGCCATTTCTTGGCTATGTCCCTTCTTCATTAAGAGTTTGTCCATCTTTGCCTCTTGTAGTATTTGTGCCTTGCCTCTAAATCATGTACTGTCTTTCAATGGCTGAGTATGCATGTTCTGTGTTTCCTTTAATAATATCCATGTACTTCTCTTAGTTTTTTAGTCTCTCTATTAATTAGGTTTCTAAGTGTATTTATACTCTACCATTTTCTTACATATTGTGTATATTCGACACTTCTCTATTAGGTCCAAAATCTCATTTGCTATCCACTGTTTGTAAATTACTTTTCTTCCTTTCCCAGGTATTGGTTTGCTGCTCCTGTCACTATTTTCTTCACATATTCCCATTTTTTCTTGAACTAAAATCTCACTGGTTCATTGCATGGTTACTTCCTTAAATTTTACTCACAGCACCTAAATCTGATTTTATTGGATTCAGATTCTATCGTTGGTTATGTTTGAATTTGTGGTTTCGTTACTTGTAGGTCACTTACGATTACAACAGGATTATGGTCTGATGCTATGTCGGCTTCATGGTAGGTTTTAGTTTTATTTTGTTCCAATATTACTGAATAATCATCATGTTGTGTGGCTGGTATCTGCACCATTCTTGGGCATAGTCTGTATGTATCTTATCTTCCTTGGTTGATCATGGTGCGTTATTGCGATGTTTAAGTTGTGGATTTTACAAAACTCCATGAGTCTATGTCCTCTTTCGTTCCTTATTCCAAGACTGACCAAAGTTATGTGCTTGTATTACCATCCCTTTTAGTAAAACTGCATTCCAGCATCCTCTGCTTTGATTTCTTCAGTAATGATATCAATGAATGTGATGAAGAGTAGTGGGCAGAGCGACCTGCCCTGTTCAAAAACATTCTGATCTGCTTGCACACTGCTCTCATGGCCTTCATACAACTCCTTTGTGGGTGGGGGTGGTAGAATAACACTCACGGTATCCCCTACCTGTTGTAAGAGGCGACTAAAAGGGGCCCCAGGGGCTCTGAACTTTGGAGCGTGGGTTGGCAACCACGGGGCCCTTAGCTGAGTCCTGGCATTGCTTCCACTTACTTGTGCCAGGCTCCTCATTTTCATCTATCCTATCTGATCTCTCTTGGTCAACTCTTGTTCTTTTCAGACCCCGACGGTATTATGTATGGAGACCTAGGGAGTCTTTTATTTTCACGTCCTTTGTGGCCCTTGTCTTCCTTTGGCCGATACCTTCATTTGTCGAAGTGTCGGACCCCTTCCATTTTTTCTCTCTGATTAGTGTTATATAGAGGATCGTTGCCCAGTTGTACTTCCTCTTAAAACAATCACCAACACCACCACCACCACCACCACCACCACCACCACCACCACCACCACCACCACCCTTCATACAACCTTCTTTGTTGTATTAGAGCAATAATAGCCTCTCAATTTTCTTATATTCAGACATAAATGCCTATGCTCTCTTCTGGCACTGAGTATAGCCTTGTCAGGAGTTTGTGATTTCATTATTCTTGCACCGCTGTTTATATCCACTCACCACGTCATTCTGAAACAGTATTTCTGTGCATACGATGCTCTTTGTATAAACTGTATCATCATCTTGGCCTTGCTCATTGCCTGTACATTTGTTGGAGGCTTTACCCGACTGAATACATGTGCATGAAATTCCTATGCTCAGATTCAGTACGGAAAACACAGCCTTGTATTACTGGCCTTCCTCTTTTAATGGTATTTGTCACAGTTAATGTAGGCACAAGACAACTCCATTTGAATATTCTGGGAGCTCCAGTGGAATTAAGCATCTATGACCAAGCTTGTTATAACCTGAGAATCATCAGGTGATCATCCCAGGGGCTCTGAACTTTGGAGCATGGGTTGGCGACCAGGGGGCCCTTAGCTGAGTCCTGGCATTCCTTCCACTTACTTGTGCCAGGCTCCTCACTTTCATCTATCCTATCCGACCTCCCTTGGTCAACTCTTGTTCTTTTCCGACCCCGATGCTATTAGGTTTGCGAGGGCTAGGGAGTCTTTCATCTTCACACCTTTCGTGGCCCTTGTCTTCCTTTCGCCGATACCTTCATTTTTCGAAGTGTCGGACCTCTTCCATTCTTTCTCTCTGATTAGTGTTATATAGAGGATGGTTGCCTAGTTGTACTTCCTCTTAAAACAATAATCACCACCACCACCACTCATCAGTTGATCATGTGATTCTTCTTCCTATTTGACCATCGCATGGCCTCCACCCAGTCACTGAATTGAAATCTGGAAGGAGCCTTAATGAATCCGACTCAGCTCTTGAGTTTTTAAGAAAGTAATTTTTTGGAACTGATATTGAAACTAGGGATTTCATTCGACATCAACCATGGAAATTTTTTCGGTGGTTATAACACAATTTTTCTTTCTTTATTTAATGAACCATGATCTTAGAAAAACATATCAAGTTTCTGGAATTATGACCTGAGGAATGAGTCATCTCTCGAGGTCGTACTACGACGAACTGAACTCCCACAGTTTTGTGCTGCTTACAGAATTATATATAAGAATATACTCCTATCTGGACATATGTAGTTGTTGCTAGATAACAGTTGTCACTCCTCCCAGATTGTACATGTCATAATATTTTGGCTCATCAATGTCTGTTCAGTACACTGTATCATGTTTGTGTCTTACCTTCTTATTAAACTGTGCATTGTTGCATAGCAGTTTCTTCAGCTGTTATTGGGTGCCTGAATTCTGTGATTGTTTTCTTCTTCTTCTTCAAGAAATAATTTTCCAGCATTGTCACATGGTTGTAGATGGTTCCTTGTGGTGCCCCAAGCTGATGAAACTGATGGGCCATCCTGTTCTTGTGTTACTGGAATTTGTATTGTACCTGCGTGTTGAGTTACATCCTTTAAATGGTCTCAGAATGGTTCAACAAATGTCAATTAAGAGATTTCTATTACCTTATCTCTATTTATATTAACCAGACTGTACATTATTAAAATAGTTTCTGTTATTACAAAGAGTGTCAGATAAAACTTATTTAATCTTTACAACCTGAGAAAAATACAGATGGATTCTTTCACTGACCCTGCTTTATCCACCTAAGATGTCCAATTGCTCTGTATTTTAATGCTCTGCCAGCCTCTCTGGGGGATCCCATTCCAGACATAGGACACTGTAGATTCTAGTTTAATTAATAATAAAGACTGGGCCCTCCATACACTGCTCAATTGTCCTTTTTTGTTGTTGTTGACAAGACCTTGTTGTAATGTCATTACTATATCCCATTTTCTTCCTTATCAGAGCTTTATTTAGGCTTGTAAACTTGGTAAGTTTGTAATGGTGTGGGCTTTTACAGCTAGCATAAACGGCAAACTGTTATTGTTTGGGTTGATGGTGTCATCACAAGAAGAGGCCCAAACAGCTGAGCAGTTCCCTAAAAATCTTCCTCCACCAAAAGAGATTTTTGGTTATTTTTCTATATACTTTGGTAATATCCATTTTATGAATGTTGTCTTGTATTCTATTTAGCAGTCTTATACTTGGATGACCACAAGGTCTCCTTCCATTAGGTTTGTAGTTTAGATTGGCTTTAAGCTATAGCTCGTTGTCCACTCTAGTAGTATGGCCCGCCTATCACAGTTGTCTGGCTTCCATGAAACCAACGATGTTAATATCTTGGGATATTCCTTCAGGTTCATGTTGTCACTTATTCTCCATTCCCTAGTGTCTAGGTTATTCACAGGACCATAGATACTTTGAAGTACCCTCCTCTTAAATAATGGAAGCTTATATAAATCAGGTACACCGGGCACATCATGAGAGGTGAACGATATGAACTTCTCCAGCTAATCATTGAGGAGAAGATTAAAGGACGACAATCTGTGGGGAGACAGAGAAATTCTCAGCGTAAAGACTTGAGCCGCTGGTATGAACAAACTTCTATTGAAATCTTTCAAGCCAGGCTGAGTGGCTCAGATGGTTGAGACACTGGTCTTCTGACCCCTACTTGGCAGGTTCGATTTTGGCTCTGTCCTGTGATATTTGAATGTGCTCAAATACGCCAGCCTCGTATCGGTAGATTTACTCGACACGTAAAAGAACTCCTTCAGGACAAACTTTGGCATCTCCAAAACCATAAAAAGTAGTTAGTGGGACATAAAAGCAATATTATTATTATTATTATTATTATTATTATTATTATTATTATTATTATTATTAAATCTTTTGAGCATCTGTTTCATGAGTAATCATAATCAATCAATTGGATCGCCAATCTTGTAGGGAGAATGCATCCTGAGAAATCTTTCTAGCAAACACTCCACGTTTGATAACCATTCAGAAGAACATAAAGATTCTGCATAGTTTGCTAATGGATGTCATCCAATTGACATAGAACTTCATTAGCTGATTTGTAGACAACACTGGTGTTCATATTAAGCGTAAATGGCACAACGAGTTGAGAGTTTGTGATAGTTTTCATTTTCTTATTCATCTTCTTGACATTAGCTGTCATCATGATGAACACTGTCTTCTGCCCAGATCTTCAAAACAATTCTCAGTAAGATCTTCTGATGGATCTGGTGTCTGTGAAGTTTAGAGACTGGCACAATGTCCTGGACCTCATGTAAAAATGTGCTCGTGCATAATTAGTTGACATCATACCAGGTTGTTTTTGTACAATTGTGTCTAGCACTAAGATATCTTTCCAGCACATTTCTTTTACTTAGTTGACAACAATGATATCCACACCATCCACATGTAAATTCATTTTTCAAAATTTTTACTTTCCTTCCTGATGTTTTGCTTGATGTCCTAGCCTCAACATCTCATTCGTTTCTAAAGTACTGCAGTGAAGTAAAGTGGATTTTGCCTTCTCTATGCATGTTCTAATCTCTACAGTTTGATTCCAATGCTCATGTCCAATACCAGTACTTCCCAGGTAGACAAATTTACCAACTCTTGTGTTCCTACTTTTAGCATACCCCGAGTATATGTACTGGGTCATATTGTGTTTCCCAGGGTAAGAAGTCAGAGACTACCAGTACCACATTCATTATCATATAGCTGTTTGATTCCATCATCTCAAATGTAGATCACCATCAGTTCAAACGGCACTTCAGAGTAGGAAGAATTATTTGATATCGGTCCTCTCCATAACCTGGGTCATTCTCAATGGGCTTTGAATCTGCCACTTCAATGTGGGTCATAGATCTTCTCTTGCCTGTGATTGCAGAGAATTTAAGACAATCCACTCACTACAACATCCACGAGTACTCTGAGATTGCACTTCTGGACCAGCTTATGACTTTGTCCACGTCTCAACACTTGCAATGAAGTGGCTGAATAATCTTGACTTGTCATTTTAAGTTGGTATTGTTTAGTTTTTGTTTTGTATGTATGTATAAACCATAATTAAATAAATAAATTGATAATTTTAACAACCATTTAGTTCAGTCCTTGCTAGTTTTATGATGTACCAGTGTACAACACATGCAGTACACAGGCATTCACCTATTTGTGGTTCAAATTAGCAACAATTTTCTATATGGTCCCAACATCAATCTAGAATATAATTATCATCAACGTTCCTTTTCGAGCTCGAGCCAGGTAGGGGTGTCAGTAACTCCTTTCTGTCTTCCTCTATCCATTACTGCTGCTCCTTAGCTATGTTCCAGTCCAGAATCCTTATTATACTGTTCTTGCATCCGCTTCTTGTTCTCCATCCTTTATTGTCCGCTTTCCTCTTCCATTCCCTTAACATGTCCAAACCATCTCATTTTATTTCTCTCCATTCTGTCAGAAAATGTTTCCTCCAATTTCTTTCCTGACATCTCTATTTTCTTACTCTGTCCTCTCTTGTCTTTCCTAATCAAACTCCTATGTTTTTCCATCAGTGTCCACGTCCAAGTGCTAATGTCAGTATGGGGCAATAATACATCTTGTACATCACCACCTTCCTTCTTCCAGATCAAGTTTCTCACACTCAAAATGTATTTCCCTGCTGTATCCTTTTACTAATCTCTATGCCCAACCCAACCTAGAATATAATATTTTGCTAAATTTGTATTTGCAGTCTGATATTTACATATCATAGCCCTCTCCTGAATACATTAATCTGTTTCATTGTGGAGGATGAATGCTGGTGCGTAAGGTTGAATTGTAACACTGTTTCAAGAATGTATGCTCACATAGCTTTTCAGTCTTCTCTTCCATTTTACAGTCCTATTATGTATGTAGTGTGTAAGTAGACTACCTGTAGAATTTGATTGAACATTTACAAGGGCTGATCAGAGTGTAATGTACATTAAAAAAAAAAAAAGAGAAAAGAAACTGTTTGGGTCTGGATGTTTCAGCACCACTGTCAGAGGCATTGAGGCTGTAATTCAAAATGATTGGCAGGTGCATCTGTGGAACCTTGGCACAAAAATTCAATGTTTTATACAGCACAGTGTGCAATATCGTGCATGACAGATTGGGATTTTGTAAAAGCAGTGTGGGCTGGATGCCTAAGGACCTATTATAAGAGCAGAAGGGCCAGAGAATGATATCATGCTTAGACCACTTGGTGTGCGTTGTAGGAGGGGGTCTTGACTCTCTGGAAGGTGTGGTGACAGGCGATGAACCCTGGGCGTACTACTTCACTCCCAAAACAAAGCAGGCCATTATTGTGTGGGAACATTATGACTCTACTGGTGGAGAAATTCAAGGTCATCCACTCATCAGAAAAGTTCCTAATGACAGTATTTTGCATGGTGTACTCTCAGTGGGGTTTCTTGCTACTGGGACCACTGTGAACGCCAACATTTATGCTATAATGCTAGCAAAGTTGTGTCATGCCCATGGAGACCAAACTAAGATGCTGAGAATGTTGGACATCTTCATGACAATGCTCGTTTACATGTTGCAGTCTTCGTTTGTAGAAAAATTGAGAAGTATGACTGGGAGGTGTATTTATTTATTTATTTATTTATTTATTTATTTATTTAATTAATTATTTATTTAATCATGTCAGAAACATATAACTTCAAAGATATTAAAATAAAATACATCCAAAAAATGGTACTACAAGCATATTATAATTTCTGGAAACAGGGTGATAACCCATCACATGGGCCTACCCTACAGTATATACAAATAAAATTTAAATGTAATGTGACAAGTATCTAGCCAATTTGTATGCATCCTTGGTGGGAGGTGCATGATCATATACTACTCCGGCCAGACCTTGAACCTTCTTTCACCTTTTCAGAGGTCAACGTTCGGCTCAAATGAACAGAGGTCAACGTTCGGCTCAAATGAAGAAGTGAAATCGATCACGCACAGGTGGCTATACTTTCTGGGAATAGAGTTCTATGAACAAGATATATTCAACTTGGTGGCAGGATAAGAGAAATGTCTCGAGAAACTTGATTCACATATCGAAAAATAAGTAAGAGCTGTAATTGTTTGGAGCGTAACTTGTTTTTTTTTCTCCTGCAAATGGAATATTTCACAAAAAGAAGTTCACATTAATTTTCAAATCACCCTCTTAGAAACACTGTCATGTGTAAAGATTTGAGCTATGGTTTGTCCTGTGCATCACTCCATTTTTTATCCCACCAATCAGGTAATCTGCAGAACTGTATTTTGGGGATTTATATATCATAAGTTAAAGTTTCCCACCCGAAAGTGTGCGGGTGTAGTGTACTAGACCTTGTACACCACCATTCTTATCCTATCCTTCACTGACGAAGGCTGCAGCCGAAAATTTTGGACCTGTCTCTCCCTGTTGTGTGTACTCTATCCATGCATTCTTACATGATATGAATCAAAGTTTTTGTTATTATGTATATAATTTCCTTGCCATATGCTAATAATAATAATAATAATAATAATAATAATAATAATAATAATAATACATGATATGTCACTGATCATCTGTTTCCTGTATATACACTAGTGGAAATGCATTGAAGAACACGTAGCAAACATAATCAAAATGGGTTTTTAAGCACAATCTTTTCTTGCCTAGAGGGCACTCTGATGTTCATTTTTGTAGATATGTGGGTGAGCAGAATAATCAACCATGTATTTGCACTTGCTATACCAGATCCATGCCTGCACTAGCGGCGATTAGGAATTAAAAGTGCAGGGGCAAAAAAATACACAGACAGAGAGCTGTACCCGGGTTTGTGGGATATAGCCGACGTAGTGGGGAAGGGATATACATCAAACTGGAAATGAAAAGCAACAAAAGGGCAAATTTTGACACAGAGCGGTAAAGGTTGACAAATTACTAATTTAAGTGCGGTAATAATAGCATTTTGAGATTTTGAATCAATACTATAAAAAAAGAACGTTCACCAGGAACAATATTACACATTTATTACAATTGTAAATAGCAGTACGGTGTGATTATACAATTAAAATAATTCAGTATTTGACTACACACTAAGAAACTAAAACACTAAAGAGACTGCCAGACTGACGAATGCGCGTGGCAAGCGGGTGAATCATACATCAGTGCCAATGCCCTTTGCGAAATAATATACCCCTACTACACTTCCTCACAGCACAAACAAGCAAAGTGTCCACTACTTGCTGTGGAGCTATACAAATCGGCTAGCCAGGACGAACAATTTTTTATGCGTATTTCTGCTAATGATTTTGTTAATAATAAGATAAAATAAAGGAATGAATTAGCTGATAAGACAACAGGGCTTGTACAAATTGATTTTAAAAAATATTTCCTTGTTTCAGCCGGCTAAAATGGAATAAAAATATACTATTTTCTCCGGATAGTGGGGGGGGGGGGGGCGATTGCCCCTCCTAATCGCCACTACTGCATGCCTGAGGATTTGCTATGAAGGATTACAAGCTACACATCCTTATTGCCTCATGTATTCATTCAGGGGAGCATTAGTGCATTGTACGTATATCTGGATAACCATTCCCTCTTAACACTAATCATAGGTAAAAAGAAAGAGGTCTGGTCCTTTGAGATATGAAGATATCAGCAAAGAAAAGAGAATGACGATTGAAGGGCATGAAAATGGACGACAGCGTAGGCCTCGTAAACATATTAATGTTGGGGTTAGATGACAACAAGAATTGACCAAAGAAGGTTGGCTAGGAAAGATAAAAATAAGGAGAATACTTTATATTCTATGGACAGCTCATAAATCTAGTGAAGTGCTGATTGGAGCCAGTGTTGGACAAGAACTTAAAATAACAACAAAACATAGGAACTTGCCTGCTTAGGACATATACTAAGGAGTACTCAGTACAAAATTCTTATCTTGATGATGATGATTGTTGTTTAAAAGGGCCTAACATCTAGGTCATCGGCCCCTCATAATGGTACTTATCGCTAAGAAAGTAGAACCATGGTATTTGTCATGTTGCGGTACTAATCAAAAGTAGCGTAGACTAGCGGTATTCCACACTTATGGTACTACTCACAGGCAATGAAATTCGCACATGTATTACAGACCTAGATGGTGTTTCACACATTGCGGCGCCATTTACAGGCAATGCAAACCTGTGTTTTTCATCACATATATGTACTAACCACAGGGACTCAACACTATCCCATGGTGTTCCTCATATAGTGGGTACTAATCATAGGCAAGCCAGAACCATGGTGTTGCTCATATAGTAGTACTAATCACAGGTACTGTAAAATCCAAAAGCGCACTCTGTTGCTACTAATCACAAACCTATTTTGTACCTAACATAGTGGTACTACGTGCAAGTAAAAGCGACCCATGGTGTTCCCCGCGTTGTGCGACTAATTACAAGTAGTCACATGGTTGTAATTCGATCATCCCTTGGTCGCCCCTTTTAATCGCCACTTATGACAGGCAGGGGATACCGTGGGTGTATTCTTCTTCTGCGTCCCCTACCCACAGGGGGTTAAGTTAATCTTACAAAGAGATGTTGGGAGAAGACTTTTTTTTTTTTTGCTAGGGGCTTTACGTCGCACCGACACAGATAGGTCTTATGGCGACGATGGGATAGGAAAGGCCTAGGAGTTGGAAGGAATCGACCGTGGCCTTAATTAAGGTACAGCCCCAGCATTTGCCTGGTGTGAAAATGGGAAACCACGGAAAACCATCTTCAGGGCTGCCGACAGTGGGATTCGAACCTACTATCTCCCGTATGCAAGCTCACAACCGCACGCCTCTACGCGCACGGCCAACTCGCCCGGTGGGAGAAGACTAGCATCCTGGCTGGGAAACAGTCAAGTTCGGACAGATACACAAAACACTTGGAAGCCATTCTGTCATGCTTAGAACAGAGATAAATATGCTGTATTGATACCCAACATCATTAGGGGAACCGATACATCACTTATTCAAGGGGAAGAGTTCAGTATCTTAATTAAATTAAATGGAACTAAATAGTAAATTATCAATTTGAACTGCTTTGAAGAGAAATATGTTCATAAAGGCCAGGAGACAATGCTAGAATGGGAATTACACTGATGAAGCCGGATATAAGATGCCCACACAATAATATTCTGAGACCTCAGATCTTCTTTCTATATTTGAAGAATACTGGTTTTGATATTTTGTTTCAGACAGAGAGTCAGTTGCTAGGGAAAAATGGTAGTGGTGAGTTTCATTTTAAGAAGAGGAAGGTCAAACAGTCCTGACTAAAGGATCCCTTAAGACTAATTATTTCCTCTACTCATTAGCTGTTGTTTTTCATACATATTATGTCTCTTAGTATCCTAGTAAGAGATTAAATACTCAGAGGAGTATTCTGTTGTCTACATTACAACATGAACCAATAGTGGAAGGTGATTGCAACACTTACTCTTTAGTTTTCTCAGACTATTTCACTATAATCTACATATTTGGAGATACTGGCTCTTTAAGGGCCATGGAAGAGGCCCATTGCCAGGCGACAGACAACATTAGTCAAAGATTTTGTCATACACTTGTCATTATTGTTGAGAAGTTTCAACTGTACATATTATATAAGCAGAATCTATGATTCCGAGTACTTTTGCTGGTATCTTTGATATAAGATTGTGTTGTGCATATTCTGTAATATGACATCACTCTCCATAGATATTTGGTTGTATTAATACTGTATCTTCCAAGGCTTTTGATAAGGTATAGGCTGGGGCTGTACCTTAATTAAGCCCATGGCCACTTCCTTCCCACTGTTAACTCTTTCCTATCCATTGTCGCCATAAGACCTATCTGTGTTGGTGCGATGTAAAACCAATTATAAAAATTTGTAGAAAGCAAGTTGGCCATGCATTTAGGGGCGCGCAGCTATGACCTTGCATTTGGGTGATAGTGGGTTCAAACCCCACTGTCGTCAGCCCTGAAGATGGTTTTCCTGTGGTTTCCCATTTTTACACCAGGCTGTATCTTAATGAAGGCCATGGCCACTTCCTTCCCTCTCCTAGCCCTTTAGTATCCCATTGTCGCCATAAGACCTATATGTGTGACGTAAAGCCAATTGTAAAAAAACAATTTCTAGAAAACAGAACATGATATAGGCTTTTGGGCTTATGCAATGTCAAGAAAATTAGGTGAATTTTTTTAAGTTTTGCAGAGAACTTTGCTCTGCGTCGTCAGAGGAAAATCTCGACTGTTCATGAGGAAGGCCCTGTGCTTGTGTAGATCAGGTCGGGTCAAAGTGTGGAGATCAACACCGACCCAACCTGATCTTATTGGGTTATTAGGGCTGGAGGAAATAGGATGTTCTGGCTATACTTGTATTCTCCGTGATGCAATATAATGGATTTTTCAAAAACTTCATTCCGTTTCCAGAAACATGACAAATTAGAACAACATCCAACTGTCTTTACAATTCTTTAAATATTTTGTCCAGCCAACCCGTATTGCATTAAATATAGTTTGGACTCACACTTACAACTTAATTCATCCAAGTTTGAATCCATATACATTTTTAATAGATTTCCATCACCATATATTTGTTGAGTGTATTTTTAATATTGAAGCTATGCACATTTTAACAAACTCCCATTGCATTTGTTGACTGTATTTATGTCTGATTTTTTATGTACCACTGTTTTTGTTATATGTCTTTATTCTTTGTGTTATTTTAGCTGATGATGGCTTCTAGGCTAGGTCGAAATATGTCCTAGGTAGTTTTTTAAACAACTATGTTTAAAAAGTTACTAACCCTTTATTAAATGGCATAAGTGTATTGAGCACATGGACTTATCTTAGGTATTTGAAGTCAATATGGAACCAGAATGAAGTTCATTACTTGTAATAAACCAATCAAGGAAGCTGTGATTGAAAATGAGAGGTTATGAACACACACTTGTTCACTTCTCTAGTTTCTTTTTTATGTGGTATTTTAGATTCTGTATTACTATTTGCCTATTTCTGTTAGGAACACCATTTACCATACTATCTAAATAAAGCAATTCTGCATCCAATGAACAATTTAAAGCAGGCATTTTAATTTTAGTCTTGAGGTGACAGTCTAACTTAGATGGAAGAAGGTGTTAACTTAACCCCAACCTAAATCTGGAGTTAAAACTAAACCACTTTGATGAAACAGAATTAATAGTAAAATTCAGAGTTAAAATTATGTAACACAAGGTTAAGGTTTAACCCACACTGGTGAATCCAGGCCCCAAATCTATAAAATAAAATAGTATTTAATTTCACCTTGCGAGCGTTTGATGGCCATTACCATTCGTTAATAGTTTTCTTTACTTTTCTTGAAGGCTTTTTGCTGCATTGTATCAGCTCTCATGAATGATGATGATAAATGTAAAATTTTGTATCTGAATTTAGTTGTCATAATAGGAATTTTCTGTAATTCACCTCATTTGCTTGAGGAATTTTTTGTAATATAGGTTTTGCCATGCGATATTAATTTAAGGATAATATAGCTATCATTTTCATCATCGTTACTCAGAGAGGAACTTCATTTGTTGGTTTTTACCAAGAATAGCATGTAAGTAAGTAATTTTATTTCTTTAACCCTTATCCTATTTTATACCTGATACCCCCTGACCTTAGGGGGCAGAGTACCTATCATCCACCTCTGCATCTCCAGTCTAAGTAATAACATTTCCAAGGTAGGTGAATATCTCTGAAAGTAATAGGGAGTTTTGACTGTAAGAATTCAAATAAACTGAATTAAATATATTTTACATAAAAAATAAAACAGCTGTTTATTAAACAAGGAGCCAAAGGCGAGGTGCAGTCTTCAAAATTACAAATCTTCAGTCGTATTTTCACAGATTCAGGCATCAGTCATACTGGGCTCTTCTTGAATATCGGTTATGAATTGTTACTCTACCTGGTTTACAACAGTCTTGTCTACACATTAGAAATGGATTGTAGGAACCATGACTGGAAGGGAAATAATACCATAGTGGTAGATATAAAAGTTCATTACTTTACTACATAAAGAAATAAATACATCCACACACACAGGACACATCTAGGACGGATGAAATTTGTTGTACACACATCATGCTTGCTCATCCAAATATGTTGCTGACAAGGCTGTTGAAACCACTACTAATGGAAGAGAAGATCCCGCCATTCTCACTTGGCTTGTTGGGGGGTGGCCTGTGGAAGTACTGCTGCTGCGGCCGGTAGTAACCATCCTGGCGCTGAAACAGAATGGAGTCTTATTTGTAGAAAGCAGGAACTATCCACTTTATCAGATATGAGGTATGCAGAGTAACAAACTTTTATTACACGGAAACTTATCTTAGTCTTTAAAGAAAGATCATGCTAGCTGTAAAACATCTTCATTGAAAGAAAAGGTAATAGCAGTATGCAACTAACAAGTGCAACTTTCTTAGCAAGAATATAAAAAAATGATAAACAGATAAAAATGTCACAAAAGAGAAATATTTTGACATGTCTTCTTTAGTCACAGATGTATAAAATAATCTCTTAAGGCAACAATCAAGGTAATTCTCTAATTTTATCTGTTATCTTTTGTATTGACTTTTCTGGGAATGCCTTCTAAGAAAGGTATTTCCAAAACCTATGAGATATTTTAAATACCCCATGAAAAAGTTCTTTTTGAAAAATTCAAATTTATTTCTTAGTCAAGTTCCATCACAATCTTACTGAAAATTTGGAATTTAGATTTTTTTTTCACCTACCGCTTTTCCCACACCTGTGGGGTCACAGGTGCGAACTGTGTAGCACATGTGGATTTGGCCCTGTTTTACGGCCGATGCCCTTCCTGACGCCAACCCTATATGGAGGGATGTAATCACTATTGCATGTTTCTGTGGTGGTTGGTAGTGTAATGTGTTGTCTGAATATGAAGAGGAGAGTGTTGGGACAAACACAAACACCCAGTTTCCAGGCCAGAAGAATTAATCAGAGGTGATTAAAATCCCTGACCCAGCCGGGAATCGAACCCGGGACCCTCTGAACTGAAGGCCTCAACACTGAACATTCAGCCTACGAGTCTGACAAAATTTGGAATTTAGTAGATAACACACATTCAAACACCAATGTATATTAAGTAATGAATGTAGTTCGTGGTTCATTGTATTACCGTAAAGAAATAAATGAATACTGGATTAAGGCCACTATATTATTTAATGAAGCTGAGCTTTCAGCCAAATTGCATTGGCCTTCATCAGGGCATGTTAAGTTCTGTATCTGACAGTGAGCAAAAGAAATTCGAAGGAACGTGGAAGTCATGACCGAACTATCCACGGCCTACCCCACTAATTGGACTTGAGGATCGTTGTGCTGTGATTCACTGCCCTCTGTTGACAGTTTCATGAGTGTGTCCCGTTGTTCCATGGTGGTGTCATGCATGTATTTCTGCAGTACAGATCTCCATGCATTTGATAACTTGAAGCCATCTTCCCTGTTGATGTTATTTGGCCACAGCTCTATGGCTTTCCTTACCAGTCGAGCATAGAAGTCTTTTACAGGCGCGATGACCTTCGCCTGGTCAAAGAGGATTTCATGGTCTGTGCTGTAGAAATGTTCTGCTATGGAAGACTGGCTTATGGTATTCTCCGTGGAGAATGAAAGAATTACATTCTTTACCAACCTGATGTGTTCTTTCACCCTGGTGTTGACAAGCCTTTTTGTCCTGCCAATATATGAGCAACCACAACCACATGGAACTTCATACATGCCCGGTGTTTTAAGATGTGGTTTTTCTTTGAATGGTCGAAACAGTGATTTGAGCTTGCGCTCTGTGGTGAAAACTGGAATTATATTGCACTTCATAAGAATGCGCCTTATTCTGTCTTATTTTTCTGTATATAAATTATATTGTGTTTACAAGAATGACTATTTTTGTACCAAAATTTAGGATGAAACAATCTCAGCTACCTGAAAAATTTCTGTTATAAAAAATTCCACTCACAGGTTTTAATAATAATAATAATAATAATAATAATAATAATAATAATAATAATAATAATAATAATAATAATACAGTAATGTTATTGGTTCTACATTCCACTAACTATGTTTGATGGTTTTCGGAGATGCCAGTCTGAAATGTACCATGATAAGAAAATCCATTGCCTTGTGTGTTTGGATATCACTTTATCCATTTGTTTTGCTCTCAATGTAAAAAACTCTTTTACATCCCAGTAAATCTACCGACCTGACTGATGTATTTGAGCTCCTTCAAATACCACTGGACTGAACCAGGATCGAACCTGCCCAAGTTGGGCTCAGAAGGCCAGCGCTCTAGCGTCTGAACAACTCATCCTGGCTCACAGGTTTTATAACATAATTGTGGAACATATACTATAAATGTGTTGTAGAGTTAAATGTCAAACAGGAGAAAAAAGAAATTAATATGTAAAATAGGAAATTTGAAAAAACAGTACAGAGTTCGATGTAGTTTTCTCTGTTGAATCTTTACCCAGAAGTTTCCATAACCATGCTATACATGTTTGATCTTCAGAATGTTCATTTAAATTGGTATTATTGTCATGGAATAGCCACCATGCTGTTTTGAAGCGAGAGGAGCAAGTTAGTCTGCCCATCCCATGAGGGCATCGCAGTTAGGTTATTGGCTCCACCCCCCTGCCGCGCGGCTTACCACTTGGGAAGGACAAAACGAGGAGCGGGCGGCCATCGCCCTCTCTGTGGCTCCCTGGAATGATATGGGTGTTCTGACCGAGTGTTCCATCTGGGTTTTTCTCGGCTGGTAGGCCCGGCCCATGTAAGGTGCTCAGGCAGTCACTGTCTATGCTGTTGTGGAGTTGACTTGCCAGTACTGCTGTGAGCACAGTACAGTCATGGGAGTGTTTGGTGCTGAAGTGCTGAGGGACTGACATTTTGGTGGAATGTTGTGAAGCGTTTACAGTCACCGAGTTACGGAATTGTGCTCCAGTCAAATGTCTGCCATAAAATGTGCCCTGGTTGTGTGTGCCTGAAGGACAGTACACTACAGTATGTGCGATATTAGAAACTGTGTAATGTGTAAGAGTGTCTCTGTCTCTCTTTCTTTCTTTCTTTCTTTCTTTCAGGCGAGTGGCTGTGGCAGCAACTCTCCATTCTTCATGTTTCTCTGCTTTCCTTTTCATTTTGTAGTAGGAATCACATCTCATGTCATCTAATATATGAGTATATATGAGTCATGTGCTTTTTGTATTGGATACATAAATAAGTTTTGTGCCATTCTGATCATCTGTGATTGATTGTAGAGTTTGGTCTCTAAGAGGCAAATATTTAGTAAGGATTGAAAGTTGTATTAAGATGTTACTTTATAACCACTATAAAACCTGTGAAATATTTAAAAATATACTTTTTTTTAAAATTTTTTTTTTTTACACAGTGGCCAACTTGAGCACCATTCAAGTTGATACAATTTTGAAGTTTTAATTTGTATTTTTACATCCTTTCCTGCAGAACTTCTTGGGGATTAAACCAACTCCTCAATAACAACTTAGTGCAGGTGAGCAACTTAATGGAAGTAAAAACTTTGTGGTAGATAAGGGGATCTTGCGGGCCTTTCAATACAACGTGAATGTTCAATCGAGATTCTTGCAAACTATTCAAATGGCTAATCTTGCACTGTTAGCGAGTAATACTTCGTCTTGCTGCCACCATAATTGTTCAAAGTCTGCCAGTGAGAGTAGACCTCTGTTGATCTACAGCATTTCAAGGTAGCCTACATATCTTTCACGATATTCTTTCTGACGAAAAGCTCAGTTAAACCCTGGTTTTTGAGCTCCATCTTCACCACCTCGGGGACTGATACTGTAATGGAATGGTAACATCCGTTTTCAGCTCACCAGTAAGCAAAGTTGTGTGTGTTCGCACACCCAAACACAAGAAACTTCACTTTGTCAGACTTTATGACCAATTATTTTCCCAGACAGGATCATCATCCAGCATCTGTAGCCAGACTTCAACAGATTGATGGTGTAGATTAAAATCATCTTTGTTCAGCGACATCATTAGCTTCAATAAAAATGTTCAGTTTCTTGTCATGCTTGGTACCTTGTGTAACAAATAGTTGACATTGCACCTTTGATTTATGAGGAAAACCTGTATATACCTCAGCTACATACTGTATTCTTGATTATTTTGATATGAGGTGACCTTCCTTTCTGGAATAACGAACATTTCCAGTTTCACTGAAAAATGTATTTACACAAAGTGATTGCATGCATGTTTTAGTTCTGTGGGCCCTTCATACAGCTTATAACAAAAGAAGTATTCTTTGACACAAAATATATTTTACCACATTTCACTTGTTTCTCTGTAGGCAGTATAAAAAACAAAAAACAAGAATCTTCTCCTTCTTCTTGATTTAAAATTTGTTGATGGTGTTTTGGAAGAGTCCTGTTCAAGATTTTGATAACAGTCTCAGGTTTGTTAACCAGGAGATCAATCTGTGTCTTTTTCTCTCTTTCCAAAAGTCTTCCTTTGCATGATGAGCTTAATACATTTTGGTTAGTCACATGGTCAACCCTGATATTGTAAGTAGCCATCTATAAATCCACATTTCAAAGGCTTTGATTTTCTCACATGCTTTGGTCAATGTCCAGTGCTCAACTCCACAGGGAAAAAATGTAGCATTTAACTACCCTGGTTTTCATATACAGTATTAAGTCTCTACAACAGAGCAAATACCTCATTTTCATTCATTTTTCTACTTTCTGATCTCTGTCTCTTGGTCTCAGAGCTCATTTAGATTACTTCTGAAGTGGATAATAATGTTCTTAAAGTATTTAAGCTATTTAGGCCTTTTCAACCAGAGTTTCATCCCAAGTGGTTTGTCAGATAGATTGCCAAAACTTTCCTTTATAATACTGTTCTTCTTCTTTGCCTAGCCTAAATGTTAGGCCATTTGGTTGTTATGCACATTCGTCCCCAATTTTTCACAATCTGCAATGCCTTCCTGGTTGATGTTTGCCACTCACACGTCTTCCTTGATTTGATCAAGTCATTTCCTGCATCACCCATATGATCACTTGCCTACTATGCCAAGTTGTAGTGCCTTTTTTTCTTTTTTTTTTTTGGCCTTTGTGTCTTGATTACTCTGTAGTATAAGGCTTTACCATCTCAGACGAGCTTCCTTCTTTTCAAGTATATGTGGGATGCCACAAATATTCTTTTACTTGGACACTGGTGACATGATTGAGTTGTGTTAAGCCAATGAATTGAATTAACAATTCAATACTAACTTAGTGCAAATGAGCCACTTCATCAAAATAAGAAATCTGATGCTGTTCGGTTGGGTGATCTTGTGGGCCTTTCAATATAACTCTCAATGTCCAACCAACATTCTGGCCAACTATCTCCAGTAGATAAGGTTATTCACTCTGAATTGGTCTGGTTTGGTTTTGTATTTGCAGTGCTACTTGTTTATTAGTTATTTGGATTTGATCTCTTAAGAGACAAGAAACGTTTTTATTTACAGTAAAATTTTACCTATCATAATTTAATTTCAAGGGTTTATAGAGATGAGTATGGATAAAGTTTACAATAGGATCTCGCACATTGAAAGATGTTCCGGTTTTCAGTTCTATCCTGATTTCCAATGCTCTTTCACACGAGTTGGTATCCCAGAGCATTGACATCGTATCTTACAATCATATAACACCATGATTACCTGAAGTCCCTTTTTTGTGGAACCACTGCAATTACAAGACTCGAATCTTATTTGTTTCTTCCTGTCTGAAACACATGCAGTCTTCCCTCACCATATAAGAACTCTGTCAAGAAGTCAAGTAGTTCAGGTTTCCTAGACGATGGTTATTTTTTCAGTGAATGTCTTAATCAGTTGGATACATAATTGTAAAAAGCTGAAATACTAAGCTCAAGTTTTATGTTAAATTCCTTAAGGGGTTGCATGATTATGACATGGAATGAAAAGTTTTCCAGTATGCAGCAATAAGTTCATAATCAAAAGGTTATCACATTTGGTGTGCCAACAAATCCTTAAAATTTAATAAAAGTAATTTCATCATATTCATACATAAATCATCCTGGCATGGATGCAGACAAAAATTCAGGAGAGTAAAATCCTGGCCAGTGAGATGAAATATTCAAGAAATATAATAGGAAGAGCAAGACAGGACAGTTCGTTAAGAAGAAAGCAATACTTTCTAGTGTCAACACAGTTAATTGTAACTTAAAAGTTTTTCAGTCTGTTGAACACACAAGTTTGATGTAAATATTATATTCGACAGACTGGAAAGTGTTGAAGTTATATAAGACAGAACAGAGTAAGAAATGAAGATGCCTGGAAAGGAACCAGAATAAAATTTTTCGAACAGAATGGAGAATAAATTGAAATATTTTGGATATGTTAAGAGGATGGTACAGGGAAGGATACTGAAGCACGTGATGGGGATAAGATTGAAGGAAAGAGAATAAGATTTAGATCCAGACAAAAGTGGTTGGACTCTGTCAAGAAAGCATAATAACAAGGAACCTGGGTTGGAACTCAGTTGAGAAGCAGCAATGTTGTTTGGATGGAGAATGATGGAAACATTCCATTAATATTTGGACCTGGCTAAAGATGGTAAATGAAAATTGATGTTGATGATATACACAAATGCAGTATGCAACAAAACAAAAGAGTAGGGAAATTGCAAAAATGCTGTGAACATCGAGATACGTAAGTTTAACTAATAAATGTGACACTTTCCAACATGCTATATACAGAATAAACCATTACTAATACCTCATCCATTATATAACATACATATGTTCTCCATGTACTACACATGCTATAGTTAAGTATGGAAGGAAAACAGACAGAAAAAGAAGAAATGTAGCTGCTAGGCCATATAGATACATACCAATTAGTACAAAGTTAAAAGTCAGGAGTTTTAACCACTTCTCTCCATGTTCATAAATTCTTGGTCTTAATGGCAGACTGTGCTGAAAGCCTGCGATCTAGTGCTTTGGAGTTTTAAAGCAGATACAGCAAGTATGGTATGAAAATCTGTTTTCAAGACCAGAGTGATGTCATTGGGAAGAAACATAGAAGCTTAGAAAGTAGACAAAATTGACCATAAGTTTATGTGAACATTCCTGGGAATTTTTATTTCCTTTACCAACTCCTCATATGTTTCCTTGCATATTTAGTTACACCCCATATAGTGTAAATGTTTCTTTTCAAGAAGCCAGGGACCTAGATGATAGGTAGGGTAGAACTCTTTTCCTCTCAATTTTTCTTCCATACTTGTTGGTATCAACAATGTAGTTACTTACAAACAGAGTTTATAAGTTAGGGAATACTATAGACTCCTCCACCATCCCTGTAGGTCGGTGCTCTGTGCCCAGGTCCTTTTGCTGAAATGACAGGTAAATATACACACAAATTAGGGAGGGACCAACCTCCACCTGGACTGTCATTTACAAGCTGGCCCTTAACTCACGTCACAAGAGCTTTCCTTTTATTTGTGCCATATAATGTTTTCTTTCACTTTTCCTATGTTAATTCCCTTTCGACTCAAACAATTCCATTCCTGAGGACAGGGTAGTTTTTGTCTTAATTTTTTCTCTTTGTCAGCCTTCAATCTTAACTGACACCAACACCCCTCCTCCAAATGATAGACTTTCTCAATAATAATAATAATAATAATAATAATAATAATAATAATAATATGATCTGTAAGTAGGGTGACCAGACTGTCGTTTTTAAACAGATTGTTGTTCTTTTCCCCTCTCATGAAAAGTGTTCTTGGAATGCCAATTTAAAAAAGCAACACTGTCCTGCTTCCTCATGTTTTTAAAAACCTGTCTAATTTTTACCCCATATTTATTAATTAATGCCTTTAGAAGTGTCGAAGTTAGGACTCTTGGCCCTGTCCTACACCTAACCACATTAATGATAAGCTGGTTCATGAACTAGGATGTGACTACAGTAACCCACATCGTGAACCATAATATTTTAATAATCGCGTAAAATATGGATGAATTCTATATTATTTCCAACAGATGGCACTAAAAACAATTCCACGATTCGATGTTTGGTATCTTATATTTTATATAGATAATAATCAAAGGTTTTCATGATTCTACCACCAGGTGGCAATGAGATAATGAGAGATTGATGAATTCAGTAAGGTCTGATGAGAGGAATCAACTTCCAGTTCAAACTGTAAAGGCCATGTAAATTACAAAATATTGTTTCAAAAATATATTTTATATTGACTTTTGCAATAGTTTTCTGAAGGTAAAATGCCAACACTTATGAATGAAATTCTCTCATCAAAGAAATAGGATGCATATTCTATAGTTAATCATCCTTGAGAATGTTAAAAGGCTAAGAATTGTTGGTCGTTATGGAAAAAGTTAAAAATAAAGAGACACAAACATGATTAAAAAATATAAACTTACATAACCTGATTATTATATTATTGTTTTATATAAAGCTGGGCACTTGTGGCTGACTGAAATTTTATGAATGCAGAGTAATTAACAATTTTTAGATAAAATATTTCTTTATATATCAGTTCTAATATTAATGTTCTGTTTAACACATTGAACACTGGCATATTTGTGACATACTAACTGCTGTATACTGAGAAGGCAGTTCAGGTTTAGGAAAGGTTATTCCACTGAAGCTCATCTTGTAGGATTCCAGCAAGATATAGCAGATATCTTGGAATCTGGAGGTCAAATGGACTGAATCGCATTTGACCTATCTAAGGCATTCGATAGGGTTGATCATGGAAAACTACTGGCCAAAATGAGTGTAATTGGACTAGATAAAAGTATGACAATGGGTGGCTATATTTCTAAAAATATACCTCAGAGAATTAGAGTAGACGAAGTTTTATCTGACCCTATAATAATTACGAGGGGAATTCCTCAAGACAGTATTATTGGACTTCTATATGTTTTCTTATACATAGAAATGACATGAGTAAAGAAGTGGAATCAGAGATAAGGCTTTTTATGGATGATATTATTCTGCATAGAGTAATAAATAAGTTACAGGATTGGCAGCAACTGCAAAATGACCTTGATAATGTTGCGAGGTGAACAGTAGACAACGGTATGATGATAAATGGGGTTAAAAGTCAGGTTGTGAGTTTCAGAAATAGGGAAAGTCTTCTCAGTTTTAATTACCATACTGATGGGGTAAAAGTTCCTCTTGGAGATCGTAGTAAGTACCTAGCAGTTAATATAAGGAGTGATCTTCATTGGGGTAATCACATAAATGGGGTTATAAATAAAGGGTACAGATCTCTGCACATGGTTATGAGGGTATTTAGGGATTGCAGTAAGGATGTAAATGAGAGGGCATGTAAGTCTCTGGTAAGACCCCAACCAGAGTATGGTTCTGGTGTATGGGACCCTCATCAACATTACTTGATTCAAGAACTGGAAAAAATCCAAAGAAAAGCAGCTTGATTTGTTCTGGGTGATTTCTGACAAAAGAGTAGCATTACAGAAAGGTTGCAAAGTTTGGGCTGGGAAGACTTGGGAGAAAGGAGATGAGCTGCTTGGGTATAATGTCCAATAATGGACCAACTATATTAGAATTATAAATTTACTTATTTGGAACAAAATATTTCAGGTTCCCTGTGGGAACCAACATCTTTATCGTAAGTGGTATGTTCTGAGCTGTCAGTGGAGAAATGGCGTGGAATAACATTAGTAGTTGAATAAGTTTGAGTGGTGTCTTTAAAATGAGGAAAAATCACAATATGAAGATATTCAAGAGGACAAATTGGGGCAAATATTAGTTTATAGGAAGGGGAGTTAGGTATTGGAATGTCTTACCAAGGGAGATGTTAAAAAAATTCCAATTTCTTTGCAGTCATTTAAGAAAAGGCTAGGAAAACAAGAGATAGTGAATCTGCCACCTGAGCGACTGCCCTAAATGCAGATCAGTAGTGACTGATAGCATTTTTGCTGTATTGTGAAGCTTTGTAACTGACACTTTTTGAGCTAAATTATTTAGTCTTTTTTCACCCTAACTCAGCAATGAACTCTTTTGGTTCTTTTATGTTCAGCAATGAAAGGGGACCAGTATACAGGTTATCCATAAAAGAACTCTGGGGTTTTGAAGTTATTTTAATGAATTAAAAAATTAAGGATAATGTGTTAAACATTGTTTGAAAGATAATATTGTCAAGTGTCCAGTTTCTTGAAAAGCACAAAGTCCTTGACAAATGGTTTTGTCTGCAGCCATATCACCACCATACTGGCATTGAAAGTTCCACTGTATGGTAATAGCTAATCCAGTTTCTACAAGCCATATAACTGCTCAGTCACTTCAAGGTCAATGCTCTGCAGTGCTGAAGTCATGTATAAAACTTTTTGAGACATGGATTTAATTGTTATGATCTAATCTGAGTTAACTATTGCTGCTTGCTCACTATGATCATCCCTTCTGTGGCTTTCATCACCACTGACATTCTGGCCAGAATGTGCCAAGAGGTCTATTACAATTTGGATGTTTGCCGTGGTACAAATGGAGCACACATTGAACTGAACTAAACTGTGAAATAAACTTGACACTGTTACCTTTCAAACCATGTATAACACATTATCCTTAATTTTTTATTTTATTAAAATATTTAACTTCAAAAACCCCAGAGTTCTTATATGGATATCCTGTATTTTTCACACTTTTGAGCTCATTCATTTTTTGCCCATGTGTTTCAAATCATGGATTTAATTCATTTTCTTTTTCATATTCACATCCAAAATGTTTAAATTAGTGTTAATATGCTACCAGTATCTAAGGAACAAAGTAATCCTCTTCTAATATACAATTAAGAAAAGGTTTACTTGTGATAAAGCTTGAAACATTTGGGTAAACAGAGAGGTGTATTGTTATTATCATAATTGGCTATGTGTCTTTACCCAAATTACTTACAGAAAGTAGAGATTGTGCATTGCATCACCACCGTCATCCAATTTGGATCATGAATTCCATTTTATGAGGCTTTCTATTGTGCTGTTACTCAAAGAATCAAGACACCGTGACGCCATTGTAAGAACAAGCGGGAAAACAAAGAGCACGAAACATATGTTAGTTATTCTTCAAAACAAACGTTCATATTCGATCCACCAAGGATAGTCATAGCGTTCCAATCTAGCAGCAGTATAAGGAACTGTAATACCATTCATGTTTACCAGAAAAGAGACCGACATATTTCCATATTTGTTCCATATTTGTTTGAAACGTTTTACACATTTCCAGCCTGCGGTGATTTATTAGCTAAGGAAATGAAGCCCGAGCGCTGCTCAGGCACTGTATATTGTGGTAAATAAGGGAGCCAAAACGATGCTCTGGCATAATGTTCATTGTGTTTAAAAAAATGTTTATCTGGTCACCCTGTGTATAAGCCTAATAATCAGAATCAATAAAATTCAGCTCTTATGAAGATATTTTGAACTTTCAAAAGGGGACAGGGATATTGTGACACACACAGGGATATAACAGTCCAGGTGGGGGTCCATTCCTCCTCCCCTCCCACATGCAAGCGTACAACAGTAACCAGGTAATGATAGAAAAATCAAACAAGATTCAAACTGTGTGATCTTGTCATTCACTTCATCTATCACCACTAGGAAAATTACTACTTCCATGCTATTCTCTACACTATTACAAAAATACAACCTTTACATGCCCCATGACATGCAAAATTATAGAATCCATAAAAAATTAAAAAAATCCCTCATGCTATCACTATTATAAACCTGGAGTTTCCATCCAATCAATACGTTATTTATTTTGATATATCTAATACATTTAACAGTACAGGAGCATGTCGTGTACACCATTTTACTTCCAAACATTGGACAATTAAACTCGCAAGACAAATCTGAGATCGACAAGCATCCAATTTTAGTGATAAGATTTTAACTCCTTTACTCATTTTACCAAAGATTGCATCCTTCAAAATATGCCAAAATACATACTAGGTTTAATATAGAATGTACAGTTCAAGTGTTTGTGAATGGAGCATCAAGGCCATACCAGCGACACATTACTAATGAACTGACCTTTATAACTCCAATTTGATGCAAGTTTTATCACAAATTGTATTATTCAAACATAGAAATAAGTAGTGTTTTAACATTATTGTATGTTGTATTATCAAATTAAGGTTCTTCAGCAGCTGAAGATGGCCTCTAATGGAGGCCAAAACCAGTACCGCTAAATGTATTAGATACATTAAAATAAATCAATTTTGATTAGGTGGAAACTCCAGGTTTATAATTGTGATTGTTGGAACTATCAATACGGAGCTAATGAAGCTAATAAACTACAAAAACTCATGCTCTCAATGATGAATTGCTTTGGGTTTGAACAAGCTTGTAACCTCCACGTCAACTAATTGAAAAAAAAAAAAAAAGTATTTTCCTGAAAGAATATTAAAAGCAACACACCAGTGCTCTTTGATCTGCACTAATTATCAGCCATTGGTGGAAACTCTAATGTAGTTCCCTTATCCTGTGTTTATCTGGCTTTCTTGTATCCTACTATTTCAACATTAAGACCCCTCAATGACTGACCCTCCTAATGAAGCTGAGATGCAGAAAAAGAACTTGTGAGGGCCTAAGTAGAAATGGATGTAAAAGAACTCTGATGGAGGAGAGAGATTATCTATTTGAAGATTTAAAGATAGTCCTTGTTTTGCATTTTCATGTTTGCTCTTGTCCTCGCTTTTCTTCCCAAACTGACCTCCCACTGTATTTATCTTTTTCATAATATTCTCTTTTTATGTATGACCTGATTTCTCATTTATTTGTACCTGTCCATCACTTACACTGGTCTATTAGGTTAGAATAAGCAGTTCTCATTTTAATCTTACTTTCTCTTGATCTTATACTTCCCATGTGAAGACTGAAGCTCTATCAGGATGGCTCCGTAATATTAGTGCTGAAGCTGCCATCCTCAAAGCTGGGAGACAGAAACAAACTCATCAGGAGCTAAGAAGAAATTTATATAGAAATACTGGGACTGATGGGAAGGGAGCATATACTGTACGTGTGACAATCTGCTTTACGTTGCACTGACATATTTAGGTCTTAAGGCGACAATGGGCTAGACGTGGCCGTAAGTTACAGCCTGGTGTGAAAATGAGAAACTACGGAAAAGGGCTGCCGAAAGTAGGATTCAAACCCACTATCTCCCAAATGCAAGCCGATAGCTATGTGACCCAAACCACGCAGCCACTTGCTAGGGCTTACATACATACATATCCTACGTTGTTCCATCTTAAGCGATGGGTCGGCAAATGAGGCTTCTCCACCAGTTCTGGTGTCTGAACTTCTCTCCTCCTTTGACACTTTCTAAAGTATGTCCTAGCTGTTCAATGTCAATCTTCACCATGTCCTTGTATCCGAGTCTTAGTCGCCCTCTTGGTCTTTTGTCTTCAAGTTTTGGTTGTGGCACCATACACAACCATTAACTTGGCTCAAGGGAGTTAGGGTCACCTTCCCTATTCCTCCACTTGAGTAATTCCTGTCTGGCGCGTCAACGTTGCGGGGGTGGACACCCGGACACCCTACACTTCAGTAGACCGGAGTGATAGGATGGCTGAGTTCAGTCAGGGACCCAGTCCCGTGGCGTATAACACAGAACCCGTGACCAGGGATATGGGTGAAGACCTCAACGACAGTGAAGGTGGAAGTGAAAATCACTGGTATGGTGGATCTGGCGGAAGAAGCAATATCTAATCCCTGAGAAATGACTCAGGGCGTGCTGCCTTGCAGGTTGATATGGGACTATTAAAGGCTAAGGGAGATAACCCTGAGAGAAAAATCTTCGGAAGTGATAGGCCCAGCAGGTCAACTTCTGAATAATTTGGAATTGCTTTCAAAACTAAGCGAGGCCTCAGATGGAAATATTGTAATCACCAGAATAATGACTAGTTCCCTCCTTGGTAATTATATTAATGACAGTTCAACACCTGATGCTCCATCACAACCAAAGAGGAGATCACACAAAACTCGATATGAGACTAATCAAAATTCGTAAAAACATGTATGCCTCCAAAATGTAACATTATAAGTAGTGATTCAAACTGCACTGCATACCGCATGCAATTCCAATTCAGCTGCTTTAATGAAATTACAGCTTCCATTCTAAATTCTAAATCTAAAATCTCTCGTAACCAACACACTCCCTATACTATTATAGTTTTGTCATTAAAAAAATATTAATTACTCAAATAATATTACAATTGACCATCGAAGGATAGATGAGTATTCAAGGCGTTCCAAGTTTTCATCAACTTTCAGAATATACGTTGAAGCTCAAAGGCACTGATGGACTGAAGCATTACTTTGCCCATAAACTTAACTTCTGTGCATATATTCATACATGCTTGTTCAAACCTCTTGAGTACTTTCATTATCATCACATCATATAATGAAGTGCATTTGTGTTGAAAACCACTCTTGTTCACAACAACCCTTCATTCAGCACCAAACTACTGCAATAGCTACTTTAAACACATCTTCATTTACACTGTTTACAGTGGAACATGAGCTAGCTATAAAGGGTGGATTGAAGAATGGTTGGCCAATTTTATCAGCACATTCCTGGCAATGGGCAGGATAAAAACATCAAATACAATTCTGATAGACGAGACTCCAGCATATTTAATATGGAATAAGTGATCACAGCAAAAATCAAAAATAATATAAGATATAATATTTGTCTTTAAAAAATTGCTGATTTTGACTGTTGTCAGCATCTTTTTGTATCTTCAAGACATAATGATACAATCACTATCGCAGCTGGAATAGTAAATGTCAGTGTTTAAAATAAGCGAACACTAGTTAGCTGAGGTTGTCTCAGATGTGCAAGATTTGTGAGCCCACTATATGTTAATAGCCAAGAAAAATAAGAATTATAATGTAGGGACTAGACTGACAATAACAAGATCTATTAATTTCTGAAAATAAGAATGCTGTGTATGAAGACGTAAATAGACAAAAGATGTCCGTAAGAGCATCTTATATACGAATAAGTGTGTTAGAGGACTGAGCATTATTTGTGCTGCTTGGAAAACATTTCTACAACATTACAATGTTGGCATTTCTTTGATTAGGTTTAACAATCACTCTGGAAGAAGAAGTGAAGGGACCGAGCTCGATAGCTGCAGTCGCTTAAGTGCGGCCAGTATCCAGTATTCGGGAGATAGTAGGTTCTAACCCCACTGTCGGCAGCTCTGAAAATGGTTTTCCGTGGTTTCCCATTTTCACACCAGGCAAATGCTGGGGCTGTACCTTAATTAAGGCCACGGCCGCTTCCTTCCCACTCCTAGCCCTTTCCTGTCCCATCGTCGCCGTAAGACCTATCTGTGTCGGTGCGACGTAAAGCAAAAAAGTGAAGGAGTTTTCTTAACAAACTCCATCTTCTGTTGCCCACATAGCTGACGAAATTGATGGTAATGAAACCCTGAGAAGATCTACAGAGAGTTTAAGAATTGGGCTTCTTTACCAGGAAAAGGAAGAGGAGTCAAGCTCTTCAGTGTTGTACCAGTGCCTACTAAATGGACTTTAAACGAAGCAGGCTTCTTAACATCTGAATGGATAACTTGTCAGAGCCCGGGACTGTTCGTGGTGAAGATATGGTCGCCTGGAGATAGATACTTGGATACTATTCCATATAAGTGCGACTGTGGATCATTGCTCAGAAATTTATGTCATCCTTTACTATCTGCGCCTCACGAGAAGTCGCGGCAGCTCGCAGGTACGGCACGAGCAACAGATACTACACTAAGCTAAACATATTAGTCGTGATCAACAGTGCGAGCTCTCTGAAAGAGATGCGTGTTCATTGTGAAACTGTTCATTATACAGTACTTGCAGTAAATGTGTAACTAAAGCGCAGTTGCACTACCAATTTGGAACTTCAGCAGCTCCTCAGTTCAAAAGAATCACCGCGGACGGAGGCAATGTTTGTTCTCAGGCCTTGAGACTTGAGATTGGTCTTACCCTCCGCACCCCTTACCACGCACGAACAAGACTCCTCGTCAGACGATCCTAGTAGTTATGTCACAGGTAGCCACTGTCTTTTGTTTGAAGAGGTTGTTAGAAGATCCTTGAAATGTGGTGACTAGGATGAAGAGGTAAATGGTGACCCAGGCTTGACAGCATTTAATAAAGTATGAACCTGCAAAGTCTTGTGGCGGGGATGGTATAAGACATACCCATACAGAGGAAGAATATCCTTGTAAGTGACCACACCTGAGAGGAACTAATAGTGCTGCAGAAGAATGGCTATGAATAATATCTTAATTTGGATTCAAACACAAAAATATAAACATACAGGAAAGAAAAAAATAACCATTTTGAAATTATGATAGGGTTTCATGTTTGATTCTCCTTCTACTCATCTCAATGGGGAATTAATTATGAAACATGCTGATCAAGAAATACATCAACATAACAGAAAATCAAGGAAGAACAGTTGTATTGATGGTCATAATCAGAATTCAATCTCTACAGGTTAAAAATTAAAATAAAATTTTCTACACTACAGTTATACTATACATGCCAAAGACTAGAGATTAAAGAAATATAACACTACTTATCGAAGACATCTACTAAGCAACATTAAGACTGAAAGTGGATATGCTTTTTACCTCCTGCCAGTGTGTTATTGCTGTATCAAAGCAAAGTATGGCATAAATGAGATAGCAGCACCAGTCAGAAGAATATGTTTATTGTACAGGTCTCGATATGACAAGGTTCTACATTATCTCAATATGATAATATTCCAGTGAGAAGATGATGGAAACTATAACAGCCATACAAAGAAATGAGCACTGCATGTCAATGAGTTGTAAGAGTATGGACTAGTGGCCTGTGGTGCTCTTTAAATAGATCATCATGGCTAGGGAATGCACTTTTAGTCACTAGAAAATCCACTGTAGGGTCTTTAAACTAGTGGCTTAGTAGACTTTTGTATTCTATTAAAAATAGAATTCTCACTTAATACAGATCTTGCCATTTATAATAGCACACAGAAAAATGTCTCTAAATATTGTGATGTGTGCTGTGAGAGTTTATATATTTGGGCTACTTCAAGGAAATTTTTGATCATTTAAAAAATTGTATTAAATTTTATCATCAAAATTTGTGAGACACACTGTACCACACATGCCAATTTTTTCTGTGACTTTCACAAAACACAAGCTTTGAGAAGTTTCTAAGCACAAGACAACAAGCATCAAATTAAAAGTTTAAATTCGATTAGTTTAAATAAATCGAAAGGCAACTCCTGTGCGGTCATTGGTCATTAATTTTGCTGTGCCACTTCCTGTTGCACCACCCAGTGCAGGCTACCTTCGGGAAGCGTTTCATAGGGGAGTTTCTTTCTCTGTCTCCGGGATCATGTGGAGTGGACGTGTTGTCCAGGAGCTCTGGCTTCTCTTGGGATAAGCAAATGTTATATTTGATAATGTAACTTTATTTTACTTCAAGTTTTAATTTGTCACAGGAGTTCACCTGTCGATCTTTCCATCAAAAATCAACTGTCATTTACGATGGTGTTAGAGGTTTTACGTTCATCTTCACATTAGCACGAGGCAAGCTTTTTCTAACAGTTTTGGTAATTTTAGATTAAATTTCTCACTAAGCTTGACCTCAGTAAATCTGATTCATTTTAAATTGTTTTCCTATGACCTCCAGCAAACTGTTCCTCAGATGGGGCATAAACACAGGACCTTGGCCTTTATTAAAGCTCACACTGTGCTGGGAAGTCTGTACCAGGAGTCAGAATACAGTATTTCCAGGGGAATGACAGACAATTCTTCCTGCAGTAGTTAGTGATGTGGGTCGTTGGGGTCTGAAATTCATCCCAGATGTGCTTGATAGGATGGGGGTTAGGGCTCAGGGCTGGTCAGTCTATTTCCTGAGCCATACTGTCCACAAACCACACAGACACCACTTTGTGGTAGGGAGCATTATCATGCTGAAACACACAGGGATCCTCTCCAAAATTGTATTCTACTGCAGACAATATGCAGGTAGTCAAAATGTTTTTATATCCTACCGCTTTTAATGTGCTCTGTAATATTACGAGAAGACAAAGTCCCTTCCATGAAAAATACCTTCACACTGTCACTCTGTCTCCATCCAATTTCACTGAGGGTATTGTGCAGGCTGGCATTCACTGCACTTGAACCCTCCCCCATCTGAGCGCCACACGGTATAGCACGATTCTGCACTCCAACCTCTGTAAAGGCTTGGTGCAGGTCTTTCTAGTTGATGCCCACAGACGGTCTGCACATTTGGCTGTGTGATGATGGTGATGTAGGGCGAAAGTAAAACCCAGTGTGAGCACACAGCCTACTCCTGTTGAATAACACCAAGGTCTGCTCAAGGCTTAATGTTGATATCTGAGGGACTAATCATCTTCAACAGTGTCATAGGTCCTCACTCCATTTAAACACTGCAGAAATGTTTGGAATTGAACTCAGGTTTTTGGCACACAGTGATTAGAAATTATATTCCACCATTTGTCCTATTCTACCGGCCAATATTCTGATTGTGAATTTGTTTTCCACCAACAGGATTTGAACAGAGTGTTGAACCACAGTTCTCTTGTCTTCTGCCAGTCATGGTGCTGGCTGGACAATGGGTGATGGTATCACATGGTGTCATGAGATTTTCTTCAATGCTAGACGGTCCCTGTGAGTAAACACACTTGCCTACTTGGCTGCAGTTTTGTTGTGGCTATGCCATCCTGTTTTTACTTCACGATACTTTCCCAACGGTCAACTTGGGCAACGGGAGAAGGGCGGAAATGGCCCCGACTGATCTGAAGTCACTAAGATCCCTCGCTCCACCCATTCTGCAGGTATCGTGTAACTATTACTGGTATTGCCTTTTATGGCAGCAACAGCGGTTGTTGCAACAGCTACGCTATAGTTTGTGTGTACCGACACATATCCTTCCTAGTTCCTTCAGATCTCTGAAGTTAAGCAACATTGGGCATGATCAGTAATTCACTAAGTTATTAGTCGAGGAATAAAAATGAAACGACCACCAGATTATATGTTCCTATTCTGCACATTTACCTGTTAGATTTAAGACACATTAGGGTGTCACACTTTTGCCCAGAAAGTAATTCTTTAATATGCCAGTAAATCCATTCCCCCATTTTAATTCTCTAAGTCACGATTTTAGACTGCAACCTCTGGTACTGGACCCAAGCTACTAACCAGGTGCATTATATAACTTGGCACAATCTGACTGAGGACATCTGCTTAACAAGGAAGTACTGATTACATTTTATTTTTATTAGGTATATACAGTTTATATGATTTCAGGTGTAAAAATTCCTTTGATTTTTTTTCTGCTGTGTACAAGAAATAAGGTCAATTTACATGTTGTAAACAACAACAACAACAACAACAACATCATTGTTCAAGTTTTCAAGATCCAACTAAGTTATAATGGTAGAGATGTTTATATCATCTCTCAAGTGAATGTTGACAGAAACAGTACTATATGGTGCATTTTGTATGGATCCAAAACACTTGTGTGCATTCCTCCAGGGTTTTTGCATAGATTGATGCATCTGCAGATTTGTTTGCTGATGTTTTGTAGTATTTGCGGTGTCACAGCCGTGAATGTGTTTTGCACAGCACTGATGTTTTGTAGTATTTGTGATGTCACAGCCGTGAATGCATTATGCACAGCATTCTTCAACTAGTCGTTTGTAATGTAGTGCCTTTTTTCAGATCTCTTACTTTGTCTGGTGTGGTGAGAGGTGGTGATAGAGTTGGTGATTGTTTTAAGAGGAAGTAAAACTGAACAACTATCCTCTATTAATGCTAATCAGAGGAGAAAATGGAAGGCGCCTGACACTTTGAAAAATGAGGATATCGGTGAAAGAAAGGCAAGGGCCAAGAAGCGCATGAAAATGAAACTCCTTAGGCCTCTGAACCTAATAGCATCAGGTCAGAAAAGAACAAGAGTTGGTCAAGGGAGGTCAGATATGGTACATGAACGCAAGTAGTCTGGCACAAGTAAGTGGAAGCAATGCCCCGTGGTCGCCAAACCATGCTCCCAAGTTGATAGCCCATGGGGCTGGTGTGGTGAGATCTGGGCTTTGTGGTGGACATGGCAAAGGTAAAGGAAAGTTCTTGGATCCCCAATCAACCCACCTGTTTAGGAAAAGCTCCAAATAGTGTAGTCACACACTGATAACAAAATGAGCTTGTTAAAGCTGCTCATTGCCAGATATGCTTATCTTTGAAGTTCAGGAAACAACCATCTAGCAAGAAGTCTCCTGATTTACCAGGCTATCAAAGAAATGCAGTCAAAGGATATGACTGCTCTTACTCCCACTCAAATCATGAAGTGATGTGGATTATGTTCAGTTTCTTGAAAGAAGTGAGGATTCTCCTTGAACCAAAATTAAATGCTCCTTTCTTTAGAACTTCAATAAATGGTACATTCATAGTTAGAAAGAACCTTTCTTTAGTCCTGTCTTGTTGGGAACTGGTGAAGATGCAACTGGCATGCTTCTTGACACTGTTAATTCCACAACTGATAACTCATTCACTGGCAAAGGGCAAACAGGTTTGTCTTTCAAATCCTTTCACATGTGGTCTACTCATGGTTGAACAAGGAATATTCAGTTCAAAAGTAGGCTTACAGACTGACTTAATTGGAGATTGTCATCAATTCTTCAACAGTAGTGCAAGATCTTTTTGCCACATGTTATACTTAGCAGGATGTTTATTAGACGTAGAATTGTAGTTCTTTTAGAGTACGGTAATGTGTTACATAGAGCAGAAAGAAATACCAGTTTAAATAGTACAATTTTGCTAGATGTTTTAGAAAACTCTGAATGAAAAGTTGGAACTGTTATCAGTACAGCAAGTGCATAGAAAATGCACCATGAGACATAGTACTGTTTCAGTCAACATATTCACTTGAGAGATGATATAAACATTTCTACCATTATAACTTAGCTGGATCTTGAAAACTTGAACACTGATATTGTTGTTATTGCTGCTGTTATTTACAACATATAAATTGACTATTTCTTTTACACAGCAGAAAAAAAATACTCTAAGAAAGGAATTTTCACACCTGAAATCATATAAACTGTATATAATAAAAAATAAAATGTAGTCAATACTTCCTAGTTAAGCAGATGAATATATTCCATGTGCATTGACTGGGATTGTAACATGAGCTGTCATGGCCCCACTGTCAATTTGATTAAGCAATAAATAGGATCAGTCCTATTCCTCTCATAATCCATTGCAACAACAACAACAACAACAACAATAATAAACAAATATGGCCTCAATTATCATGTTTGCAGACATTTTGATTTAGAAGTCATTTATGCTACCTGCTTGTCAGTTTTACTCTACCAGATCCCAAGGAAACAGATCTCTTGTAAGACTTATAACCAAGTTTTAATTAATTTTACTGGGTAAACACCCAATGCGTAACTGGATATTTTCAACATGCCAACATTATGCAAATGGAGGGGGGGGGGGGGGTACGCTGTTGCTTCACGTCCGTAGGTTTAACCTCAAAGTACCCTACACGTGACACCTGGGTGGTGCAAAGAAAGCAACAACATTGGCAGCGAGACAATCCTCGAGATCTCCTGGCTTAAAACATATCACGATGACAAGACTTCAGGGACCAACAACAATATAAGAACCTAGGTCAAAGTATTCAAATAATGCAGATCAACATAGAAGGGCTAAGCAGATCAAAGTGTCAGTTTTTATCAAGACTGTCTGAAAAACGATATTGATGTAATTGCTTTGCAGGAAACTCACGTAGGAAATGAAGACCAATTGCGTACCAGAGATAAAATACCAGGTTATGAACTTCTAGGTGCAACATTCCATCATGCATATGGAAGTGCAACATATGTACAAAATATAGAAGAGAATGCTTCCCTGATCTCCACAAGCACAAGAGATGATGTACGAATGGAGTGTCGAATATATGTTTATCCACTTTTCAAAAACCTGACTAACCTACAGTATGATGGGTTTGAAACCACAATCTTCAGATCCAGAAATGGACATTCTATCACTCATCCACACTTGCTCACTTGCAAGCACAAAGAAATAAGCATTTCACCACAGTCCACTACTCTCCCTCCAATAATATTTGTACCTTCATATTTACGTGTAAGAATATGAAAGAAAGAAGGAAAGAAATAAAGAAAGAAGGGAAGAAAGAAAATATGAAAGTAAATAAATTTACTTTGTAGTAGCTATTTGATGGTTCCTTCTGATTTCTGCAACAATTCTACGTCTACAGTATAAGCCTATATGTGATGTCTACCCTAGTGGGATTTGTGCTTGTAAAGTCTACCAACTACCACTTGGTTATTGCCATAGCACTTAACCACCCAATGGGAAAGACAGAACACACTCAGCGAATCTACTGTCTGTCGTAAGAGGCAAGTAAAAGGAGTGACAGCCGTCAAAAGGTTCCTAACTTGGCAGTACAAAGTGGCGACCTTGCTGTCCCTATCTCATATTCTCAATATCAGACCCCAACTGGTACCTTGCCGAGTGACTGCATCTGGGTCTCTTTAAGCCCTGTTCGAAGTAGCATTCATAGAAGAACTGCAAAGATGTGGAACAGTGCCAGCTATTATATTGGTGCAGGCTTTCACGGCTGGTTAGTTGACAGTCTTTCATGTTTTTCTGGGATATTAGGTAATATTTAACTTTTTAATATGTTGATGTTTCGACAACTGTTCAGTAGCCCTTGTTGAGACAAAATAATACAGGCTGGTGGGTCTCCATACTTTTATAGGAATGAGAAGGCTAGGTGGTAGTGCCTGCAATGACTTTCCTCTCTCCGATTGGGGTTTCCAGGACCTGTGGAGTGCGACCCAGTGCGTTCTTATGTTGTCTAGTAGCGAGCAACGATTGCCAAATTCTGCTAATCTCTTCTTTCATGCTGAAACAGTTGTGTCTTGTTATCTCCACTATTTCTTGGTAGAGACAATCATGATGCTGGTGGGTAATTGCCGTTCATGAGCAAAGAAACAGAGAGTGTGCGCTCTGCCACTCAGAGTTTTCAGTTGAACAAGACAACAATGATGTTAATGTTTTTTTAGCTTAGTGTTAATTCTATGTTTGGTAGTCCAGATATAAACCTACCTACAATAGGAGACAATACAGTACCCAATGTCTGTGCATACCCTACTCAACTGGGTCTGCTTAAGGCTTAATGTCCCCATCCAATCGATAAATAACTAGCAACAGAGTCATATGCCCCCACTCCGTACAAGCACTGTGGAGAGGTTTGGAATCATTGGATCCAGGCTCATGGCACTTGATCTAGTGATTAAGGATTGTTCACCACCACCACCACCACCACCTCTCCTACCCTGGTGGTAAACATCCTGATTTTGATTTTTTCCCACCAATGGGAATTGAAGTGGGTAACCATGACTAAGGATGCCTTGTTGACCATGTCCACTAGTCAGGCTCAAAGTGGAATATATTAGAAGCAATTTGCACTTTTGCTGCTTTGGTGGAGGACATAAAAACTTGCAGGTAATTTTCAGCAGTTGACGCACTTGTTTACAGATTCAAATTAATTTGTATTCCACATACAGCTCATTTCCCTCCCTCAGAATTTGAACATAATATTTCTCTATGAATGAGGCTTTTCTGGTATACTAGACTGCAACTGCAGAGAGTTTCACAGTATTAGACAAGGATTTGTGTACCAGTACAGGGAAGACAGACAGTACCCTTAATCCATTGGCTAAATAGACAGGATGTTCAGCTGTAAGTTTAGTAGTGCATACTTCTCACTTTACTTGCATACTTGGCAAAATCATTTAATATTTTCTTTCTTTCATCCACATTTTGTCATATACGGTACCCTAAATAATTAAATTACTTATCAAAAGGAACCATCACAAAAATTAAGCCACAAAATACAGAAACAACAAGATAGATGACAATAAATTTTGTCCTCTCAGACATATATCTGAGTGATATCTTCTCAAAATACTTTTTATCACTTTTAAGGTTAAAAAAATAAGTGATGTTATTGCATAGATTACAGAAATATATAATATATGTATACAATATGTACAATATAAAGCAGAAGATATTTCACTTGGTGTTGATACCCTGAGAACTACAAAGCCTTGTCTTGAGGAGTTCAAACAACATTTTGTTGGTTATTGCTATCATTGCAGATATGTTACTTTACTGGTCTAAGTCTGTTTCCTGCTGAACTTTGCTCTCGGTTGGCAAGTCAGTCAAGGGCTAGAAGTGGCATGTAGTTTGGTCAGATCCTAATTTTGACACTGCAGTTCATTATACCAAGATTATACAGAACATTTTGAAAATAATTATGGTTATTAAAAGTTTATTTAGTTCAAACTGGTTCCTAGCAAAAGCTTATAATTTTTAAGGATATTTTAAAGAAACTTAATATTTCCATTTGCCCTGAATATAATCATGTAAAATACCTCAACAGCCTATAACATAACATCTTCAATAATTGTAGTTTGGATTATGCTTAAACTTGCTGAAAACAGAGTACAAACAGAATACCAGGAAACTGCCATAACATCTGGCTCCATCAAAATGATTAGTTATGGAGAATGTGTGATTTTCACTCTTTTTAAAAATCTATGTTTGCCATAATAGGGGACTATCAGATTAAGGGTAGATTATTCAAATTCATCAGAGACATTTATATTGACAATTGGGCTGCAGTGAGAATTGATGTTAGAATGAGTTCTTGGTTCAGGGTACTTACAGGGGTTAGACAAGGCTGTAATCCTTCACTTTTGTTGTTCATAGTTTACATGAATCATCTGCTGAAAGGTATCAAGTGGCAGGGAGGGATTCAGTTAGGTGGAAATGCAGTAAGCAGTCTGGCCTATGCTGATGACTTTGTGTTAATGGCAGATTGTGCTGAAAGCCTGCAGTCTAATATCTTGGAACTTGAAAATACGTGCAAGGATTATGGTATGAAACTTAGCCTTTCCAAGACTAATCCGATGACAGTAGGTAAGAAATTCAACAGAATTGAATGTCAGATTGGGTGATACAAAGCTGGAACAGGTCGATAATTTCAAGTATTTAGGTTGTATGTTCTCCCAGGATGGTAGTATAGTAAGTGAGATTGAATCAAGGTGTAGTAAAGCTAATGCAGTGAGCTCGCAGTTGCGATCAACAGTATTCTGTAAGAAGGAAGTCGGCTCCCAGACGAAACTATCTTTACATCAGTCTGTTTCCACACCAATTTTGCTTTACGGGAGCAAAAGGTGGGTGGACTCAGGATATGTTATTCATAAGTTAAAAGTAACAGACATGAAAGTAGCAAGAATGACTGCTGGTACAAACAGGTGGGAACAATGGCAGGAGTGTACTTGAAATGATCAAATAAATGATAAGTTAGGAATGAACTCTATGGATGAAGCTGCACGCATAAACTGGCTTCGGTGGTGGGGTCATGTGGAGTGAATGGAGGAGGATTGGTTACCTAGGAGAATAATGGACTCTGTTATGGAGGGTAAGAGCAATAGAGGTAGACCAAGGCGATGATAGTTAGACTCAGTTTCTAACGATTTAAGTATAAAGAGTATAGAACTAAACAAGGCCACAGAACTAGTTACAAGTATAGGATTGTGGCATCATTTAATAAATTCACAGAGGCTTGAAGACTGAACGCTGAAAAGCATAACAGTCTATAATGAAGATGTATGTTCAATCATATATGACTTGGGCATTAAAAAATGTATTTTGTGCCTCTGCACTAATTTATAATGGACTTTATTTATGAGCTTGCAAAAAACCTAAATTGTGGGACATGTCAGTACTTCAAAAACCTGACCCTTAAAAGGTTAAAGAAAGAAAGAAAGAAAGAAAGAAAGAAAGAAAGAAAGAAAGAAAGAAAGAAAGAAAAAGCAACCTAACATCTCTCTCCCGCTTTAGGTTATTCCATTTGGCATTGAATTTTTAATTTTTTTTTTTCTGGAAGAGGGCTGGATAAAAGATAGTGACTTGCCAACTCAAGAGTAAAATTAAGCATACAGATGATGGGACCGAGTAGTAGTGTTTTGTAGAGATTGGATGTTCACATCTGGAACATCAAAGAATTCTTCCTATGTATATATATATGTGAAGTGCTATCCAACAAGAGTCAGTGTTTGAACTCCACAAGCCATAATTATTTTTTGATGCTCCTCAACTATCACAATGTCTGTGCAGATACCAGCAACCCCATGACCTTGAGGACAATAGGGACTAGGGTGCGGATGTCTTGGGCTCCGCTGTGGGGAGATCTTGTCCAGTCCGCTACTCTCATCTGGTAGCCATCACCCTGGCAACAGGGCTTGTCCGTTATATTCTGGGGATTGTAGTAGGTGTATGGCTCCGTGTCCACCGCCTGAAGCGGAGTGCCGTCTGGTCCATCCACCGTGTCCCCAGCCATGTCTATTTCTCCGCGGTCCCCACCACCCGTACCACCACCGCCACCACCTGGGGGCCTAACGTTGCTGGGTGCATGGCTGGCAGAGGGCACTACGTGCCACAGCTGTACAGGGCGCACCTCCCACCTCGAACGTCCGTCACCTACCTTGGAAGGATGCAGAGTCACGTTCAGCAGAGTTGGGTGTTGTTCTACCACCATGAAGTCCACTTCCTTGGGTAAATACCCATCTGCATATACCTGCAAGAGAAATAGAAACGTCAGTTCACTAGCAAAACACCACATACTGCATGACGACAAGAAGTGTATATCAGCAAGAATGAATATCAGAGGTAATTCACAAGAAGTATTCCCCTCTCTTCATGGTATAAACTTCCAGTTATGTAACTGAAGCATAACAGTGAAGGGGATAAGAAGTCAGCTTGTAAGTTATATCAAGAGAAAAAGTTCTGTCAGTTTTAATGACTGTGTTGATGGGGAAGACCAAGTGCCTAGGCGTTAATATATGGAATTATCTTCATTGGGGTGATCACATAAACGAGTTCGTAAACAAAGATTACAGATCTCTCTATATGGTTATGACAGAGTATTTAAGGGTTAATGTAAGGATGTAAAAGAGAGGGCATACAAGTCTCGGCTAAGACTCCAATTACAGTATGGTTCCACTGCATGGGACACACACCAGGATTACTTGATTCGAACACTGGAAAAGATCCAAAGAAAAGCAGCACGATTTGTTTTAGTTGATTCTCTACATAAGAGTAATGCTACAAAAATGTTGCAAAGTTTGGGCTGGAAAGACTTGGAAGTAAGGAGATGAGCTGCTCGACTAAGCGGTGGAGCTTTTAAAAGTAGCAAGAGGACAAATTGGGGCAAATATTCAATATAATTATAATTAACATAATATAAACAGTATTTCATACAACTTGTAACATACGGACTAGAAACACTGGTAAGTAATAAGAGACAAGATAGTAAGATCCAAGCAGTAGAAATGAAATTTTGAAGAAAATTTGTTAAAAAGACAAGAGAGAGAATTCAAAATATTAAAATCAGAAGAGCTAAATATAGAACTGTTAGTACAGAACATACAGAAAGCAAGACCGAGATGGTTTGGACATGTAAAGAGAATGGGAAAGGAACGGGTAGCAAGAAGGAAATTGGAAAGAGAAGTTAAGGGAAAGAGACCCGGTGGAAGACCGAGAAGAAGTTGGATGGATCAGATCTGGAAGGACATTAGAGAAGCCGGGCTGGGTGTGGCAGAAGTAATGGAGCAGGAAAAGTGGAAGGACAGAAAGGAGTGGAGGAGGCTTGTTAACCACACCCGGCCAACTGGAGTGGGACACTGATTATTGACTGATTCATTCATTCATTTATTATGTATAGTATGGGGAATAAGAGATTAGAAAAATTTATTAAGGGAAATGTTTGATAAATTTCCAAGTTCTTTGAAAACATTTAAGAAAAGGCTAGGTTAACAACTGATAGGGAATCTGCCACTGAGCAAGAGCCCTAAATGCAGATCAATGACAACTGATTGATTGAACAAACTTCAAAGTTACATTTCACGTGCCTTTATGAAAACAGTAACAAAGACGACTTCCTCACAGTAGAGTTACACGATATGAGGCAAAAGTCTTCTGTTCCCTAAATCAAACACAATGTTTGAGTGAAATTTTTCAACCTGCTTATAATTTATTTTATAATATTTCGTTAGAGAGAGGAACTTCATTTATAATGCAAACCAAAAAGTGAAGCTGGTCTATGCAGGAGATGCAATACTACACAGCATACTGATCAGTTATAAAATACAACCAGAGTTTGGAAGTAATTGGGTAAAAGTAATTTAACTGCTATTAACAACTACTCTTTAGTAATTTCTACTTGTTATCATTACTTTTTCCGAAATGTAGTTTTTACTTGTAATTTATTTCTTGAAATAAAATTGAAACCATTACATTCTAGTAATCGATATGCGTCGCACCGAGAGTTTGGCTACTTCGTAGTCTTATCACCTGCAAGAAGTCATGCCATGGGTATTAAGGGAAGAATATGATGTACATTCGTTCATTTTTGCTAGTGGTTTTACGTCACACTGACACGGATAGGTCTTATGGCGACGATGGGATAGGAAAGGCCTAGGAGTTGGAAGGAAGCGGCTGTGGCTTTAAGGTACAGCCCATCTGAAATGAACCCAGGATTATGTGAGAAAGAGTGCACAGGCTGGAAATGCCAGGAAGAAGAAGGGTGGGCAGACCCAAGCTATGATGGGCAGATAAAATAGCTGAAGACCTGAGAAAGGGCTAGATGGAAGAGAAAGTGCTGAATAGAGAGGAGTAGTAGAAAATAGTAAAGAATGGACATGCTGACCTCACATACAAGGCTTAATAAAAGAAGATTATTTTTCCACAAATGACACCTACCTCAAGTTTGTAAATTCCAGGCAACAATATTCTCCAGAACTCTCCATACTTTGTAGTCTGGAAGCCAACATCTCGGGACTTTACTTTGAGAGAAGCCTTCTCCACCGGATTGCCGTTCTCGTCCATGACAAATCCTTGAACTCCACGATGAGCCTCCGCAAGGAACTTGACTAGAGACTGAAAGAGGAAATGTCTTTGTTATGTGCGGGGCCCCTTCTCTAGAGTATGATATAAACAAAAACCAGATGTTACTCACCATTCTGTTCTCTTCCCAGAACTTAGGTAGGTCTGAGGCTGGAGGATATTTACAGCAGGAGAGTTCTAGCGTGATCTCCATACAGCCGTACCACACGTAATTGAAATCCTGCATACCACCTGTGACATAATGGCAATAAAGGATCGGCTGTGTGGTATAATGAGGATAGAAATAACTAGTGTGACATCATATAGAAAAATAAATACGAGTAGAGGTTTGTGACCAGCTAAACTAATTTGAGTGCTAACGGTTAACTTACCTGTGAGAGGGTACCAGGCTGCGCCATTGGTGATGCCCTGGCTGAAGGATGGAGTACCAGACTTGCAGGCAGCCCCTCGGCTCATCACCGGATGGTTTCTGGAATAGGTCAGTGCCAGGTGCTTGAAGGTGTCATCGTCTGGCGTCAGTGAGGGCGTCGATGAATAGCTCTGGAACACTGGCCCTACCTCCATTACTGTGAATCTTAAGATAGAGCCACTAACTACGCACAAAACATGCACTAGTCCATACCTGCACACAACGGAGAAGAGCGGCACATTCCTTAGGTAAGCAAGAACAGAGAGAGACAGAAGCAACTGACTGTTAGTACAAGATATTGGTGCCATGTGGACTCGCACAATGGAATATTATTGTAGAGACCACACTTCAGGCATTCTGGACATAGAAAATGATATCTCCACACAGTCCTATAAAAAAGTATAGGAATAATGGCAATAGAACACAAGGTATCATCTGATGAGGAGCAAGACAGTGTCAGCCCTGGTTCTCAAAGACTTTGACATCTATGAGGAAGTCCTTTGCACTGTAGCACCAATGAAAGTAATCAGAGTTTACATCTTGGCAATTCATATACAAAAACTAAATAAGGCTTTGTTTTTGATCCCACAGTTCAACTAGAAATTAGTAAAGATCAACAACTGTTGGTTGATCAAACCTCTTCAATTTGGTAACAGACATTTCATGGCATACAAGGCTTTTGGATGATAATCTGAGTAATGCTTCAGCTTCAAATTTTGTGATGGGCAACACTTTTGTAATGGGGTGAGTTTTATTGCTTTTCAATCTGATTATCCATTCATTGAATTTAATGGGTTTTCTATGGTCATACAGAAATGGTGTGACTGTGACTGAATGGACTCATTTACCAATATGTGGCATGTAGGAAGGATGGCATCTCTTTCAGGACTCTTCCTGTATATGAAATCCTTTAGGTTATAAGAAAATTTGCTATGGTTACCTTTCATTACAAAAAAGCCTGACTCGGCTGAATGGTCAGCATACTGGCCTTCAGTTCAGAGGGTCCCGGGTTCGATTCGCGGCCGGGTCGGGGATTTTAACCTTAAATGGTTAATTCCAATGGCTCGGGGGCTGGGTGTGTGTGGCGTATTGAACATTAGATATCATCCTAGGTAGGGCCCTGATCTTCACAGACATGCAGGTCGCCTAATATGCCGTCTACTAGAAAAAGACCTGCACCAGGCCTCTCCAGAGGCCATATGCCATTTATTTTTATTACAAAAAAATATTAGAATTAATTTCAAGTTGTTCTGCTTATCACGATGTAAACCTAATTATGTCTTGAAAGCATGCTTGAGGCACATACAGCTCAGTAAGATGTGTGGCCCAAAGTTAGTAGAGTAATATATTTTCAGTCCAAACTCCTGATGAGTATGTGTCAGCAATCTCTCTACTTTACCTGTATAGCAGAATGGTATGATCTAAAGGAGGAGGCTTTGAGTAATTGAAAAAATACAGTAAAAATACAGTGCACTTTCATCACTGCAGTACAATTTTATCAGCAAAATATGTTCAAAATCCCCCTCCTCCGCTCTTGTTCCACACAAACCACTATACACCACATTGCACATTTTTGCATCCTTGACAGTAAGAAGATGGAACACTTTCACTTGCTGCTCTAATCTTACCCTCAAAATCATCCCTGTTATTCTCCGGAGCCCACATGATTTTACAATCTTGTTATCTCAGCTAGTATTATGTGTGAATTCCAATTTTAGTATCCTATTTGGAATAAGCACATCTTGGATTCACTGAGAGTCAAAGTTAATACTCCTATATTAATGTGCAGAGGCTTACAAAGCACAATGTAGATCACGCTATTATTAACACTTACTTGAGTTCGGAGTGTTGTCAAAAGGATAGCTTGCTACCAGGGCTCCTCCATGGATGCCTCCAGAGAGTACAAACTGGATCTTGGAGATCCATTCCTTGACTGCGTCTGTTTCAGGCTGACCACGTTTGTTGTTTTGCTTAAAGTAGTCTGGGAAGTTGCGGTTCAGGTCGAATCCTCGTGCATTATACCTACAAAATACAATTATAGTGTAGGGTACCTTGAGAAGAGCTACTTTTATACTTAGCTGAATTGTATCTTTGCTAACATGATATATTTTCAGTTGAAGTATGCATTGTCAATCAATGAATGAATGAATCAAGATTTATCTGCATTTAGGGCTGTTGCCTAGATGGCAGATTCCATGTCAACTGTTTAACTAGTCTTTTCAAAGAAATTAAAATTTATTGAAAATTTCCCTAGTTAAGTTATTTCCATACCCTAATTCATCTTCTTACAACTGCATATTTCCCCCCAGTTTGTCCTCTTGAATACCAACTTTATCTTCGAAGTTGGATCTTCCCTACCTTTAAAAGCCCCACTAGAGCTTATTCATCAACTAATGTCACTCCACGCCATCTCTTCAAGACAGCTCGGAATGTCCCACTTAGTGACAAGTCACAAATCTCATTTGTTCTGTACTGAAGTTGACCCTATATCAAGAATATTTAATAAGACCACCTATTTGATACATATGTATTGATATTGCCCTAAAATAGGATTTATTTATGTATTTAATTTATATGTGTCTTTATAAAGTCTACAAATATCAAACAAGAAAATTGAGATCATCCCATGAAACCCCTGAGCATACACAAGGTATTTATAAATGATCAGTGAATTAACATAATTCTACAGTTTAAACATCTATAGAAATCATCACACACAACTTAAATGAGAAAGAAACATGGATGAATAGAAGAAACACAATGAAAAAAAAAGTTGAATTTCTAATCTGGTTAATGTACAATAAGAAATGCCTGTTAATAGAGACATAAGATTCTGCGCTATAAAACCACAAGTCTTCCAGATGCCACTTATGCTTGTGAAATCCGGTTCCAAATTTAAAACAAATTAACTTATCAGCTCCTCAAATCTGAAAGAAGACTAATCAGAACTTGCATAAGTAAAGAATATCAGGTCAAAGGCTCCTGGAGAATCCTTCCTAATGAAACTGTCTATAGAGGGATTGACAATCACCAGCAGAAAACCGAATTTTATGACAACTAGTGATGAGAAATCTTGGAAAGAAGACAGAAGGATAATGGGTCCACAAAATTGATGATGATGATGATTATTATTATTGTTGTTTAAAGGGGCCTAACAACCAGGTCATCAGCCCCTAATGGTACAAGGTGCAACATAATGACATGATAATTAAAACTTCAACATATATCCACTGACTAGTATCTAATCATGATGAAAAAATGACCATGAATCCAAAACAGTCAGTGGATCCAATTCACAATTTCTTATTTTCGGAGATAATGCTTGTCGTCCAAACGGCTCCAAAATCCAGGTCACCGGCCCCTCATAATGGTACTAATCACTGGTAAAGCAGAACCATGATGTTCCCCCTACAGTGGTACTGACCACAGGCATTGTAGACCCATGGAGTGACACACAATGGCACCACTCGCAAGCAACGCAGACCCATAGTGTTCCTCACTTAGTGGAACTAATCACAGGCAATGCCCAGACCCATAGTGTTCCTCACATAATGGTACTGATCCTATGTAAAATAGACCCATGGTTTTCCTCGCAAGGCCAGGCTGAGTGGGTCAGATGGTTGAGGCGCTGGCCTTCTGACCCCAACTTGGCAGGTTCGATCCTGGCTCAGTCCGGTGGTATTTGATGGTGCTCAAATACGTCAGCCTCGTGTCGGTAGATTTACTGGCACGTAAAAGAACTCCTGCGGGACTAAATTCCGGCACCTCGGCGTCTCCAAAAACCGTAAAAGAGTAGTTAGTGGGACGTAAAGCAATTATTATTATTATTATTATTATTATTATTATTATTATTATTATTATTATTATTATTATTATATTTCCTCGCAAGGCGGTACTAATCCGCAAGTAATGCCGACCTATGGAACCTCACTAATCACAAGTAGTCTAATTTAATCATCCCTTGATCCCCCCTTTTAGTCACTTCTTACAACAGGCAGGGATACCGTGGGCGTATTCTTCGCCTGCGTCGTCCACCCCCAGAGGGTGATCCATGAAATTCAGCACGATCTCAAAACAGTTTGACTCGACATAGCAGATGCAGAGAACTAAAATAAAATTAACGCCCTTCTTAAGACTCAAATTTTCAGCAGAAATTACACATATAAGGGCTATAGCGATTTCAGACAAACTGAGGAAATTACAATCGGAACAAATGAAAAAGTACGGGGCAGATCACAAGAACTAACCAATACAGCTTTCAAGGAGAAAGTGAACGTGGAACGACTCAAGTGGTGCAATGTGGTCAATAATAAGTCCGGTCAACATTTACAAAATAAACCTGCAGCTGCGATGGTCTTGTTTCCTCTAAAAGCATCTTGTGATGTGCATGGGTTGTCCAGGAGAGGACAGGTAAGTAGGTGGCTTGGATCTTGTTCAGCAGCACATTCACACGAGGTGTCTGAGTTTGCTGGAAGGATCCCTCATTTCTTCAGGTTGGTCTTGCATCGAGGGACTTCCATACAGAGTAAGCTAGGTCTGCGCCAGGCGCTAGTTCTTTTGGTGAGACGTCTGCGGGCAGTGAGTTCCTCCATCTATTAAGACGAGTTGTCTCTGGTTCCCTTTAGCGGCAGAGTCTTAGCAAGGAAGTTCTTGCGGGATCTGAGGCGAGACCTTGCAGCTCGGTGACCATGGAGTGGATGTCGATGGTCATTCTCCTGCTTTGTTTTCTGGGAGTATGCAGCAGTGGCCCTCCGGATGTTGGGTGGGGCTATTCCAACAATCGGGTTCAGTTTCTGCACTGGCGTTGGTTTTAGGCATCCCAAGATTATACTATAATAAAATAATAATATATTTACTCCAGACGAAAATTTATATTCATCACGATACAGCAAGCGGGTAACACCTGTGTGTTTCCGCTAAGCTCGCTTGCATACCGTAGTCCGCCCAGGACCGCAAACGAACGTACTGTACTTTTTGATAATAATCATCTATTCAGTGTAACACAGGGAACCTTGCCGTGCATAAGGAACAGAAACAGTCAGTTCCCTAAAGCTATTTTGATCATCTTCACCACTTCATAAGATGGAGCAGACTGATGCTTACCTGCCCTGTCCACCATCACACTGTCCTTCGCGAGCCACCTCGAAGCCATCAGGGTTCATGGATGGTAAAATGTGGATCCTGGTGTTGTCCAGCAGCCATTTGATGTACGGATCAGTGCTGTAGCTCGTCACCAGGTACTGAAAGCACCAAAAATATTATTGAACATAGCACATAACTTACGAATGCAAAGTTGAAACAAATTTGTAGTATTAGATTAACAAGAAGGAAACCAATGTTATGAAATGCACCTGTGATTGTAATCAGAAGGCAGACCTCTGGAGTGATCGGTTGGTTATCTTCGAGGCCTCATACCATCTGATGGAAGAGGTCAACATTAATTTTCAATCCAGGGGCCGATGACCTAGATGTTAGTTCCATTTCTGTACTAATATTATAAAGAGAAAAATATTTGTGTGTTTATTTGCTTGTAATGGATAAACTCAAAAGCTATTGAACCGATTTAAAAAACTTCTTTCACCCAACTTCTAGGTCTATAAAGCATTTGCTGGAAGGATCCCCCATTTCTTCAGGTTGGTCTTGCATCGAGGGACCTCTATACAGGGTAAGGTAGGTCTGCGCCAGGCGCTAGTACTTTTAGTGAGATGTCTGCGTGCAGTGAGTTCCTCCATCTGTTAAGACGAGTTGTCTCTGGTTCCCATTAGCGGCAGAGTCTTAGCAAGGAAGTTCTTGAGGAATCTGAGGCGAGACCTTGCAGCTCGGTGACCATGGAGTGGATGTCGATCAATAAGTAACATGGGCCGTATTTTATTTTCAAAACAATTAGAGATCCCTACTAAAATCTAAATAATGTAACACAAGGTATCAAAAATTTGCCTATAAAAGTCAGTATAGGCCAATATAGACGAAATATAGAATTTGTTGCACAAGGACGAGACAGAGCTCATTTTAAGTCTCACGACGCGAAGAACAAAACTCGGTAAGGCCCTGAGGGCCCCTAAAATAATGTTTTAAGGGCCTAAAACCAACAGTTATGGAGATATTAGCATCACACTACCTCGCTCTAGGAATCGGATGAAGAAATGACCAGTCGTAACCATGGCGAGTCAGTTCAAGGATTCTACAGTAGAAGGCCTGCGGTTCGAAGTAGGCACGAGCGTAAATTTAGGCTAGACCAAAGAGAGATTCTGATGCACACATGGCTGTCTGGAAAAAAGGGCTGTGGGGGTAAGCCACCCCTATGGGTGGAGGTGTGGAGGGGTTGTAATATAAAAATAGAAAATATTGACGAATCCATAGGTTTTGGGGTCGCTGAGATGAACAGCGATACTCCGCATGTTATTTAAGTCCAAGTTAAGCCCCTATAGGCATGGGGGATGAGAAGGGGTGAAAAAAGTCCAAAATGGCCCAGATTATGGATATATGTGTGTGCACCCCTCTGGGCAGGGGTGGAAAGTGGTTGAAGTATCCGTCAACATCACAATAACGAAATCTACAAAAATTCGCTTCACACATAATTAACAGGTAACAAAATACCTAAAGGTAGACAATTAAGAAAGTGCCCGGGCAGCGCGGGTAATATAGTTGTCATCAATAATCGTAATTAACCCTAGAACTCTAACCCTTCGTAATTTTTACGACGGTAGGTAGGAAACTTAGTACGGTATAGTTTTATTGCCTTCCACTTCTGCGTGCCTGCCACTATTTTGTGTAGCTGAATTTCTCGCGGAGGAGTTGTCTGTGGCGTGAGCGATTGGTGATATATTTCTTAATTCCTGTGAAACTGGGTGGGTGTCGTCGTATTGATGAACGGTTAGTGATAGTGCAATATAGGATGGGATCTCACGGCGACTTCGTTTTTAACTGACAAAGATACGTACCGTACCGGTACGTTAGTATTACGACTTAAACAGTTACTTACCGTACAGTTTTTGAAGTACCGGTATCTTAAGTACCGTATACACGTATTGCTTTTTGTCACTTTGAACTCTATCTTATCATAGGGCATTGTAGAAGAGCAATGGCTACCAGAATACCAGATAAAATTATTGGCGATTATTGTGCAAATCAGATGAAGATGAAGAGGTTGAGACAGACAGTGAAAAAGACGACTTCGTGAAAGATGATAGTGTTCATAATACTAGTAATAGGGACGAATATTTGATGAGAAGTAGCATCTAAGTCCTGAAGGAGGAAACGAAATTAGTCTGTGTTGTTTCACCCACGCGTTGTCATTTTTAGACCCCCAACAGACCCTAATTAACTTACATCTGATTCTTCTGAAAATGATGCACCAGAAAATTATGTTTTTGATCGCAATATAATATTTATCAAGAAACGAATGTTTTTTGAGAGGCATGTAAACAAGTTAAAACTGCAGGAAAATTCTTGCAGTTTAATTTGTGAAATGTGTTTTATGCCCTTTTTTTTTTACATTGACACTATTTTCGTGGTAGTTTTAATTTCTTCGTGTTGTAAAAACCCCCACATTCATAGTTTTATGGGCTTATTTTAGTATGTTGTATAATAAGATTAAGTTATTATAAAACGTGTTAATATACTCTAATATTTTCTCTGTATCAAGTTTGCTGTATTTTAATAAACAATCGCATCAAATGATTAATACCGGTACGTACTTTGATTCATGTTAGGTTTCTGTCTGCAAGAATTCCAAATATACAAAATCTTACCAAATATTAGTTGTTACGCACAAAATGTAAACATTGTAAATTGGAGTAAAATTTACGAAGGGATGGTAATGTGTGGTGAAAGAGGGCGAGTGTTCTAGGATTAATTTGCAACCAGGATAACACAGTTAACGTAAGAAATTTCATTTTTTGTCCGTATTGAACTAAGAATTACAATGAATAAACTTTTGTCCACCTACTCAATACAATAATGTTGTTTATAGATGTAATTACAACATTTTAATTATATACATTCCTAGTTTCGACGCATTTTTGCGTCATCTTCAGCTGTACAAAGAAACAGAAAATAAGCAAATTATATAAAACTCATGATATACATTTAATTGTGCGTGATATAAAACCCTATGGAATCTACATTAAAACAATGACACATAATAAAGCCTTATTGGACAAGTTAAAGACTTGCGAGTCAAACATATACTGAATGTTGAATAACCGTTCTCAAGTTGATTCATGTCCCTGTGGACATACAGTAGTAAGTTCAATAAGTTTGGTGAGCAGTTTACAATAATAAAATATTGTGTGTTTTAAAACACTTTTAGACCTTGATTCAACTACCGTACGGTTCATAAACTGCGGAGTCATCTTATAAAGATCGTGAATATTGCTGAATAAAATTTAGGTATGACGGAATTCTTCTATATCTAAGGCCTATGAGGTGGAAAAACATAAAAAACTCCTGAAGATGTAAACAGGATGTATGTTTCTCAGTTCAAATGTGGAACCCCATACGGCCGTAGACTGATCGTAACGCAAATAACGTGCGGTAAACAAAGCACAGCTCGAGTCAGGAGTCTTTAACTTGTTCAATGAGGCTTTATTATGCGTCATTGTTTTAATGTATAGATTCCATAGGGTTTTATATCACGCACAATTCAATATCTATCATGAGTTTTATATAATTTGCATATTTTCCGTTTCTTTGTTCAGCTGAAGATGACGCAAAAATGCGTCGAAACTAGTACTGTATATAATATTAGAATGTTGTAATTACATCTATAAACAACATTACTATTGTATTAAATAAGTGGACATTAAAAGTTTATTCAGGATAACACGCGCAAAACGAACAGTTAATAAAAAGAAAAGTCTAACAATATCTAAAACTATGTCGGAAACAATACAGTAGAGATTAATAAGAAATATTCTTACGGGGCGTTACTACATACGCCTGGGAAATATAGATCCGCAGAAAGGCTTAGAGAGATGGCCTAAGAGCATTTGAAATGTGGTGTAAACTTTTCGAAAATAAATACTGTACGCTTTTATTTTTAAAGAAGATTTAAAATACCAGCTTTCACGTCTGTAACATCGTTAGTTTGTTTACATACAAGTATGTTGTAACTTGTGTATAAGTATCCTCATACAAATAATTCAAATAATTTTTCAATTCTTTCACCCCGTTCCCTTAAGTAAGTTTCCGAAAACAAAAGAATATGTGTTTCTTTATTTATTAAAGGAGACGGCAGATACCAATTTCCACATCTATAACATCTTGAGTTTTTAAGATAGGCCTATAAGTACCTTCATACAAAGAATTCAACTAGTTTTTTTAATTCATTCACACCCCATCCTTAAGTGGATTTTCCGAAAGAAGAATACGCATTTCTTTACTTTGAAAGAAGATTTCAAATACAAATTTTAATGTCTGTAACATCTTCATTTTTTGAGATCAGTACCCTCATAAAAATAATTTAATTCCTTTTTCACCCAACTTCCACGTACGCTACGATTACTTTCACCAGGAAGGAAAAGTAGTGTTCGTGACACAAGAAATGTTCAGCCTCGTCGATGCCACTGAGAAAATGATAACTCAGTTTATCGGTCATCTGATAAAACCACTCCAATCGGTGGGTCACGCTGCTGTAAGAATGAACTGAAGGCGGAAGACCCAGAGGAAGACGACCTAGAGCAGCATACCTCAACAGTGTCAGACAAGGATGACCTCAAGGCGGCATCCAATACAATAGTTCTACAGGGTGATCGATCACTTTCGCCCTTGAATGACGTCAACTTTATATGAATTACGTCCTTGTTATTACAATAGAATTACAATAGACAATACATATTTATTTATATGCGACTATTTATACACATGCAGACATACAGCGTCATACGTTGTCAATTTTTAGCTATAAGTGCCTGAAGATGATTTTATGATTGGAACTAGTCCCACAGTGTGATACAGGTGTATATATATATAGGCACATACATAAATATGTATTCATTAGGTGGAACAATATGGACCAATATGAAGATAGTTGCATACGATACGTCATTGTTAGCTAGTGAGCCTCACTTTGAAGGACCTTTTGTGAGGAAGAAAAGGAAGGAGATCACTATGCGACCACAGGGGTATTTTATTAAGAACTAAACTCAGTAACTTTCACTTTGTAAAACAGCATTGGGTAGTAGCAGAATGTATGGTCGCAAGGTCACTTCGTTCTTAGATGAAATTCACCACTATCTCTGGGGGCCTTTTATTAGTCTATGCTATTTGACTCTACGCCATTGTGGAAGTGCCTTGATGGACCTTTCTTCATTCCGTTTCTGCTGCAGCTTGAAGCTGTTGACTGAGTGAATCAGCCCTGCTGATACTGGTGGATTTCTTGAAGCTATTCGGTGATTTAATATCATATCATCTGAAATATCAGCACTGATGGGCAACTGTGGATTGGGCACAATTTTATTTGATATTCTCGGATTAAGCTGTTTTGTCTCCTAAGATGTGGAGGAATAATATCACAGAGAGTTTGTAACCAGTGAACTAGTCTGGTTTAACTGGACGTCAATCTTCTTAACATGGCAACTGTTGAGCCAAGCTGGTGCACAATGTTCAGCCACGGAGTAAAATACTAGTAGGCCAAGTGCAGTCGTTCGAAGTACTTTTGCTTGAGAGCCCCACGAAGAAGCCTTCGGTGGTTGCTGAGTGGGTCTCAGCTCACAAGTGGCCACGACTGGTCCGTGGTCAAACAGCTCTGCACTCTGACCGGCCAACCGAGCAGAGGAGGGCTGGCCACGGCTTTACCGTGGTTCTACGCCTATACATTCAGGAGACGGGTCAGGGCTGGACCTCACGGCTGGCCCCAACCATCGGCTGTCCTGAGTGTGGTTTTCCGTGGTTTTCCATTCTCATGCACTAAGGCGAGTGCCGGGACAGTTCCTAATATAGGCCACGGCCGCCAACCCGCTCACCTTTTTCGAGCATCTCCTTCAGAGTAACAAGTCTCCCGGACTGAGAGACGGCATCACCGTCTAAGAGGCCCGCATCCCCCTTCAGGGGAGGAATTAAAACATTTTAGTACTAGTAGTATGAAGAATCCGTCAGTTTGCGCAGGATGTTGTTTTTTACTCCTAGTTTAGCTGAAGTCTGAAAAAAGTTGTTAACGGTAGATCAAGGATCTGTCCAGTGTCACACCCACATATTTAGGGTCTTAATTGTAGTGAAGCTGTAGGCCAATGAAGACAACCGATAGTTCCCCGTCTGCGAACTTGTTACTCAGATGGAAGCAACTCGGATGGGCCCGATTAAACCGGATACGCACTAATCATGGACGCTGTGCTGCCTTGGCATATAAATGTGGTTCGAAACCATCAGCCGCCTGCGACTGTGGGAATGACATACAGTCTACCACGTGTCCCATCAGGTGTTACCCAGACGAGAGACAAGATTTTATTGATGCGACACCTGAATGGCTCAAAAACCTGGACTGTAATTTACAAGGCCTGCTGGAAAGTGTCCATCATGAACTTATTTCTTCCTCTCTTTATCTCCGATTAAGAAGAATGATCCGATGGTGCTTGAATATCTCCTCTTTTTTCCACAGCTTCATTAAGTTCGCAGCCTAAACATCGTTTTTTACCGAGTGAGTTGGCTGGGCGATTCGGGCCATAAGGTGATCGGGATCAGATACCGATAAAGAATTATCCACAATCAGTCTGCAGTGATAATAATCTAGCACTGTGAAAAAGAAGCAGCTATCCAAAAAGAAGTGAAGAGGCCGGGAGTTTGCCACTTCTTTTCAGCGTTTTTATAGAATGTGCGGTAAAGGAAATCCAAGAGAAATCTGGAAAAGGAACCACAATCCAAGGAGAGGAAATCAAAACTCTGAGATTTACCGACGTTACCGTTTACCTCATTTGAGTTTGCAGAAGATCTGGAGAAACTGGACACAGAAGTACAACGTTACGATAAAAATTCCAACACGAAAATAACAATTCATTCGATCAAAGTCAGGTGATGCAGGGAATATTAGATTAGAACATGAAGTCTTAGTGGAATGTTTTTTTCTTTCTTTTCAATTTTGCTTTACGTCGCACTGACACAGATAAGCCATATGGCAACGATGGGAAAGGAAAGGCCTAGGAGTGGGAAGGAAGCGGTCGTGGCCTTAAGGTACAGCCGCAGCATTTGCCTGATGTGAAAATGGGAAACCACGGAATACCATATTCAGGGCTGCCGACAGTGGGGTTCGAACCCACTATCTCACAGCTGCGTGACCCTAATCGTACGGCCAACTCGCCCGGTTAATGGAAGCAGAATAACTAGGGATGGCAGAAGTAAGGACGACTTAAAATGCAGATTAGCAAACGCAAGGAAGACCTTTGTTAAGAAAAGACCTTTGCTCATTTCAAACAATGGTATATATACAGAGAGGGTCTTCAGTTTAGTAGCGGTATTCATTAAATGTTTCCTGAAGGATAGTGTCCGATCAAGAGTTACTCCAAGGTACTTGGGGTTAGGATTGTGTGGTAGGGGAGAGTTGTCGAGGGAAACATTCAAAGTAATATTTGCCTGCCTGTTATTAAGGTGAAAGAGACAGGTTTCCGTTTTGCTGATGCTAGGTATCAAACACCACTTATCAAAGTACTCGCTCAAAATGACAAGGTCTCTGTTCAGAATTGTTTCTATCTCATTCACATTGGATTGCTGAGTAACTATTGCTAGGTCATCCGCGTAAGCGAATTATTGGCGTGATGTAGTGCGGGGTATATCGGCAATGTACAACAGCAATGGAGAGAGCACAGATCCTTGTGGGAGACCATTGTTGAGCTTTTTAATTTTACTACGTTTGTTATCCATAACTACCTGGATCAATCATTCAGATAGCATGTTGTTTATGAGTTGTGACATTACTCTGCACTTAACAAGTTTTAAAAAAAACTTATACACAACTCCCTCTCTCCAAACCATATCATAAGTGGCTGTCTGAATGTCCTAGGAGGTCATATTCTGGTCAGCTGAAGGAGTTTGTGTGTGCTTCTGACGAGGTTGTACAATGGTTGGACAGCTTGGATTTAAGTTTATGAACTGTTTTAGAGATTGGTTGATTGTTTAAGGTGTTATATTGTTTGTTATGTTTTTGAATATTTGTATGCAGAGTTATGTAGTAGCCATAAGCTAAATAAATAGTAATAATAAATAAATACAGAGAGGGAGAGAGAGGGGTGCGGGGAGGGAGGGAGATATTTTGGAATGTTCAGTCTGGTGCGTGGCATTGTATGGAAGTGAAACATGGTCAATAACTAGCTCAGAAAGAGAGTATAAGCTTTTGAAATGTGGTGTTACAGAAGAATGCTGAAGGTGAGATGGATAGATCGAATTCAAAATGAAGAGGGCTGAATCGAATTTGTAACAGAACAGTTAGTTTTTGAGGCGATAACATCGATGTAGGCCTATACCAACGCATCCGCACTTTTTCACCGAAGGTAATGAAAGTGACAGATTTGTTAACATAATACAATAGAGCTGATACCTGGCAACATCCCCCTACAGTGATACGTGTATGAGGGATTTCCTTCTGCGACAACATACAGACGTATTGAGCGGTTCTCTTTAGGAAATTTTGTTCTTTCCTTCCACTAATTGCGGGCAGGAGCCAGTTAGGCTTTGGTCAGATTTACGGCTTATTGGACTCAAGGTTCGTTATATATCACCATTTTCCCATACCAGTGTGAAGGGCCGCCTCAGCACACGCAAAAATAACTGCATGAAATGTATGAAAGAATCACCTGTCGAGATTACAGAGTAGGCCTATACCTCAATCAAAATAAATGAACGTAATTATTTAGAAATTATCAGCAGTATTATTCGCACTGCCATACAGTTTGCATCCGCCTTGACACTAACTTTGCGTATATTCGCGACAAATCAGCGGATATCCGCATCCGTGCACAGTTCTAAATATGACGAACAGATTAGAGTAAATATGGGATGTAAGTTAGTAATTATGTAGAAATGAAAAAGGTTAACACAGGATAGAGTAGCATGGAGAGCTGGAGCAAACCAGTCTATTGACCGATGACCCATATCATTACTACTACTACTCTAAAGAGTTAATTCTTGATTTGCTGAAATTCATGATAAATGTTCGGGTGCAGCCAATGCATTTCCACTGTTCCGCTTACCCTGTCTCTAATCGTCCAGGTAATAGAGACTAAAATAGGGAGCTTACCCGGAAAAAATATGGTAGTTCTGGAAAGTGCTTACTGTATGTTTTTGGGTTGCTAAATACGAATTGTTAACTTCGCGCCAGAAAGTCCTCCCATAACCTCCGAAATTTTGAGAGGACCCTCAAAAGTATGAATTTAAAAAGTGTGTATTTCTGGGAAATAATACCTTGAAATACGGAAAGTAGACAACATTTACGACAAAAAAGTCTGATATTTTGACGTAGGACGAACGAGAGGGTGCGCGCGCTTATCGGAGTATGTGCTACATTCGATAAGTTACTTAACTCCGCTTAACCGCTAGTGTCGTTTACTTTCGCTCTCCCGTCACAACCTTCTACCTTTTAATTCAAAATTCTCCTCGCACCCCCAATCTTCTTTTCGGCCTCTGGAAGTCCTCGATCCACTACCTTTTCCTAAAAGAGATGGGACTATAAGACGACGAACGGGGTGGGGGGGGACAATCCATTATAAAACCTTGAGAACTGGACGTTTTTCAGCCGAAGTTAATTGTTGAAAGTTTTAAATTTACGATAGAAAACAAGAAAATACGTACAATACTGTTTATACTACAAAGCCTAAAGAAGCATTTGTTGTTAGAGTTATTTATTTTATTTGTACAGGTCAGGATCCCTATTTTAGTGGAAACTGAAAAGTTTTCCTCTTGGACTCACCTGTATGAGATGCAGCATGAGCTCCCGACCCACCGCCTCATTCCCGTGCATATTGGCCACATACTTCACGTCCGGCTTACCGATCATGTGCTCGTAGGGAGAGGCCGACACCACCATCACCCATAGCTCTCGACCTGCAACAACAAGACATGTCCTCTCCTCAGTCTCACTTCCTTCTATTAGCTTCAGTACTGGAGGAAAGGTTATTAGCAACTTAATTCAGGTTAGTTTCCTTATTTTGTGGAGATAACCAGATAGTTGGAAACTTTTCAAACAACAATCAAAACTTACAGATGGTTTTCGGAAGATTATTTTTCATCTCTTTGGTTCAGAATGAAATAATGACAGTTATGATTCGAACGCGGATGGTTACGCATTTATAGGTTATGTAACCGTTGCTGGCTTGATTACACAGATAATAATAATAATAATAATAATAATAATAATAATAATAATAATAATAATATATGAAATTTTAAACGCAGTAAAAGAAAACTTAAGGTTCAACAAAAGCGATGCACTACAAAACGTAAACAGCAGGTTAGGAAACATGACAACTACAAAATGGATGTGGAAAGCGGCATGGGAACGTAGCCTTTTGTGACGAAAGAAACCATAGAGGGTAATTGCCCTTGGATTACACACATTTATTTTAAGAAAAAGGAAACAAATCAAAACTCATAATAGAAAGGAACAAATCAAAAACTCAAAATAGCAAGATCTTTACAAAGAAATTTAGGATTTAACCGCGCCTGCAGACATGTGCAGTGCACTGAAAGAAATTAAATAACAGAATTTGAATTTAGAAATACAATTCAACGATACATGTCTATTAAAATGAGGACTAATCCCAATCTACACCAAAGTAGAAATACGACCAAACACAAGAGGTACAGAAAACTTGTGTTACTACCTAAAACACTTCAGATAATGTGCATAGATTTTCAGCACTTACGTAAGGCGACACAGAAATACGGGGAGGCGAACCCAAGGGATAATTACATTATAAGTTATATAGTAATAAAAAAAAAAAGATTTTGGCTCCGAAACAAAAAGGTACATGGTCTTAGCTGAAAAGCTAAGTCATTTCGACAAATTTAGCGGTGAACGTGACACTCGAGGATAAACTCCTGCGTAAAAAGAAAACCACATTTAAATGAAGTTGAAATAAATGTAGGAACAGTGCTTACCCTGAGACCAGGTTTCCCCACGAGGGAACCAAAGGAGGAGCACGACGGCTCGCTACGATGGTCAGAGGCGCAGATCCTATCTCGCTCCCACCGAAGGAGTACGGTTGGATGAGAAACAGGAAATGGTGCCACCACCAAAGAGAACCAACCAGAAAACAGAAATTAACCTTCGACTTTCACATTCACCAATTACATTAACTCTTATTTTCACCAATGAAAAAGTTGGAGTTCTTGCTGAAAAATGATCGAGGAAAGTCTTCGTTTACGCAGCAGGAAACGCGCTTACAGAACTGCATGTACACGTTGTTTCACAAATTTTGACAGTAACAAAAAAAAAATTACAGATAAATGATAATTTTGATACAACACATAAAGTTTCTAAAACGGAATTCTTCCAAGTCCAAAGGAAAAAAAATCTTATACAACAAAAGAAATTAAAACAATAAATTAAGAAATTTCAAACAATTCCCACTGCTGTCTTTATACTGCCACAGGTTAGAAAGAATGTAAACTAAGTGAAGCAAGTAACAAGTATACTCTAGCTCGCACAACAGTTCTACTTTGATACTTGCATAAACATTAGGGGCTCGGCCTGTTAGAATCGCCGCTACAATACAGAAGCGTGGGCTAGGCGACACTTCCTACCTGCCAAATTAGTTTGCGTTCTAACCTACTATTGCCTGAACATCCGGGCTCTTTGAACGATTTCTGAAGTCGAAGCTCCTGTGGGTGGGGGTGGTAGAATAACACCGATGGTATCCCTTGCCTGTCGTAAGAGGCAACTAAAAGGGGCTCCAGGAGCTCAACTTGGGTGGGTGGGTGGGTGGGTTGGCGACCGCAGGGACCTCAGCTGAGTCCTGACATTGCTTCTACTTGTGCCAGGCTACTCACCTTTATCTATACTATCCTACCTCCCTTGGTCAACTCTTGTGCTTCCCCGGCCCTGACGGTGGTGATATTTGTTGTTTAAAAGGGCCTAACGGCTAGGTCATCGGCCCCTAATGGTACGAGGTGAACGAAACGAAAATTAAAACTTCAAAATGTATCCACTGACTAGAATATAAAACGAATGCCGGCGAAAAAAGCTCGTGAAACAAAAGCAATCAGTGGATGGAGTTCACAGTGCCTGAATTACTGGGATGGTGCTTATTATCTAAAGGGGTCCAAAATCCAGATCACCGGCCCCTCAAAATGGCACTACAGTAATGACTGGTAAAGCAGAACCATGGGGTTCCTCCTATAGTGGTATTAATCACAGGTAATGTAGACCCATGGTATGTCACACGCAGTGGCACCACTCACAGGTAACACAAACCCGTGGTGTTTCTCATAAAGTGGTACTGCTCATAGGTAACGCAGATCCATTCTGAACACAGTGGAACCCGACCGGTGGAATATACACGACGACCATTATCACAAACAACGCCCAGACCCGTAGTGTTTCTCGTATAATGGTACTGCTCCTATGTAACGTAGACCCTCGCTGTTCCGCACGTAATGGTCCTAATCACAAGTAATCACATGGTTCTAATTTCATCCCTTGGTTGCCCCTTTTAGTCGCCTCTTACGACAGGCAGGGGATACCGTGGGTGTATTCGTCTCCTACCCACTGGGGGTGGCCCTGACTGTATTACGTATCGAAGCTTAGGAAGTTCATGTTCACGCCCTTCTTAGCCCTAGTCTTTCTTTGTCATATACCTTCATTTTTCGAAGTATCGGACCCCTTTCATTTTTCCCCTCTGATTAATGTTAATAGAGAATGGTTGCTCAGTTGTACTTTCTCTTAAAGCGGTAAACACCATCACGACCACCACCGAGAGACGAAAGTAAATATAGGAAAACTGATTGATTGTGACTCCTCTAAGAATGAAACAGTCACAGGACATAAACAAATATGAAAATGGAAAGCACCCTACAGTATGTGAAACGTTCGAAGTTCCGCAGACTCTCAGACTGTATACTGCACTAAAAATTACACAATAGCGAAAGCAAGATACTAACTAATAAAATTAATTATCCAAGCTGTCAGTCGATAGATGGCATTTATGACATTTTTAATTATTTTTATAAATGCTATTTATTCGGGGCGTTGACCCAAGAATATTTTTTTGCCTCTGCTTTGCACCATATGATATGAACCTGCGTGTATTTGGAAATTGCGGAAGTGTAGAGTGTTGAATGTAAGGAAAGAGACATTAAGGACGACATAAACACCCTATCCCCAGGCCAGGGATATTAATCATGTACAATTAAAAAACCCTGACCCGGCCGGGAATCGAACCCGGGGCTGTCGGGTGACGGACGCGCTGCCCCCTACACCGCGGGGCATGAATATAGACGAATAAGCTTGATGGAGTTTTAAAAAGTAGTAAAGCTTATGATGTCAGGCCCCGCGGTGTAGGGGACAACGGGTCCGCCTGTCATCCGGCGGCCCCGGGTTCAATTCCCTGCTGGGTCAGGGGTTGTTAATTGTAAACGATTAATATCTCTGGCCTGGGGACTGGGTGTTTGTGCCGTCCTTAACGTTCCTTTCCTCACATTCAAAACACTACGCTTGCGCAATTACACTTACACGCAGGTTCCTATCATATGATGAAAGTAGTGGCAAAAGATCTGTAGAGGTCGACGCCACGAACAAATATCAAAATAAAGTCGGAATTCAAGAGGACAAGAAAATATCAATTGATTGGAAAGGAAATTAGGGATGGAAATAATTTACCAAGGTAGATATTCGATAAATTTCCTTTTTGTAAAACTCTCCAATATAACATCTGCAGTTTTTTTGCAAGTTGCTTTACGTCGCACCGACAGAGATAGGTCTTATGGCGACGATGGGATAGGGAATGTCTAAGGAGTGGAAAGGAAGCGGCTGTGGCCTTAATTAAGGTACAGCCCCAGCATTTGCCTGGTGCGAAAATGGGAAACCACGAAACCATCTTCAGGGCTGCCGACAGTGGGATTCGAACTCACTATCACCCGGATGCAAGCTCATAGCTGCGCGACTCTAACCGCACGGCCAACTCGCTCGGTACATCTGCAAAAATCCTTACCTCTGATTGCAGTTCTTTCCTCATATAATTTATATACAATACGTAAGAAAAACAAAGGTCCCAACAATTTGGTAAGTTTAGAAGATTATGCCTTAAAATGAGAAAAATAATATTTTCAGTTAATCATTATAATACCCAAATTACATGAAGTTAATTACAATATTAAATTATAAAAACTAATTATAGTATAATTTGCGTAGAAATTGGTGTAATTGAATTCTGCTTGCCTTGATTTGAACTCACGGTTCGCTAGTGCTGGGAGCTCTTGTTTGCGAATACAGAAGAACTGCTCCAGATGTGAAGTCACTTGGCAAGCACAGCCTTGGAGAAGGGTGACATGAAAATGAGCAAATGTAAGACGGAGGTGATTGTTAGCAGCAAGAAAGATGACATCAAGATTGTAGACAGGAAGGAGAGTCAACTGAAGCGAGTGGAACACTTCAAGTGCTTGGGCGCGGAGATCGATCTGACGGGAGGATGTGAACGAAAAGTGCGTGAAAGAGTTAAGGCAGGTTGGAGTAAGTGGAGGGAGATGGCAGGAATAGACTGAGACAGGATGTCACTCCAATAAAGTTAGAAATTTATAAGACAGTAATCCGTCCAGTGATAAGACATGGGAGGAGTTGTCGGATAGGACAGAAATGAGAACGTTATGGTCGGTAATGGGAATCTCTTTGAAGGAAACGAGAAGAGGCGACGATATCAAAACGATGGTCGTATTCTAACAGAGGAGATCTTCACCAAACTAGAGGAATATTAGAACCTTATTCGTTATCCAAAGAAATGTCTGCATCATCCTGCACAAGAAAACAGATGTCTAAAAATCCCCGGCCTTTGAAGCAACTAAATATTAAATCTGAAGCTTTACAGATACTACTACTACTACTACTACTACTACTACTACTACTACTACTACTAAGGTAATTAGTACACGGTACGGGTTGTGCCGCTCGAAGCTTTCATTCGAGTCATCGTGGCATCTAAAGATGATTTTCCGGAATCCATCATTTTCACCTAAAAATGTTGACGCTCTGTCTTTATTAAAGCCATTGCTACTAATTTCCCAACGTCCGTGTAAAACCTGTGTGTGTTCATGTGAAGTTTAAAGAAGAAGATTGGTTTTACATCATCCTGTATGTACGGTATTCATCCCGTAGGCTGGTTGGATCCTCAACAGATTCACCATTAGCTGTCATAGATGGCCTAGGTGTCACTGAAGAGGCGTGCTAGGGAAATGAGGAGTGAGGTAGTTTCCCGTTGCTTTCCTCACTGATCCAGAAGTTGCTATTGCTCATCAGTCTGCCAAGCCTACTGAAATGCGTGCACCTACGAGCGACATCTTCACACCATCTATAGCAGGGACTGGCTGCATTAGGAATGGCATTACTAGCGTCACTCATAAAAACCAACCAAACCCCATGGCACTACAGCCCTTGAAGGGCCTTGGCCTACCAAGCGACCGCTGCTCAGCCCGAAGGCCTACATATTACGAGGTGTCGTGTGGTCAGCACGACGAATCCTCTCCGCCGTTATTCTTGGCTTTCTAGACCGGGGCCGCTATCTCACCGTCAGATAGCTCCTCAATTCTAATCACGTAGGCTGAGTGGACCTCGAACCAGCCCTCAGGTCCAGGTAAAAATCCCTGACCTGGCTGGGAATCGAACCCGGGGCCTTCGGGTGAGAGGCAGGCACGCTACCCCTACACCACGGGGCCGGCACAGCGTCACTCATACCTCAGCCAATTTCATATTGTCAAAGCCAAGTCAGGTCAATGAAAGTAACAATTTTATTCTAGCCCATACCAGAAGACATAGTGCACTGTAAACATTACATCTTGCCAGCAAACCTAGCTACTCTATTTCACTGTTTTCGGAGACGACGATGTGCCGGTATTTTGTCCTGGAGGAGTACCTTTAGATGTCGGTAAATGTGCCGATATGAGGCTGGTTTATTTGAACACTTCACATACCACCCGACTACATGGGTTCAGAAGATCAACGCTTTTACCTTCTTAGCCACTAAACCCGCAGAGGAAGAAACTTTCGGCATACTTGACTGAAATATAAAATACAATGGCATTGTTAATACACGTCGCTCATATATTAAAGTGAATGTTTAAAAGCCTTTGTCTAGACAGTAGTCTATCTTGCAGGCAAAAAGTGAACAGCTATCGCCATCATTGTACAATAATCAGTCACCATTGATCTGCATTTAGTCCGACTCGTTGGCTGAATGGTCAGCGTACTGGCCTTCGGTTCAGGGGGTCCCGGGTTCGATTTCCGGCAGGGTCGACGGATTTTAATCGCTTCTGATTAATTCTTCTGCCTCGGGGACTGCGTGTTTGTATCCGTCCCAACACTTTCCCGCTTCATATTCACACAACACACCTATCACCAAAGAAACACGCAATAGTGATTACATCCCTCCATATAGAGTTGGCGTCAGGAAAGGCATCCGGCCGTAAAACAGGGCCAAATCTGCATGTGTGACGCAGTTCGCACCCGCGAACCCGCAGGTGTGGGAAAAGCTGTAGGAAAAGAAGAAAAATTGATCTGCATTTAGTGCTGTCACCCAAGCGCTAGATTCCCTATCAGTTCTTTAACCTAGTCTGTTCTTAAATAATCACTAAGAAGTTGGAAATTGGTCAAACACCTCCCTGGACAAATTATTCCAATCAATAATTTCTCTTCCTATGAACGAATATTTCCCCCAATTTGTCCTCTTGAATCTCAACTTTATCTTCATACTGTGATCTTTCCAACGTTCAAAATCTCCACTCAAGCTTATTCTTCTAATAATGTCATTCCACGCCATCTCTCCGCTTAGGCGAGCAGCTCGCCTCCTTACTTCGAAGTCCTCCCAGCTCTAAGTCTCCAACATTTTCGTAACACTACTCTTCTGTCGGAAATCACCCAGAACAAATCGTGCTGCTTTCCTTTGAATCTTTTCCAGTTCTCATATCAAGTAATCCTGGCGTGGGGTCCCAAACACTGAAACCATACTTTATATGGTCTTACCAGTGACATACTCTCTCTCCTTTACATCGCTATTGCAACTCAAATACCCTCAGAACCATAAGAAGAGATCTGTACCTTACCTTGACTCCTTCCTCTCCTGGTGTGACAAGTGGCACCTCCCTATAAACCTCTCCAAAACCGAATCAATCTTAATCCGTCGTAGCCGCCGTCGCTTTTCAGTGACCCGTGACCCTGACCTCCTCCGACTCACCATCAGCGACACCCCACTTACCACTCAACCCTCCCGCAAGTACCTTTGTGTAACCATAGACGAATTCCTCACTTTACGCCCGCATTTCCGGACCCTTCAATCCAAATCCTCCCGTCGAGCCCAGTTGGTTCGTCGGCTTGCCGGGATCACTTGGGGCCTCAACTCCAAACTTCTATTCACCTACACCGCCTTCATCCGTTCTGCCATCGTCTATGGTTTCACCGCCTGGCTGGCCGTTGCAGACTCCCACCCTACCCTCCTTAAACACTTCCTATCCATGGAACGCCACCTAGTCCGCATCGCCCTCCGTCTTCATCCACTCTTTCACACCTATGACCTGCACAACATCTTCCCAATTCCCAAACTAGATACCTTCGTCTCCATTTTCGCTACCCTCTATTTCCAACGTTCCCTTGACCGTAACAATCATATACTCTTCCTTCTCCTGCAATCCCCTCTCAAAACCCCTGTCTTTATCCGCACCCCACTCCATATCCTCAAATCCCTTCACTCGACCCCTCCGCCCGGACAGTGTGTGGAGACTGTTTAGGGGCAATTTCTCGTTTGCGTTGTTACCAAGTCACCTCTCTTTTTTTTCAAAAAGTAGTCACTTAGTACCTATTTTCTCTAATCATTTTATACAATTTATACTTAATGTACTGATAATCGAGTGTTCCTTACTTTATATATATCCAAGGTAGACCATATGTAAATACTCCGCTTCTGTCTCCCACTGTATAGTTTACGTATCTTAACTGGGGTGTACATGTCCGACTTTTTTCTCACATTCTGTATTAGGCTCTGATAAGGAAAGCCATGTCACTATGTACGCTTGTTATTCTTATTTATTCGAAACATTGTAATATGTATTTACGGTATTAATCAGCTTGTGTTTTTCCCCTCAATTTTTGTTACCCACGAAGCCTGTTGTATCCAGCTATCCATAATGTCTGTATATACACTGACTGACAGTGACAATGCAACACCAAGGAGGAGAGGTTCGAAAGGGATGAAAGTTGGGGAAAAAACAGAGACGGCACGGACGAATAATTGATGTTTATTTCAAACCGATATGCAGGTTACACAATGCGCACGGCATCGACTCAGTAGGATGTAGGACCACCGCGAGCGGCGATGCACGCAGAAACACGTCGAGGTACAGAGTCAATAAGAGCGCGGATGGTGTCCTGAGGGATGGTTCTCCATTCTCTGTCAACCATTTGCCACAGTTGGTCGTCCGTACGAGGCTGGGGCAGAGTTTGCAAACGGCGTCCAATGAGATCCCACACGTGTTCGATTGGTGAGAGATCCGGAGAGTACGCTGGCCACGGAAGCATCTGTACACCTCGTAGAGCCTGTTGGGAGATGCGAGCAGTGTGTGGGCGGGCATTATCCTGCTGAAACAGAGCATTGGGCAGCCCCTGAAGGTACGGGAGTGCCACCGGCCGCAGCACATGCTGCACGTAGCGGTGGGCATTTAACGTGCCTTGAATACGCACTAGAGGTGACGTGGAATCATACGCAATAGCGCCCCAAACCATGATGCCGCGTTGTCTAGCGGTAGGGCGCTCCACAGTTACTGCCGGATTTGACCTTTCTCCACGCCGACGCCACACTCGTCTGCGGTGACTATCACTGACAGAACAGAAGCATGACTCATCGGAGAACACGACGTTCCGCCATTCCCTCATCCAAGTCGCTCTAGCCCGGCACCATGCCAGGCGTGCCAGGCGTGCACGTCTATGCTGTGGAGTCAATGGTAGTCTTCTGAGCGGACGCCGGGAGTGCAGGCCTCCTTCAACCAATCGACGGGAAATTGTTCTGGTCGATATTGGAACAGCCAGGGTGTCTTGCACATGCTGAAGAATGGCGGTTGACGTGGCGTGCGGGGCTGCCACCGCTTGGTGGCGGATGCGCCGATCCTCGCGTGCTGACGTCACTCGGGCTGCGCCTGGACCCCTCGCACGTGCCACATGTCCCTGCGCCAACCATCTTCGCCTCGCCACAGGCGCTGCACCGTGGACACATCCCTATGGGTATCGGCTGCGATTTGACGAAGCGACCAACCTGCCCTTCTCAGCCCGATCACCATACCCCTCGTAAAGTCGTCTGTCTGCTGGAAATGCCTCCGTTGACGGCGGCCTGGCATTCTTAGCTATACACGTGTCCTGTGGCACACGACAACACGTTCTACAATGACTGTCGGCTGAGAAATCACGGTACGATGTGGGCCATTCGCCAACGCCGTGTCCCATTTATCGTTCGCTACGTGCGCAGCACAGCGGCGCATTTCACATCATGAGCATACCTCAGTGACGTCAGTCTACCCTGCAATTGGCATAAAGTTCTGACCACTCCTTCTTGGTGTTGCATTTGCTCTGTCAGTCAGTGTGTATATATATATAAACGCTCACAGAATGTTCCGATGCCCTATATTACCCGTGCAACAAACCAAAATGGCACCAAACTAAACCAATAAATACAGTATCTGTCCCACCTATGCCCGCGTATATAATAAAGAGTAATCCTACACCCACCTCCAGTCATTCTTGCACTTCAACATATCCTCAAAAGCATTAATCCTTTTCTCCCCCATCCCCCTCTTCCTCCAACCCCAAACAACCCCGTCCAATCCCCTGGCCATGTAGAGGGCAATACCCTCTAGGTGGCCCGCCCCACCCCCTCAGGGTGGGGGTGTAAAAGCGTTCGAGCGAGCGAGCGAGCGAGCGATCTGTAAGCCTTGTTGACAATCCCATTTATGTGAATACCACAGTGAAAATATTTCCTCACATTAACGCCTAGGTACTTGCAGTGATCCCCATGAGTCACTGTCATCCCTTCAACACAGTAATTAAAAATGAAAGGACTACTTCTCTTTGTGAAACTGACAGCCTGAATTTTCACCCCGCTAATCATCATACAATTGTCTGCTGCCCATCTCACAACTTTGTTTTTCTGCATTCGCTCACAATCCTGTAACATATTTATTACTGAATACAGTATGGCATCTTCTGTAAAAAAGCCGTATCTCTCATTCCAGTTCCTTGCTTATATTTATGTAAGAAAAAACAGAGGTCCAATAACACTCCCTTGCGGGACCCCACTTACTGTAATTCTCCGAGTTCCATTTTCGACAAATTTAGCCACTCATTGTTACTTCAGTTTTGTCTACTCCAATAACCCTCATTTTCCTCAATCTTGAATAGTCAATAGCGATACATTCCATTTCCAAGGACGACCTAACTATAGCATAATTATTCGTATTGTGCAGCAAAACAACTATTCTACAATTGTGGTTACCGTTCTTGTGAACTACTTTTACAAAGTAATTCACCTAACTCTGTCTACTGTATTCGTATTTGGGGTGGGAAACAGAGCGACGCTTGCCCTCTGACCTTTCCAAACCACAAGTGTGCCATTGTTAACACGGCCTGATCAAATTTTTACACATTTGTTCAATTGTGTTTATCTAAATAACTTATTAGATGAGGGGCTCAATAAACGTCACTCGGGGTTAAGTGGGCGGCGCCAGAAAAAAACGTTAATCCACGGAACAAGCGCGCGCGAGAGCAGAATTAGCACAGCATTAGCGGTACAGGGTGGGTGAAAAAGTTGTTCACACAGTGCAAGAAACACTCAGGCTTCAGTGAGGATTTTATTAAACTACCATCGTTGTTGATTGATCCTTCTGCCAGGCTCAGTAGCTCAGACGGTTGAGGGGCTGGCCTTTTGATTCCCAACTTGGTAGCTTGGATCCTGGCTCAGTCCGTTGGTGTTTGAAAGTGTTTAAATATGACAGTCTGGTGTTGGTAGATTTACGGGCGCGTACATGAACTCCTGCGGGACAGAATTTCGGCACCTCGGTGTCTCCGAAAACTGTCAAAAAAGTATTTTGTGGGACGTAAAATCAGTAACATTATTATATGTACATTTTTCCGCTACACGGAATAACATGGAATCATGGCTATGTTTTGGAGCTTAGAAGACGACAGAACAAGCACAGATTCTTTGGATGTTCCCCTCTCAGTAGCCTCTTATGACATGCAGGGGGTACAGATAATGATGGCATCCTTTCACTCCACCCACAGGGGAAATGAGTTCAATCAATCAATCAATCAATCAATCAATCAATCAATCAATCAATCAATCAATCAATCAATCAATCAATCAATCAATCAATCAATCAATCAATCAATCAATCAATCAATCAATCAATCAATCAATCAATCAATCAATCAATCAATCAATCAATCGTACCGCCTCCAATCCCGGAAATCGACACAAACGTTATCTAATATTGCGGCAGATCTCAGGAAAAGAAGGCTAAAATTTTATGGACATGTTCAAAGGCTTCCATAAACCAGATTAACCCACCAAATTCTTTGAAGAGTTGATAAACTGAAGAATTTCCCTTGGACACATCAAACAAAAGCGGACATGAAGAACGCACAAATTCGACCTGAAGAAATTTTGAATCGAAATATATATATTGAAATATATATTGAAAGAAAATTGACAATTGGGAAGTTACTCCAGAGAATGAAGTACCAAAAAGAGCAGGTACCAAGTGGACGGAAGAAAGGAAGAAGATCTTTAGTCAACAGATGAAAGCATCCTGGATCCTTCGCAAACGAAATCATAAATACAGCTTTGTGTTCCGAAAGTGACCACTCACGCACAATAATAATAATAATAATAATAATAATAATAATAATAATAATAATAATAATAATAATAATAATAATTGTACCGGGAAGTACACCTCAAAGTCGCTCTGGAATTTTGTGTCTAATTAAACGCTACTTTGGCGACCCTGTAAACTTGTAAATTTGGGGCTTGAAGCCCAAAACTGTTAAATTCCCTATTCTGGGGTTTTCTATTCTGGTATCAAAATTGTCATTGTACCTGATACATTAGTTTCCCTTCACTAAGTGAAGAATTTTGTTAAGTTTTGAGATGTGAAAAGAAATATAACCTTTATTTGAAGTTTTAAATTAATATTTGATATCGTCGTTAGACCCATTCAAGCCCACACCTTCTTTCACCTCTTTACGTTCCACAGATAACCCGGAACAATAATAATGATAATAATAAATAAAATGTTATCTTAAAGCGTCACTTTAAAGGTGTAATACGTGCAACATCATCTTCCAAAAACATGCCTTTCCGTGCACCATGTGACACACTTTTGCCTTGTTAGTGTCGTTGATTTTTTCTTGTCGCCGCTAAATTGCTTTGTCGTAAACACAATATCTTCGGAGTTATGGTCCGCTACTACTACCACCATCAATGACCACAATATGCAACAAACCTACCTAAACATTGGTCGTAAGCCTAGTAGCGTCTTGTGTTATGGCCTTGTTATATATAAGGGACATATCTTACACTCCGGGCACTTTGTCACGAGACAAATCCCACATCACCGTACGTAGACAATTGATGCAGTGCATTGTGTGTATGCGCATTTTTTCTGTATTAAGCAAGAACGAAACGCACTACTGTCATGGGAGAAAAGTATTCACACCCGAGTTAATACGTTAGTAAAAAGTTCATCCTTTGACCCACATAGAAACAACCTACACCAAAATTTTGCTTATTTTATTCTACGTTTAATTATGTGGGGTAGAAATTTGTATCGTACCCAGTTGTTCTCTAAAGGAAGTATCTATGTATAAGGTCCGCCCTACCCTTCCAGGGTATGAAATGAAAAATTTAATAGGAGTAGTTCTTTATTATGGTCTACTTTTATAACCAGTTGTCACCCGTTCAATCTGGAGCCCAGGAAATGGAGTAAAGTGTATCATATATTTTACAGCAACAAGTTCCTTTTGGTTACACTTTCTTCTCTCCTTGGAGATAATCTAGAACAACTGGAAAAATGTGGTATCCAGTTTCTATTTTAAAAGGAAATGGAGAAAGTATTACTACCGTTTAAGTAGGCTAGGTACGGTGGCTTGGTTACAGAGAGAAGAATTAACCGAGGACTAGTAACCAAATGGTGCTTATATGGTGTTCCTCATATAGTGGGTACTAATCACAGATGACGCAGACCCAAGGTGTCATTCATATAGTGATACTAATCACAGGTACTATAAATCCACAGTGAACACACTCTCTGCCGCTACTAATCATAAACCTGTCGTGCACCTAACATAGTGGTACTACTCGCAAGTAAAGGGGACTCATGGTATTCCCAGCGTGATGGTACTACAAGACGTAAATCTTAGAACGACTGTATCCAGCTGCGAGTTCCAACGGGGCTATTATTATTATTATTATTATTATTATTATTATTATTATTATTATTATTATTATTATTATTATTATTATTATTCTTATTATTATTATTATTAATAGAAGAAAAACTACAGTTTACTGATGCCATACGTAGAAGACGCTTGAAGTTCTATGGTCACATCTACAGAATGGACGATAGATTTACTAAAAATAATTAATTATAATCAATTCAAAGAAGGTCAAGATCAACTCGTTGGAAGAAATTTAAGCGAGATTTACAAAAAATGAACGCTAAAGATACTATAAAAATCGTAAAAATTATTTGGAATTATGGTTGCAAATCACAGAATAGTGGAAAAAGCTAAAAAATACCAATGGAAAACTGTGGACAGAAGGTAAGAACACCGCAGCGAATACATGGAGAAATTTTGGGAGAAGGAGCCGTCAGACCAAGCTAACAAGTCCAAACGCGATCTTTAAATTGGGCATAACGAATAAATAAAGAAAGAAAGAAAGAAAGAAAGAAAGCAAGAAAGAAAATAATATAAGATTGTCTGGAGCAGATACAACAAAAAATCTATATCCCAAAACGCAAAATTAAGACATTGCGACACAGTTATCAAGCCAGAAGCCGTTTATACATCAGAAACTCTGGTAATTGGTGGCAGATCACAATAAGAAACATCGAAAAACAAGAGAGGAAAATTCTCAGAAAAGTTCTAGGACCTAAATGCGAAAATTGTATTTGGATGAAAAGGAAATCACAGGAAATCTATCAGTTACAGAAAAAATTAGACACATTAAAAATCTATGGTCACCTGATCAGGATGGATAACGATAGGCTAAGAAAGAAAAAAAACAATCTCGCAGCATTTCTAAAAAATCACAACTGGCTTACAGAAATAAACAAAGATCTACAGGAAATTGGTATAAATGAAGAAATCTTGCAACACAGAAAAAAAAATTAGAAAGCTCATAAACAAACAGAAATTTGGTGATCAAGCTAAAAGACAAGCTACAGGATGGACGGAAGACGAAAAACAGCAGCACAGCGATAGGATGAAGTGATTCTGGGAAGACAAGAATTAATGCGCTTCTTAGTTGGGCATAACGAATGAAAAGAAAAATACTTCCGTGATGCAACAGTCGTTTAGAATGCTGCCCATGCTGATAATTGGAGTGTCACGTGGTCGCCATCTTCAGCCATATTGCTTGAATTCCTCGACCGCATCCACTGCAGCACCTTCATATAGCCTACCACCGGGCAGAGCCAGGATCGAACCTAGCAACTTGGGCTCAGAAAGCCAGTCAGCCCGGCACACAGAGTTGGCCGTGCTGTTGGGATCGCACAGCTATGAGCTTGGATTCGGGAGACAGTGGCAGCCCTTAAGGTAGTTTGCCCATTTTCACACCAGACAAATGATGATGCTTGTTGTTTAAAGGGCCCCATCGATGGTATCTTTACCTTGTCGTGGTGGTGGGGCTTGTGTGGTCAAAAGATCCTGAGAGCTATGCCGGCGGTAGCTTAGCTACTGGTAGGGCCTCCCTTGTCGGACAGGTCGAAGGTGATGATCCAGACTAAAAGGGATACCCTGGTCCTCCAGGTTGGGGGTTGGGCATAGGGTTGACAACTCTATCCCATAAAAAAAAAATTGTTGAGAAGCCGCAAAGAGTAAGAACAAACCGGACGGATAAAATTGACAAACGACCTAGGCGAGGAAATGGTTATGGATTGGTATTAGCGACTTGGAATGTGAGAAGCCTACTCCAGCCAGGGAAAAGCAGAAAACTAGAAGAGGAACTAAGAAAGTATAATGCTGAAATGCTGCTCTACAAGAAATTAGATGGCGGGAAATTGAGATAGTATCTTTCATGAAGACTGCTAGAGTGCGTTGGCTAGGACATGTCCATCGAATGGAGACTACAAGAGAACCTAAGAAAGTGCTGGAGGGGCATCCAGGTGGAAGACGATGTAGAGGTAGACCAAGAAAGCGATGGAGAGAAGAGGTGGAGGCTGATCTACGTACCATGGGAGTCCGGAGATGGAGGACCAAGGCAATCGACAGAGAGCTTTGGAAAAAGATTGTTGCGGAGACCAAGGTTCTGCAAGGACCGTAGCGTCAAGGAGTAAGTAAGTAAGTAAGTAAGTAATGTTGTTTAAAGGGGCCTAACATCTAGGTCATCGGCCCCTAATGGTACGAAATGAGACGCAATGTAATGCCAATTTTAAAGTTCAAAATTAATCCACTGACCAGAATTTAAAAACGTCGTGATGAAGAATGAATATGAATTTAACACTAGAACCGCGGCTGGATCATTTGCGACCCAGCTGTTAGTTCTTTCTTCTCTATTCTCTAAAAAAGAACTATTTGTATCAAGTGTAGAGCCAATGAATATACCAGTACCTGCGCTGGATTTTTTAAAAATTTAATACACACAGTGTATTTTGATGTAGAATATTACCCATACAAATAAGGAATATGTGGACAATAGGATTACCCCACTTCGCTGACCCACAACGAGTCCAGTTCTGAGCCCTTACTCATATGGCACCGCGAATGCACACTAAAGCAATAAAGGCTTCCATCTCCTCCTTTTTTAGAGACCAATCATCTGACATTAGTACACACGATGTACATTATGCTGCATATAGCATATTTGTAGGAATGGCACTTAAACACGACACACACGTTGAGAATACATAATATTCCGTGGCTGTACACATGCTAAAAATATTTTTCTTTGTAGAAGGTAGGGAAGAAAAAAAAGAGCTGGGTCACAAATGTCCCAGCCGCGGTTCGAGTGTTAAAATCAGTGGATCCGACCCAGAGACTATCATAAACAATAGTATTACTGACCCAGGGACATCTTCTAAAGCACAATCCTGAACCAAGGATGCCTGTCTAAAGGAGTTCAAAATCCAGGTCAACGATCCTTCATAATGGCACTTATCCCTACTAAAGTAGAACCATGGCATTTCTCAAGTTGCGATACTAATGAAAAGTGGCGTAAACTCACGGTGGTCTTCACACTGTGGTACACGCGAGCACAGAAATGGTGTCCCGGTATAAACAAAGCGTGGTATACCCCCACCTCCACGCTTAACGCATTGCTGCAGTTAGACAGCCCGCTACAAGAGTGCTGTGATTGAAACGGGCACAGTGGTGGATGTATAGCAATACACACACTGTGCCTTCAGCACTACCCGTTCACTCCCTTCCCCACCTTTTCGGTACTGGAGTGGCCTTCGACACTACCCCCTTCACTCCCTCTCCTCCTTTTCTGTACTGGAGTGGGGCAGTGTTGATTGTTTACCTCGGGACACCATTTCTGTGCTTGCATGTAGTACTCACAGGTATTGTACGTCGCATAGGTAACGCAGACCTATGGTGTACCTCACATAGGTGTACTAATCACTGGGACTCTTACTATCCCGTGGCGTTCCTCACATAGTGGGTCAAATCGCAGGCAAAGTAAGCCCGTGATGTACCGCAAATAGTAGTACTAACCACAAGTATTGCAAATCCACAGTGAACGACCCTCTGCTGCTACTAATTACAAACCTATTGTGAACCTAACATAGTGGTACTACTCGCCAGTAAAGGCGACCTATGGTGTTCCCCGCGTGATGGTAAAAATCACAAGTAGTTTCATGATTCTAATTCAATCATCCCTTGGTCGCCCTTTTTAGTCGCCTCTTACGATAAGCAGGGCATACCTTGGGTTTATTCCTCGTCTGCGTCCAGCACCCACAGGGGATAGCTTCGAGTGCAAGACCGTCGTCAACTCCACTCAGCTGAATTCTCCACTGAATACTGAATTCAGATGAACCGAATTACCTTTGTTCACTTTTAAATTCGTCTCATCAAATCATCACAGTGCACGATCCGTTTCCTCTTTTACTGCACTACTGTACTATCTACAAATCTTTCGCAATCTCTGCTTCTGGGCCACGAAGTTCTCCCCCTGCCTTCATCACGGACTGATTTTCCATAAGCGTCCGGCTCCATGGCTAAATGGTTAGCGTGCTGGCCTTTGATCACAGGGGTCCCGGGTTCGATTCCCGGCAGGGTCGTGAATTTTAACCATCATTGGTTAATTTCGCTGGCACGGGGGCTGGGTGTATGTGTTGTATTCATCATTTCATCCTCATCACGACGCGCAGGTCGCCTACGGGTGTCAAATTGAAAGACCTGCACCTGGCGAGCCGAACATGTCCTCGGACACTCCCGGCACTAAAAGCCATACGCCATTTCAGTTTTTTTCCATAAGCTTAAAGCTGTGCCGCACCGACACAGACGGGTCTTATGGCAAAGATGGGTTAGGAAAGGGTTACGATTGGGAAGGAAGCGGCCGTAGTCTTAATTAAGGATGTGAAAAGGGAAAACCAAGAAAAATCATCTTCAGGGCTGGTGACAGTAGGGTTCGAATCCACTACTACTATCGAGCTCGGTAATCATGAACATGAAAATCCACAGCCTGTTTGCAGTATTTGACCGGGTCAGGAATGAATGAAGCCACCATCTACCGGCGAGGATAGGAATTGTGCCGGCTGCCGAAGCCTGTCGCACTACTCTGAGGCCATGAATAAAGACTAAGAGATGAAATGAAGTGATGTTTGTGAGTGTTGCTGTAAAGAAGGATGACGGGGAAAACCGGAATACGCGGAGAAAACCCTGTCCCGGCTCCGCTTTGTCCAGCACAAATCTCACATGGAGTGACAACGATTTGAACCACGCAACCCAGCAATGAGAGGTCTATGAGCTACCGCCTGAGCCACGGAGGGTCCAATAATAATAATAATAATAATAATAATAATAATAATAATAATAATAATAATAATAATAATAATAATGATAATAATAATAATAATAATAATCGTCGAATAATAATCAAAAGAGGAATTAATGTTTCTATAAAAGAGTGCTAAAGCTCATGAATTGTGAGAAAATTGTAGACGTTCTAAACAAATAATATTCTTAAAAGATCACCATCAGATTTTATCAAGTCAGGAACGAAACATGTCATTCTTTTAGACATGATACTGTGTAGGCTTTTGGACCCATTTAGACTGATTCTGATGGTTCGGTCAGCTTCCGCTTCGAACGCTAGCGCTGTTCCACGTCCAGGGAGCCATCTGGTGACGAATGAACGTACCATTTCCACTTCTATTATAACGTGTACATTTCAGAAAGTCATTGTTTAAGAAGCCTTTCTCGTGGACAGTCGAGATTGTCTTCTGATAACGCAGAGCACAGTTTTCTGCGAAACGTGAAGAATTTCACCTTATTTTCTTGACACGGAATAGCCCAAAACGCTATACAGTATCATGTTATTCTTTTTTTTTCAATTGGCTTTACGTCGCGCCGACACAGATAGGTCTTATGGCGACGATGGGACAGGGAAGGGCTGGGAGTGGGAAGGAAGCGGCCGTGGCCTTAATTAAGGTACAGCCCCAGCATTTGCCTGGTGTGAAAATGGGAAAACACGGAAAACCATTTTCAGGGCTGCCGACAGTGGGGTTCGAACCTACTATCTCCCGAATACTGGATACTGGCCGTACTTAAGCGACTGCAGCTATCGAGCTCGGTGAGTGTCCAATTTTAATAAAGGTAAAATTGCCAAATGCCATGTATTACAGGAGTTACGACTAAAAATAGGAATGAATTGTATCAATGCCATGAAGGAGTTGTACACAGACTACGACAAGCTGAAAGGAAGAGAAAAAAAATGCTAGTGAATTCAGAGACAAGGCTAAACGATACCTAGAAGACTTGTATGGAACATGGATGCACCGAGATATGAACACATGTGAGCAAAGTTTTAATTGCAGTGTTCTCAGTTTCTTATTTTTCAAAAAATGTATGTTCCTTTTCCTATGTGACTATCAGATATGTGTAATTTTCACCATCAAACTGTCTTATATTGATTCACATTTTAACGGAGGAATTTCTTTTTTTTAAAGCAATACTCAGATTTGGCTGTTTATATTTAAAAAAAGTAATTAAAATTTGGCACGTAAAAAAATCGGACTCAGCTGAAAGCCAATCAAATGACGGCTGTGTTAATATGTTAAGTTAGCCATGAAAAATATGCGGCAGAAATTTCATTATCTTAACTTTATTAGATCCTGAGGAAAAGGAATACGAACTTAACATATTTAACATTGGGGAGATAGGAGGTTCCGTATCCCCTCAGTTCCATTTAACTGCAGCGACAATGGAAAGTATGTCTTCCTTCTTAACAAATCTGTGCAACGCAGAAAATGTAAAGAGTGCGAATTTATTTTTTGGGGGGCTGTAACAAATGGATTAAGAAAAGCGGAATTGATTCTCTGCAATGCGACGTTTGTTCGCTATTGTCTAAAGTAGTCTTCAATTATTAAGCACTTAATGGCCCTAAAGCGCGCCAGGGTTCTTCTCTCATGCTGGCCGCAACTGCCAGTGAGAACGGGATAGGACAATAGCCTCAGCGCTGCCAATCTGCACTGTAGCCAGAGCGACCAACTTTTAAATAATAAACGACTGCTTCTTAAATCACTGTGTCTCAAGAGGACACACTGTTTGTAGCGGAGGATTAAAGAAGACTGAATTATTTATGTTTTATTCCATCCATAGGCAAGCACATCTGATGCAGTTTGAGAGGCCGTCGTCTGTAGTGGGTGGCAAGATTGTACACATTATTATTATTATTATTATTATTATTATTATTATTATTATTATTGTTACCGCGTTTTGATGGTAGGTAGAGGTGTAAGAAGGTGCGGGCGTGAATGGGTCTCAAACTACGGAATCAAAGTTAACGTAAATTTTAACAAGGTTATATTTTCTTTTCAATATTAAGTAATAACAAAGAACAGGTACTTAGTAGCCGAAACACAATTTGAAATGTACAATTGCAGGGGTTACAGAGTTTGGGCTTCGAGCCCTGAGTTCACAATTTTTGAGCAACTAGCCCAACTTTCCGATATACAAATTTTAACAAAGGGGCAGAAGACCCCAATCAAACCCTGGAGCACTTGCTCCAAATTACACAGTAAAGCCTCCTCGAGGCACACAACACTCCGTTTCCAAAAGAGCCACTCGCTCTTTCATTTAAGCCTTTCCCAGGCCACACCAAACTCCACCTTCAAGTTGTCCGTCAACGGACATAAACACAGGGGTAAAATACCCAATCTACTGAGGTCTATTAAATGAAAAGCAGGTTAATTAAATGACCTCTAAAACAATTTGAGAGGAGGCGAACTTGCACTCCTAATACACTTTGATTTTAAGACCTACTTTGGCTCTTAGGCCACTGATGCAAGGGCTAATCCCATACTACAGAGGTGACTTAGAAAAGAACAATTTGTTTTACATTATCGAAGAATAGGTTGAGAAAAATAAGTTCACCTCAAAACAATATGAGTGGGAGCTCGAGAGGGTTAGCACTCTCTATCCCAGAATGTAGCTTTACAAGAGAATCGAAGAAAAGAGTAGTTACATTTTAGGAAAAGGTTACATGGTAGAACGCTTCGCACCCGCCCCGAGAGTTAAACTGCTGAGCAAGAAAAGAAAGAATTTATTAATCGGCCATTACCTTATTGTTGACCGCTGCAGAAGAAAGAGGCGCTACCCGCCTCCTGCGATGTACTTAATACACTGAAAGATGGAACAGAAGTGGCACGGAGACCCAAAAATCAGCAGTTTATAACCTCTCGTGGAAGGTTCTAGGCGTTAGGGGAATGAAAACACCCGCCCACAATTATTTTATTGGCTAGGACCCCGCAATCGATTCAAGTTGGGGGAAGATACATCTGATTGGATAGAAATTAATTTAAGAAATTCGGGATTGGCTACATGCAAAACAAGGGGAAAGAGAGGGGTATACAGCCAACTTAAACAATAACAGAAAGAAATTTAGCAAAGAACAAACATTTGAAATAAAAATTTCTTCAACAAAATAGTTCTTTGACTCCGCACTAGGTTGCACTATTGTTGATCTTCAGTAGTGTCCTCTAGAAGAGAAAGTTCACACTTCTTACTTCAAGCTAAACAAAAACACATCAAAAGTGACACAGTTCAAAAACTCAAAATTTTCCACGTGGTGACATCTTCTGAGAAAGTAGAGAATTAATAGAGTAGATAAAGTTCAACCTTCCTCCAGAAGAGGAGTTTCAACTGGCGCAACTTTTAAATAAACGGTGTAGAGGTGTACCGCCCGGTACAATTATTATTATTATTATTATTATTATTATTATTATTATTATTATTATTATTATTATTATTATTATTATTATTATTATTATTATTGTTATTATTATTATTATTATTAAGGATGGAGCCCTACCTATGATGAAGACGGCACACGTACTCAGCTTCCGAGCTATCGGAATTAACCAATGTACGTTAAAATCCGCGCCGGCCCCGTGGTATAGGGGTAGCGAGCCTGCCTCTAACCCGTAGGCCCCGGGTTCCATTCCCGGCCAGGTCAGAGATTTTTTACCTGGATCTGAGGGCTCGTTCGATGTCCACTCAGCCCACGTGATTGGAATTGAAGAGCTATCTGACGGTAAGATAGCGGCCCCGGTCTAGAAAGCTAAGAATAACGGCGCAGAGGATTCGTCGCTGCTGACCACACGACACCTCGTAATCTGCAGACCTTCGGGTTGAGTAGCGGTTGCTTGGTAGGCCAAGGCCCTTCAGGGCTGTAGTGCCATGTGGTTAGTTTAAAATCCCCGCCCTAGCCAGGAATTGAACCCGGGACCCCTGGACCAAGACCAGCACTTTAATCATTTAGCCATGGCCAATACGCTCACTGTCTCACCCTTTTCAGAGTTGGTTTACCTTACGACGTCTCTTTTCCGCGTCAATGATATAACTCTTTTTGGGTTTTGTATCAGCTGTAAACCTGTGTAACCATAGTTGTTGCAATTTGAAGGTTTTCACAACGTCTTCCTTCATCAAACAATTTTGAAAATTAGTTGCGAAACACAGAAACCTATTTGCCTTTTGTCATTCATTTAGCTCGAGTGAATGACGACCCTCAGAGAACTGACAAATTTGTTCAGTCGGCACTTGGGCCTGGTAAACGAAGGTTCCACTAATAAAGCAATAAAGCAATAAATCAGTATATACCAATCGCACCCGTCTGGCCTTCTTAAGAAAGGGATGGTCTCTAATACATTCTCAGCCGATTGGAATAACTTTCTAATGCTTGTCATTCTTGTTAAAACAACAGAACTAAGATTTAAAATTTACATTTTTCTGGGGAAGGGGGAAATATACTTGCGGCGGGATTATATACCCCCTCCCTCGCCTGGTACTGCCTGAAGTAAACGCTAGTAGTTAAGCCCTATGATCCTTCACCCCCCAAACCCTCATTTAATTCTGATTTCGCGTATTCCTATTCAAACAATGGACAAAAGATAATCACGAGTTTTATATGAATCACCCTGTGGTATCGTTTATTAAATGTATTCGTCGGTTAAAGATACTAATTGGGAATAGCCTGATAATGGTTAATAAATCTATCTACGTAGGTTGAGTTATAAGTCGTGGCAACTATTTTTTTTTTCTCGCGAACAGGAGACAACACGGAAAATCTAAGATATGCATTTGGAAACGTATGGTGTCTACTTGCGTATGATTCCACTAGATGGCGTATGTAAACAACAGTGTGGGTCTAAGCATGCCCTCAAGTTCAGTTGTGAGTGAGAGCGTCACAAAATGGAAGTCAACAAGCCGGAGCAACGATCGTATATTAAAATAGAATAGCAGAGTGGCGCAGTGGAAGCGTGCTGGGCCCATAACCCAATATTAAAATAGCAGTTCTCCGCGGCAGAAATGCACGCCAATGCCATGCAGAGCTGCGGGAAGCATTAGGTGTGCGACTATGATCTAATCCCTAAAGTCAAGAAGCAAATTACGTGGACAACGGTTTGCTAACAAAGAGGACATCGTAACAGCATTTCTGAGAGAGGTGTCACACGTTAGCGATACACATGCAGCGAATGGTATTCAGCGCCGCCCTCACCGCTGGCAACGCACAGTGGAAACCTTGGGTGATATTTCGAAGATCTGTAACCAGTGGAGACATGTCCTTTGTACGTAGTCTTGTGTATTTGCTGTCTATACCATAATAAAACAATGTTTACCAATGGCCTGTGTTCTGTCACTTTCCTACGAGAATCTCGTGAAGTCAGAATTTGTCTTCAGGCACTATGCGTAAGTAGATGCCCTATATTTCCAAATGCATCTCTTAGATTTTCCGTGCTGTCTCCTGTTCGCGAGAAAAAAAAATACGACCCTCGTATCTACCAAGGGTATGATTATCATTTTGTTAAGAAATATGGATGTGTCAGTTTCCCTTAAACATATCCGTCTGCCCGCGCGAGAACGGTTTGGTTTAGAGTGTCAAAAAATCCAAGAGATGGCAGGACCATGTTCTCAAAGTGACTCTTTATCAAGCAAATTTAAAACTAGTGATTTTTTTTTGCTAGTAGCTTTACGTCGCACCGACACAGATAGGTCTTATAGCGACGATGGAACAGGAAAGGGCTAGGAGTGGGAAGGAAGCGGCCGTGGCCTTAATTAAGGTACAGCCCCAGCATTTGCCTGGTGTGAAAATGGGAAACCACGGAAAACCATTTTCAGGGCTGGCGACAGTGGGGTTCGAACCTACTATCTCCCGAATACTGGATACTGACCGCACTTAAGCGACTACAGCTATCGAGCTCGGTGTAGTGATTTTCACAATACGGCAGTAGCAAGTTACGAAAAAAAAAAAGAAAAAAAAAAACAAACAAACAAACAACTCTACATAGTGTCAACATGCAGGATTAACAGTAACTGTCAAACATCGTATCGGTAAGTATAGGGTCCTTAACTGTATGTTTAACGACACTGAATGGGACCCAACAGTTAGAAAATGACTACATTGCTCTGAAAAACTTATGAACAAGATAGATAAAGCAACATAACACATCAACTTCTCAGTGCAAATGAAATAAATGAGATAACATGTTGCCAGAGGTCTCCCACACGTGCATACAAACCTGGCGTGAGGTCAACGCGACTAATGCGCCAAATGGGTGTGGCCCCACAAAACGAAGGAACGGGATATGACAGTGCGAGTCAATCAGCGAGCTGTTACGGTGCACTGTGGTGGTGTTGTTCATTACAACATGGCCCGAAGACAACATCTGGATTACTTTCACACGGGGAAGAATTATTGGGAAACTGGAGGAAGGACAAAGTGTGATGAGTGTAGCTCAGGAGTTCGGTGCAGCTCACAGCATTGTTTCACGTGCATGGAGAGTATTCCGAACCGCAAGAACTGCTGCCCGGGGGAGGAGAGGGGAGGGTCGACCAAAGCAGCAGTTGATCGCTACAGTGCGCAACAGGCAAGAAGAGACTCACGTCAAATAGCGGGTGCAATTACAACCACATTTAACAGAAATGCGAAGCACCCAGTCTCAGACTCCACAGTGGAAGGGCGACTGCATGGGGGTGGTCTGTACGCCGTGTTCCGGTGACACCCGCACATCGGCGGCACCATTTGCGATGGTGCCGAGAACATCAGGTGTGAACCGACGAGGAGTGGGGTTGCGTGCTCTTCTCATGTAAGTGATTCTAGGTGGGAACACGTAATGCACCCAGGAACATTGTTGAACATGATCATTTTGGTGGTCCAAGTGTTATGGTGTGGGGAGGCGTAATGTTGCATGGATGTACAGACCTCCAAAACTTTGAATGGGGTACACTCACCGGTCCAAGTTATTGTGACAGTGTACTCCTTCCCCACGTGAATCTTTCCAAGGGTGCATTCGGCCCTGACTTCATTTTCATGGATGACAATGCGTGACCGCATCGAACAGCGCAGGTGGAAAGCTCTTGGAACGGGAGGATATTCGGCGAATGGACTGGCCTGCCCGTTCACTCGACTTAAATCTCATCGAGCACGTATGGGACTTGTTGGGCAGACGTATTGCAGCACGTCCACATACACCAACGACCATCCTGCAGTTGTCAACCGTGCTAATAAGAATTGAACACCCTACCAAAATAACTCGCTTACCAATCTTGTGGCAAGCACGGGAGCACGTAGCAGAGCATGCGTCGCTATCTGTGGTGATCACACACCCTTTTAAGGACAATGCCACTTCTTTTGTGATGTCCAGGTGACTGTGTCACAGTGACTTTCGTGTAATTTATCGTCTCTGTATAGAAATGTCATTTCTGTTCGTCTCATCGCATATTCTTTTCAGTTGCCTACTGTGCCATACTGTAGCAGTTCGTCCTATGTGTGGTTCAAGTTTCATCGAGCTGTGTTACTTGGCAGTGACGCAACATACGAAAGTTACTTTTGTCCTTAAGTTTTGCACAGAAGTGTATACATTTAACAGGAGAGAAAGAGCTAGGTTGTACCCTCAGCGTATGCGCAGGGACTGTACTGTGTCTCTGGAGTGAAACTTCTCGAGCCTCTTCTTTCACACCTGTTGGCCGCGTCCGTGTGCATACATACAGCAAGGTCGAAGGAGCTCTATTGCAATCTCTGTGCGAAGTGCCCTCTATGGGCACGGATGGTGCACTGCTTTACCACATTCAAAGTGTTCATTCTCATTTCACCCTGTTATAATGAAACTCGAGGTACGTGCCTTGAAGTTGAAAGGACGCAGCATCTGTTTGAGAAGAGCTCATAAAATATGTTCAGCCTCTCATTACAAAGAGCCTTCATAACGCCTCCACGTCAAGCTTTAAGCACATCCTTCCTCGTGCAGGTGGCAACCTCTCCCACATAAAGAAATATTTCTATTCCACATGCTTCGTCAGTATCCAAATATGATACACAAACAGGAAGCTTATTTTCTTCTTTGAATTTATTGTAAATGGCAAATCTTCCTAGTTGCAAATCGTGGTTTACGAACTGTAGTAGCAATGAGATAGAATATTCTCCTTTCAGAATTATTAGTTGCTGTTGCAGGTGTTGCGAACTAGGGAGTGCCATTTGACAAACACAGTTGTTGGATTAAGAGCACTTCTCTTTATGTTTCCTATGACACTTTTCTTACTGCTGATCCCATACCTTGGTGGGCTCGCAGCTGTAAATGTGTAGTAGCATATGAGGACTAGGTCCTTTCTCACGGTCGGATAGCTTTCGTGACGCCAAGCCTATGTGGAGAGGTAAGTTCATAACCTGCCAGGCTGAGTGGCTCAGACGGTTAAGGCGCTGGTCTTCTGAGCCCAATGTGGCAGGTTCGATCCTGGCTCAGTCCGGTGGTGTTTGAAGGTGCTCAAATACGTCAGCCTCGTGTCGGTAGATTTACTGGCACGTAAAAGAACTCCCGCGGGACTAAATTCCGGCACCTCGGAGTTTCCGAAGACCGAAAAAGTAGTTAGTGGGACGTAAAATAACATTATTATTATTACTTTTTATTATTATTATTATTATTATTTATTTATTTATTTATTTATTTATTTATTTATTAAGTTCATAACCGAGTTGTTTGTGTGGTGGTTCGTAGTGTAATATGTTGTCTGTATGAAGAGGAGAGTATAAGAACTAAGACAGCCAGTCAGATACTCGACGCCGTAGGGAATCGAAACCAGGGCCCTCTGAATCAAAGGCCTCGGACGGTGACCTGCTAAGAAATCTGATTTTGTTATGAAACCTCAGTTCTCTAATTATCTGATCTAAGATAACTTCATTATGATATTCAGCTGATAGGTCCTACCGGTAGTATTTAAAATTAATAATACTAACAATAATACTAATAATAATAATAATAATAATAATAATTATTATTATTATTAGGTAGCCTCTGTGGCTCAGGCGGCGGCGCTTCGGCCTCTCACCGCTGGGTTCCGTGGTTCAAATCCCGGTCATTCCATGCGATATTTGTGCTGAACAAAGCGGAGGCGGGACAGGTTCTTTCCGGGTACTCCGGTTTTCCTTGCCACCTTTCATTCCAGCAACACACTCCAATATCATTTCATTTCATCTGTCAGCCATTAATTATTGCCCCAGAGGAGTGCGACAGGCTTTGGCAGCCGGCACAATTCCTATCCTCGCCGCAAGATGGGATTCATTCATTCCATCCCTGACCCGGTCATTGATTGGAAAACAGGTTTAGGGTTTTCATTATTATTAAGAAATGAATTTCGAGGCACTAGTATGTTAGAATGCAAACTTATTTGTACAAGGCGCAAGTATTATCCAGCCGCTCGACAGTTATGTTATGTGAGTTGCATACATTTTAGGAGTTCTGATAGTTCAGATCGCTAATATTTATGCAAATCTCACTGCAGAAACGCTGTGCGGATAGAAGAAACGCCTTGGTTAGATATGTTTGCAATGTTATTCGTGCCTAAAATCCTTTAGTTAATACTAATAATAATAATAATAATAATAATAATAATAATAATAATAATAATAATAATAATAATAATAATAATAATAATAATAATAATAATAAAATGGCGTGTGATCTCCGGCGAGGGGCCCTACGTAAGATGAAATCTATGTTAAAGATGGCACGAACACTTTGTTCCCAAGTCAGAGGAACTAACAATTTCATTGTAAAATTGCCGACCCACCCGGGAATCGAACCCGGGACCTCGAGGACCAAAGGCTAGCATGTTAGCCATTTAGCCGCGGAGTTTGACTGATGTAATTCTTGTACTCGTCCCGAGGTACTGCAACTCTTTTCAGGCACACCTCCAATGGAGAGATGAGCAGCATGTAACTTATTAACCACATACTAGCTCTCTTGCCGATCGCAAATTTCTGCCAGTACCAGAAATCGATTCGGGGTCTCCGAGGAAGGCAAGTAATATCACTATCCTTTACGCTGAGAAGGTGTGAACATCTATATATTAACCATTTGACTAAAACAGCTTCGGCAAATTCGTCCGTTCGTTCTACTGGACTGATTTGCTTCATTTTGGTTTTGTTCTCTCCGAAATTACATGTCTGAATGGTGAGACGTTGATAGTTCACTAAGTTCAGCCAACTTTCAGTAATCCTAAAATCAAATCATTAAATGATCACTTCAATAACTGCAGGCGAAGGGTTACCCTAACCCGCAATACAGTCTGTACTTAGCAGGTTGCTAAGCGACCGACACTTTCATTAATATTCTGATATGATTTTCATCCTAAGTAATGTCATTGCATGCAGCCATGTTTGATTACTACCTTTAAAGCCAGAGTATACACTTCCTCTGGTCACGGAGGAATACTCTTCCTTGTTAGATCCTCTTTTAATCCCTAAACGTTCCCAGCTTCCAAATGTATTCAACAGATGGCAGAGCGTTCTTAATAACTTACATGCTGCTGTGAGGAAAAAGTCTACGTACAAACAGACCCCATCATAATATACGCTTTAGACATTATTTGGGAACACTTATCGAAGGATAACCTAGCTACACTAAAAAGAGTGAAGGCCCATGTATCTTAAAAAAAAAAGGTTCTCTTCCTGGAGAAAAACCGCTCCTTCGAGCTCACAAGACAACCGTTCTGCATAGAACAGCTGCGATTAAAAATACCATGTCTTCTACGATACAATACCAAGCTTTATATCAAGAACTGCAGGATAAAAAACGAATGTATGGATATAATTTTACGAAAAAGACGACATGATGACGTCAGAATGGATGAATTCTGACTACGAGCTGCGGCATACCATAACGCGCTTTTTATTAAATGTTCATAAAACCGCTGAAAAAAGCAGGCAAAACAATACGACTATGTCAGGCATATCAAGACGAGTTATCTGACCTGTTTATAACGAATGCTCCGGATCAGCGCGGGTCCTCTGGTATTGTTAAACCAGAAGGATTTTGTGCTTTTTCGGAAACTTGACTATGAGTAGACAAGGATAAGTTGGCAGCTAGTTCGAAGAGAGTGCAGGGCACACGAAAGATTTTAGTCAACAGATGAGTTGAAGGGCAGGTGCGATTGAGATATAATGAGGAATTATGTGGCAAGGCAGAACCAATAACATTGCCAATCAAAAAGAAAAGATTAATGTTCTGACTGACGAAGATGATCTCAAATTTCGAGATGGTTCGAAGAACGTGAAAAATGACCCGAGACAGATCAGTACCCTAGAAAATAAAATTACCGAGCTCGATAGCTGCAGTCTCTTAAGTGCGGCCAGTCTCAAGTAATCGGGAGATAGTGGGTTCGAGCCCCACTGTCGGCAGCCCTGAAGATGGTTTTCCGTGGTTTCCCATTTTCACACCAGGCAAATGCCGGGGCTGTACCTTAATTAAGGCCACGGCCGCTTCCTTCCACTTCCTAGGCCTTTCCTATCCCATCGTCGCCTTAAGACCTATCTGTGTCGGTGCGACGTAAAACAAAAAAATAACAGGGATGAATTTAGACGGATGGTCAAAATCTATCTGCGATTTCAAGTGGAACCAGAGTCCAAAGGATGGATGAGGTCTTTTAGGAGAAGCACAAAGGAAGAAACTGATCGACGGACTTACGACATACTGGCGAGAAGTCAAAACCGGCAGACAAACAAGATCTATAGACAGTGAAAATGAAATAAGTTAACACAGTCAATAGAAATACAACTATAATAATAATAATAATAATAATAATAATAATAATAATAATAATAATAATAATAATAATAATAATAATTGTACCGGGAGGTAGACCTCAATGCCGCGCATCAAAATTAGCGCCTAAATGAACCCCTCTATCTGACTAAAGTGGACACTAATACAACTGGAACTTAGAACTTTAATCAGAAGATGTCACCACCGAAATATTATGTAATTTTGTTATTGTGCAGTTTCCTAAACTGAGTGAATTTATCCTTGTTTTGTTTTGATATTCATCCAGAAGTTTGGACATTTTTCTACAGATGACACCACTAAAAAATTTATGATCATGCACCCTGCTGCAAAGTGAAAGAAGTTTTGTATTTCTAGGTTTTTGTAACCGATGGTCATTTATTTTTGGGTTGACAATATTTCCCTTTTCTTTCTGCCAGTTTTGAATCTAGCCATTCACTAATTTCTGTAATTAATTTTCAACCTATCACAGGCTTGTTGTTCGATTCTCAGTGTTACTTTTGAACTCAACCAATAAAATGGAGAGGGTGTGGCTAGTTTAGTCTTGAATCATCTCGAACCTTCCCTGAGGGTTTATAAACTGCGGCTTTTCACGTTTCTTGGCCAATTGATTGTCGTCTGAGTGTGTGTGTTAAGCAGGAAGCGGACGGCCTCTTTCGTCGGCAGCAGAACATCTATAAGGTAATGGCCACATAAATTAAATCTTTCTTGTTGTAGCTACCTCCGCAGATTACTCCAAGAGGAAGATCCGAATCTTTACCCATGTAACCTACGCTTCTAAAATGTAACTTTCTTCCGGCTAAAGTAAAAAATTCATAAAATCTTTAACTGTAAATCGGGAATAGAGAGTGGATGTACCCTCTCGAGCTCCCCTTCATCTTGGTTTGAAGTGACTTCGTTTTGTAACAGTTTTTCCTTCTGTAATGTGTTAAAGTAATTTCTATACGATCACCTCAGTAGTTTGGGAATAGCCCCTGTTTCATCGGCCTAGAGCTTTAGGATTTGAAGGTTTCATTACCTGGAGCGCAGTGTTCGTCTCCATTCACTTGGAGTTTCAGGCCGTTTACTTATCCTGTTCCTTTTCTCTAAGGCCGTGTAGGTTGGGTACGAGATACCTCTGTGATAATATTTCAATTTGTAAATAGTGCCTCGAAAGGCCAGAGTGTCACTTTTCACGCAATGTTGCCTTGAGTAGGCCTGGAAACCTGAGAGCCTGTTAGCTCTTTTTCAAGTTTTGTAACTGTAAAGTGTGCCTCTGGGAGGCTAGATATTGTGATTTAGGGAGCAAGTGCTCTTGAATTAGGGGATTTCTGCCCCTCACTAAATAATACCTCCTCCATTTGTAAAAGTGTAAAGCGAGGGGCTTGAAGCCCAGGATTTGTGAAGTTCTCTAACCTTGTATTTTCCTTGACTGGTTTCAAGATTGTCATTGTGCCTGATGTTTCATTGTTGTGAAAAATTGTTAAGTTTGAAGTTCTAAAAAATATAACCTTCAGTTTAAGTTTTAAAATTAATTCGATATTGTAGATAGACCCATTCACCCGGCACCTTCTTTAACCTCTTTCCGCTCCACGGGTGTCCCCGCAATAATAATAATAATAATAATAATAATAATAATAATAATAATAATAATAATAATAATAATAATAACAGGTTTTAAGTCTCACTAATTACTTCACGGTTTTCATAGACGCGGTGTCAGGATTTTGTCCCCTAGCCGTTGTTTTACGGGCCGATGAACCCACGGACACGAGGCTGACATTTTTAGTACCTTCGACCTTCTAATAGCCTATTAGTGGACTGGGTCGGGTTCGAACTAGCTTGGGCTCAAGCCTTCTGAGCCACTCTGTCACTCTACTTTAAATAAAAGCCGAGAGTGAGAATTTAAAACCTATACTGTATAGTTATAATGGTACATATAATATTAATTAATATCACAGTGAAGCAGAGATTACCCATATTCTCTCGCACGAACCTTACTGGAAGTTGTGCTGGGAAAACCCAGCATTGTTTTTCATTTATTTTGTGATCCCGCCAAGCTCTTTTTTCATTCTAACGCGAGAAGTGGGATGATGTAAGACTTGGGGTAATCCCGGTCCAGTTCAAGGTTCCACATCGCACGTCACTAGCAGCAGTACCCACTCAGCTGAGGAGAGGCTATGTGGTAGCGCACCGCCACCATTCTATCAATGTCCTGTCATCCAGTGGCAGTCGTGACATTTTACTCTGGCAGGACTGTGCCGCCATCTCTACCCCCTCTACAATCGGCCCAGTTTTCACTAACCAGCACCACGATACTTTTCGATGGATAATAATAATAATAATAATAATAATAATAATAATAATAATAATAATAATAATAATAATAATAATAATAATAATAATTCATTCATTCAACTTCGCTAATCGGCCAACTAGGGACCACGATAAGCCTCACTTTACATTCTGGCATTTGTTCGTCTTTCGCTTGATCCACATCGTCTTCATTAGCTCACTGTGTTTAGCACGACGTTCTTCTGTCCATTTAGTACCAGTTGCCCGTTTTTCGTCCCGGAAAGTCCCAAAAGTCTTGATGGCTGCTCTGAAAAGATTTCGGTCTTTTGCATCTTCTGCTTGTAGGCCCAGTTCTTTAAGATCTTTCTTGACATTAACGTACCATGGCATTGCCGTTTTTGGTTTTGCGTCAAATATACTGAAGATACGTTTCGTCCATCGAGAGTCAATTATCCGTCGTATATGACCGTAGAAGCGAACTCTGCCTTTACGCATTGTGTCCGTGATCTTCTCTATCTTAGAGTATATTTCTTGCCTGGATTTTCTAATGTAGATGCCATTGTTGTAGTTTGGACCAAGTATGGTGTGTAAGATCTTTCTTTCTTTCTTTCCTCTCTAAATCCGCAAGCAAACATTTCTCGGACAGGATAAGGCATTCAGATGCATACAGTGATACTGGTTTGATGACAGTGTTGTAGTGACGAATTTTTGTGTTCAGGGAAAAGCACTTTTTGTTGTAAATGTTGCGGGTGGTTTGGAAAGTGACTTCCATTTTCTTGATTCTTGCTGCTATGGCCTCTTTGTCAAGTCCATTTTGCTGAATCCATTCCCCAAGGTATTTAAATTTACTAACACGGTTTATCATTCCATATTTGGTGTTTAGTTGTGCCGTATCATCTTTGATATTTGACATTACTTCTGTCTTTTGAAAGGAAATTTGTAAACCTGTTTGTTCTGCTACTTCCTTCAACACATTGATCTGTTCTGTTGCACTTTCGAAATTTTCTGCCATAAGGGCTATATCATCAGCGAACGCTAAGCAATCTATTTCCACTCCATTTTTCTCTGTCCCAATCCTTACGGGTTTGTAAAGGTTTCTTTCTTTTAACGTCTTTCGCCACTCCTGTATTACCTTCTCAAGTACGCAGTTGAACAAAAGAGGTGACAGCCAATCTCCCTGTCGAACGCCTGTCTTGATCTCAAAGGGTTCAGAGACACATCCTTGGAATTTTACTTTGGATTTGGTATTAGTTAGTGTTGCCCTTATTATCGCCAGCAGTTTCTTATCGACTCCCATTTCTGCAAGGATATTAAGCAACACATCACGGTCGATGGAGTCGTATGCTTTCCTGAAGTCTACAAATGTAGATACATAGGTTCGACCTCTCAGCATATGGTATCTTATTATGGTTTTTAGGTTGAGAATTTGTTCTGCACTTCATCGGCCTTTCCGAAAACCTGCTTGGTATTCCCCGAGTTTGTGCTCAATTTGCTGTTCTAGTCTTTCAAGGATGGATAGTGACAGGATTTTGTAGGCTACTGGCAGAAGAGAAATTCCACGGTAATTGTTCACATCTCTTATATTTCCTTTCTTGTGTAAAGGATGGATCAAGGCTAGCTTCGTCCTCTGGTAGTTGTTCTTTTTCCCATATATCTACAATGGTTTGGTGTAGGATGTCAATTGCTTCTTCCGGGGCATGTTTCCATAGTTCTGCAATCATGGAGTCTTCACCAGGAGCCTTGTTATTTTTCAGTCTCTTTATGTGGCATTTGATTTCATCGCGATTTGGTGGAGAAGATGGCAGGTTTTGGCTCACTGGTTTGTTTGTTTTGATGGGGTTGGCTGGTTTTGCACAGTTTAGAAGGTCGTTAAAATACTTAGCTAAGATTTTGCAGTTTTCTTCATTTGATGTTGCAAGAGTTCTATCTTTCCTTAGAAAGCAAAGGGAAGGTGCCTTGTATCCTTGTACCTTCTTATTAAAATTTCTGAAGTGTTCACGGGTCTCACCTCTATGAAAGTCTTGCTCAATCTTGTCCAGTAGTTCCTTTTCATACTTGCGTTTCTCGCTGCGTATTATTTTTGCTGTTTGTGCTTGTTGTGTTTTGTACATCTTCCAATCTTCTTTTTTCGAGGTGTGATACTTTTTCCAGGCATTCAGACGATCCCCTAAGGTCTTCTCGCAGTTATCGTTCCACCACGTGTGCTTCTTCCTCTTCTTGATTTCCGCCACTCCTTTTGCAGCTTGCATCATCTGCTTTCTTGTGCTGTTGAAGTCTTTTTCCACTGGTTGGGCAAGTTCTTTGAATTCATTCTCTCTTTCTCTGAGCTTTTTTGTGTCAAAGCGAATTATGGTAGGTTCGTTCTTATTTTTGTTGAGAGGGATTGGCCGAAACTTGATTACTGATACATAGTCGTCTGAGTCTATGTTTATTCTCTTTTTTACGGTAATAATAATAATAATAATAATAATAATAATAATAATAATCCGATGATACTGGCTGAATAGAAATCTGCCTGCACTTCAACATTAATTAACTACACTACAATGGCATTTATGCACACATATTAAGAGGCTAAACCAGGCGAATTGGCCGTGCGGTTAGGAGCACACAGCTGTGAGCTTGCATCCGGGAGATAGTGTGTTTAAACCCCACTGTCGGCAGTCCTGAAGATGGTTTTCCGTGGGTTCCCATTTTCACACCAGGTAAATGCTGGGGCTATACCTTAGTTTTAAAGCCACGCCCGCTTCCTTCCCACTCCTAGCCCTTTCCTGTTGCATCGTCGCCAAAAGACCTGTCTGTGTCGGTGCGACGTAAACCAACTGTAAAAAACGAAATTTAACAGTAATCACCTGTTGTCATTTTTGTGTATTACCGAGCTCGATAGCTGCAGTCGCTTAAGTGCGGCCAGTATCCAGTATTCGGGAGATAGTAGGTTCGAACCCCACTGTCGGCAGCCCTGAAAATGGTTTTCCGTGGTTTCCCATTTTCACACCAGGCAAATGCTGGGGCTGTACCTTAATTAAGGCCATGGCCGCTTCCTTCCCACTCCCAGCCCTTTCCTGTCCCATCGTCGCCATAGGACCTATCTGTGTCGGTGCGACGTAAAGCAACTGACAAAAAATTTGTGTATTATTGGAAGCTATTTGAGAAAGGCTGAAGTGAAAAATCAATGGTAGGCCTATTTGTAAATAGACAAATTAGTCTTCACTTGGACCAAGGGAGGGTCTCATAGGCCCATAGCGGTTTTGCTGTTTGTTTTACGTCTGCCTGTTGTGAAAATGGGAAACCACGGAAAACCATTTTCAAGGCTGCCGACAGTGGGGCTCGAACCCACTATCTCCCGAATACTGGATACTGGCCGTACTTAAGCGACTACAGCTATCGAGCTCAGTATAGCGGTTTTGATTACCATTTTGATGTAAAGGAAAAGCTTCCAAATTACTTCGTATATTATGTTAATTATGACACACATAACAATATGGTTTCTTTACAACCATTGCAAAGAGTATATCTTATTGTTTTTATTGGGTCATCAGTCCATAGACTGGTTTGATGCAGGTATCCGTGGCACCCTATCCTATTGTTACTTGGATAGTAAAATAACTAACGATGGCAGAAGTAAGGACGACATAAAATGCAGACTAGCACAAGCAAGGAGGAGCTTTCTTAAGAAAAGAAATTTGCTCACTTCGAACATTGATATAGCCATTAGACGTTTTCTGAAGACTTTCACCTCCAGCGTGGCATTGTATGGAAGTGAAACATGGACGTTAACTAGCTCAGAAAGAAAGAATAGAAGCTTTTGAAATGTGGTGTTACAGAAGAATGCTGAAGGCGAAATGGATAGATCGAATCACGAATGACGAGATACTGAACAGAATTGGTGAGAGGAGATCGATTTGGCTAAATTTGACGAGAAGAGATAGAATGATAAGGCACATCTTAAGACACCCAGGACTTGTTCAGTTGGTTTTTGAAGGACATGTAGGAGATAAGAACGGTAGGGGTAGACCAAGGTATGAATGTGACAAGCAGATTAGAGCAGATTTAGGATTCAGTAGTTACGTAGAAATGAAATGGTTATCGCAGGATAGGGTGGCATTGAGAACTGCATCAAACCAGTCTATGGACTGGTGACTCAAAGAACAATATCTGTCTTATGTACAGTGCGGTAAAATACATGTTATAACCAAGCAAGAGATTTCTCTGATAATGTGATTGTGTGTTAATAAACTCTTAGCCAATTTTGGTTCCTATTAGATCCGTATTGACTATGAATGGTTCATCAACCTGTGAGAAACAGGATTAATAAAGATCCACCTGTCAACACAATTAATTATACAATTAGTACATGCTGCGTTGCATTACTGGTACCATCAAATCAACTCCATGTCACTGGCTACCTGTACTGAGTCACATCCCTCCACCTCACTTAAAGTGGAAGCAAGCTCTACTAAGGGAAGCTAAGAAAATCTTTGCATCACCCTCTTTGCCACTGCACCAAGAGGTCTTGTCATCCGTCACTGCAGCGACTGCAATCAAGAAGACCAGCAAGTATCATTGCAGGGCAACTCATTGCAGATGGGTTTGACCTAAATGAAAGCTGGACACATGAGTGGTCAACTGGAACATTGGGAACAAGTGCGCACCATCTTGATCCCACAAAGAAGCCAAACGGTTTTGACCTACCGAGGAACCTCTGGTGCCGTATCAACAGGTTAAGGACTGGGCATGGTTGTTGCAATTATTTCAGGTACAGGTGGGGTTGGATCAGTTCACCAATATGTGATTGTAACCTGGAAGAACAGATGATTGAGCACCTGGTCCAAATTGAAAACAAGGAACATAGTTCGATATTGCTGGGGTGGTAAAGGCGGGATAGGTGAAAAAGTCACAGGGGGCTTGTATACATTAACTATTGTGAGGTTTTCAATTTTAATTTCAATTTCAATTGTAGTAGTGAAAATGAAAACCTACAACCTGTTTTCCAGTCATTGACCGGGTCAGGGATGTGATGAATGAAGCAGATATAGGCTGTTAGTACGATGGGGTCGCCACTCCCAAAGTGATTTATTAATGACTGATAGATGCTATGAAATGAGAATGGAGAGTGTTACTGGAATGAAAGATGACAGGGAAAACCCGGAGTACCCGGAGAAAACCTGTCCCGCCTCCGCTTTGTCCAGCACAAATTTCACATGGAGTGACCGAGATTTGAACCACGGTATCCAGCAGTGAGAGGCTGACGCGCTGCCATCTGAGCCACGGAGGCTCTAATTGTAGTAGTAAAGATGTCATTTTTTGGGTTTACCGACAGCAGTTGATGCTTTGTTGTGCGATTCTTGACGTAAGATGTAAGGCTATCATTTTGATGGTAATTAGACGTTATCAATTTAAAGCCTGTATTTTCCCCTCTACTCTGTAATTGTTCGTCTGCTGTGTGTGTTTCTTGGAGATGACATCAAGTGCATATTTCTGTGAACCTGGAAATATATTCACATTTTGCTCGACTTATTCCTTCGATATTCAGCTGACAAATACGCAGAGATGGTCCAATTCTACGAAATTGAAGGTCCTGAAAAGGACCGCATATCTTATTCATACTTTTTCAACAGTTCGGTCTAGTCTTATTTCTTGATTTCTTAGCATCACCTGCGGGACAAGTGTAGGGCATGAAGCAATGTAGACTGTGGTGTCTCCTTGCAGACTGCCGACCACACTCTTGCCGACTGTCCCCTTCGTACTTTCAGAGGAACGATAACGGACATCCATCATACATCAGTTGAAGCAACAGAATGAGTCAGAACTAGACCTAGAATTGTAAGACAGCACGAGCTTGTGACGGTGTACATTTGCCCACAAACTTTGTATATAAAATGTATAAGTAAATAACTTTGATTCATCATACGATTAATAAATAAGTAACATACTAACTACGCAGAAGGTGGCGACAGTTCACCCGGAAACGAAGAAGCTATTTCCTTTTGCTGATTTCAAATATTTCCAAAACATTGGCAGCAGACTATTGATTGAGAAGGGAACAAGGACCACGGGTCGATGAACATTCCATTTCTGTCATTGGTCAGTGTTGGAACATTTTTTAGACGCAGCTGGTAATTTAGATGTCTTTGACTTAAAGGGAAACTTACCTTGCACGGATTTGCCAATGGAATAGAGTGCTGTTAGGTTGGGGAACTTCACAGACGTGGTCCTCAAGAATTTTGTAAGCTCATCATAGTTGTGATACTCGAACTGGAGTTGATCTCTGTTGTCACGGTTGTACGATGGCTCCTGCAACAATACATTGTCCTACTTTACCATCCTTATTGCTACTTCAAAACTCGTACATTAATAGGTTGTGAAAGCCATACAGAAAACTCTCATCATCACAGTTACACACTTGTTAGAAACTCCGCCTCCATAACGTAATGGTTAGCGCTATTGCCAGCCGGGTTCGATTACTGGTAGTACCATAGATTTAAGAATGGCAGAAGGACTGGTACGTGCAGCTCGTCTCCATCGGGGGTCTGCGTGAAAAGAGCTGCATCACTTCTTTTACTTGTTGTAAAAATGATGTCAACTTTCCCTTTGGAAAAAGAACATACATACATACATACATACTGCGCCCTGGTGGGGGTGTGATAAGCGTCATGCAATTATAATTATGATGAATTATTGAGGAATATATATTTCATTTTCAGAATAAATAGTATCTTACTGTACATACAGTAAGGGCAGGCCAGGCCGAGATGGTATGGTGAAACATGCACAGACTGTTGTCTCCATTGAGATTCACAAAAACAATGAACAGCAGAATTAGAATTCTCAGAAATCGTGACGAGGGGGAAAGAGAAAGGCACGAGTTGTTGACTAGTTGCGGAAGGTTTTCATAGCCCCGGGCAGTCTAGGTAGTGGAAAGAGCGCAGAGAGCCGGGTGCAAATTTCTGAGAAATGATGGCGGGGTATCTCCATGTAACTAGCGGGAGTTGAACGCGGGGTTGGCACTGGAAGAAAAAATATGAGCCTTCCCGGTCACGTGGCTTAGGTGGACCAGATTTTGTTGTGTGTAAAAATTATTTTGTTTACTTAAATATAATGCTCCTTTGGCATTTGCAAGGAAACAGTTCCAGGTTCTTGTTCTTGTAGAATAGTAAACGCTTGGTGACCGTTTAAATATCCGTCCCTAGGATGGAGCCTTCATAATTTCCCTTTGATCTGAATATATATAATTTGTGTTTTATGATGAGCCTTAAAGATGAAGATTAGAGTGTCCCGTTCAACCCTGTAGTACTGATTGGATGGCGCCCTTACATTTAGTTTGAGATCTTATATCTCAAAATGTTTTTTTATTGAGTATGAGTTGCGATGGATTCGGACCTTAACACTCCCTGAGATAAATGCTGGTTGGGACTCAGGCTTTGAGCGGGTACAATACATACATACATACATACATACATACATACATACATACATACATACATACATACATTGTCATTATAGACCATTATGCCTTCCAGCGTTCAGTCTGCAAGCCTCTGTGAATTTACTAAACGTCGCACAGTGTGTCGAATCCCAATTCTAGGTGGAAAAAAATTAAGAACGTCGTTAATAGTGCTGGGACTCTAATGGAAGTTGGCAATATACCGTTTTAGAGGTCCCTGAATTCATGTCTGGCATCGTCCAAAGTGTATGATGTACGGGGGGTAAATATGTAGGGGTGAGGGGCAAGGGGAGGTTTAAGGAAGACCTAAAGCAACAAAAGAATCGCCAATTTTCGGGAGTAAATATCACGATTTGGATGTGTATATTATAGTTTATGACAGTGGTAAACATACTATTTAAAACTGGATAAAATATGAATAACTATGAGAATTTCAGTTCAGTATTCTTGTTAAACCTTGAGGGTACAGACGAAGGCACTACGTAAATGCTTCCAGATTGAAAAACTTATTTTAAATTGGTATTAAACATAGAACAACGAAATATGCACAAAAAATAACCTTTATTTTTAAAAATCAAATTATATTCGTCAAAATCATAACAATACTTCTATATAACAAAATTTCATTTTCCAGTCCTGTTTATGACGTCGTTTTAATAAACACACTTTACACACGAAAGCAATATTATTATATTGTACTTCAACGTAAAAAGTGAAGATTACACTAAAAACATTTCATAGAAGACGTGAAAGGAATATGATATTTACAAGTAATTGTCTCATCAATCTCAACCTTCTTTCTTCTTTCTTCGTTTCGGCCTGCTGTGGACCACGTTATTTCAACCGTTTGCATCCTTGAGCTTTAATTCTTCCCCAGTACTCACGCATTCTCGTTCTGTGAGCCTCCTTTCTTTCATCAGTCCACTTCTTGCCTGTTTTCAACTTTGGCCTTTCTTGGAACCTCTTGTATCCCTGAAGCTTTTTCTGGAGAGGAGCACGTTTCTGGATGTCTTCGAGTGTGATTCCTATTTCTTGAAGGTCTTTTTCAACTTCGATAAACTAGGCTCCCTTGGTTTTCGTGTTAAGAAAGTAGGAAAAGATCCTATTGGTCTGTCTCTGTGTGCTCATGCGTGCTATATGGCCATAAAAATTAATCCTCCTTTTCCGAATCGTGTCCGTTATCCTCTCCATATGCTGGTACAGATCGCTGTTGTGTCGTCTCCTGTACTCATTTTCTTTGATTGGTCAAGAATCTTTCTCATGATTTTTCTTTCTGTAGCTTCTAGCTTCTCCATCAGACCTTTTCTGTTCATTGCAAGGCATTCTGCTGCGTACAGTGCTTCCGGGCGTACAACCAAACAATAATGCCTAAGCTTGGCGTTGATGGACACTGATCTTTTGTTGTAGACATTCCTAGTCAGCTGATATGCCACCTCCATCTTGTTGATTCTGCACATGATTGCTTCTTTCTCAGAGTTGTTAGGTACTATCCACTCGCCTAAGTACTTAAACTTTTCCACCTGCTTGATTTTTCCCTGTTCCACAATGAGCTCTCTGGGAGCTGGCTTGATGTTGGTTATAAACTCTGTTTTTTGGAAAGAAATTTGGAGGCCAGCTTTTGCTGCTTGGATTCTCAGTTGGTTAATTTGTTTTTAAGCAGTATCTAGGGAATCAGAAAAGATCGCTAGGTCATCTGCAAAAGCTAGGCAGTCTATGATAAGATCATCTTTCTTATATCCTATTCTAAGGCAATCCTCAACCTCTTCCTTGCACATCTCCTTGCGCCATCCTATTAATAATAACACCATATCTAATGTTCAGTCGTCCCCTGATTCGTCTGTAGAGTCCAGAGCATCGTAGTCATTGCTATACTGGTCTTCATTTGATGTGAAAGGATCTTGGGAGTCATTAAGTAACTCATTAGCTTCCATAGGTAGATTACCAGGAGTTTTACGTGGCATTGTTCGGTACTTGTTTATTAAGGGAGCTCATGTAATCAACAACATGTTAAGCAAGTCTATTCGTTGAATCCCTGCTACATTTTCGAGTATGAAGTTCACGAAACCTCCGACAGTCTTTATTTCTAGCTTCTTGAGCTCCTCCAGATAAAGTTCCTATTGGCACAAGAAAATGTTCAATTACTTGAGTACTGTGTACCAAAATTGTATGCACAGTTACGGGCGTATAATACCATGCATATAGTTTAACATACAAAGCCGCAGTTTGCGCAGCAAATTATTTGAATTTATTCACATTTATTTCAGAGCCAGAAGAAAGAGCAGCTAGTAATTCATGACATTTTTATTAATCCTTGATCGACGCCCGTTATTTCAGCACTTTTTTCAGCTTCATGAAAAAAATTTCTGGCCGTATTGCCGTCATTCGAAGTTCCGAATCCTGGCTGAGGAACGTCAATTGTCACGCCCAGTATTAGTTTAAAATCTTGCTGAATTTGTTTTTCCTTTGTTCAAATTCTCCCCTGGTTTGTGAACGAACCTGTCATACCTTAAATGGAATTCTGTAACCAATGTTTTTTAGACATTCGAATGTTTTTCTCCACAAATGTAATGTAGATAAACCATAAACGTAGTTAATGACATTAACACTTCTAGACATGAGTGCGTTCATTTCGCTTGGCTTTGCGCCACTAATATAGCAAATTTGAGAGCCTGGGGTATATGTCAAAATACTGCAGATTTTTCCATCTACCATGGTTTGCAGAAAGCTGTGTTCTACAGTACAATTTCCAGCCAGAGATGGCGTCAGCCCTTTTAGTTTGTTTTCAATTAACTCAACTTCACGTTTGACCATTTCAGATGTTTCCTTCTCAAAATGAAATGTTATTGGCCGGCAATAACGCGTTGATGAAGGCCTGGGATTTGTCAAAATGGCAGTTTTATCGGCATCATTCACGTGCAGTTTTAAAGGAACGAAACAGAAACAAATACTCATCTGTGTTACTTTGGTCTTTAAATATTTGTTTGTACAAACTGTGACCTGAACTTCCGTCACATCTCCATTTGCTGATAAGGGCGGCAGAGGAGTCAGTACTTCGCACAGGCAAGGTGTCAACTAAGCGTTTTACCGTTAGATCTAATATTGCCTGTAACTTTACAGTAGCTGAGGTATCGCTAATAGTCCAATCTTCCTCCGCAGCATTACACGCAGCTTTATCTTTCTTAAAAGCGTAATATGAGGGTCAAATAAAATGCCCTAAATCCTGGCACGTTTCCTGATTAATTTATAGCTGTTCAAGGTAGACTTGGTGTCAAGGTATAATGTTAACGCTCCTCCGCTGTAAATGGACGCTTGTCCTGCTCCTTTCTGTGAGCAAATAGAGCTTTCTTAATTTTTTTGACTCTTGTTGGGGAGGAATAAAGCTCTTTCACGATGTTTGCTGCATCTCTTTTCCCGTTTGATCGAAAAGAATCTTCAGCAGCAAACGCGACTTCCTCCAGACTACGCGATTCGGTAATATCACAAACTTTTTGCTTCTTCGTCTTTACGGAACAGTTCTTAAATTCCTTAGGGTGACGACCGGCTTTGTTAGGGACACAACTTGTTTTAGGATCATACGCTAGATCAATGTCGTCTTGTTCACTCAACACGATGATATCCGTCCCATTTAACCAATCACCGAATTTTTCCCGGTATCGTTGTTCAACTTCTTCCTGCACTCTCCCATTTTTTGATAGTATGGGATATCAACTTAATTTTGTTTCTTAGCTCGTGAACCTGAGTGTCAGTAAGAGTTGTAGGCTCAAATTTATTCATGACATATTGAAATATGACTTCTGAACGCCCCTCTTTACGACATGACCGCCACGCGTTGACAAATTCTTCTCGCGGTAACGCCCACATAGTCACTGAAAATAAGAAAATAAACCATCATGCACATTCGTGCGCAACCAAGCCACTACGGATCCTTAATCTACATTAAAATTCGCATCGAATGATGTTTAAAGTAAAGTGGCACTATGAGGCACCCAAAGTTTTTATCGAGCAAAGTCTAAAAACAATCTCATTTTCGAGAACCGCTTCCTTTTATACAACGCATTGTAAATAATTTATTTCGTGCAGAACGCTTGTATTACGCGTAAAAGTGAGAACACATACCTCTTTTCACTTTTCCATGAGCCACAGAAGACACCACCTCGTTGAACTCACTAGAAACACAACGTTCGGTTCACTCCGACACCTATCAACTGAGCTGACAACTCCCAGGAAGACGTTTCAGCACCTGTCCCCTCCCTCCTACGCACCCGAAAGTGGAAAGGAAGACCGAGGGTCACCATCTGGTTTGTTCATTATCGAATGAGCCAGATTTCGCTTTGATTTGCGGCAGTGAATTTCTTCCACCTAGGTATGGGATTCGACACACTGTGCTTCGCCACAATCCTCGGTTTGCAACTAGTGCTGTGGCCTCATTTACTTCTATACCTCTTATCTTTAAATCGTTAGAAACCGGGTCTAATTCTCGTAGTCTTGTTCTTCCTCTACTTCGCTTACCCTCCATAACTGAGTCCATTATTCTCCTAGGTAACCTATCCTCCTCCGTTCGCCTCACATGACCCCAGCATCGAAGCTGGTTTATGCGTACAGCTTCATCCATCGAGTTCATTCCTAAATTAGCCTTTATCTCCTCATTCCGAGTACCCTCCTGCCATTGTTCCCACCTGTTTGTACCAGCAATCATTCTTGCTACTTTCATGTCTGTTACTTCTAACTTATGAATAAGATATCCTGAGTCCACCCAGCTTTCGCTCTCGTAAAGCAAAGTTGGTCTGAAAACAGACCGATGTAAAGATAGTTTCGTCTGGGAGTTGACTTCCTTCTTAGAACACTGTTGATCGCAACTGGGAGCTCACTGCATTACCTTTACTACACCTTGATTCAATCTCACTTACTATACTACCATCATGGGATAACACACAATCTAAATACGTTAAAATACTTGGAAAAAGGAACTATCAAAAAATCTCTTCGAATAACCGAATATCAAATTGATAACGAGTAATTTATTTGCATCTAAAGAATAGTTGCCAGGAGACATCTTCTGAGTACGAGGATATGAGATCTCTTTGATGATGGAGCCTCAGTCATGGTCATCCGCCAATACTTCACATCACAGCCTGCACATCAGCGCCACACATTTTGATTCGCTAATTTCAAATGACCCGGGTGCTCTAAGATGGCGGCGTGTGCAGAAGTGACGCTGAGTGTTATGCGCAGTATTATTATATTTTTGGTGGTAAAGAGTGCAGTGCAATACTCCAAAAGTGCTGCAATCGCTTCAAATAACCCTCCTGGATACCTGGAAAACAATTTATTGGAAAAAACTATTGGTGAGTGAAAAATGTACTCTTAACGGTTTGACGTAGTGCAGTGCGGAAAGTCTGTGGATGGCAGCCATAGGTCGGCCTCACGAAGGGACGGGAGCGGTGCTGTCAGACTGCCTGTAGATAATCAGCCACTGCTGTGCTTGGCACTTGCCCTAAGTGAGGACATCGAACTAAACCCGGGTCCACAACAGTGCACAATTTGCGGAAATAGTGGTAGGAGGAACCAATTATTTGTCCACTGTAATAATTGCTCGCTAAAAGGCCATAGAACCTGCGCAAGAGTCTCAGTGTCCGAATTCAGAAAAATAAAGAACGGTTCCCGTACATGGTTATGCTGGAAGTGTGAAATGCCGCCGTTATCAGACTCGTTCCTTACAGTTACCAGTGATACGCCCACTGACTTAGTAAATAATTCTAAATGTACATATGTAAATAAAAATGTATCACTTTTTGCCTTCAATGCGCGCAGTATTATGCGACCTGGACGGTTACAAAATATCCACGCATCGCTTGAAAGCCTTGACCCGACCATCGTATGTGTCAATGAGACGTGGTTGTCCACCAGAATTAATGACTCAGTAATGTTCCCTGACTCGCTGATATTGTTCCGTAAGGACCGATCCCACCTCTCTGCAGGGGGAGTTCTAATTGCAGCCAAGCCAGAATGTCATCCAACTCGAGTTCATCACCTGGAGACAGCAGCCGAAGCACTGTGGGTGGAAGTGACGTGCAACAAACGCAAATTCCTTGTTGGATCAATTTATCCCGTCCCTAAGTCGTCGCCGGAAATGAACGATGAACTAATCCTCTCTCTCGAGCGTGTGCAACATGTACAACAAAATTACGATGCCATTTATATTGTCGGTGATTTCAACCTAGAAATTACGTGGTCCAGAAATGCTGCACTTGTTCCAAATAACCCCCTAGCCAATAAATTCCTTTCCGCTTTCTATGATTTATTCCTTCATCAATTAATGTTTGAACCCACGCATATTATGCAAACAACACGCTCAACCTTTGATCTTTTCCTAAGTAACATATTACAGTACGTACAATCTCTTAATACTATTCCTGGATTCTGTGACCATCAGGCAATTCTTGCAACACTGACCCATATAAAACCAGCCCCCAAACTCCATACCAGAACAGTTTATAATTTTTCCCCGAACAAACTGGAACGATCTATCCACTTTACTTTCCAACCGCCTTCCCGTTCTCACCTCAGATTTCACCGGCAGTACTGACAAACAAGATATGGAACGACTGGAAGAAAATTTTCTTTCAATGCGTAGAAGAAACCACACCAACAGTAAATATAACCAGCAGACGGAAATCTCCATGGATTACCAAGGAGATAGTGCGAGAAATTCGAAGAAGGGACCGCCTGTACCAGAAATGGAAAAGAAATCCAACCGATTATGAGTGGAAGAAATACAGGCTGGCTAGGAACAAGGCTAAACAATCTATCAGAGATTCCTACGATTCTTACATCCACAGTATCAACACCAACTCCAAGAAATTCTGGGCATTTCTCAGAAGTAAAGGGTGCAACAGAGCTCCATCTGTATTTAAACATAACGGTACGGCAGTCTCCACACCACAAGAAATTGCAGACACCTTCAACAGGAAATTTAAAAGTAACTTCTCCGTCCCTACTGAGAAAGAGAACATGCTATATTCAAGGACAACATCTACCCCTCTCTTCCCTCTAACCAACCTGTATTTCTCAACGAATGAAGTAAAGGAGAGCCCTCTGAAAACAAGACACCATGCCGCGCCCGGGCCGGACCGAGTGCCAGCAAGAATTCTCAAGAATTGTGCAGTCACCTTGGCGCCCTCTCTTTGCGTTCTCTTCAACTATTTCATTAATACCGGGTCTGTACCTGTGGAGTGGAAAGAAGCCAACGTAGTGCCAGTTTTCAAAGATGGAGATAAGGAAAACGTAGATGATTACCGCCCAGTTTCTATAACATTAGGGGTCTGTAAATGTATGGAACGTCTAGTTACTGAATGTATGTTGGATTTTCTGAAGGAGAGAAGCCTGCTGAACTCAAACCAGCACGGCTTCATTCCGGGAAAATCCTGCACAACACTTAACAAAAATCATTGATGACTGGCAGTTCTCTTTGGAGCAGACTGATGTCTCACAAATACACTGTGTGACTCTGGACTGGAGCAAAGCTTTTGACCAGGTGTCACATCAAAGACTTCTGTTAAAACTTAGCAACTACGGCATTCAGGGTAAACTGTTGTCATGGTTGAGGTCATTTTTGGTGGGTCGAACGCGGAGGAGCCAAATCAGACCAAACCACAATTACTTCTGGAGTGATTCAGGGCGGTGTGATAGGGCCGCTCCTGTACACGATTTATGCTCTCGACTTACCGGATTGTGTGAACTCGACCATGGCGCAGTATGCCGATGACACAGTCATTTACAGAGCCATGAAAAACAGTGATATTGTAATATTCCAATCAGATCTGGATAGTATAGCTCTGTGGTGTGAGGTAAATAGAATGTATATAAATATTAAGAAGTGTAAATATATAAGACTAAGCAGAGCTAAACAACCACTCCACAACCAACCTACTCTATGTGGAATCCAACTGCCGACTTCTAACTCCATCAGACTGCTCGGTATTCACATTAAGGACAATCTGAAATGGAATAAATACGTGGAGGAAGTGAGGTGTAAGGCATACAGCGCTAGGTTTCGTCCGTAGATGTATCTCGGGAGGAAGAAGTAAAGCCCTACGAATGGCTTATATTTCCCTAGTGCGGCCCATACTATTATATGGCCTTCCTTCCTGGCATCCAACTACAACGGAAAATATCAGGAAACTAGAGGGTATCCAGGGACGAGCAGAACGTTTAATTAACAAACACTCCCCTTAAACACAGCCAGGTCATTGCCACCAGTGAACTCGTTATGTACACAAATAGACGTAGCCTTCCTTAGGAAATCCCTGACAGACAACACACACCTCTCGCCTTTCCACCGCCTGCAGCTCAATTACCGCTCTGTTACAAGAGGCTAAGGAGTTACTCTTGTCCCTCCCTTCGCTAGAACAACCTCATATTTAAATGGTTTTACGCAAGGACTGCTCGTACCTGGAACCTTATACCATCAGAGGTAAAGCTGCTTCCTCTTCCTCACTTCCTCCGCGAGGTAAAGAAAATGTATATGTAAATAGAAACCCATATGCGACGTATATAACTTTTATAAAATAGAATTGCAAGAAGGATGGTGCAAGTACAGGTGTATGCGGGCGCGTGTGGGAGTGGTTGTGAATGAGAGTGTATACAGGGGTCTGAGTGAGAATATAAATGGCTGGGTGTTTTTACTCTAATATTTTCGGGATAAATCAAGATAATTATTATTCTAAGGGCACAGTGTTTGTAGTGTAAGTATGTAAATTTAAAATTGTCTACATAGGTTTATATGTAAATATTCAGTAGAGTTTATGTACACATATGGAGATGGAGGCACTTCCGTGTATGTGGGGCTTGCCCTTTCGCGATCTACCACCCCTAAATTGTACATGTACAATTTAAGGAAAATAAATAAATAAATAAATAAATAAATAATAATAAAACATATTTAATGTCAAAAAGGCTACAAAAAACGAATGTAGAGGAGGCCAATTGAATCTTTCTGCAAGTTCTGTCATAGTACCGAGTATTTTTGTAACTGGGTGATCAATTATGGAGAGTCATATAGAAATACAAGTGTTACCCGCGGCTTCGTTCGCGAGGATTTCACAGTATGGTCAAAGTAATCGTTTCTCGGTACTGCACTAAGATGTTATCTGAAAATCCCTAAAGTAAGCCTATAAGAACTGTCATTTTCACCCCCTTAAGTGAAATTTCAAAAAAAATGTGGTTCTTTACTTTTTAAGGACATTCCAAATACCAATTTTTATGGTTGTAACATATTACGTTTTTGAGATATACTCATTTTAATTCGCCTCCTTTTTCATATAATATAATTTTGCCAAATTTCAATTTTCTAGCCCGCCTGGCAGATTGTGCCTCAAACTTGCTTTGGGGGAGGGGTTAAAATGAGGACTTTCAGGAAACTAAAGCTAGCAAATATGCAGATGGTCATTATTACACCTGAAACAGGTAACTGTACGAAAACAGTCAATGTACAAACACACAGTCTTTACGGTTTTATTTATATAGATAAAGAATCTGCTCTACACACAACACCTTTTGGGCAATGTCCGCTGGACTTAGCCAGCAAAACCGACCGTTCATGTTATCTCCCTTATTAACCCTCCTATCGAAAAAATGCAAATGAGGAAAAGATTTTAGAAATGGATTTCCATCAAGGTTGGTCGATTTCCACTCAGATTGGTCTTATATATATTGTGGGAGAGTAAAATCACTACTTCGGTTCCCTATAAACCCCCACTCCATTCCGTGATTATGACATGGTATGGACGTAAAAACCTACCTTTGGAGAAGTGAATGCTAAATATGAATTTTGGTTGAAATATTCTCCAGTAGTTTTCAAGTTATAAGAAATACGCTTTACACGCACCCGCTTTTGAGTTAAATTCGGTGGGACTTGTACTGAAAAACCGTCCGTTAATAATATCTACTTTATTAATCCTTGTATCGATATGATGCACATGATAAAAAAAAGGTTTAGGAATTTATTTCCATTAAGGCACGTAGATTTCCATTAAGTTTAGTTGTGTATATTTTGTAGGAGTGGAAAATCACAGTTTCGGTTTCGTATAAACCCCCAGTCAGTTCAGCGATTTAGAAACAATATTGGCCCTAAAACCTACCCAAGGACAGGTGGATTCTAAATATGAAGTCTGGTAGAAATATATCCAGTAGTTTTCAAGTTAGAGACAAACAAACAGACACCAAAGCTAAAAGATATGCAGATGGTCATTACACTTGAAACGGATGACTGAATGAAAATTTCGCCAAAATAGTGAATGTACAGACACACGGTCGTTACCATTTTGTTTATATAGATTAATAATACCCATTTTCAAGTCTGTAACTTTTCAGTTTTTGAGATATAAGATATACTCATTTTAAAAATTCACCCTCTTTTCAACCCCTTAGTGAAGGAATATCCAAGAATCCTCCCTTACACTGTAATATAAATATATTCGCAAAATTTCATTTCTTTATGTCCAGTAGTTTTGGCTCGGCGATGTGTCAGTCAGTCAGTACATGTTATTTTATGAATATTACAAGCAGACTTTAAAGTCTACAATAATTCGTATTCGTCTTCTTGGAATTTTCCGAGTTACCTGGGGTCAGGTTCTTTGTATGGTTTTACGGCAGGATGCCCTTCCTGACGCCAATTCAATATGGAGGATTATGTTCACTATTGCGTTTTTATGTGGTAGTTTGTACTGTGGTGTGTTGTATTTAGATAAAGATTTGTATTAAGACCAACCCAAACACAACGTCCCCGAGCTAAAGGAATTGACCAGAAAGTTTAAATGCCCGACGTGGTCGGCAATCGAACCGGCGACCCTCTGAACCGAAGGTAACTACGCTGACCATTCAGCCAAGGAGGGGGAAACAGTCCAGAAATTTTATGAAAGCAGAAAATTAAATGTTCTTAGAGACCTGATGAGTTTGCCGTTTGTAACTCTATGTAGGCTATCTGTTAAATTAACTCGCATAAAGCGATGAGAGCTGTTCAGACCAATTAACATGTTAGATTGTACCCAGCAGCTTGGCTTCCCACAAGGACAAATAGCTTGCTCTTTTGTAACTACATAGTCACCGTTGCACTTACTTAAATAACTGTATAAACTGAAAGCTCTCAATGCCACCGAGATCGCCTGGCTGATATTAAGATTAGCGGATCTCACTAAAGACTTGATTGGTTAATGAGTAGGGCCCGGACGTTTATGACCTAAAAATGTTTGAAATATGACAATAAATATGACTTGAAAATTTCTTGGTAACACACTTGAAATCTTCAAAATCTTGCCGCTTTTTAAATTAACACTATATTGAAAATATACTTTTAAAAATCTAGAACATTTAATAATAAATAAGGAATAATATTAATTATTATATAAGAATTTATTTTATTTCTCAATTCAGATGTAACTCTCGGGGAAAAGACCGCTGAACATCGCAGGATCTTATTGGGACATATTTGAAATGCGTCAAATCATTTGAGTTCTGTTGAGGCTCACTATTCTGTCTCTTTCTACGCATCTGTCTCTATACAGCTTACCCTCCTAATTCATGTACATATTTTAAGAAAGATAATTGTAAGAAATTGCAGACAATTAGGATGTGTGAAAAATCCATCTATGAGAATACTGTAAGCAGGTGTGCAAAAATGGAATAACAAATATGAAAGTAAGACAAAATACGAAACTTCACGGGAAAAAATTACCATAATATGAAAAATCACTGGAAAATGGCAAAAAACGTTAATAAAGCTAAAATATGATTTTATATGACCCGTGAAAATGCCATAATTTGAGTCACCGTATATAAAATCTATTTTTCACGGAAATAATATAAAGAAAAATATGACATGTCAAACATCTGAGCCGTAGTTATGAGTAGGTGCTGGATCCGTATGTAATTACATATTTCATTCCTTTACATGTAAACCACTGAAAAGTCGACGAATTGTGGTTCTGTGGTTATGGAATGGCGTATGGCTTTTAGTGCCGGGAGTGTCCGAGGACATGTTCGGCTCGCCAGATGCAGGTCTTTTGATTTGACGCCCGTAGGTGACCGGCGCGTCGTGATGAGGATGAAATGATGATGAAGACGACACTTACAACCAGCCCCCGTGCCAGAGAAATTAACCAATGATTGTTAAAATTCTCGATCCTGCTGGGAATCGAACCCGGGATCCCTGTGACCAAATGCCAGCACGCTACCCATTTAGCCATGAACCCCGACGACGAATGGTGACGCAGACTGTACTCAGTGTGGTGAACGTTACAGAGGACTGTCATGTAAACTGTATGTGCAAAGAAATTTAGTTTATTTTGTTTTATTTCATATCGCAAAATACATAATTGACCTGTGTATATGAAAATAGCTGCATCTTTGAAAAGGCGCTGCAATATAAAAACTTTTCACTACTAGTAAACAAGTGTGGCTCTATGCCCACTCGCTAGCACAGAATGTGCTGACCTTGCATGCTGTAAGAATTTCCTACCTGTGAATATGCTGGTCGGTATCCGGAGCCTACAGCTCTCAGACTGCCCTCTTCTCTGTCATGCTTGAAGGCGATCGCGTCTAGGTCTTCCCCTCGTATCGTTTGTATCGCCCACACGTAAACATAAAACACCACCACCAGCACCGACGAAGCGCCCCATGCGGAGGGACGCATCCTGAAACAAAGAGAAACAGTTATTTAACTAGAGGAATCGTAATATTTTTGAGGGTTCATTTCGTAGGAGCTATATCACACTTGGAGATTTATAAAAGGAACTGATTGCTAGAACAAGGTGACACGAAGTCACGCATGGGTTGCTATCATTTAAAATTAGAGAAAGGAATTTTATGCACTAACAGGTTAGAATGTAAACGTATTTGTACAAGGCGCAAGTGTCATCTTTCCGCTCTACAGTTCTGTAGGTTGAGTTGCATACATTTTAGGGGTTCTGATATCTATGCAAACCTCACTGCAGAACCGTTGTGCGGGCAGAAGGTACTTACGCCTTAGTTAAATACGATTGCATTGTTATTCGTGCCTAAAAATCCTTTCCCTATTTATAACTACAGATCGCATATAGGAAGTAAAAATCTGCAAAATGGACATTAAGTGTTAATGCTATAGCTTAGTGTAAATGTTGATTGATGATGATTCTTGTTTAAATGGATCTAACATCTAGGTCATCGGCCCCTAATAGTGGATAGATATGGTTTAATTTAACTGGCAAAGTTAGGGACACGCGTTCGTGTCTTACACTTAACCAATGAAATACATAAATAACAAAAATATATAAAGTACTGAATAAATGAGAAAGAGACTGAAACAAATTACTATGGTACTATGCTATCCTGCTGTATATAAAAATATTATAATACACAATATAAATTAACATTTTTCTTCCTACTAAGAAATTAACATACGAAATGAGACTAAATGTAATGACAATTTAAAAGTCCAAAATTCATCAAATGACCACAATTCAAAACGTGGTGATGAAGAATGAATAGATCAATATGAATTTAAAATAATCAGCGAATGCAACTCACAATACTGAAAGTTAAAAATAATTCCAAAATCGATCGAATGACGAGAATTCAAGACGACGACGATGAGCAGGGATTATAAACCTGAAACTATCAGTGGACCCGGCCCGCAATGCACGACCTCTCCAGAAACTATCTTAAAAAAATTGTATATACTGACTAAGGAGCTGCTTCCAAAGCACAATCCTAAATCGATGATTCTTGTTGTCTAAAGGGGTTAAAATTCCATGTCAACGGTCCCTCATATAGTGAAGTAGAACCATTGTATAAATGTTAATTAGAATATTTTCGAAATTATTAGGGTACTCTATGACGGCTCTGATTTTTCGTCTTATCATGAACATAAGTTACAGTAAAGGGTTTTGTGTATAAGTCCTGACCGCTCACAAGCAGTTGAGCCAAGACCGACCGGCTGCCCTGCTTCCCTCACACCCACGGCCCGCCTTCCCTTCTAAATCTGCATATCGTCGTTGCGCCTTGATATACCGTTATGTGACAATGTCGAGGGAATAAATACTGACCCGCAGCACAATCATAACTTTTTTCCCTTACAATTTGCTTTACGTCGCACCGACACAGATAGGTCTTATGGCGGCGATGGGATAGGAAAGGGACAGTAGTGGGACGGAAGCGGTCGTGGCCTTAAGGTACAGTCCCAGCATTTTCCTGGTGTGAAAATGGGAAACCACGGAAAACCATCTTCAGGGCTGCCGACGGTGGAGTTCGAAACCACTATTTCCCGAAAGCAAGTATATTTTGTGAGCTCTATTTTGGTGTCAATAAAACTTCATGTGTGTCGATTATTACCTCTCTACCTCCAATATTCCGTGAAGCATTGGCTCATCAAATGTAAACTGACTTTTGGGTCACCCAGTACTTCCTCAACCAACCAACCAACCAACCAACCAACCAACCACTGATCTGCATTTAGGACAGTTGCCCAGGTGGCAGATAACCTATCTGTTCTTTACCTATATTTTTCTTAAATAATTGCAAAGAAATCGAAAATATATTGAACATCTCCTTCAATAAATTATTCCAATCCCTAACTCTTTTTCCTACAAATGAATATTCGCCCCAATTTGTCCCCCTGAATTCCAACTTTATATTAATACTAGGGAAACCTACCCCTGGACAGATGGATGCTATATATAAAGTTTGGTTCAAACATCTTCAGTAGTTTTCAAGTTGTAAGAAATACGCTTTACACGCACCCGCTCTTGCGTTAAGTCCGCTGGGATTTGTACCGAAAAACGGTCCGTTAATGATATCTCCCTTATTAAATTCTGTTATCGAAATGATGCATATGAGAAAAAAAAGGTTTGGAAATTAATTTTCATTAAGGCAGGTAGATTTCCTTTAAGTTCGGTTGTGTATACTTTGAGGTAGTGCAAAATCATGGTTTCGGTTTCGTAAAAATCCCCACTCAGTTCAGGAATTTTGAAACGATATTTGCGCCAAAACCTACCCAAGGACAGGTAGATTCTAAATATGAAGCTTGGTGGAAATATATCAATTAGTTTTCAAGTTATAGGACAGACAAACAGACAGACAAACAGACACCAAAGCTAAAAATGATGCAGATGGTCATTATTACACCTGAAACGGATAACTGTATGGAAATTTCGCCAAAATAATCAATGTACAGACACACGGTCCTTACGATTTTATTTATATAGATTGTGATCTTTCCTAGTTTTAAAAGCAGCATTGACACTTGCTCGTCATTCTGCGCCATCTCTTCACTGAGAGCTCGCGACGTATCACTTAGACGAGCAACTCTTCTTCTACGAAATCTTTCCAGACCAAACTGTGCAACGATTTCGTAACACTACTTTTTTGTCGGAAATCACCCAGAACAGATCGAGCTGCTTTTCTTTGGAAATGTTTACCAGTTCTCAAATCAAGTATTTCTAGTGAGAATCCCATACACTGGAACCATACTCTAATATTGGGGTCGTACCAGAGAGGTGTGTTTCCTTCTTTACATCTTTATTACAAATCCCTAAATACCATCATAAAAAGCCATACGCCGTATAAGAAGGTAGGTAAAGCACGGAGTCACTTAACTCTGTGTTTTACTAGTTCGATAAGAGGCAATGTACTGTTCACCTGTCATGGTGAGCGTGAGGCACGTGTAGATTCAGAGCGGAACGGTCATCAGCACGACCTGACCCGACACGACGCACGCAGTTATCTCGAACCGCAACGCACTCATTAAGGTATTCAGAATTTCGAAACAGACTTGGTGATCAGCGAGTCTGCTCTGCGTTTCTGGTCGTGTGCCTGTTTAGCTTGCACTTAGAGTGGGTTCAAGCCCTAAAGATGGTTTCCCATTTTCACACCAGGCAAATGCTTGGGTTATCTTAAGGTCACTGTCGCTTTCTTCCCACTTATAGCACTTTCGTACCCCATCATCTCATAAGGTCTATGAGTGTCGGTGGGACGTAAAGCGAACTGTAACAATAACCTATTACAGCTTAAACCGAGCTCTAACTATAATATTCCTTAAACGTATACTACCATGGCTATGTCGAATGTTTTACCATTGTTTTACTTTTCCAGGAACTGGATAAACACTAAGAAGTGGCTGGCGACAGCCACAACTTGTCTGGAAATGAATGTGTGAGATATACACCCACCAGCAATGCAAACTACCACTCCAGCAATAGTAGAGAAACTTGGCGGAATTATTCAGCCTATCGGAGGATAAAAATTGAACATATCAGGAAGGAATTGTTGGCGGAGGACCTATTTGTGGAGAAGGTTTAATAATAATAATAATAATAATAATAATAATAATAATAATAATAATAATAATGGCGTATGGCCTCCGGAGAGGCCTAGTGCTGGTCTTTTTCTAGTAGACGGCCGATTAGGCGACCTGCATGTCTGTGAAGATGAAGGCCGTACCTAGGATGATTTCTAATGCTGAATACGCCACACACACTCATCCCTCGAGCCAGTGGAATTAACCAATTCAGGTTAAAATCCCCGGCCCGGCCGGCAATCGAACCCGAGACCCTCTGAACCGAAGGCCAGTACGCTGACCATTCAGTTGAGTCAGACGGAAGGTATGATCATGATGATTGTTATTTAAAGGGGCCTAACATATAAGGTCATTTGCCCCTAATGGTACGAAATGGACATCACATGATGGTTAAAATATTAAAATGTATCCACTGACTAGATTTTAAAATAAATGGTGATGAAAAATGATTATGAGATTAAAACAATCAGTGGATCTAATTCGCAATCCCTTATTTTTTAGAATATAAGTATAGAAAATAGAGGTGATAATGGAATAAGGCATTGCCTGGAAATACAGATATATATATATATATATATAATTCATGTCAGAAGTTAAAATAACACATTAAAATACGCAAACACGAACTAAAATAGAATCAAAGGGATAAAAGCGCAGTTAATAGAGAGTTTTCGCACCCAAGCCGTTCGCTAACCGGTTGACGCTATATTGACGTCACTGATGAAAGAGCCAATCGGAGCCATTCATCTTACGTTATTGAAATAAGCGGCCCGGTTATCACCAGTCGATTAACGTAACGTTATCTACCAGACGTTTGAGGCCTGTCAGCCTGCTGGTCAGAAGCTGCGTTGCCTCATACAGACAAACTTGTAAAACTAAGATCAAATACTACGAGCGCTCGGAGGAATGTGTAATTTTTGGGACTTCGAGTGCAAATGACACGGGTGGTGACAATTTTGTGAATATATGCAAATAAGCATTGTATTTTTACTCTGAATGGTTCGCATTTTATCGTTTGTTAAATAAAATAGGAGTACCAATATCCAGGATTATGCTCAGATTATTGCCGTCTCGAAATTTGTTCAGCAACAAAATGGAAACGAACGTAAATGAAATAACTGAAATAATTTCGCGTGATTTTTCATTTCAACTCCAGGCAAACATTGCGAATTTTTTTTTCATACTTCCACGATTATTACCTTTTATATGTTAACACTAATTAACTGGGATTTTCTACCTGTCATAAACACCCCGTTATGTAAAGAATTCCCATGATATATTACATGTTTTCTAATATAACTGTTTCTTTAAACAAAAGAAAAAACAACCATATTTCAGCATGTCCGGTATAAATTTATAAACACCTAAGCATAATCCTGGAAATTTATTACTGCTATTTTCTTTAACAAACTCTAAAATGCGAACCACTCAGCGAACAAGCAGATGAGAAAGAGTGGAGAAATGAACAAATAAATTTGAAGAAAGAAAAGCTGGAAATCCAGAGAAGACAACTAGCATTAGAGGAACATAAGTTCAAAGTGGAAAAGGAGAGATTGCACAGAATAGAGATGGAGAAGAATCAGCAGGCCCTGATGGAGAGGGTTATTAATCTCCTAGGGAATAAATAGACTGTATTTTATTTTTGGGGATTAAATTATTAACATTAGATTCACATTTTATTTCAATATTAATCAACAGGCACTAATGAGCATGGTTTCTGATCACTTTTGAAACTAATAAACAAAATTAAGGCCATTTAAAGATAATTATTTACTGTAACACAAAAATTCTGCTAAATACCATTCTTATTTCATTGTCCCTACTATATAACAGCCCCTAATGGGCAGGGGTAGGCCTGCTCACATCTTTAGAACTTAATTAAGCCTACTGAATGTTACAGTTATTCAAATTAAATAAACATGTAGTTAATATTCTTATTTTTCTGCCTTGAATAATCAATAGACCCTAATGAACATGGTAACTGATCTCTTTTGACACTAATAAACAATATTAAGGCCATTTAAAGATAATTGTTTACTGTAACACAAAAATTCTGCTAAATGCCATTCTTATTTCATTGTCCCTACTACACAACAGCCCCAATGGGCAGGGTTAGGCCTACTCACATCCTTAGAACTTAATTAAGCACACTGAATGTTACAGTTATTCAAATTAAATAAACATGTAATTAATATTCTTATTTTACTGCCTTTGATAATCAACAGACCCTAACGAGCATGGTAAGTGATCTCTAGAAACAAATAAAATTAAGGCCATTTAAAGATAATTTACTGTAACACAAAAATTCTGCTAAATGCCATTCTTATTCCATTGTCCCTACTACACAACAGCCCCAATGGGCAGGGTTAGGCCTGCTCACATCTTTAGAACTTAATTAAGCACACTGAATGTTACAGTTATTCAAATTTAAAAAACATGTAGTTAATATTCTTATTTTACTGCTTTGGGTTATCAATAGACCCTAATGAGCATGGTAACTGATCTCTTTTGAAACTAATAAACAAAATTAAGGCCATTTAAAGATAATTATTTACTGTAACACAAAAATTCTGCTAAATACCATTCTTATTTCATTGTCCCTACTATATAACAGATCCAATTGGGCAGGGTTAGGCCTGCTCACATCTTTAGAACTTAATTAAGCCTACTGAATGTTACAGTTATTCAAATTAAATAAACATGTAATTAATATTCTTATTTTACTGCCTTGGATAATCAATAGACCCTAATGAACATGGTAACTGATCTCTTTTGAAACTAATAAACAAAATTAAGGCCATTTAAAGATAATTATTTACTGTAACACAAAAATTCTGCTAAATACCATTCTTATTTCATTGTCCCTACTACACAACAGCCCCAATGGGCTTGGTTAGGCCTGCTCACATCTTTAGAACTTAAGCCTACTGAATGTTACAGTTATTCAAATTAAATAAACATGTAATTAATATTCTTATTTTACTGCCTTGGGTTATCAACAGACCCTAATCAGCATGGTAAGTGATCTATTTAGAAGTTATTAAAGCCTTTTTAAGGTTATAATTTTTCACTGCAACATAAAAATTCTGCTAAATACAAATTCTTATATCAACCATCACCTTCACTACACTGTATATATCTCATTATTCACTGTAATTAAAAAATCATATAAAATGTTGTATCATAGTATTCACTTTAAAGAACATTTCCTATAAAATACTAAGTAATTATTCATTACCATTATTGATTTTACCATGGATTATTTGTAGCCTATTGTTAGTAGATTATTATATATATTAAATTAAACATATGGTGTATTATTGAGATATCTTGTTTCAAATACTCAAATATTCTGTCAAGGTTGGGGGAGAAATGTCAAAAAATAATCCTGGTTGACTGCCATATAAACATGTATGACAGTTTGTTAAAATAACTGCACTGTGATACATTTTTTCAAGATCCTGGAGTAACAGTTTTTGATTTTTCTTGAAATCAAGGAATGCAAATTCTCTCACTATTTTCCCAAAACCCCATTCCACATTTTGTCTCACATGACTCATGGCACTATTGAATGACATTTGATCAGGAGTTAAGTTTTGGCTGGAATACGGTCTAAGGAGCAACTCCCTAAGTGGATATGCAGAATCTCCATACAACACAAATTTCTCACCATCGGGGAATACTGCACACTGTTCAAGTTCATTGTAGAAGTTGCAATCGCGTAATATTCCAGCATCATGCATCCTTCCTGGAAATGGCCCTTTTAAACTAACAACAATACCATCAGGACACAAGACAGATTGATATTTGATACAATGTACCTGCTTGTGTCCAGAAAAGTAGTTTTCTTGATTTCTCACTGGCCTACATATTGCCCTTGCTGTTCCATCAATAAATCCCGAACAATTGTTAACTGGAACATTTTTGATGCAACAGCAGCAGAATAATTACTTAATTTCTCCTTGTTTAACCACTTCAGATTATGCAAGTTGGTAAGTAGAGGTCCCCAATGCTGGTGAATGAAATTGATTACATAACTGCAAATCATTGAAATATATGATGCAGACACTCCAAATATTCTTTCCAAATCAGTTAACCTATTTGGGTAGGCTAGGCGTCGTAGATACATGCAGAGGGCTTCCAGACCTGAAAAATAACATTCATTATATCTAAATACAGTATATGAAGACATTTGAAATGCTAATTCAGTAGATTCAGAGCTAGTAAACGTACCTGTTACAGTTATATTCTCTACAGTTTAACCAAGCCATCTGTATCAAATCTAAAATTAAGTAAGCTATCCTCGGGAGAAAAGTTATCTATATTAAAATGTGGAAATTCCATTGATCTTATCCTTCGCTTTCCTGCTCTCTCCGATAGAGATTGTAGCATCAAAATAGGAATATCATCTTCCAGATCACCAAGTAATGCAAGCTGTATTATTTCCTCCATGTTAATACAGCTGTTCGACTGCCGTTCGTGAAGTGACCTTCGGCGAGCGGAGAGTTACGATTTCTTCCGATTCTTCCCGAAGTTTAGCGGACGGTCAGATGGTGCGCGAAAGGTGTTTACGTTACGCTACAAGTTAGGGAACATACGTCAGAAACACGTCATAACTGACGTGTTATAACGTTAAGCGCTTAACGAACGAGTACAGCGCGAAAACTCTCTAATACAAATACACTAAGACAGAGGACATTATTACATGCGATAAAAAATACTACTATCCCTCGTAAAACGGATGACGTGGTCTTGGAGAAGGTTTCTACCCTCGTTCATGATGATACATTATCATCCGATGAGGACACAGACAGTGTCTGACACCCCAACATATGACGAGTCGCAAACGCGCGATCACCAAAGAGGACGTAAACCTATTTCCAAATGGATACTTGGATGCGTACGAGGTACAATGTGTGTGCGTAATTTTTCTATTTTAATTTATGTATTATTGATCTAAAGAGTTTTGAATCTACATTCTTTTTTCGCGTACCTTTGAGTAATGTTATTGTTTTTGACGTCCCGCTAACTACTTTGACGACTTTTCTGAGACGCCGAAGTGCCGGAATCTTGTCCCGCAGAGTTCTTTTACGTGCCAGTATATCTACCGTCATGAGGCTGACGTATTTGAGCACTTTCAAATGTCACCTGACTGAGCCAGGATTGAACCTGCCCATATGGGGTCAGAAGACCAGCGCATCAACTGAGTCATTTAGCCCGGCACGTACTTATATTCGATATATTATTCTCTTTGCGACAACGGTTGGGACAGTTCCCTTGTGAGTAGTGCAATTGCTTGTGCATCAGACTCTCACGGATACGGAGAAAACAAGAATGCATGTATTTTTACGGCAACTCCGATACAAGAAACAAAATGAGAAACATTATGCCATGGTGGCCGCCAACCTTTTGTGAACAGATGACACCAGGAGAAGAATAAAATAATAAAAAGCCGTTATCTAGTTGAAAATGGGAAATGACTTGATATTTTCCAGGTACTAGCAGAAGTGCCCTCAGTTATATTCTACAAATCGAGTTTTCGTATTTTTGTGTCAATGAACCGCGTAGAGTCGACAAGTTACTGGTCATTAGGCAACCCTTACAACACATATGCATTTTGGGATGCATATCTCCCGAGACGTTTGTAGTCATAATGAAGTTCGTGGAATTTGTGCGTAAAGTTATCTATTGATCTACTATGGTAGTTCGTGGTGACACGTTCTAGTTGTTAAATGACATAGTGGTCCAGTGGCCAGGAAAGGGATCGTCTTAATCGAACTACATGCTACTAACAATAGCATGTGCTCAAGCCGTTCAATCTGCGTAACTCATCGATTAAGCCCGGGAGAATTAAAGGTCACACGTACATTTGAACAGTCACAGATATACATTGATTCTACTCTGTTTAGATTCAGCTCAGAAATTGTTTGTTTTAAGGGGAAGTACAACCAGCCCCTGTTAAAACCAATGATGAGAGAAATGTAATGATCAGGAGGTCCGAAGAATGAAGTTATCAGTAAAAGAAACAGATCGTCCATAAAAACTCGTGAACATGAAAGAATATTTTGGCCTGGCAAATCTAATACCATGGAGACAAATTGAGCAATAGTTGACCAACGGAGGTCTAATAGGAAAGGAGAAATATTGTAACCTGTTACCAGAAAGTAGAAATAAGTCCACCGAGCTGAGTGACTGACGGTTAAGACGCTGGCTTTCCGAGACCAAGTTGGCAGGGTCGATCATAGCTTAGTGTATGAAGGTCCTCAAGTACGTAAGCCCCGTGACAATATATATATTTTTTGCTATTTGTTTTACGTCACACCGACACAGATAGGTCTTATGGCGACGATGGGATAGGAAATGGCTAGGAGATGGAAATAAGCGGCCGTTGCCTTAATTAAGGTACAGCCCCACCATTTTCCTGGTGTGAAAGTCGGTAACCACGGAAAACCATCTTCAGGGCTGCCGACAGTGAGGTTCGAACCCATTATCTCCCGATTGCAAGATCACAGCCACGCGACCCTAACCGCACGGCCACTTGCTCGGTTCGATTTACCGACATATTAAGCAGCTCTTGCACGACAACATTCCGGCACCTCGGAGTCTCCGCAAAGCGTAAAATTATTTAGTAGAACGTAAAAACAATATTATTGCTGTTACCGGGTGTCACTTTTTCTGGTAAAGAAAATACGTATTTCTTAAGGGGAATTCATTGTTTGTTTATTCAAAATATTGGCTACTGTACTCTTCACCCATCTCTCAGGTAAGTTGTGAATACCATGCCAGAAGAACTGCTTGTCTTTTGCGGCAAACCATTCGTCGAACAATTTTCCAACTTATTCGAAATTGGTGAAGTGCTGCTCTGCGAGCGCGTGCCCCATTGATGCGAAGAGGTGATAGTCAGATGGTGCTAGGTCGGGAGAGTACGGCGGGTGCGGAAGGATGTCCCATCCAAGCGATTTCAAAGTGTCTCTCACTGGTTTTTTTTGTGAGAGACGGCGCATTGTCGTATAGCCAAATCACTTTGCCATGTCTTCTGGCCCATTCCGGTCGTCTTTCGATCAATGCGTGATTTAAATTGATCATTTGTTGGCGACAGCGTTGTGCATTAATGATTCCGCCTGCAATTGCTCGTCTTCGCCCTTTTGTCGTCTACCAGAGAGCGCACTGTATTTCACATCGAAATCACCACGTTTGGATGGTCGAAACCATGTCTCACATGTTCTAATCTATGGAGCGTGTTCACCATATGTTTCTACCAGCAAACTATGACTTTCTACAGCCTTTTAATTTTGATTAAATAAGAAAAGCAATGCGTGCCGCAAATGTTCCTTTTCAGGGACATACGTCGACATGATCACTGAACGATACAATACAGACGCTAGTGGTTGACAGACTCAACTTGTGTGTGTTGGTAGGTTAATGTTAGACGAACAAACTGACGTATGTGTCAAATTCATACGCTGCGTACTGTTCGCTGGCGACATCTCTTAGTGAAACCGGAAGACACTCGTGGTCGCCCTCCATACTCAAACAGTGAGTTCCAGGGGTGTGACATAGCTTTCACTATCAACAGAATAAACATGAATTTTTATCCAGCGACAACAGAATAGGTCACGCTTGTTAGCCGACATAACACACTTCCCCCCAGGCCGACGAAACGGAAATAAAGGGTTGTTAGGCCATACATGCTGCAATCTGCATTCACACAACAGAGCTCTGTCACAATAACCGTTTTGAATTTAATAGACATAACTTGCGCATGTAGTTCAAACATTTGACTCTCAAGGCAATAGAAAATACGTTTACAGTAACAACCATGTCATGAGAAAACGAAGAATTCAAAGTCGAACGTATTATTATTATTATTATTATTATTATTATTCTCTTCTCTCTATTTACTCTCACTTTGTGTTATTTTCTTAGTTCCCAGTATTTCTTCATTCTTCCTGATCTTCGTTTCCTCTTTTCTTTAGAGATAATACGTAAGTTTGGATTTTTATGCAGATTTGTCTTGCAATCCTATATTTTCGTCTTTAGTCATTACTTTAGCTGTGAATTTTCTGTAGTTTTAAATTCTAGTAAGTCTCTCTAGGTTTCTTTAAACCTGTTAGGTGTTTTGCGGTTACGGAAGAAGCGAAAGATTTGTTTGGTTAATTTATTAGAGTTAATTCTGAGAAGATGACCGTAAAAGTTTAATCCTTTTTCGCATAGTATCTGAGAGTTGTTCAATTTTCTTGTAGAGCGTTTCATTCTTGATATATGTTACCTTATTGTCCTGCAATTTTGGTCCTATATTATTATTATTATTATTATTATTATTATTATTATTATTATTATTATTATTATTATTATTATTATTGTTATTTAACGTTGTGCCCAAATAAGGAGGGTTGTTGAATTTATTTAGCAGATGAATTTGCTCTCTTCTCTTCCTCTAGCTGTGATTTTTCTTCCACTGTTCCGTCCATGCAGTGGCGGTTTTCATCTTGGGTTTTTCAGCAAAGTAGTGTTTGTTCACCAGCGTTCTACAGCTAGACCTGCCCCATATAATTTCACGTGTTATGCCGATTTCTTGAAGGTATTTTTCACTTTTGAATATCCAAGTATTCTTGACTTTTTTTTTGCTAGGGGCTTTACGTCGCACCGACACAGATAGGTCTTATGGCGACGATAGGATAGGAAAGGACTAGGAGTTGGAAGGAAGCTGCCGTGGCCTTAATTAAGGAACAGCCCCAGCATGTGCCTGGTGTGAAAATGGGAAACCACGGAAAACTATTTTCAGGGCTGCCGATAGTGGGATTCGAACCTACTATCTCCCGGATGCAAGCTCACAGCCGCGCGCCTCTACGCGCACGGCCAACTCGCCCGGTATTCTTGACTTTAAGTGAGGAAACATGCTTAAATATCTTCTTAGTAAGTCTCTCATTGCCCATTCTTTCAATATGGCAATAACATTTTAATCGTCCTTTTCTTAACAGTGTCATATTTTCTCAGGATCCTGGTATTACGCAGGAGACCTACTTTTCATTCACAACCCTTTTATGCATACTGGGCCTGAGATTTTCCTAAGAGTTCTTTTTCCTTTCTTGTTTTTCTAGATTGTTAGCGATTATTATTAAATCGATAGAGCTTAATATAGACTGCGAATACACAAGAAAGAGAAAGAGAAGGAAAGCTAGTAGTAGTAGTTAGTAGTAGTAGTAGAAGAAGAAGAAGATCAGGTTAGGGATGGTTTTTCGCTTCCCGTTTGACTGGAGAAAAGAGAGAATCATGTGTGACGCCTTTCGTATCATTATCTCTTCAGCAATATTGTCTACAATTTATATGATGATGCATGATGTTTAAAAGGACCTAACATCTACTTCATCGGCCGCTAATTGTAAGCAATGAGACGAAATGTAATGACAAATTGAAAGTCCAAAACTCATCTACCGACCAGAATTCAAAACGTGAAGAGTGAATGGATGAATATGAATTTAAAATAATCAGCGGATCCAACTCGCAATATTGGAAGTTAAAAATAATTCCAAAATTAACCCACTGAGTAGAACTAAAAAAAAAAGACGGCGAACAGTAATTATTAACTTAAATCATCAATGGATACGATCCGTAATACTCCACCTTCCCAGAAACTAGCTTAAAACAGTATATACTGACCAATGGGCTGCTTCCAAAGCACAATCCTGAAACTATGAGGTTTGTTGTCTAAAGGGGTCCAAAATCCTGGTCAGTGGTCCCTCATAATGGTACTCACCGCTAGAAAAGTAAGAACCATGATATCGCCTATGTAGCGATACTAATCATGAATAACGTAGACTTGCGGTATATTCCATACATTATGGTACTAATCACAGGTACTGTAAAACCTATATTGATTCACCATTTAGTGCTACTAACCACAAACCTATTGTGAACCATAGTATTCGTAGCGTGATGGTACTAATTACAAGTAGGAGTTCTTTTATTTGCCAGTAAAGCTACAGACATGAGGCTAACGTATTTAAGTATCTTCAAATACCACCGGACTGAGCCAGGATCAAACCTGCCAAGTCAGAAAACCAGCACCTCAACCGTTTGAGCCACTCAGCCGGGTGCCAATGAAATGTATTTGCATGGTTAGCCTTTGGCTGCCCCTTGGTAAGGTGGCCCGCATCTCTTACGGTTGGCTTACCGCCAACACGTCATCAGTCAGCTACCATACGTGCTGTTGTAATGGAAACACAAGAAGTGTAACCACATCTATTCACCGAGGGATGAATGTTAATGCTCGAGGAAACAAAAAGAAACTCGCTATCTTGTTCAATGAAGAAATGATAGGAAACTAGTTCCTGCTGCGTACGTTTGAAAGAGGAAGGATAGTGGTGGTAATATTGGTTGAGGCAGTGTTGCAAACTTAGGGGGTTACCCCTAAATTTAGGGGGATTTAATCGTCCCAGAGGGAAAGATGGGGGTGATAGAAGTGTCAGGGAGAATGTTAGGAAGGAAATTTTTTAAGGTTGAGGGGCTATAGGGGGTGACAATTATTCATTTACTTTGTTACAGGATTACGCGTGGAGCAGAAAGAGGTTAAAGAAGGTGCTAGGGCGAATGGGTCTATTTACAATATAAAAATTGAATTTTAAAAACTTAAGTTATATTTCTCTTTAAATCGCAAACTTAACAATCCTTTCACTGAGTGAACAACATGAGGTTACAGGTACAATGACAATTTCAAAAATTGGAAAATTCCAAATTCAGAACCTTGACAATTCTGGGCTTCAAGCCCGTAGGTTACAAATTTACAATTTGAAGTGGTATTATTTCGGTAAGGGCAGAAAACCCCTAATTCCAGAGCTCTTGCTCCCCAAAAATTACAATATCTAGCCTTCCAGAGGCAGCCTTCAATATTACAAAACTTTGAAAAGAGCTTACATGTCCTCGATTTCTTACAGCCCACTTAGGGCAACATCACATCACAATCTAGCCTCACAAGGCACGTATTACAAATGGGAATAATCTTACACAGGGGTATCTAGTACCCAACCTACTGGGCCTTTGCAAAAAAGAACAGGTTAAATAAACGGCCCAAACACAAAATGAATGGAGGCGTACACTGCGCTCCCAGATAATGAAAACTTAAAAACCTACAGGGCTCTCGGCCGATGAAACGGGGGCTATTCCCAAACTACTGAGGTGGCTTGCATGGAAATTACTTTAGTACATTACAGAAAAGGTTACTAAGTCGTAGTCACCTCAAACCAAGATGAAGGGGAGCTATAGAGGGTAATTCACTCTCTATCCCCGATTTACAGTTATAAGACTATGAAATTTTACATTAACCGAAAGAAGATTTACATTTTGGAAAAGTTTTGTTACATAATTAAAGATTCGGTCCTTTTCCTCGGATAAAACTGCGGAGGTAGCTACAGAAAAGAGAATTTATGTGGCCATTACCTTGTAGATGTTCTGCTGGCCGAAGAAAGAGGCGCCCCGCCTCCTGCCTTAACACACACACTTAGAAAGACGGCGATCAATTGACAAGGAAACTTGAAAAGCCGCAGTTTATATACCATCAGGGAAGGTTCGAGAGAATTCTGGGCTAATCCGTACACACCCTCTCAATTTTATTGGTTAAACTCCAAAGTTACACTCAAAATCGAAGAAGCCTGTGATAGGTTGAAAATTAATTACATAAATTTTTCATTGGCCAGATTCAAAACTGGCGGAAAGAAAGAAGTGTTGCCAACTTAAAAATAAATGAACATAGTTATGGAAAACCTAGAAATACGAAACTTCTTTAAGTTATAAGTTCTTCCCCCTTGCACTAGAGTGCATGATCAGAGTTTTCTGGTAATGACATCTGTGGGAAAATGTGCAAACTTCTTGATGTATAGCAAACAAAACAAGGAGAAATTTAATCAGTTTAGGAAACTTGACAATAACACAGTTACTTAATATTTTAGTAGTGACATCTTCTGATTAAAGTTCCAAGTTCATGTAGTATCAGTTTCACCTTTTGATCGATAAAGGAGTTCATTAAGGCGCTAATTTTGAATGCGCGGCGTTGAGGTGTACCTCCCGGTACATATTTCATTGCAATAGCATGCTTGGTCTCGCTAGTTTGTTTTATCTTGAGGTTAAGTTTCTCCTGTTGGCCAGTCTGTCTGAGGCACTGCAATTAATCAAGCAACGTCATAATTTTATTTTCTAGCAGCTCTTATGGTATGTACGATCCCTTCACGTGCCTTGGGATTTCCCCTTCTCATCTCCTTTATTAACGCCGCAGTCGCCTTATTCTTTACCTTTTTATTGACTACCAGAGGATAGGTGCATTTACTGTATAAAAAATGTACTAGTTTATAATCAGTAAGAATTACAAACTAACGATATATCAAAACATTGGAGACATGCATTGCATATCTGTCGCCTTCTCGTCTGTAACCGCAGTAGCATTTGATCTTTTTGGTAGCTGTTATGGGTCACGCACTTGGGGTTTCGTACTTGAACGTAGCAGTCTGATAGCGTAACTCGAGTCTGTTTTCACTGTGACTGTGCAGTTCATGCAGTTGTAAGGCTGTTTGCGTGGTGTGTTAAAGTAAGGCAATATCTGATGTGTGAATAATTCTGTGGAGTGATTTATACCTTTTGTTAATATTGGCAGTGCTATTATTATTATTATTATTATTATTATTATTATTATTATTATTATTATTATTATTATTGTACCGGGCGGTACACCTCCGCGCCGCTAATTCAAACTTTGCGCCAGTTGAAACTCCTCTACTGGAGGAAGCCTGAACTTTAACTACAGTGCTAATTCTCTAGTTTCTCAGAAGATGTCCCTACTTGTAAATTTTGAAGTGTTCTGAACTGTGTCGTTTTCGATGTATTTTTGTTTTGCCTGTAGTAAGAGGTGTGAACATTCTCTTCTAGATGGCACTACTGAAGGACTACAATGGTGCACCCTAGTGCGAAGTGAAAGAACTGTTTTTTTGGAGAAATTTTGTGTTCAAAAGTTTGTTCTTTGTTAAATTTCTTTCAGTCATTGTTTAGGTTGGCTGTATAACCCTACTCTTTTCCCTTGTTTTGAATTTACCAATCCCGAATTTCTCTAATTTTCCACCAATAATGTGTTTCTTCTTCATCTGGTGTAGGGGTTTTCGTTGTTAGTCAATAAAATGATTGTGGGCGAGTGTTATCATTCCTGAAAGGTCTCGAACGTTCCGCGAGGGTATATAAACTGCTGATTTTCGGGTCTCTGCGCCACTTCAGTAACACCTTATGTAGCAGGGGGCGGGAAGCGCCTCTTTCTTCGGGCAGCAGTTCAACCACCGGGTAATGGCCGTCTTATAACTTATTTTCTTGCCAGCTCAGCAGTTTAACCCTCGGGGCGGGTTCGAAACCTTCTACCATGTAACTTTCCTCTAAAATGTAAAAGACTCTTGATTTAAATTCTGCCTCTGTAACTACAAATTGGGATAGAGAGTGCCTAACCCTCTCGAGCTCCCTTTCATATTGTTTTGAGGTGACTACGTTTTCTCAACCATTTTTCTTCGTTTCGTAATGTAATAGTTTTCCTATCGTGTCACCTCTTTAGTATGGGATTAGCCCTTGCATAAGCGGCCTAAGGCCAAATTAGGTTTTAATTAAGTATATTCGGAGTGCCAGTTACGCCTCCACTCAAGGTTGTATTTTGGGGCCTTGTAATATTCCTGTTTATTTACTAAATCGGCCTCAGTAGGTTGGGTATTTTTTTACCCCTGTGTTTATGTCCTTAGAGGACAGCTTGAAGGTGGAATTTGGTGTGGCCTTTGATAGGCTGGAACTTTGAGAGCGGGTTGCTCTTCCAAAAAAAAAAAAAAATGTTTCTGTGTGCCTCGAGGAGGCTTTTACTATGTAATTGGGAGCAAGTGCTCTTGAGCATGATTGGGGTCTTCTGCCCCTTGGTTGAATCTTGTATACGAGTAATGTTGGGCTAATTGCTCAAGAATTGTGTGTCTGGCTCTCGGAGCCCAAATCCTGTAACACTGTAATTGTACATTCTCGATTTGTTGCTAGGCTACTGAGTACCTGTTATACTTGTTATTTCTTGATCTTGAAAAGAAAATATAACCTTTGTAAATTTTAAATTAACTTAATTTCGTAGATTGAGACCTATTCATCCCAGCACCTTCTTTCACCTCTACCTACCACGGATAACTCCGTAACAATTATTATTATTATTATTATTATTATTATTATTATTATTATTATTATTTGGGGTTATTGTCTCATTTAGAGTGATTTTAGAAGTGATCTGTGGGAAATTTTAACTTAGGGGTTGGCAACACTGGGTTCAGGTCAAGTTACATACCTTATTTGGTCAGGTACTCAGCTCCTATGCAGGATATAAATCTGTCATTTCTTTTTCAAAATGTATTTTGTACTTATATTTCAAAGGCCGCCGAGTTTAACCTCGTAATGGTGCAGTACATATCAGGTGTATGTGTAAGTCTTTTCCGGTTTCACTAAGAGATGGCGCCAGCGAACAGTACGCAGCGTATGAACTTGATACATGTGTCAGTTTGTTCGTCTGACATTAACCTACCAACACACACAAGTTGAGTCCGCCAAACACTAGCGTCTGTCTTGTATGGTTCAGTGATCATCTCCACCTTTGTGCCTGAAAAGGAACATTTGCGGCACGCATTGCTTTCTTATTTAATCGAAAGAAAAAAGGCTGAGGGAAGTCGATTAGAACATGCGAGACAAATCGCTTTGGCAAGAAGACCACAGCGGTGTTGTGCATTATGAACTCTCGAAACCGTTAAAGCACAACGCTATCGCCAACAAATGATTCATTTCAATCACGCATGGATCGCAAGACGACTGGAATGGGCCAGAAGACATGGCAAAGTGATTTTGTTACACGACTTTGCGCCGTCTCGCACAGCAAAACCAGTGAAAGACAACTTTAAATCTCTTGGGCGGGACTTCCCCGACTTGGCGCCATCTGACTATCACCTCTTCACATCAATGGCGTACGCCCTCGCAGGAGCAGCACATCAGAAATGTTGAGGAAGTTGGAAAATTGCTCGACGAATGGTTTGCCGCAAAAGACAAGCAGTTTTTCTGGTATGGTATTCATAACTTACCTGAAAGATGGGCGAAGTGTGTACGAAGCCGATAGCCAGTATTTTGAATAAACAAAAATTACGCGTTTCCTTTACCACAAAAACCGGAAAAAAATTATGGATACAGCTGGTATATTCAAATACCAGGAGATTTAATCTGAATTATGATCAAACACTGACTGACATGTTGTAGTTAACTAGTTCACGCTTAAAAGTAAACAGTGTGCATGAAGAATGATATTCCACAACCGAATCTTTATTATTTAATAATCCTTACCTTGTACTGATTCCACATATTCTCACCGAATAGAGAGAGATTTGAAGATCAGTTAACAATTATCATAAATTAAGAAACAATATTTTATTTTAGATGTTTTCACGCCTGTGAAGTTAACGGGAGGTAAAATTGCCTTCGCCGACTTGTTTTTCTACATAAATATGTCTTATGGCTGTGGTTCATCCAAAAATGTATATAACGTGACACGACTAATAATTGTGTGACAGAACTGGCGTCACATTACTCGTTACCATAGACCTTGGTCGCCAAAGATGCTGTGGCTGTGGATTTCTATAAATAGAGTGTTGAAATAGAAAGTGTATCGTCAGTGACGTCACATTAGTCGTTACCGTGGGCCTTGGTCATCTAAGATTCTCTGCAGAATGATTCAAATAGTTATTTATCAATATTTGAATTTCATTTATTGAAAGACCTATTCATGATCAGCTTTTCGCAGAGGTGTGTGTGTGTGTTTTTTGTCTGTGACATCTTCAGGAACGACACGGCTGGGTGAAACACTATCTGAATCTCTGTACCTCGATACAAAACTTTTAAAATCTCCAGAAGGGAGAATTTGCCTGACCAAGCGGGCGGCAAGCTACTGTTTAATAATAACATAAATATATGTAAATGTCTGCGCTAAACGGAGAAGTATAGAATCATGGATATGATTTTAGTGTTCGAAGACGAGAATACAGATTCTTTAGTTGTTCCCCTCCTAGTAGCCTTCCACTCAGGCCACAAGGAAGATCAAGAGTTCAGATAAACTGAACGAGACATGGTGCATCATAATTTACGTCCAACAAAATGGTCGCTAGTTTAATACACAATTTTATGTCCATAAATATTCACAAGGTAGACTAAATATGAGAAAAATCCTGCTACCTTCGATAACGTTATCGTGTGTAAGAAGCTTTGCTGTGACCTAGATGAAACGCCGGCCAGCCCCGTGGTGTAGGGGAAGCGTACCTGCCTCTTACCCGGAGGCCCCGGGTTCGATTCCCGGCCAGGTCAGGGATTTTTACTTGGACCTGAGGGCTGGTTCGAGGTCCACTCAGCCTACGTGATTAGAATTGAGGAGCTATCTGACGGTGAGATAGCGGCCCCGATCTAGAAAGCCAAGAATAACGGCCGAGAGGATTCGTCGTGCTGACCACACGACACCTCGTAATCTGCAGGCCTTCGGGCTGAGCAGCGGTCGCTTGGTAGGCCAAGGCCCTTCAAGGGCTGTAGTGCCATGGGGTTTGGTTTGGTTTTAGACGAAACGCCAGTCAGAGACAGCGCCATTTGTACCTACTGTATAGTGTACATAGAAGGTAGAGTTCTGGAACACGATAATAACATCAAGAAGAAGATGGCGAAGACTCAGTATAGATAGAGGACGAACACTGGTTACTTGGTTATCACGGTGTCATTTGTACACGCAAAATCGATTAAGACCAATTTCAGATGGACCCCGGCTCCCAAAAGTAATAATTTTTCGGAAATTTATGGGTTCAAATTCTGCGCAAAATGTGTAAATTAAGGTTTAATGTGCTATGACTTTTAAAAATATGTACAGTTGCTTGAATATCATTACCATGGAAGTGTGCAAAACAAACAAACAAACAAACAAACAAACAACGACTGCCGTGTGGCTTCCGGGGAGACCTAGTGCAGGTCGTCTGAGGTGACGTCGTATAGGCGACCAGCACGCCATTCACAACAAGGGTAAAACGAAGTCTCTTAGTATAGAAGCTTGGAGGTTCCGGATGGAGTCCTCAATATTACCTGACCAGTGGCTCGTCAGACCAGGAACCAGAGCTGAACACAACAGAATGAACGGACTCTTATCCCTCAACACGCACTTCATGCAGAAGGACTTTTCATGTTCCACTTATCTCTCCGATACCAGCTACGGATCTGTGCTTTACTATTGGCACAGTTCCGGTACAGTTCTTTTAAGATAAAACTGGTTGACGGTTAAAATGGATGGCTCATGGTTTTCTCGAAACACTGCTGTTTCTAGCGGAAATGACGTGATTCATTACCACATCCGGATTTTTAGGCAACAATATGTTAGAATGCAAACTAATTCGGTTATTAGGAAGCGTTGGCCAGCCCGATCTTCCGCTATGTAGTAAGAGTAACATAGATCGCAGGAGTTCTGATGGGCCATACCCCTTCGTTTATGCAAAACTCATAACTTAACAGTTGTGCAGCCTATAGTATACTTGTTACTCCCTTCAGTAAGTTTGTATTCTAACCTATTACTGGCTAAAAATTCGGGCTCTGTCCATAACTGTAGGACCGAAAACGGGCCAAAATGTTTGTATATAAACCTGAATTTCATGTGACAAGGGTCACTTCATTCATACTCTTGTAATTCATAGCTGTAGTAATCATGTCTTATGGGATAATCACTTAGCAAGTGCGTGGTTACATTTTTGTCAACCTCTTTAGTTGTTACTAAGATTCTGAGGCACATGTGTGACATGCGTCTGTGAGCGGCTTGTTGTGACATACCCGTTTCCAGCTTCTCTGTGGGCCTCCACAGTTTATTGCTGCTCTTTATTTCATCTCTACTTTTCAGTATAATTTTAATTTTTTTCTTGAATACTACCGAGTCTCGCTATCCTCAACTACCTTACTACAATCTTAGTGACAAAGATTATGCCAGTATTGAGATAGTCAGGGCAGCATTTACAAGGCTCCATAAAGTCCTCTTCATTTTCAGGTTGGGATTGCATGGTGTTGTGTGTTCTCCATCGCGGTGTACGGAGTGGAGTCCTGGACTTTGACAAAAGCCACTAAGAGGACATTAGGTGCATTTGAAATGTGGGTTTACCGTTGCATGCTTCGTAACAACTGGGTGGACATAATATGGAATAAGGAAGTATTGTTCAGGATGTGTAAAGGGGAGGGTATTCTGTAGGGCTGTTAAAATCAAGAAGCTCTCCTACTTTCGTCAGATCATGAGTTACCTAGAAATAGACAGGGAAGATCGAGAGGAAGAGAGGAGAACCTCAGACCACCGTTTGGACAAAACCATTCCGCTATTCCGTGCAGCCAACAACAGAAACGGTCACACCCACAATGACGCTAACGTGCGATGAGAGATACGGCCCTAGAAGAAGGTGCCCGGGGATGAGTATGTATCACGCTGTACTGTGCTAAGATAGAGTGACGTGACAAAACCAGGCTAGGCACAGTGGACAACCTAGTGTGAAAATTAAAATACAATAATCAAAGGATGCCGGCTCACAAGCAATTCCCCCTGTGGGTGGGGGTGCTATTCCACGGCATCCCCTGCCTGTCGTAAGAGGGCTCTTAACTTGGGAGTGTGGTTTCGCAACAACGGGGCCCTTGCCCGAGTCCTGGCATTGCTTCCACTTATGCGAGGCTCCTTACTTTCATCCATCTTATCCGACCTCGCTTGGTCAACACTTGTTATTTTCCCACCCCCACGCTATTAGGTTCCGAGCGCTAGGAATCATTTTCACGCCCTTCGTGGCCCCTGACTTTCTTTGGCTGATACCTTCATTTTCGAAGTGTCGAATCCCTTCCATTTTTTCTTTCTGATTAGTGTTAATAGAGGAAAGTTGCCCAGTTGTACTTTCTCTTAAAACAATAACCACCACCACCAGTACCACCTTTCCAAGCAATAGGATGTCCGAGAAGCTGTTGAGTATTTCCACCTCCAACCGCGGACGTTGTTCACTTTGGGTATCCATCAAGTGGACCGCTAGCTAGTGATAGAATGAATACGAGATTTTGTTTTGTTCTTACCATTTTCTTTCCGTCGGACCTACACAGATAGGTCTTATGGCGACGATGGGATAGGAAACGTGTAGGAGTGGCCTTAATAAAGGTACAGTCCCAGCATTTGCCCTGTGAGAAAATGGGGAAACCACGGAAAACCATCTTCAGGGCTGCCGACAGTGAGGTTCGAACCCACTATCTCCCGGATGCAGGCTCACAGCCGCGCGCCTCTAACCGCATGGTCAACTCGCCCGGTGTTTCAAGGGGCCTAACATCTAGGTCATCGGCTCCCAATGGTACTAAATGAAACGAAATGCAATGCCAATTTAAAAGGTCAAAATTCATCCACTGACTAGAATTTAAAACGTCATTATGAAGAATGAAAGGATAAAAATGAATTTAAAATAAGCAGCGGAGACAACTCACAATATTGAAAGTTAAAAATAATTCCAAAATCGATCCACTGACTAGAATTAAAAATGGTGATGAACAATGATTATGAACTTAAAACAATCTGTGGATCCGACCAGCAATGCCTCTCATTCGGAGAAACTATATTGAAAAATGAGTATTACAGACCAAGGTATTACTTACAAAGCACAATTCTTAAACTATGACTTGTCCAAATGGGTCCAAAATCCAGGTCAACGGCCCCTCATAATGGTACTTATCGTTAGTAAAGTATGTTGTATGTATGTTCAGTCCGTCAGCGATTCCGCTGGTTGGATCCTCAACAGCTCTGCCATAGATGGCCTAGACATCACTGAAGAGGCGTACTAGGGAAATGAGGAGCGAGGTAGTTTCCCGTTGCTTTTCTCACCGAGCCAGAGTTGCTATTACATATCAGTCTGCCAAGCCCACTGAAATGCATACACCAACCGACTCTATGAGCAACATTTTCACACCATTCATAGCAGGGACTGGCTGCATAAGGATTGGCATTACTAGCATCGCTCATACCTCAGTCACTTTCATATTGTGAAAACCAACGATAAGACAGAGACAGATCTACGAAAGTAACAAAATTGCTCTAGCCTACACCAGAAGACATAGTGCAAAAAGTAGAACCGTGGTATTTCCCAAGTTGCGGTACTAATCAAGAGTGGCGTCGACTCGCGGTGTTCCAAACATTATGGTACTACTCACAAGTAGTACCCAGACCCGTGGTGTTTCTCACAATTGTACTAATCACAGGCAACGTAAACCCGCAGTGTTCCGCATATAGCGGTACTAATCACGGGTACTCTGAACCCACAGAGACCCACCCACTATTGCTACTAAACACTAAACTATTGTGTACCTAACATACTGGTACTACTCGCAAGTAAAGGTGACCCATGGGTCACTCCCCGCGTGATGGTACTAATAAGTAGAATCATGGTTCTAATAATTCAATCATCCCTTGGTCGCCCCTTTTAGTCGCCTCTTACGACAAGCAGGCGATACCGTGGGTGTATTCTTAATGTGCGTCCCCCACCCACAGGGGGTTATAAAAATAAAAATAGACGTGAATTAATGGGGCACTTCGAGACATCTTACAAACAAACTCGCTACCAGTGAATCTGATCACCTCAGAATCCCTAGAAAAATCGAAAATTCCAAAAACTCCCCGATGGGACCACGCTGGTAATATCAAAATTGGGGCTCAGCATAAGAACGCAAGTGTAAGCATATATTTAATCCAGTGGAATTTATTTTTCCAAAGCGATGACAATTTTCATGGGCTGAAATGTTTCTTGAAAGTCGTAATTCTTATCCCACCCCACAAATCAAGATGGCGGTCACAATTGGACAGACGAGTTAGAAAATTGAAATTTGTAAAAGTTATAGTTTTTGGCCTGTAACAGACGGAAAAATTCCAAGATGTTCAAACGTTGAACATTTTACCCTCCAAAACTATCAAAATTAGAGTCAATTCTAATGACATTGCAGACATTCGTTTGGAGGTTTTTGGTGAGTAAGCGGTAACTCCCTTTGTCTGGAGCATGGAGTTGTATGGAAGTGAAATGTAGACGATAACGAACTCAGAACGAAACAGAATAGAAGCTCTTTAAATGTGGTGTTACAGAAGAAGGGATGGGTAGATCAGTACACGAAAGAAGAGATACTGAAACGAAGTAGTGAGAGGAGAACTATTTCATGAAAATCGACCAAAAGAAGGAATGAAATTATAGAGGACATCTGAAGACACCGAGTGCTTGTAACCTATACATGCCTAAAGATTCAGGCTCTGATAATAACACGTTACGTTCTTCTCTACCCAGTAATCATCCTCCTGAGCATTGGCGAACACTAGGCTGAAGCTTCTCAATTTTCTCCAACACGATGCAGCTGTTAATACTAATGAGGAAAGATGTTCACCTTCCACCTCTCCTTCTCTGACCTTCAGAATAAGCTGCAAAATCGTGTACACCATCTGTCAGTTCTTGATGGGCTGTCAGCAGTTCTCCCTCAGGCTTCTGCGCACTCGCTATTTATACTCGTGCGATTGTTAAGTCGGAAATCACGAAGGGAATGGAAAATACTTTGTGTCAGTTTTATCCTCTCAAGTTATTTTCTTATGTGCATATGCTGTTCAGACTTGTTCACCAACAGTGAATCAACTACTGTAAGTGCCAGAGAAGTATGGAAAGAAGTTTACTAGTAACGTTCCTGAAAGACTGTCTACGAAACACTGAAATCAGATGCAAGATTGGAGTAAAGGAAGCTGCAAGAGAAACCTGGGTCCAAGTGATAGGTTTGGGCAGGTTATATTGCAAGAACGGATCCTATGGAGCGGAAAGGAATGGTACCCCAGCGCAGGAGGGGACGTCCTTCAACCAGATAGTCTGATGTTCTCAATGGGTTCCAGGATCAATTTAGATGAAGACTGCACGTGATAGACAAGGGCGTGCGCATGAATTATTTTCGGGGGGTGGATATTAACATTTGAGGACTTCTATAAAATAATGTTAGGTGCTTATTGTGTACCAGGAAGATGTCAGAACGATTCCCTCAAGGAGATTGAAACTCTTGCGCATGTTCTGGGATCTTGTCCTCATGGTGAACTTTTAAGGAATACGCGCCGTCATAACATCCGCCAGTTAATTGCAACAACGCTGAAAGACCACGGTTTCCAGATATTTGAAGAGGTTCATGGACAAGGGAAGTCACAGAAGGATCGGCATCATTGCTTTCAAGAATAAGAGAGGTTACATCATCGACCCGACAATTCGCTTTGAAAGCCGTAAGTCGCAGCCGTCGGACGTTAACCTCTTAGCAACAATTCCTTACTACAGGGAAAAATGCCAGCTAGAGGAAATAGAGGGTCTGATGATTAGAGGTAGGGGAACAATTCCCGTTTTTGCTGCTAATTTCTGGAAACAGATGTTCCTGCCAGTTACAACGTTACGGGAGATTGCCATCATAGCCTTAAGGAGTTCACTGATAATTCTAGGAAATCCTTGTTACAATTAGGTTACCTTCAAAATTTCTGAAGTATATGTATCTCTCTTCTAAAAATTAAAGTGAAAGTATACTTTGTCGGAAGGCAGCCTCTGCATGAGAGGAAGTATTTCATAACATAAAAAATTAGAAACAGTAAATTAAAAATTTCAAAATATAATAATTATTAAATTAGGACACATTTGTATTCATGTATTAATTACAATAGCAGATGTCTTTTTGGCCAGCCCATTGATTATATTTTCTACGGTCAGATTTTTTTATATGCAAAAGAGCAGACGCATTCAATCTTTCCCGCGCAGTCATATTCTGCAAATAACTTTTAAACATTTCACGGATGAAAAAAAGCGTTGTGTTGCGGTAGTGGTCACTAGTGAGACAGCGAGCAGTTTCAGTACTCAATGTATTTATGGGAAAATGTTGTTCAGGATGATTGCTTTTACTTTTTATTACTTTTTGCTTTACGTCGCACCAACACAGATAAGTCTTATGGCGACGATGGGATAGGAAATGCCTAGGAGTGGGAAGGAAGCGGTCGTGGCCTTCATTAAGGTAGAGCCTGGTGTGAAAATGGGAAACCACGGAAAACCATATTCAGTGCTACCGACAGTGGGGTTCGAACCCACTATCTCCGGGATGAAAGCCTCTAACCGCACGGCCACCTCAACCGCCGATTGCTTTTAGAAGAAAAATGTATATTTATTGATGGAAGCATGAACACATTGTTGGCAAATACGTAGTTCAAATTAGAAGCAAAACAATGATCATTTACAACTAATCAGTAATCGCCCTTGGTGACAGAGGGATTTAGAAGAAGGTGACCAGATCTTCAACAAAATCAGAAAAAGACGGGATACTTTCCTCGAACATTTCAATGAAATTATTTTATTAAGTCAGTGACATGTTATATCATAATTCTAGTGAATGCAGAAAAAAGTAATTAATAACCCTACAAATAGGTCATTTTACAGCAATTTAAACAATATTTTATTCACAAAATGAAGGCACATCTCAACCGCAACATTATGTAATTTCTTTTACCAACCCAGTAAACGTAAATAGCAAAGTCATCTCCCTACAGGCCATGAAGACCCTTGGAGGGGCGGAAGGCAAAGTCTGCCACTACCCGTAACCTCGTCACTTGGTGGGGGTAGCTGCACACCCGGCTGCCTTTGAACCATGTGCACCTTCGGAAGTGGAAACCTCATTTCTTAAATCTTTTGACTTTCTGACGGGGAATCGAATCCGCATCCTCCCAGGTGAACCAACCAATCCTTTACCGCATCGGTCAGACAACCCCTGCTAGTAAGACTTAAATGGATGCAAATATACTTCATCTCAGTTACACTCCTATACTCTATTATTTTTCCTGCTGAAAGTACGCTGAATACATTATTGGCAAAGAAATTGAGAAAATTGAAAGCTATAAAACGGCTAACTTTATCATAATAATATGTCTTCCTTTCACATGGCCCTCTGAATGTACTAGATCTTGGAGAGCTACTTGCCTGATCAATGAAATAATAAGCTTAATAGTTAAGATAAATTGCCAACAGACTGCAGCACCATTCTAATTTCAAATTGTATATGTTATTTTTATCTTCAGTCACTGTAGAATAAACGGGGCAATTATACGTCGCGTTAAGTTTTAGTCGGGACAACGGGGCAGGCGCTATAAGAAAGGACAATCCAGTTAAAAACGGGACGTATGGGGTCACCCTAATTTAGAGAAAAGAAACCATTTTTTCCGTTGTGAAATTCAAATGATAATCAGTATGTCTCCCGGACATGGCCATCCATCAACGGCTGATAATTTCAGTTGGCAACCAGCCATAAGGCACAGCCTGCATGGTTGCTTGGTAACAATATTTACATCACAGCCAGCACGGTTGCTAGGTAACAGTACCTTACATCACAGCCTGCACGGTTGCTAGGTAACAATACCTTACATCACAACCTGCACGGTTGCTATGGTTACACTTCCGTCACGCATTTTGTCGCGTAACGTTACACAAATTTTCTGATGACTTCTAGTAATAAGACATATTTCGGTCAAAACTTTGCTCAAGGAAGGGAGTGAATGGGCTAGAACAGAACCGTTGAGCGGTAAAAATGAAACTTATTGTTCCAAATACCAATGTGCACTTGCATGTGGCAGTATAATAGCAGTGACTTTGATCTCAATTGTTATGCTAATTGTTCCGGGGTATCTGTGGAACGCAGAGAGGTGAAAGAAAGTGCGGGCTTGAATGGGTCTAACTACAATATCAAGAATTGAATTAAAACTTTAAAAGGTTATATTTGTTTAGAATATCAAACTTAACAAATTTCTTCCCTGAGTGAACAATTACAAATTAGTGGATTAAAACAGAAAGACCCTAGGATAGGGCATTTAACAATTTTGGGCTTGAAGCCCTTAGTTCACAATTTCAGAAGTGGTATTACTCAGACACAGATAGAAATCTCCCCAAAACAAGAGCACTTGCTCCAAAAGTTACAATCTTTAGCCTTCCAGAGGCAACCCTTACTATTACAAAACTTTGAAAAAAGCTTACATGCTCTCGATTTCTTTCGGCCCACTCAAGGCAACATTACATCAAAATCTTACACTTTCAGGCCTCACAAGGCATGATTTACAAAAGGAAATAGTTTTAACAGGGGTATCTAGTACCCAACCTACAGGGCCTTCGAGAAAAAAGGAATAACAGGATAAATTAATGGCCCGAACACAAAATGAATGGAGGAGTGCACTTGCGCTCCTAGATAATGAAATATTAAAACTTAACAGGGCTCTCAGGCCAATGAACCAGGGGCTAGTCCCAAGCTACTGAGGCGGCTCGCATGGAAATCACTTTAATACATTACAGGAAAGAAAACAGTTACGAAGTCGTAGTCACCTCAAACCAAGATGAAGGGGAGCTCGAGAGGGTAACTCACTCTCTATCCCCGATTTACAGTTAAATACTTTGTGAAATTTTACATTAGCCGAAAGAAAATTTACATTTAAAAAAAGTTTGTTACATAGTTAAAAATTCGGACCTTCCCCTCGGATAAGTCTGCGGAGATAGCTACAGAAAAAGAGAATTTAGGTGGCCACTACCTGGCTGATGTACTGCCTGCCGAAGAAGGAGTCCCGCCTCCTGCCTTCACACTCAGAAATACGACGATCAATTGACAAGGTAGCCAGAAAAGCCGCAGTTTATATACCCTCAGGGAAGGTTCCCGAGGATTCTGGGCTAATCCGGACACACCCTCTCATTTTTATTGGCTGAACCCAAAAGTTACACTCAAAATCGAACAAGAAGCCTGTGGTAGGCTGAAAATAAATTACAGAAAATTTTCATTGGCCAGATTCAAAACTGGCGGAATAAGAAGAAGTGTTGCAAACTTAGGACTACATAAAAAACAAATGAACTTTGAGAAAACCTATAAACACAAAATTTCTTTCAATAACAAATTGTTCTTCCTGGCACCAGAGTGCGTGGCCATAGTTTTTTGGTAGTGACATCTGTGGAAAAATGTCCAAACTTCTTAATGTACAGCAAAAACAGAAACCTGTCCCGCCTCCGTTTTGTCCAGCACAAATCTCACATGGAGTGACTCAAATTCGAACCATGGAACCCAGCGATGAGGCCGCCTGAGTCACGGAGGCTGAGCGATTGGAGTGTCTGTCTGAAAACTTCTATTATTTTGGTGTGGGGGGGATAGTAACTGTAAAAGTTTGGACTAAGGATTATGATAGACACGAACCCCATGAATGAGATCGGAGAAAGACATAAGAAATCAGGAGGAACAGGTCACTAGTTTCTACAACAGCAAATCGCTCTGTGCCAGCATTGTGACAGCCTAACTGGGCTCCGTGGCCCAGGCGGCAGCGCGCCGGCCTCTCACCGCTGGTTCCGTAGTTCAAATCCCGGGCAGTGGAAAAAGCGAAGGCGGGACAGGTTTTCCTCCGGTTAGTCCAGTTTTTCCCTATTGTCTTTCATTCCAGAAACACTTTCTAAGATTTCATTTCATCTGTCAGTCTTTAATCACTGTCCCAGAGGAGTGCGACAGGTTTCGGCAGCCGGCACAATTCATATCCTCACCGCGAGATGGACGGCTTCATTCATTCCATTCCTGTCGTGATCGAATGACTGGAAACAGGCTGTGAATTTTCAATGTGACAGCCTCTACTCCTAGAACAGGTCTCTTCGGCAATCTGGGAACTGAATACTGATATACTCTGAAGACAATCGTTATATACGTCAGCGAATGAACGCATACGATGAGGTTTTAGATACGCATGACATTTGTAATTGTACAAAGACAGGTTCCATCTGTTCAACCCACCACAATCATACGAGTGTGTCCTGTAATTCAATTAACGTTTTCCTACAGTCACTGCGACTAGGTACCGTTGCAGTGACAAGTGTGTCATGGACAGTGCTTGGCAGTGGAAGTACATACTAATGGGTGCACAAGTTGCATCTAACTGCATTGCTTTGTATCAGAGTGTTCCACTTCGTTAACAGTGATGCTGATAGTAGCGCTAGTTTTTTGCGGTTTTAAGGGACATTGACCGTAAGAGGAAAATAATGGAAGCGGTGAAACTACAAGTTTAGCTATTTGGCGCCCCTAGGCAGAGATAAATATTTCTGCCTCTTATTTTAACATGAATGTACGACTAAGAAACACCCAACACCATGACGCAATAGCCACGAAGGGCCATGGCCTACCAAGCGACCGCTGCTCAGCCAGAAGGCCTGCAGATTACGAGGTGTCATGTGGTCAGCACGACGAATCCTCTCGGCCGTTATTCTTGGATTTCTAGAGCGGGTCCGCTATCTCATCGTCAGATAGTTCAATTGTAATCACGTAAGCTGAGTGGACCTCGAACCAGCCCTCACATCCAGGTATTTATTTATTTATTTTCCGTGTCCAGATACACTTAATGTTTTTCCAGTATTTAGCTACACGGACAGATTTATCATTGGTCTGCAAAACGTCTTCCTTTGTGCACTGTGATGGTAAATGCTGACAAACCAGGTGGTTTTCTTCATCATGTAGTAGTCCACAATCACAGGTCATGTCTCCTTGTACATAGCCCCACTTAACTAGGACAGATTTGCACTTTGAAACCCCGGTCGGCAGTCGATTGAGGGTCTTCCGGACGGGATACGAAAGGAAAAAACCTGCAGAGGGTTCTTGCTTTAAACTCACTTCACGCCTTCTACATTAAAAATAACGCAATAATAATAATAATAATAATAATAATAATAATAATAATAATAATAATAATAATACCTTTTTTACGTCACACCAGCACAATAGTTCTTATGGCTAGGAGTGGGAAGGAAGCGACCGTGGTCTTAAGGCACAGCTCCAAAGTTTGCCTGGTGTGAAAATGGGAAACCACGGAAAACTGTCATGTCTGCCGGCAGTGGGATTCGAATCCACTATCTCCTGAATGCAAGCTGATAGCTACATGACCCAAACTGAGCAGCCACTTGCTCGGGTAAGAGCTATTTTATTATCATCATCATCATCATCATCATCATCATCACTGTTGTTTGCATATACGTATTTTAACTTTTTGCATATAAATTATCCCTTTAATAATAATATGAACGGCTATTTTTTATAATGAATCCGTGATCGATTAAATTCTCAGAACTAGTTTGTAGGAGATTAGCGTGCGGGATGCCGGTACCAGCAGATGTGGCAGGTGAGAGGAAAGCTGAAGCTCTGGTCGAGTTCACAACAAACACGTCACTCATGCAAGCGGACAACGTCTGATCGGACTGATATCTTTCTGAAAATCACTTATCAAGTGACTCAACTGCATCAGGACAGTTTTAAAGAGAAAGTAGGTGCTATATGACTCAAACATTTCACTAATGAAAGAATGTTCGGGGAATTTCCCTGGATGTCGGGAAGAGTGCTATCATTAAAGAAGAGAAAACGAAGTGTGCGTCTGTGGTTTTCCAAGAAATGTACGATGGAGTGACTCATTAAACCAGGCATGGAATTTTCTCCGGGAGCGCAAATTCATACAGCTAGGAATGTGTGTCTGTCAGGCTGGGATTAATATAGCTTCTGCCTCAAGCAATGTAACGGGTACACAGCCACATGGGGAGCACAGTCAAACTCTCTCCCAATGCCTGGTCCTTAGTTATCTAAACACTAGGGCTATCAATTGATGAATCCACTGTTAACACGGAGATATTTCTGGATTTGGGTCTATGTGGAGTCAGCGTCATTAACTTCAACACCATTGTAACTATGGACACTTGTTTTCCCCGAACAAACATTGTTATATCTGTGTTGCAAAACCACTGTTTATTGCAACTACAAAGTCACTACATTGGTTCGATTCCTTTCACTATGCGTTTTAAGATTTAGTACGTTACTAAGGCGAGTAACAAGTATACTGTAGCTTGCACAACAGTTCTGTTAAGAGATTTGCATAGACATCAGGGGGTTCGGTCAATAAGAACCCCCTAGAAATTATGTTACTCTCGCTACATTACGGAACAGTGAACTAGACACTTCCTACTAGCCGAATTATTCTCTGCACAATAATTAAATCATGGCGAACTGTATTCCTTTGGACTTAACCAATAAGCACTAATATTGATTTAACTTTTTCCTCTAATTAGCGGGCGCGTATCTGACAGATTGGCCACGGTCCGAGCTGTTAGAACAAACACATTGTCCTAGATCATATTCTGTTGGAAAGGATCTAAGCTGCAGGCCTGGCACTACTGCACTGTAGAGTGCACACACGTCATCCGTTGTCGGCCAAGTTAGTGAATATTTAATTTTCCGATTGGATAGAAAACCGACGCGAAAGCGGGAGGATATTTTTGTTCTGTAATTATCTCGTCAATATGTACTGGACATGACCTAATACGTTGAAAGTATTTTCCGAGTACAATGCGATCGTAAAAATTAAATATACATTAAATATATTCTAGCCTGCACAACAGTTTTGCTCTGAGGTTTGCAGACATATTAGGGGGCCGGCCTATTAGAACCCCTAAACGTTATATTACTGCCTGAACATCCAGGCTCTATACAAATTAAGTACTTGGCAAGTCCACGCAACTCCGCCCCAACACCTCCAAGAAGACATTTTCTATCCAATCTCCCGAGCTCTAGCGAAACCTCCATTTCTCGTCCTTGACGATCCATCACAGTCTTCACCGAATATTCTCAGTTCTTCCAAATGACGGTCCTCCTTTTCCATTAGATGGTGTTAGGGAGCCGAAAATTCTCTTTTTTTGATGCTTCAAAGTACCAGTTTAAAAAAATTGTCCAGATGTTTGCGAATTTTGTTTTGAGGGCAACCATTCCTTATTTTTACATAATCAGAGGGAAGATCTAAGTAGTTTATTTTTTTACAAGTTGCTTTACGTCGCACCGACACAGAGATGACTTATGGCGACGATGGGATAGGAAAGGGCTAGGAGTGGGAAGGAAGCGGCCGTGTCCTTACGTAAGGTTCAGCCGCAGAATTTGCCTGGTATGAAAATGGGAAACCACGGAGAACCATATTCAGGGCTGCCGACAGTGGGATTCGAACCCGCTACCTCCGGGATGCATGCTGAAAGCTGCGCACCCCCGACCGCACGGCCAACTCGCCCAGTTTTTTTGGGTTGTTGTTGTTGTGGTGGTGGTGGTTCTGGGTATTTTCCCACTCCAAGTTGCACGGTCTGTTCTCCTAAAACGCTGTCTCCAATTTATCCTGTTGTGAACATCAGATGACATTAGCTTTCATATCGCTTTTGAACGTGTCCATCCATCTTTATTGGGACCTTCAAGGTTTTTTCTCATTTAATGTACCTCAAAGTTGAACGCTATTACTGCCACAGAACTGGACAGTGCTCATCAAGTGACATCCTTTCGACAATGCGGAGTCACTCATCATTTCCCTGATCTTTTCGTTCCATATGTCATCCAGCCGATTGATTCCAAAGGACCATTTCGGGATGTTCATTTTCAATGTGCGTATAATTTTGTTATTATAGTCTTAGAAGCTGGCCAGCATTCGCTTCCATACAACGCTACTGACCTTACAACAGAATTTTAAGACGGCACGCAGAGATTACCTGTTGATTGCCTCTGACTTTCGTGTGATTGGTGACCATTCGATAGGCTGTGCGACTGTGACATACAGGTTAGTAACATTGCCATTTTCATGTACAGCTGAAAAACACATTATTATTATTATTATTATTATTATTATTATTATTATTATTATTATTATTGTTACGGAGTTATCCGTGGAAAGTAGAGGTGAAGGAAGGTGCGGGCTGGAATGGGTCTAAGTACAAAGCTGAAAGATGAATTAAAATTTTAATAAAGGTTATATTTTCAATAGTAGAAAAACTTAACAAATTTCACATAGAATTTAAATAACAAAAACTCGACCACTATCCACTAATCAGGTACAAGGTATAATTTTACAAACGAACGCTCGAGTTTCGGGGTCTTTACAAGTTCTGGGCTTCGAGCCCCAATTACAAAATCCTTGAGCTACTACCCCAACTTTACCAAGGGACACTCATTTGATCAAAGGGCAGAAAACCCCTTCATTCAAGGGGCACTTGCTCCCACCTAGTAATGTCAAGCCTCCTAGAGGAACCTTTCAAAACACCAGAAAGAGCTGACCCGCTCTCAATCTTTCAAGCCTATTCAAGGCAATACCATACCTTACAATCACTTGCCATCAAGGCGAAACTTACAAGAATTAAACAGGGGTATCTCGTACCCAGCCTACAGGGCCTTAAAAGAAAAGAACAGAATAATTAAATGGCCAAAAATACCAAGATGAATTGAGGCGTTGCTTGCACTCCTACATGAAACCTTATAAAACCTAAGGGGCACTAGGCCGATTAAACAGGAGCTATTCCCACACTAGGGAGGTGACTCGTATAAGAAAATTTTAATACATTAGGAAAGAGAAGAAAATCGGTTATGAAAAATCAAAATGCAGGGGAGCTCGAGAGGTAAAGCACTCTCTATCCCCGATTTACAGTTAAAGTAACATGAAAATTTTACATCGAAATGGTATAGATTACATCAAAAACGGTTTCGGACCTTCCCCGAGGATTAAACTGCTGAGCTAGCAAGAAATTAAAGATGTTAAAAGGCCATTACCTTGTAGAAGAGCTGCTGGCGGATGAAAGAGGCGCTTCCCGCCTCCTGCTATACTTCCATACACTAAGCTAGATGTAGTACGAGTGGCGGAGAGCCAGGAAAGTCAACAGTTTTTATACTCTCGGGGAAGATTCGAGACCTTTCATGAATAATTAAGACACACCCACAAGCGTTTATTGGCTGACTAAAATTTACACATCAAAATTGGAGAAAAAAGACACGATTGGCTGAAAATTAATGACAGAAATTATTGATTGGCTAACTTCAAAACTGGCGGAAAGAAAAGATTTATATTGCCAACCCACAAATGAAATTTAGTAATAGGAAAACTAATGAGTATAAAATATCTTCACCCACTGTCGGCAGCCCTGAATATGGTTTTGCGTGGTTTCCCATTTTCACACCAGGCAAATGCTGGAGCTGTACCTTAATTAAGGCCACGGCCGCTTCCCTCCCATTCCTAGCCCTTCCCTGTCCCATCGTCGCCATAAGATCTATCTGTGTCGGTGCGACGTAAAGCAAAAAAAAAAAAAAAAAAAAAAAAAAAAGTTTTCTTTGGCACCAATATTCCTTCATTCTCTTGCTTACAGCTTCTTTCTTTTCAGCCGTATTACTGACCAAGGGACTGCTTCTATAGCATAATACTGAATCGATGATGTTTGAAGTCTATAGGGGTCCAGAGTCCAAGTCATAATGGTAACTTATCGCTAAGAAAGTAGAACCGTGCTATTTATTATCGAATGTTCTAGATTTTAAAAGTATATTTTCAGTATAATGTTAATTTAAACAGCGGCAAAATTTTGAAGATTTCGAAAAATGTGACCAAACTTTTTTTGTCATGTGTGTTTTCATATTTTAATACCTTGTTAGGTCATACATGCTTACATATTTCTAACATTTTTAGGTCAAACTCCGGGGCCCTATTTATCATAAAAGTTGATTAGCGAAGTAAAAAGAATCCAGAAAAGTATTTCGCGACCTGGTATCGATAACATTGTAATGTATGGTTCCTAAACTTCCTCAATGATGCTTTCATCGGTTTGGTAATTTCTAGTCCATTGCCCTGTAAAGAGTTGAAGAGCCGCATCAATAAAGTTGGAGAGACTGTGAATGAATTCTAATTCTGTCACGACCGTAGCGAATGTTTTATTTGAGAGAAAGTTGACGTTCTATAGAGAACTCTTTTTGAAAGGGTTAAAAACACTTACTGTCGGCAATAAAGTCATTCATTACTTCCAGACTGCATTGTCTCGTTCAGCGCTGTTCTGACAATGAACATACACTTGGCGCTAATTCATACGCTCCATTGTTCTAAGATAGTAAATTTTGCGTTCTATATTCACAATTAGGTTAGTGTTTCTTGTGCTGGGGTTGTTGACATATTAAATGCCTTACGAAAGAAAATACTCATTTAAAATATTCAAAGGAAATTAAATCTCATTTCTAGAAACAATAAATCAATGTGCACATTAAAATAAATTGATTAAACAAATTAGAATAAACAACAAAATTTTACCAAGGGTCAGCACTTTCTCCGTTGTCTGTCACCCGGAATGTACTGTATGCAGACGATGTCATCGTTACAGCAGAATCTAAGACCTTCAAGAACAAGTAAATATGTGGAAAGAGAAATTGAAAAAAAAAAAGGCCTTCGCCTAAATCTCAGAAAGACAGAGTATCTTGAACCAGCAGATAAAGGAACTCTCCAAATTGATAGTGAACCTCTAAAACGAGTTCAAGCATTCAAGTATCTGAGATGCAAAATTAAAGGTGATGGGTCGCAAAATGAAAAGGTACGAGATAGGAAACTACTGCTTGGGAAAAATGGAGATTACAGGAGCACTGTGTCATAAGATCCCTGTGAAATTAAGTTTGATTTATTTATTTATTTATTTATTTATTTATTTATTTATTACTTGACCAGTGGTGAAGTTACGGCTCTTGAGCCTCTCTTACACTTAACTACGTAAATTACAGGATAATATACATGTAGATCCCTACGCGGATGCACAAAATATTATTCGCATCCGCAAATGGTTATCCGCGGATATTTCTACTATTTAACTATATTACACCCAAGGTATTCAGATGGATAGAGCAACATCCCCCTACAGTCGCACGTTGAAGAGGGATTTCCTCTCGCGACATGAGATCGGCGTATTGAGCGGTTCCTTTTCGGAACCTTTGTTCCTTCTTTCCACTAACTGCGAGCAGGAGACACCTACGCTTAGGTCAGATTTACGGCTTTGAAGTCTCAAGGCTCCTTATGTATCACCATTCTCTCATGCCAATGTCGAAAGTGGCAAACATAAGAGTATACTGGAGTGAAAATCAATTAACTTCATTATTTAGAAATTATCAGCAAAATTATCGGCACGACCATACAGCTTACATCCGCTAAGACACTGACTTCGCGAATATCCTCTACCTCTCAGGACTGTCTAGAGGGGTTGAATGTGGTTCTCACCTTCTCAATGCGGTGCTAACTTCCCTATCATCAAGGTTGAGAATCGCAGATCTAAACTAATATCCTGAGCTTTTTCAGCAGGATACAGCGTGATTGTATTCCTAATTTCTATAGGTGGACGACTCAAAATAAACGATAGTAAAAACACTTTGCAGGCTGTATGGTTCATTAACCTGCCTGGTACCAGGAAGTTCCAGGTTCAGTTGCAGGTTAGGTAAGGAATTTTACCTGGATATGAGGGATGCGTCGAGCTTAACGTGAGAAAAATTGAGGTACTGCCCGACGCTGAGATAGAGGCCTTGGTCTAGAAAGCCCCTATTACACTAGGACACTGGTGGAGCTGAAGGTGTCGCCAACGCAGAAGTTCACTAGACACTGGTGTCGCCACCAGAAATCATGTACAGATCCATTTTAAAACGTGTCGTCAATAAGTGAGGACCTGCTTTTTCTACTTTTGACAACGTGATTTTGTTAATTTTTAAATGAAACCCAATTCAATATACAGTATATAACTTTATTCAGAATTGAGATTTGCTGCCTTCAAGTCATAATGCTGTTTGCGAAATTGAATATTCCTAAAATGTTCTTGTCAGCAAAATCCTTTTCTTCAAAATCAGGTAAGGAATGCACCATAATTTCGTTCCACGCATTCATTTTGGTATTTATATCGCTTTACTCGTCGGTTACATTGTTCCAGATTACTGGGTAATTTTCAAATTGCGCTGTTAAGCCCTTTGTATTCACTTGCTTAACTCTTTCATCTTATCCCCAGAATTGATTTTCTTCATAAAATTTCCCTCAGCCATCATGAGCACAAGACTGAAAAGAGAACAGCTTTAATGCAACTGATTGAGGAAAACGCGGGTATGGGGGAGGGGAAGGGTCAGAAGCAGCTGGCGACACCAGTGTCCTGGTATGATAGGCTACATTTGAAACAATGGCCGGTGGGTGTCCCGAGACCCGGATGGTGTCCCGAGCTGTTGCCGGGCATCAGTTTCTGGTGGCGACACCAGTGTTGTGTAATAGGGCCTAACTGACCGCGCACCACCTAATCTGCAGGCCCTATAAGGCTGAGCAGCATTCTCCTGGTAGGTCGAGTTTACCGAGGAAAGAATTAGATGACAATGGTTGTCAATTGGAAAATCTCGTCCAACATCCATCCTCGTCGTCTGACACAACAAGTGGAAATTTCATATGGGTCTGTGCAAAGGGCTACCAAAGCCATATAAAATGATTGAGCTACATGGTCCTCAACCAGGTGACCCTGTAAGTAGGCGCACAGTTTGAGAGTGGAGTCTATAAATGTTTATAATGCATATTTATTTATTTATTTATTTATTTATTTATTTATTTATTTATTTATTTATTTATTTATTTGATTGCCGGTTGACAACTAAAAATCTTTTAAGTACTAATTAAATTATATTGACAAGTCTTCGATCTTTTAACTAAAAATGCAAATCTCAATAACTCAATTATTCAGTACCCACAATAACATTTTGACAGGTTTTAGTGGGATGTTCATTCTTAGTTTTGTGGCAATGTAGCTGCAAAACGTTTTATGAAATTGGGTATTGATATGAGGTGCGGATGAGGCCTGGTTGCACCTTCATGACACAAACATCGTGTATGGTGTACCATCGACGGTGAAAGAATCGTAGGACCATTTGTTTTTAGAATACGGCTGATTCTGTTACGTGAATACTATATAACTAGAGTCCGGATTTTTATGCATTAATAGGTTAGAATGCAAAGTTTCTGAAGCGAGCAGCAAGTATAGTCTACCTTCACAACAATTATGCTATGGAGCTTGCATAAACATTAGGGGTACGACCCATCAGAACTCCTATAATTTATGTTACTCTTGCTACATTGTGGAAGAGCGGGTGGCCAACATTTCCTATAAATCAAATTTAGTTTACAGTCTAACCTGTTACGTCATGAATACCCGAGCTTTATATATAACACAACTCTCCCCTTTCAGACAATTAACCGAAGGGGAGCCTGATTTTGTATTTTAACGTAGACTTAGGTTTCTCGCCAACGGGTACACGGAAAAATAGGACTTAGTGCTTGGGTAGAACGCGTATATCCCCGAGAGTATTTAAGTTACGATTATGTTCAATATCTCCATTAGCAGATGAAAATATGCAACGTGGTTTTCATGAAATAGCTGTTCAAAGTATGGCAAAATTTGTGTTAAATATGTGACGTCACACGCATACTCTGTTATAAGATGGCGCTGTGTTAACTCGCGCGCTTAGTTGGAGGTTGATTTTCTCAAACATCACTTTAATTTGAATGTTGTGCCGATCAACACTCCCAGCACATTGGGCAATTCATTTTTTTGATCTTACTTTTATTCGTAATAATACTCCCGAACTCTTTAAATTATGTCTTTTCTCATATCGCAGGCCCATACTACACGGAGTTATTACCTACATTCCAAGTGTACCGCGTACCATTGAATATAATTTATTATGCACGTAATATTTATATTATTTTTAATAATGAAGTGTAAGAAAGCCTCAACACTTTGCCGCCATTACAATAGTGGCAGACTGTCTCTGCTGACACTGCGAAGAATTCTGCGAAAATATATACACAGTGTTTCTACAGAACAGAGAAATTTAGTAGAGACTCTTGACTCCCTCAGTACCCCCGATTTATCCACCTGCGATTATTATCTCTGCTGTAAATTTAAAAACGCCGTCTACACGATCAAGCCTCACACCATACAAAAACTGAAACATGATATTCATCAGGCTACTGTCGGGACTTCTCAACGTGAACTACAGCGAGTGTTGAAGGAGTGCCAGAAAACGAGTGAAAAATTAAGACGGGCAGTTTCAACATCACCTGCTATTGACCTCGACTAACACGCGGTGAAGGAACCTGCACTCACCCATAGCAAAAGCACAGCGCGTCGGAGTAAAGCGAATCTGATCACCCTGTGTTATGTGGGTGGTGTATTTAGAGGGGCACTGCATTGTAACGCATTTATCGCCCGTAAATACAAGATATCTCGAGATAATGTGCGTCAAATCATTGAATTTATGAGCAAGAGGACGACACGTTCCACTAAGTTAAGTGGACTGTAGAAAATTATATTTGTAAAATTTAATGTTGTTCGAAAGAGTTGGATGTTACTGCATTATTATCACCTGACACAATGGGCTATGCAAGCTGCTATGAAGTTAGATATAAAGCGTATTAAAGGCTAGTTACAAATTTATGGTCTCCCTTAAAAACGCCATAGATTATCTTCTCTGAAGTTAACAAAATACTCGTATGTGACAAGGAGAGAACGTTTCATGTGAGGACGTTATTAAAGAGACATTTGCCCGAGAGATAAAAGAGCACGTTAAGACGAAAACATTGACGAGATAAATGTTTAGATATGAGGAGTGCCTGTTCAAAAGGCGACATTTCCAGATGATTGTTGTTTAAAGGGGACTAAGTGCTAGGTCACCAGCCCCTTGGTACGAGTTTAACGAAATGATACAATAATTAAGACTTAAAAATGCAACCACTAATTAGAATATAAAACTAATTATGAAAACATGATCATGAATTAAAAACAATCGGTGCATCCAATTCACAACTCCTTATTTACGGAGATGTTGATTGTTGTCCAAAGGGGTCCAAAATCTATGTGAACGGCCCGTCATAATAGTACTAATCACTGGTAAAGTAGAACTATAGTGTTCTTCCTATTGTGGCACTAAAAACAGGTAACGCAGACGCATGGTGTTCCTCGCATAATGTTACTTATGAAAGGCAACGTAGACTACTCATGTTCCTCAAAGTGATACTACTCATAGGTAACTCAGACCCATTCTGAACACACTGAACCAACCGATGGGATAAACACTATTTTACTTATCACAGGCAACGCCCAGACCCGTAGTATTCCTCATATGATGGCACCACTCACTGGCAACAGGCCCATGGTGGTACTAATCGAAAGTAACCTCATGGTTCCAATTCAATCATCCCTTGGTCGCCCTTTATAGCCTCCTCGTATGACAGACAGGGGATACCGTGGGTGTACTTTTCTCTGCGTCCCGACCCACAGGGAGTGACATACTTTCCTCCTCTATACGCACTGTTATCAACAGCGATGTCTATTGTTAATGCAAGAAGAGGTATGACATTATTTTCTCCATCGTTGTATGCAGCTAAATTCCTATCCTTGGATTACAGTAAAGGAAAAAAATGGTATATTTTTTACACACCACCTTTTAGTTCCGACCGATATAAACTGATATGCGCAGAAGAAGAGATACAAAGATTCTTGCTCATTTAGTGAATACGGTGTTCATTCTCGAAGATGTACAGTACCTGCTCAGGGCCATCAACTCGCCCACACCAGTCAGAACACACCACTGCCTAGGTTTTAAGACCTCGTTTTTCATTTAAGTCATTAAATTCGAGTGTAAACTACTTGGTTTTATTTGTTCCTTTCATAAGTTCATATAACTCTGATAAGACTTCGCTCTTCAAACAATTTTACTCTGCCAAACTTGCAATTAAAACGAACGAAAGCTATTTGGGATATGGCCCTTTCATAACCTTTACTGTAGCCATAAACAGTGACAAGAGTCCATAATTTAAGTCATATCCTTATTAAACAATTAATACCGTTTGCATCATTTAAGTTATGGATTAAAAATCTGCAGGACAAAGTTGTAGATACCTGTCTGACATTCATAGACGAATGCGTTATGGAGATAAGAAGCATTTAAATATGCAAGTATATTTCCTCTAAAAGGAGTGATACACATCCTTGTGAAGCTTTATCTGACCCTGTAATAATTAAGATGAGAATTCCTCAAGGTAGTATTATTGGATCTTTATGTTTTTTCTTATACATATAAATTAATGAGTTAAGAAGTGGAATCAGAGATGAGACTTTTTGCGGACGATATTATGTATAGAGTAATAAATAAGTTACAAGATTGTGAAAAACTGCAAAATGACCTCAATAATGTTGCGAGATGGACAGTAGGCAATGGTATGATGATAAACGGAATTAAAAGTCCGGTTGTGAGTTTCACAAATAGGAAAAGTCCTCTCAGTTTTAAGTACTGCGTTGATGGGTGAAGGTTCCTTGCGGGAATCATTGGAAGTATCTAGGTGTTGATATAAGGAAAAATCTCCACTGGGGTAATCAGATAAATGGGATTGTAAATGAAGGGCAAAGATCTCTGCACATGGTTATGAGGGTGTTTAGAGGTTGTAGTGAGGATGTAAAGAAGGCATATAAGTCTCTGGTAAGACCCCAACTCAAGTATGGTTCCAGTGTATGGCATCCTCACCAGCATTACTTGATTCGAGAACTGGAGAAAAAATCCAAAGAAAAGCAGGTCGATTTGTTCTGTGTGATTTCCGACAAATAATAATAATAATAATAATAATAATAATAATAATAATAATAATAATAATAATAATAATAATAATAATAATAATAATAATAATAATAATCGTATGGCCTCAGCTACCGTGTGCAGACATTTCAATTTGACGCCATCTGGCTGTCTGCTCGTCAATTTCGACGTTCCGTTTTACTCTAGGCCCACTAGATGGCAGACCGAGTAAACCGAAACTCTCTTGGGCGTCTATGGCTGAGATTTAATTAATTTTGTCGGGTAAACACCAAATGTGTCACCAGAGATCTTTTACATGCCGACATCGTACGACATGGAGTGTCGAATGGACTTTTCCTGCCCTTCAAAAATCCGACTACCTCTGCCGGATTTGAACCCGCTATCTTGGGATCCGGAGGCCGACACTCTACCACTGATCCACAGAGGCTAAGATTAGCGTTACAAAAATGTTGCAAAGTTTGGGCTGGGAAGACTTGGGAGAAAGGAGACGAGCTGCTAGACTAAGCGGTATGTTCCGAGATGTCAGTGGAGGCATGGCGTGGAATGACATTAGTAGACGAATACGTCTGAGTGGTGTCTTTAAGAGTAGGAAAGATCACAATATGAAAATAAAGTTGGAGTTCAAGAGGACAAATTGGGGCAAATATTCGTGTACAGGAAGATGAGTTAGGGACTGGGATAACTTACCAAGGGAGATCTTCAATAACTTTCCAATTTCTTTGAAAATGTTTAAGAAAAGATTAGGAAAACAACAGATAGGGAATCTGCCACCTGGGCGACTGCCCTAAATGCAGATGAGTAGTGACCGATTTATTTAATTTCCGGAGAATAAAACTGCTAAATATTTATGAAAATTATTATTATTATTATTATTATTATTATTATTATTATTTTGCTATTTGCTTTACGTCGCACCGATACAGATAGGTCTTATGGTGACGATGGGACAGGAAAGGGCTAGGAGTGGGAAGGAAGCGGCCGTGGCCTTAATTAAGGTACAGCCCCATCATTTGCCTGGTGTGAAAATGGGAAACCACGGAAAAACATTTTCAGGGCTGCCGACAGTTGGGTTCGAACCTACTATCTCCCGAATACTGGATACTGGCCGCACTTAAGCGACTGCAGCTATCGAGCTCGGTGAAAATTATTTTAACACGCAAAGCTGATAATCATTTACCCAGTGAAACAGTCTGATATTCGTAACTCCTTAATATATTACCGGAGTGCAATCGATTATTTCGAAATTCAATGAAATATGCCTTACGAATTAAAATTTAGATTAAGAGATCATTTTTTTAAGCTAGATACTTCTGTTTTTCACGAAAATGATCTCAAATTTCTCTACTATCAAAATATTATATGAACTAAAAATGCTGTTTTGTGACTTAAGGTATGGTTTCCTGGAGAGCATCACAATCGATATAAATATCACGCAACATTACAAATGTGCACGTGAATACTATGACTAAATACTTTGTATACTTCCGTTACCTAAAATGCATCAATAATTGGAAATGAAAAGGTGTTTGGATCACATTGTTCCACCTTTACAACCTTATTTATTGGGTCAGCCGAAAGGCAGGTTGGATCCTCAAATAGTACCATGATTATGTTTGTTTTTTAAAGTAGCCTAACCGCTAGGCCATTAATGTTACGAGGTGCAACGAAACGATAATTAAAACTTCAAAATGTAAAACAAATTGTGGTGCAAAAATGACTATGTATCTAGAACAATCAGTGGAGCCAATTCACAATGTCTTATTTTCTGAGATGATGCTTGTTGTCCGAAGAGGTCGACAATCCAGGTCACCGGCCCCGCATAGTAGTTCTAATCACAGGTCATGTAGACCCGTAGTATGGCAGACATAATGCCACCACACATAGGTAACACCGATCCATGGTGATCCTAACATAAGGGTACTACTGACAAGCAACGCAGACCCATGGTGTTTCTCACTTAGTGGGACTAATCATGGTCGCGGGCTACATCCGTGCTGTTCCTCACAGTGTTACTAACCAGAGGTCACTAATACTCATTGCATTGCTCGCATAGCAGTATTACTCACAAGCAAAGTATACTAATTGTTTATCACACATTATGGTACCACCCACAGGCAACCCATATCCTCATTGTTCCTCATATAGCTGTACTAATCCAAAGTAACGTAGATTCACGGTATTCCGCACATACTGGTATTAATCACAGGACTTGCTCACAACCGTGATGTTCCACACACAGTTGTAATAATCATAGGCAACGCCCAGATCCGTGGTGTTTCTCACATAATGGTTCTGATCACGGATACTGTAAACCCATAGTGACCCACCCACGATGATACTTATCAGAGACCCATGGTGTTCCTCACACTGTAGTACTAATCGCAAGTAAAGTCGAACCATGGTATTCTTCGCGTGATGGAACTTACGACAGCTAATCATATAGTTCGTTATCCATCATCCCTTGATCGCACCTTTAAGTCGCCTTTTACGACAGGCAGGGGATACCGTGGGTGTATTCATCTGCGTGCCCCACCCACAGAGAATCAAACAGTACTACAGAAGGCTATGTTGTTACAGGGAAACCCAGAAAAAACCGACGGCATTGCCAAAATGAGCCATGCTTGGCAAGATGATTGAGATAGCTTGCTATTGCAGCACCACGAAGGGTTGAAGAAGAACTAAGTATATTTCAAATCATCGGAAGGAGTAAAATGAACTGTATAGGATATTTTTAAGGAGGGACAGTTTACTGAAAGAAGGAAATGAAGGAATGGTAGCACCTTTCATAACATCCAGATGCGCTTCTTGTGATTCACATGTCAGTACTAGATTAGGCAGTAATAGGTTAGAATGCGTTGCCTAGCCTTTTCTTCCGTTATTTAGCATCATAATCATCATCAAGGTATTCTGCCTTATGGGAGATATTGTCGTGGAATGAACCTCTTCCACTTTTGTATGTCCCGCGCCAAGTTTTTCATGTTCAAATATTCCTTTGATATTGTACAACATTTGATATATTGTCCTTCCTCTTCCTCGTTTGCCTTTCACCATTCCTTTATTTCCATTTTTAAATAAACTGTCCCTCCTTAAACAATGTCCGATCCAGTTCATTTTCCTCCTAATGATTTGCAAGATACTTTGTTCTTCTCCAACTCTTCGTATTACCTCCTCATTCCTTACACGATCTTCCCATTTCCCTTGTTCTATTCTCCATACCCACATCTCTAGTACCCCCAATCTTCTCTCACCTTCCTTTCGCAATGTCCAGGTCTCTGTGCCATACAGCGCTATGCTCGAAATGTAACATTTAGCAAGTCTTTTCCTCAAATCTTTGTTTAGTGGCCCACAAAGTAATTTCGACTTTCTCTTAAAGCCTTCTGTTGATATGGCAATTCTTTTCTTAATTTCTTTCGTGCAATACGTATCATATCTGATCATACTTCTCAAATACTTGAAGTTACTGACTTGCTCTATTTCATCTCCCCCTATGCTAATACTGTACCGGGAGGTACACCTCAACGCCGCGCATTCAAAATCAGCGCCTTTAAGAACCTCCTCTATTGATGAATAGGTGAAACTGATACTACACGAACTTGGAACTTTAATCAGAAGATGTCACCACTGAAATATTAAGTAACTGTTTTGTTATGAAGTTTCCTAAACTGACTGAATTTCTCCTTGTTTTGTTTTGCTATACATCAAGAAGTTTGGACATTTTTCTACAGATGACACTACTAAAAACTCTGATCATGCACTCTGGTGCAAGGTGAAAGGACTTGTAATTTAAATAAGTTTTGTATTTGTAGGTTGTCCATAACTGAATCTATGTTCATTTATTTTTGGATTGGCAACACTTGCTTTTCTTTCCGCCAGTTTTGAATCGGACCAATCATAAATTTTGGTAATTAATTTTCAACCAATCCCGCATTTCTTGTTCACTTTGAATCTGACAATAAAAATTAAGAGGATGTGTCCTGATTAGTCTTGAATGATCTCGAACCTTCCCTGAGGGTATATAAACTGCTATAAAATGCCTTTTCGTAAGTGTGTTATCCTGTAACGTGTTTAAGTAATTTCCATGCGAGCCACCTCAGTAGTTCGGGAACAGCCCCTGTTTCCTTGTTAATTGATCATCGTCTTTCTGTGTGTGTGTTAAGGCAGGAGACGGGGCCACCCCTTTCTTCGGTCAGCAGAACATCTATAAGGTAATGGCCACATAACTTCATTCTTTCTTGCTACCTCCGCAGCTTTATTCGAGGGGAAGGCCCGAATCTTTAATTATGTAACCATACTTTTCTAAAATGTAACTTTCATTTTGGCTAATGTAAAAACTTCATTAAGTCTAACTGTAAATTGGGGATAGAGAGTGAGTTACCCTCTCGAGCTCCCCTTCATCTTGGTTTGAGATGACTACGTTTTCGTAAGTGTGTTCTCCTGTAACGTGTTAAAGTAATTTTCATGCGAGCCACCTCAGTATTTCGGGAATAGCCCCTGTATTAAGCAGTTCAATTTGTAAATTGTGGCTTGAGAGGCCTAAGATTGTAAATTTTGATGTAATGTTGCCTTGAGCAGGCCGTAAGAAACAGAGCCTGTTAGCTCTTTTTCAAAGTAGCGTGTACCTCTGGAAGGCTAGATATTGTATTTTGGGAGGAAGTGCTCTTGAATTAGGGGATTTCTGCCCTTAACTAAATAATGCCACTTCCATTTGTAAAATTGTAATCTAGGGGCTTGAAGCCCAGAATTGTCAAGGCTTGAATCTTGAATTTTCCAATTTATGCAATTGTCGTTGTACCTGACGTTTCATTGTTATGAAAAATGGTTAAGTTTGAAGTCCTAAAAGAAATATAACCTTCAGTTCAAGTTTTAAATTCATTTTGATATTGTAGATAGACCCATTCACCCCGGCACCTTCTTTAACCTCTTTCTGCTCCACGGATATCCCCGTAACAAATACAACTTTCACCTCTTCCATCAATTATCATACTTTTGGTATTTTGCTTATTCTCATTCCATATTCCTCTAGTTTCATGTTGAGTTCGCTTTCTTTCATCACAACCATGCCATCTGCAAATCTTACACACTCTACTCTCCTACCTCCAACACAAACTTCGCTTTTTCATTGATAATTTCTTCGAGATAGATGTTGAACAGTGTCGGTGACAAAAAGCAGCCTCTTCCCAATTCAATTTCTTCACTAATCTCATTTCCTATTCTCACTCTTGCTCTCTGGATTAAATATAAATTATTTATTAGCCTTCTATCCCCCCAATCAACTCCATGTTTCTTTAGGATTGTTATGTAGCAAGAGTAATAAATTCTATGGGTTCTGATGGGCCCTACCCCTAACGTTTCTGCAAGACTCTTAACATAACCGTTGTGTAGGGTAGACTATACTTCTTATCCTCTTCAATAAGTTTGCTTTCTCAACATAGCTGCTCTAGTTATGTGATAGGGACAGTAAAGGCTTCGTCAATGAACCGGTCGATGGCCTTTGGAATGTGGATGTACTGCAGAATGTTCAAGCTGCCAATGGGTTGATCACGTCACCAACTAAGAACCGTGCGAATTGGTAATGTTTTCAAAACTCAGGAAAGCAACCTTGGGTCGTATCTTCTGAAATCACAAATACCGTCTGAGACACCACATCGCTGAAGGCAGGGGAGGAAGGAAATTATGGCGTGGGCGTGAAGGATAATTCTGAACGTGGAACCTCCGACAGCGGCAACTCTGATATGGGAAACAAAAGAATAGGACAAAATATTCCATGATGGTCACCGAACTTCTGTGAGGAAGGGAAGAACATTTTTTGCACAGTCGAAGTATACTCAGGGCTATGATCCCCTCCAGAACTGGAAATCTAGTTTCTAAATTTATAGCTTTTTGACTGGGAATCGAACTCACGGCCGGTCCGGCGGCTTAGGTGTAGCGTGCCTGCCTCTAATCCGGGAAGCCCTGGGTTCAATTCCCTTCAAGGTCAGGGATTTTATCTGGACTTGAGGGCTGGTTAGAGGTGTACTGAGCCTGAGGAGCTATTTGACGGCGGCCTCGATCTAGAAAGCCAAGCATAATGGCAGAAAGGATTCATCGTGCCGATCACAGGACACCTCATAATCAACAGGCCTTGGAGCTGAGCAGCGGTCACTTGGTAGGCCCTGGCCCTTCGACGCTGTTATGCCGTGGTTCGGGTGAACCGAGCATGCCTTTATTGCCTCGGCTAGGCAACCCGTAAAAAAATTAAGTTTCAAACTGGAAACCTGGTTTCCTGTTCCGTTGTCTGAAGCCTTAAATTGGGTTTCTCTGGTCTTGTATTTCAACTCCAGAAAATATTATTGTAATATTTTACTATGTACGTGTTTCATTACAAACTGTCAGCTGACAACGATCAGTCTACGAGTCCCTGTGATAGATTAAATGAATCACCGATTTTCTGTTGGCATTACCAGGAGCCCTAGTGTGCGTAAGCGAATTAGATCTAAGAGTAAGCGAGTAAGAAGAATACCTTATAATGCATAACAGTTATGCTATGAGATTTGCATAAACATAGGGTTAGGGTCGATGAGAACCCCTAGAATTTATGTTACTCTTGCTACATTATGGAAAAGCGGGCTAGTCGACGCTTCCTAGTAACGAAATGAGTTTACATTCTAACGTATTTGTCTAACATCCAAAGCCTAGTTATATGCTCTCCTTGTCTTGTGAAAATGTAAAGTTCTGGTACGCATTAATTAACTAACCAACTAACTAAATGAATAAATGAATGAATAAAATTATAGGTCATCAGCTTTGAGAATATCCAGCGGGCTTCAGAAAAGGTAGATTATGCGTGGAGCAGATCTGCAGCCTGAAAAGGGTGCTGGAAAACTATATCTACGAAAATTTGACAGTAGTCTTCGTAGACGTCAAAAAGCATATGATTCGGTTGATAGGGAAGCGCTGTTCGTCATACTGATAGAATTCGGATTAGACGCCAAAACAACGGAAATTATTAAGCAGACATTAACGGACACGTGCTAAAAAGTAAAATTCATGGGAGAACTCTCAAATGAGTGTGAAATCAAAACAGGGGTCAGACAAGGGGATGGGCTATCTCCGGTTCTCTTCAACGGTGTTTTGGTAAGGATCATTCGCGAATGGCGAAAAGAACTGTACAAGAAGGGACTGCGCAAACAAGTATATATTGTAGGATCAAAAAATGTAATCAAGGTCAACTGCCTTGTATTCGCAGATGACCTCGCGATCCTGTCTAGAAACACTAACACAGCTTCAGAGCAAATATACTGTTTTGCTAGTGGCTTTACGTCGCAGATAGGTTTTATGGCGACGATGGGATAGGAAAAGGCTAGGAGTTGGAAGGAGGCGGCCGTGACCTTAATTAAGTACAGCCCCCCAGTATTTGCCTGGTTTGGAAATGGGAAACCACGGAAAACCATCTTCAGGGCTGCCGGCAGTGGGATTCGAACCCACTATCTCCCGGATGCAATCTCACAGCTGCGCACTCCTAACCGCACGGCCAACTCGCCCGGTAACAAATATACTAAAGCAGGAAGCAGATAAAGCAAGACTCCAAATTTCCTTTGAAAAACAAACAAATATTTAAAAAAAAAAGCTCCTCGTTACTTTAAGATAGAACGTGTTAACAGCCTCAAGTACCTCTGAGAAATCGAACAGCTGAAAACTAGCGAGAGAGAAGCAAACTACACCAGGCGAGAGTGGATGGCCGCTGCTTTGCGTAGGACACATGCTCTGTACAAGAGGAAAGCCATCTCAAGGCGAGTTAAACTAAGACACTTCAATACAGTAATCAAAACAGAGTGTCTGTATGCTAGTGAATGACTCCGAATGACAGGAGAAGCCGAGATAAATTTGAGAGCAAGATCCTCCGCAAGATAATGGGTCCAAAAATCGTGGATGGCCGGTATAGGAAGGCGATAAATATACCAAGAAATTGAAAGACTGGTTAAGTCAATGAAGAAAATGAGACTCAAATTTTATGAACATGTGTTTGGAATGGATGAGAAGAGGCTGATAGAACAGATTTTTAAAATACTTGACAGTAGACTTACAATTTCCGACAAATTGTTCAGGAGGTAAGAAAGGATCTTGAGCAGTCTGGATTAAATCGGGAAGACATCCTTAAAGGAAAAAAGTATAGATCGGTGATCGACAGCTTCAAACGCTTCCAGTAATGCGTATTATTGCACAACGTGGTCTCAAATGGACGTAAACGAATATAATAAAAATTTAATTTAATCAAAGCAATCATATATTAAACTTAAGCTGCTTCCTTCTCCATAAGTTGCTGAAACAAACAGCACAGGAATGACAATATTAAGGATCTAAAAATGTTTGGCAGTATTAAATTAAATTGTGTTACTTATTGGAGTAAATGTGATTCTAAACAACATTGTCCGCGATAATGCCTTCCAATAAAGAGAGCAGATTTATTTTATGTATGGCTAGTAACGTCAAAATATCAGCCACAAATCGATATGTAGTTAGTTCGTCGGGCACCAAACCAGAGGCCACGGAAAACGAAATTCCGATCACCGAAGCGTGTGCGATATTTCTCCTATAAATAAAAAATAAATAAAAATAAATAATAAAAACAAAAAATAAATAATAAAAAAAAAATAAATAAAAAATAATAAAAAATAAATAATAAAAAATAATAAAAAATAAAAAATAAAAAATAATAAATAATAAATAATAAATAATAATAAATAAATAATGAAAATGAAAACCAATCTGTTTTCCAGTCTTTGACCGGGTCAGGGATGTAATGAATGAGGCAGATATAGGCTATTAGTACGATGGGGTCGCCACTCCCAAAGTGATTAATTAATGACTGATAGATGCTATGAAATGAGAATGTTTCTGGAATGAAAGATGACAGGGAACACCGGAGTACCCGTAGAAAAACCTGTCCCGCCTCCGCTTTGTCCAGCACAAATCTCACATGGAGTGACCGGGATTTGAACCACGGTATCCGGCGGTGAGAGGCAGACGCGCTGCCGTCTGAGCCACGGAGGCTCAAATAAATAAATAAATAAATAAATAAATAAATAAATAAATAAATAAATAAATAAATAAATAAATAAATAAATTACAATGGTCATTAATTCGCACACGTATAAAGTGGCAGGAACGTTACCTAGGTTCATTTCGCAGTCCCTTGTTTTGTTAGTTGTGAGCTTTTGGCGAGAAGCCAGGGGAGCTACCCGTAAATGTGACAGGTCAGCTCTAAACCTAACATTAATTATTCACGGTTCTCTCTGAGTACACTTAAGGGTAGTGTCCAACACGCCGAAGAGGAAACACGTGTTTCAATAACTAACACTGGACGACCTTCACACAGATTGGCCGACCTTCATGCTCGTTATAATCACCTCGTGCTAGACGCTTTGGTGGATCCTTCCTTTGCTTCTGGAGTTAAAACAACTGTTGCAGCAGCAAGGATAACTTTTATAGGACCCGGAAAACTGATAACTATGGGCCGGATATTTATGATCTAAAATTTTATTGAAAACTATCAATAAAATGCCCAGAAATATTAAGCGAAAATGCTGTAAAAAAGTGAAAAAACAAGCCACTTTTCCCTTTTCCCTCTGCGAATGATCATAAATATTTCTCGGTCATGAACATCCATCAACGGCTGCTAATTCCGATGGCAACCAGCCATAAGGTACTGTCTGCACGGTTGCTAGGTAACAATGTCTGACCATCCATTCATACTCTACATCATCACTGCCCGCACAGTTGTTGCTATGGTTACACTTCCGTCACAAGATTTGTCGTGTTACGTCGCACACATTTTTATGTCAAAATAATAAATATTCCACCAAGCTGATTTTTTGCAAGTTTTTTGGCGACGATGGGACAGAAAATGAGTAGGAGTGGGAATGAAGCGTCCGTGGCCTTAATTAAGGTACAGCCCCAGCATTTGCTTGGTGCGAAACTGAATTCTGGCGACTATGTAACAATGGTTTTACAAGTAATAAATCCCTGTTCTATTCACTGTATATCTGTTGTTTCTGCAGAAATAATTCTCTCTTAATATACATGAAAGTGTATATACATGTGGATATGACTTGCTGGATGTTGTGCAAGCACTTCGCTCCAGAAGAACCTGGGAACTCTGCACTCTGTATAGCTTTCAGACGTTTCCCTCCTTTAATGTGCTGTTGTATAACGAACTTCCTTTCCGCACTCACTGTAACACTGCACAGTTAACAAAATTGTAGCAAATATTCGTTTGTAGGAAGGGGACTTAGGGATTGAAATAACACACCAAGAGAAATGTTCAATAAATTTCCAATTCCTTTGAATTCATTTAAGAAAAGGCTAAGAAAACAACGGATATGGAATCTGCCACCTGGGCGACTGCCCTAAATGCAGATCACTATTGACTGATTGAGAATAAGCCTTCGCGCCACCCCGGGCTTCTCCCATGTTTCCCCCACGTGTGCCTCTTCATCACCCATTGGTCAAAGAGGCGATGGTCAGGGCGAACTGCGAATGAAACAAGTCATTTGTCCAAGTTAGCTGCTTGAAAATCACCCCAAGTCCCCACCTGTGGGTCCGGTCCTTGGGCAAGTCCACCCGGGCTCGGAAAAAGTCCGATTGTTGGCTCGGTACCTATCCAATCGCGGGGAAGTACTCTCTGGGGCTAATCCCTCCTGAGAGTGGAGTACAGATTCAAAAATGGAAACCACAAAACCATCTTCAGGGAGATGAGGTTGGAACTCGCCAACTACCGGAAGGCAGTTCGGGTTTAGGAAATGTTATTCCACTGAAGCTCAACTTGTAGGATTCCAGCGAGATATAGCGGATATCTTGGATTCAGGAGGTCAAATGGACTGTATCGTGAGTGACCATCTAAGGCATTTGATAGGGTAGATCGTGGGAGGCTACTAACAAAAATGAGTGCAATTGGACTAGACAAAAGGGTTACTGAATGGGTGGCTATATTTCAGGAAAACAGAACTCAGAGAGTTGTTTTACGTCGCATCGACAGATAGGTTTTATGGCGACGATGGTATAGGAAAGGGCTACGAGTGGGGAGGTACAGACCCAGCATTTGCCTGGTGTGAAGATAGGGCTGCCGACAGTGGGGTTCGAACCCACTACCTCTCCCGAATGCAAACATCAAAACCGCACAGACACTTGCTTGGTCGCCGGAAGGAAACTCATAGCTTCTACGCCAACAATTCAATCGGCAAATCCGTTGTTTATTTTTTTGTTCCAAAACTTGGGAATTGTTTAAAAAATAAACTTGGTTCAGTTACGAGTGAACTTGTACGGTCCAGCGTTTGGTAAAGTTTGCCGGACGCCGGACTTTTAGCAATTTTTGAAAACTAATAACCAACAAGAATTTTTCAGATTCCAGTACTATATCGTCGAGGACCTTGAACGAAAAGGTTCAAAATGCTACAGGTTATCAAAGTGTACAATGTTTCGGCTCTGCAGATTAATCACTTGTTTGTAGGCTACCTACCTGTCATGACTACCGGATACGTTCTGTAGCTGGACTTTTAGTGAATACCGCTGCTGCAAGAGCTAACAGTAAAGAGGATATGACATACTTTCTGTTTCCTAGTACTTCTCAATCACAGGGAAAGTTCAACCGGAATCCGTGTTCCTAGGAACGTCAGATTCGTATTAGAAGTAACGTACAATTACACTAACTCATTTGCACATCAAAATTGACCGAATTCCTCGACGATGAATGATGTGAAATTAAGGAGCAGCAATGACGATGCAAGAAAGTGAAAAGCAAGGAAATTAGTTCAAAGGAATCTTTGTTCAGAGTCGATCAGATGCACTTCTTTTGCAAGAAGAAGAAGAAGAAGAAGAAGAAGAAGAAGAAGAAATAACACTAGAAGACACCACCATCAGAAAGGTGCCGACGGGCAAGTACCTAGGAGAGTAGATCTCTGCAAACGACTCCAGGTGCAGCAAGTTTGAGAGGTCCTATCAGTTCTGCAGAAGCATCTACGGATTAAAGTACCTCTCCAAGAACCTCAAACTCTGGCATTATAATGCGGTAGTAAAACCATCTGTTCTCTACGCCTCTGAGTGTCTCGTGATGACCAGGAAAGGCCCTCTCAGCAAACTAGAATTCAAAGAAAGGAAGATCCTGAATACTGGGGCCCATAAGAGAAGAGGGAGGCACCAGCAGACTTACCAAAGGGTAGAGGAAAGGCATCCAGGAACAAGTGCATCTCTTCGGTCAAGTCGGGAACAACTGGAGATCCCGCATGTGTCCATACATGACCACCCACAGTTTCGGAAAGCCATTCAGCGTGGAATTTTTCCAACGTCACTTACGAGTAGCAAGAACACAGGAACCAGCAGACTTATATGGACGGAGGAAAAAAAGCTGGCTCACCGCCAGAAGATGAAGGAATACTGGAAGAGGAGAAAAGACAAGATACGAGCCCCGTGGTCATCAGTAGGCCCAAACGACAAATAATAATAATAATAATAATAATAATAATAATAATAATAATAATAATAATAATAATAATAATAATAATAATAATAATAATAATAATAATACTTACAACAAAAAGTGCTTATCAAGAAAACTTAAAATGAAGCACTACAACACAGTAGTGAAACTAGAATGCCTTTATACCAGCGAATGTCTAGCACTGAACTACAAGCTTGATAAATTAGAAATATTAGAAAGAAGAATTATAAGGAAAATATTAGGTCCTCTAAGAATTGAAGAGTTTTGGAAATTAAGAAGTAACAATGAAATTTACCAGAACGTAGAAAACATATCAGAAACAATACGAAAAAGGAGATTGCTATTTCTTGGACACATTTACAGAATGGATGACAATAGACTAACTAAACAAATCTTCAAGTACCTTTGGGAAAAGAAATCAACTACCACCTGGATTCAAGAAGTCAAGAAAGACCTGGAACGGAACAACATACGAGAAGAAGAATTATTGGAAAGAAAGATTTTTAGGAAGAAAGTCTTACAAATGGAAGGATTCCAAGGGAGGAAGGAAAGGAAAACAGGCACAAAGGGGACTGAGGACAGGAAAAAGAAACACAGTGAACCAATGAAAGAATACTGGAAGAAAAGGAAAGAACTAAGGAGGAACAATTGAAATTGTAACGTGGTCCTTAGAATGCCGGAACGCAAGAATAATAATAATAATAATAATAATAATAATAATAATAATAATAATAATACACCACAGTCCTAAGGAACTGAAGAGGATGTGTGTTTGCATTCTTCTAAGACTGTCAGGAAATGAATACGTTGTGAATACACATTATCTCGATGCTGAGAAAGGAGTTGCATTTCTAAATTTTGACCAATGAAGCAGAGGAACATACAAAAAAAAAAAAAAAAAAAAACACAGCAAAGAATTAAGACGGCTGTTAAGAAAGCGAGAATATGATAAATTGTCTCAACGTATTGTTCACTGGACATTAGTTATACTTTATCAAGAACATACACCATCCAACCGCTGGATTGAGGCCGTGAACTGTTTGTAGGGACCTCAGGGAACTGAAGCCCTCAAGTAAACACTGCAGCAACGTGTGGCACGGACACAAATAAGCCCCTTTATGCAGCATCTACATTGAAAGCAATGTGCAGAACAATTTTACAGGAAGAGAAATGGAGAAAATTAAATTAAAGTTTGAAATCTGAAGAATAAGCCTCAACATTGTAACATGCTACATAAAATTGATGTACAGTGCTTGGACGCCGATGTATGATCTTTCTTTGTAACATTTAACGCCAAGAGGTGCTCATTTCCTATTCAAAGATGCAGACACACATCACTAACTTCTTGTTCCGTGAACGGGTAAGCAAGGAGCTCAAACGTCTTGCCAGTGCTGAAAGGATAAATGTTTGATTTGACAAATGGAGATAGCAAGGTACTGAAATATGTACGATTGCATGAAGTATGCATGAAGTGAGGGAGGAAAGGACAGGTGATTGAAACAAGGGAACACAAGTTCCAGATGTGCAATTTATAGTTAGGCCTATATTGTATATGAAATTCAACTTCACAAAACATCTCCGCTGGCAGTACAGCACTATACTAATACATTTATACATTAACACAAAAAGGGCTTCATCGACGGAGGGACATGAAAGGGTTTAAGATTACAAGGGTGTATGTCGTGGTGTTAATTGGGCGTCATTAAGCACAGTAGCTGCGATTAGGAGGGAGAAAACATTACATTTTTATTCCATTTTAGCCGGCTGAAACTAGGAATTGTAGGAATTATACAAATCATTTTAAAAAGTTTGTACAAGCCCTGTTGTCTTTCCTTTATCATATATATATAGTATTATTTCAATAGTGTAGATCCCTTTCTCGGCGCTCGCAAGAAACCGATCGTGACAAATGAGCATTCAAAAGAAAGAGAATAGACATTACTAGTGACTAATTGTACTCTCATTTCATAAATATCGATAATTTCTTTAAAAATGAGTTTTTAAAAAATGTACGAAGTGTGCGATTTGCAAGTACTGTTGAGTAGGAAAATACGCGCCATCATTGCTGTTCAAATGCTGGGGCTGTACCTTAATTAAGGCCACGGCCGCTTCCTTCCCACTTTTAGCCCTTTCCTGTCCCATCGGCGCCGTAAGACCCATCTGTGTCGGTGCGACGTAAAACAACTAGCAAAAAAAATGTAGCATTTAAATTTCAACAGAAAGGAAATTAGGTATTCGCATCTTTATACACATAAATCACTACTGATCTGGATTTAGGGCAGTCGATCGGGTGGCACATTCCCTATGTGTTTTCCTAGTCTTTTCTAAAAATGATTTCAGAGAATTTTGAAATTTATCGAACATCTCCCTCTGTAAATTATTCCAGTCCCTAATTCCTCGTCCTATAAATAAATATTTGTCCTAACTTGTCCTCTTGAACTTCAACTTTATGTTATTATAATTTTTCCTACTTTTAAAAACTCCGCACAAGCTTATTCATCTACTAATGACATTCGAAGCCATCTCTCCACTGACAGTTCGAAGCATTCCGCTTAGTCGAGCAGCTTGTCTCCTTACTGCCTAATCTTCCCACTCTAAGGTTTCCCCAATATTTTTGGAACACTACTCCTTTGCCGGAAATCAAACAAATCCCATGGCACTACAGCTCATGAAGGGCCTTGGTCTACCAAGTGACCGCTGCTCATCCCGAAGGCCTGCAGATTACGAGGTGACGTGTGGTCAGCACGACGAAACCTGACGGTAGTTCTTCTTGGCTCTCTACACCAGCGCCGCTATCTCGTCATCAGATAGCTCCTCAATTCTAATCTAATCACCTCGGGCCAGCCCTCAGATTCAGGTAAAATTCCCTGACCTGGCCGGGAATCCAACCTGGAGCTTCCGGGTAAGAGGCAGGCTCGCTACTCCTACACCATGGGGCCGGTATTTTTAAAATTAACACTTACTTATAAATTGCATCTAAATTCACTACCGTGATTACCAGAGCTAGGATTTTTTATGACATGTCATCTTTTAATTGGTTCTAAATAGAAATTGCTAACTTGTATAGAAATCCTTATCATAGTTCCCACATTGTAGAAATGCTAATTACCGAGCAAGTGGCCGTGCGGTTAGGCTCGCGCAGCTGTGAGCTTGCATTCGGGAGATAGTGGGTTCGAACCCCATTGTCGGCAGCTCTGAAGATGGTTTCCCAATTTCACATCAGGCAAATGCTGGGGCTGTACCTTAATGAAGGCCACGGCCGCTACCTTCCCAATCTTCCACCCTTCCGTCGCCGAAAACCTTCGATGTGTTAGTGCGACGTTAAACAAATAGAAAAAAAAAAGAAATTATAATTTATTAGGTACTTTGTCATTTTTTGCCATTTTGAATTATTGGTCATTTTATAAAGTTTTAAGTCATTATGTGGTCATTTTATGGAATTTATTGTCCGGCTCCATGGCTAAATGGTTAGCGTGCTGGTCTCTGGTCACAGGGGTCCCGGGTTCGATTCCCGGCAGGGTCGGGAAGTTTAACCATAATGGGTTCTGGGTTCATTCCGCTAGCACGGGGGCTGGGTGTACGACCCGCAGGGCGCCTACGGAGTCAAATCAAAAAGGCCTGCACCTGGCGTGCAGACTATTTTATACTTTTTGAGTCATTTTCTTACATGTTGAAGCATTTACGCGTGTGGTATTGGATTTCCAGGAGAGGCCAGTATTTATGTGCATCTTCGTCAAAGTACCTATCAAATTAGATTAGGTATCCAAAATTTATGTTAGTATGACCATCCTACTTCTGACTCATGTTAGATAGTGAGTCTCCGTCCAAGTGTTACCGTCCTACTTCTGACTCATCAGGTAGAGTGAAAGGCTCCGTGCAAGTGTTCCAACCCCCTCACCACAGACACATACACCCTCCCTGGTTTTACAATCTGGTTGACAGACACTTTTTTTACTCAATTTGTTCTTTAAACATATTGCTTTACGTCGGACCAACATTGATAGGTCTTATGGCGACGATGGGATAGGAGTGGGAAGGAAGCAGCCGTGGCCTTTCGGGTATAGTGTCGTGGGAAAATGGGAAACCACGAAAAACCATCTGCAGGGCTACCGACAGTGGGGTTCGAACCCAGTATCTATCTAAAGCGCGACCCTAACCACATGGCCAACTTGCTCGGTTTTTGCACTCAGCTACTAGCCAGCGGCTCCTTTATTTTACAGACTATCTTTATCCAGTTAATTTCAGTAGAAATGAGGCATTGGTTTAACTGACTTCAGTCTCCTCATTAACGTACAGATCCGGCATTCAGATAGTGTGGAAATGGAAAACAATAAAACATCATTTAAAGGCTAGTGACGGTGGAATTCAAACGTACTGTCCTCCGAATGCAAGTTGACAACTTCATGACGGACAGTTCTGAAACCAATCAGGAAAAAGACTGACCTCAGAAATTAAGGGCAACTGTTTGTTGCACAGTTGGATCGATCAAGTTAGGTGTAAGAGGCCTAACATCTCGGTCATCGGCCCCCAGTGGTACTACGGCATGAGACGTCATGGAATTATAACTAAAAGTTTTAAATTACTCACCGACTAGAATTTAAAAAAATGAAGAAAGATTGTGTTTTTAAAATAATCAGTGGATCTAATTCTGAAAGTCTTATTTTCTTATAAAAAGGTTTAAAAAGGGTTAAAATGTAATCAAATTAAATAAGGTATTTCCTGGAAGTGGAATCATATTTCATTTAAATTGAAAGTTTAAAAAAGAGACTTATTACAAATACGCAAGTATAAATAAAACAGATTTAAAAGAATAAAAAGCCGGGCAAGTTGGCCGTGCGGTTAGGAGCGCGCAGCTGTGAGCTCGCATCCGGGAGATAGTGGGTTCGAACCCCACTGACGGCAGCCCTGAAAATGGTTTTCCGTGGTTTCCCATTTTCACACCCAGGCAAATGCTGGGGCTGTACCTTATTTAAGGCCACGGCCGCTTCCTTCCGATTCCTAGGCCTTTCCTGTCCCCATAAGACCTATCTGTGTCGGCGCGACGTAAAGCAACTAACAAAAAACAAGTCTTTGACGGCGCTGAAGTAATTTCTAGTGTTATTTTAAACCTGGGGTTTGACGGAGAGGGTTAAAATACAAGTACAAGCAATAAAAGAATTAATCGAATGGCCTTAGTTACCGCGTTGATATTTATCATTTGACGCCGTCTGACTGCCTGCTCGTAAATTCAGTGCACTGAAGAATCTGCGCTTAGTAGGATAGAGAGATAATGTTTTTATAACGCACAGACGTCTTAGATGATAGTACCATAAAATTAAATGAATAAAAATAATTTAATTCACTCAATTCATTAATGTGGTGGTGATTATTATTTTAAGGGGAAGGGGAGGTACAATTTGGCAAACTTTGAAGATCACCAATCAGTGAGAAAAGGAAAGAATAACGATATCGGCTAGAGGCAGTGAGAGGCCATGGATGGCGTGAAAATGAAAACATCTCTGACTTACAATAGAAACACTGATGGAGGTGGAAAGAAAACAAGAATTTATCAAGGGAGATTGGATAAAGAAGACAAGGACGGAGGAAGTAAGCAATGTCAGATTCAGGCAGGTCACGTTATCGGAAACTCATGACCTCATTGAGAGACTCTGGGGAATCACGAGGAAATAATAATAATAATAATAATAATAATAATAATAATAATAATAATAATAATAATAATAATAATAATAATAAGTCCCACTAACTGAAATGAAAATGGCGTATGGATTTTAGTGTCGGGAGTGTCCGAGGACATGTTCGGGTCGCCAGGTGCAGGTCTTTTGATTTGACGTCCATAGGCGACCTGCGTGTCGTGATGATGAATTTATGATGAAGAAAGACACATACACCCATCCCCCGTGTCAGCGAAATTAACCAATGACGGTTAAACTTCCCGACCCTGTTGGGAAGGTCGGCAATCGAACCCTGGACCCCTGTGACCAAAGGCCACAACACTAATCACGTAGCCATGGAGCTGGACTCCTATTTTTTACGGTTTTCGGTAACGCCACGCCTTTATGTTGTTCCACAAGAGGTTTTAATTTTCTTACGTTCTGGTGTATCTACCGACGAGGCTCACGTATCTCCCAATTGAGCCGGAATCGAAACCTTCAACTAGATCTCAGAAGGCGAACCCTTTATCGTCTGACCCAGTTAGCCTGAGGATGAAACGTACAAAGAAAGAAAGAAAGAAAGAAAAAGAACTGAACTCGCACTTGACCTTCAGACGCTAATAATATAAGTTTCTTGTTAGCAGTTACCTGAACTTTTATGTTCCAAGGTCTGGCGCCTGGTACTGACCGGGACAAGAGCAAGACAAAGGTCACATAGTCTCCTGCACGAGGTGAAATTTAGGAAAATTACCGACAATAAATAGCGAAGAATCATTGGGGCCAATGTGTAATATTGACCAGCTCAAAAGCCTGTTTACATCACTGAAACAATGATAAATGTGCATTTCTTGACCTACATTTTCAGTCAGGAGTATTAACCATTAGTGGAGTCCTGCGCGGATATACACAATATTATTCGCATCCACACTTCTTCCATCCCCATCCGCGGATATTGTACATAATTCACTATATTACACCCAAGGTATTGAAACGTACAGATGATACCAGGCACAAGAGACACTGCAGTGACAGGTTTATGAGGGACTTCCCCTTGCCACAATGTTGACATATTGAGCGGTTCACTTTCGGAACATTTCACTAACTGCGGGTAGGAGACAGTTAGGTTTATCTCACATTTATGGCTTTATGGTCTCAAGGCTCTTTATATATCACTAAGGTTCGGATGTTAAGGAAAAGTCATTTCATCCTGAGGTGATTTTACCGGAAAAAAACCACTTTATGAGGAGTCCCTGACCCCGTATAAAGCAATTTTATGTTGCATATAAAGGCATATTTCAGCATATTTTTGTCATATTTGGTTAAATTTTGAGTATTTTTTGTTAAAATTGAGATGTAATTTTTTAAAAAAGGTACAAGTTATCTGTCACGATTTTCAAACACAGGATTTCAAAATACTGTAGTACATGTATTTTTTAGCCCCCGTTGCTCAGGCAGCAGTGCGTCGGCCTCTCACCGCTGGGTTCCGTGGTTCAAATCCCGGTCACTCCATGTGAGATTTGTGCTGAACAAAGCGGAGGCGGGATAGGTTTTTCTCCGGGTACTCCGGTTTTCCCCGCCAATATCAATTCATTCCATCTGTCAGTCATTAATCATTGCCCCAGAGGAGTGCGACAGGCTTCGGCAGCTGGCACAATTCCTATCCTCGCCGCTAGATGGAGGATTCATTAATTCCATTCCTGACCCGATCGAATGACTGGAAACAGGCTGTGGATTTTCATAGGTATTTTTCTTTCTTTTCCCGCAACAACTAGGTAGCAGGTGTACGACCGTACAGATACCAAATAGAATGTTAATACTTAATTTTCTGTCATCTTCTTTTTTTTTTTTTTTGGAAACTACGACTCATTGCTACGTTACTGAATGGAGTGTTAACGTACCTACAGTAGCTCTGTCTGCTGTATTATATCTTATCACTTTTTGGCTCGTTTAATGTTAGTAACACTAATATTTGCAAGCCCTACCTAAAATGCTTAAGTCATATTTAGCTAGTTTTTAGCATATTTTGTACTTGTTTAGGTCAAACTTCTGAACCCTGTATATCAGCATTCTCCTACGCCTACATCAAGGGTCGCCTAACCACAAGCAAAAGTAAGAATATACTTGAGTGAAAATCTATAAACTTCATTATTTAGAAATGATCAGCAAAATTATCCGCACTACCACACAGTCTGTATCCGCCAAGACACTAACTTTGCAGATATCCGCATCCGTGCAGGGCTCTCGCCATTAGAACGCGTCGCTCACTCGCCAGGAGCGAACATATTCGCCGTGCTCTTAATTTCCTCTCCTTACTTGGCAACCAGCAGCCACCTACACTCCTCTTCGGAGAGGAAGCGGTAAACATCTATCGCCACAAGTACCCTTATCACTCTTTAAACCGGGCAATCAACTCCTATACTTATATTCAAGTCAAGAGCTTAGGAAAAGTATCCTTCCGCATGTGAGCACGTCCCCTGTTCCCCCTTCCCATCTCGTTATCGTTCTCCATCTCCGCCACAACCAGCTTATCATTAACGCCGGGCGTCCATCTGACAAGTACAGTACTTCATTCTGAAATAGTGAAGCATCAAACGAAATCACTTCCTTTCACATAGCTGTACTTTGATTACGTACCGTACCTATTTATTCCTCCATTGACCATATAAAACCTACAGATTACTGACGAATTCCGAGGCAAGAGAAGCAAGAATTATTTTTGTTTCATAATGTGATTTGTGTGAGGCACATGGAGACTTACAACATACGTATACGATTCCGCTCTCTTGCAACGACTGTCAATGGCAGTTTCTCACAGTCAAAAAAGCTGAAAAACCCACCGGTGAGTGGGATTGCAAAATACAATGCTTCCAGGAATGTTGTAAATATTGTAGTCTCGTCATTCGGAAGGTAAAAACGAACTCATGATCCTCTCATGACAACATTTCTGCAGGTAGAGGGCGGTTACGAATATAAAGTAAAGTACATATTATTATTATTATTATTATTATTATTATTATTATTATTATTATTATTATTATCATTATTATCATTAATATTATTATCATCATCGAATAAGCCAAGGATCCTATTCCCATACCGTGTTAAGGCCCTTCCTGTTTTATCTACGGCGAGTGCTGAGCCGACACATCGATCTTTCGCTGGAGACTTGGATTTTCCGTGGAGTTTAAATTGCAAACGAGCGGCGTAAACACTGTACACAGAAACGCCGATCAGCTGCGCGGTCTTTTTCACGTCTTCCACAGTCCACAGTGGATTCTAACCTCGTAGGCTACTGTAAACGTTTAAAACAATTTCGTTTAGATTTTCTACTTTATTTTTCTCCACTTTTGTTAGCTTTAAAGTATTTCACAGGGGACTCAAGCGCCACAGCATCACACACGTCTTGCTCACAGCTGGCAGCCATTATGAATACTGAACACGCTGTTGCAGCCAGTATTGCCAACAGTTTTCTTGGATCCATCTTCAACGTCGCACATATTATGCGAACTTATCAGCAGTGGAATGAATTCGAACATACTTACTAAGTACACAGTGCAATAAGATATCAATATCATATTAAATAATTATTATTTTGCTACATACACCACTGAGAACAATAACTATTCATAGCCATCTACGTATGAAATATAAGAGTTGGTAACGAACCCGAATAACATACAACCTGTGACATATTTTCCATATTTATACAGGGCAAAAATTTTAATTCATCAAGTCAGCTCACCAGAATATCTAACCAAACTGAAGAAAGCTCCTGACTTCAGGAACAAGTAACAAATCTAGGGAACTATTTGGCGCTGCGAAAGCCTTTTCACCGACCAGAAGTCTGACTAACATCAAAGCGACCGCTAAGGTCTTGAGTTGACTCTCAGTATAGTAATCCTGCTCTAACTGCTCTGGTTAAATGGGGGAAGTTTCATTTTTGTGATCAGAAAACAAGTGCATTCAACTGGTAATTTGTGGATTGTAAGTATGGACAAAGACAATGGACATGATTAAGTAAAGGGACAAAAGAAACCAATATTCCCTTTGCGAAAATAAAATGATCATAAATATGTCTGTCAACTGTTGCTAATTTCAGATGATCGCCAGCAGTAAAACGCAGCCTGCATGGTTGCTAAGTAACAATACTTTATGTCAGCACATCCTGCACAGTTGCTAGGTTACACTATTGTCGCACTAACTTCCGTAACGGAAATTTTCAAACCAAGCAAACTGGCCGTACTTTTAGGTTCGCACAGCTGTGAGCTTGCATTCGGGAGATAGTGGGTTGAAACCGCATTGTCGGGAGCCCTGAAGATGGTTTCCCATTTTTACCCACGGCCGCTTCCTTTCTACTCCTAGCCCTTTCCTATGCCATCGAAGCTGTAAGACCTATCCGTGTCGTTGCGACGTAAAGCAAATCGCAAGTTTCGCGATGATCCCCAGCCATCAGATATATTTTTTGTCGAAAACTGGAATCAGGACAATTTATTTAAGTCAAGAAAGACGCTGTTACTGGCTCCCAAGTTCGTCGAGCGTGGGATGAACTTTCCTGCACGAGTGAAGAAACAAATTAAAAAAAAAACCTTTTTGGTATGTTCAGTGCAATACCTGTACGAAGAAATTGAATACTTATCACTCCTCAGTGGCTACCAACCCCATACGTTGTGAGGGGCCCCATGACTTTCTTAATTCAGTAGCTGAGGAGTGATTTTACATATTGATAAAGCTACAGCACACAAGACAGTATTATTTATATTAAAGAGCATTATTCCGAACTTTGGCCGTCATAGTGCAGAGCATCTTTCGTCAATAGGAGTACGGTAGTTATTTCTGACAGAATGTGGGTTTCCCGATATGTTCCAATAATAACCATCCCTTGCTGCCACTCACAACAATCAACAAGGCTTTTGAAGTAATTAGCCAGTAATAAAGACATCCTCCTTATCTAAACTCTAAATACTGATGTCTCGAGTCTGTTTATAACTCTCTCCTACGATTGACAGTTGAGTTGTAAATAGTAGTAAATTATTTGGTCCTAGGAACGAGATTATTTCTTAATATTATGACAGTCAGCGTGTTTTGGTTACTATAATTGGAATATGTATTTCTTATGTGTGTGTGTTTGTACAATATAAGTGTATTTTAATTCCTTCGGATTTGAAAACTGAATTGTGTAACTTATCATCATCATCATCATCATCGTTGCTGTTCATTGTAATAATATATAACCTTGTACTACGATATAAGGAAAATTACAGTTCACCGGGAAATGAGGACCCCATTTTTTTATTATTTGGGTGGGGGAGCGGGGGGGGGGGGGAGTTCTTAGTGCTACTGATGGCTACATTTCCAGATAATAGAAATCTGAGAATTAGAGTAGGTGAATCATACAGGATCATGTAATGATTGAAAGGGGTTTTCCTCAAGGTAGTATTGTTGGACCTTTATATTTTTATATATACAAATAAATGATGCGAGTAAAGAACTGGAAATTTAGACAAGATTTTTGCGGGTGATGTTATACTGGATATGGTATAATGTTACAGGATTATGAGCACTCAAAAGATACCCCGACGAAATTGTGAGATGGACGGCAGATGATGTGGTATGCTGATAAACGGGATGAAAAAATCAGGTTGTAAGTTTCACCATGAGGAAGTCATTTCAGTTTTAATTACTGTGTTGGTGTGAATATACCTCGTGACGACTACTTTCTTTAAGTTGCCAGGTACTAGTATCAGGAAGGATCTTAACGAGGGTGTAAATGAAGGTAACAAATCTCTGCATACTGTTATGAGAGTATTTAAGGGTTGTAATAAGGACGTAAAGGAGAGAGCGTGTAAATCACAGGTAAGACCTCAATTACAATATGGTTCTAGTGTATGGGACTTCAGTAACAGTGGTGGCAGGTGGACTCTCAGGTCAGGGAGGTGGGGGGGGGGGACACAGTACTCTTTCCCCACAAATCTTTTCTTTGCTGCTGACCAGTACCGCCGCCCTCATTCAAGTCTTCCGCGCGAAAACGAACTAACTCACTGCTGCCAATCCTCAAGGCAAGCCAGAGGCCCAATTTCAATCAAAATTCGTGTTCTCAAATGTTATATTTCAATATAATCATTTATTATTTTTCTTCTTAAAATTTAAATAATAGAGCAAACAAGGTCATACATTATTATTTAATTCAATTATATATAATTATTTGCTTTACGTGCCACTAACTACTTTTACGGTTTTCGGAGACGCCGAGGTGCCGGAATTTAGTCCCGCAGGAGTTCTTTTATGTGCAAGTAAGTCTACTGACACGAGACTGGCGTATTTGAGCACCTTCAGATACCACCGGACTGAGCCAGGATCGAACCTGCCAAGTTGAGATCTGAAGGCCAGCGCTTCGACCGCCTGAGCCACTCAGCTCGGCTAATTTTATTGTATGTGACCATGGAGATTTGGCTGGCGCATGCTCGTATAGGGGTTTGTGATGACATCTTTACTGCTACGGACTCTGCCCAAGTGAAAGCCTCTTCCCGTACTCTTCCTCCCCCGCCCCTGCAATCGTCCACCAGCACTTCCCCGCTTACATCTCGAACCCCCTCACCTACACTACTCCCTCGGACGAAAGCTGGAGAGTCCCTGCCTTATATTCAATCTGAACACTTTCCAGTGAACTGCGCGCTGAAAGTCAGTCAGTCACCTAAGTTTGATATTGCCGAACTGTCTTCCTTGTTGTTGTTGTTTGAGTCATCAGTCCATAGACTGGTTTGATGCAGCTCTCCATGCCACCCTATCATGTGCTAACCTTTTCATTTCTACGTAACTATTGCATCCTACATCTGCTCTAATCTGCTTGTCATATTCATACCTTGGTCTACCCCTACTGTTCTTACCACCTACACTTCCTTCAAAAACCAACTGAACAAGTCCTGGGTGTCTTAAGATGTGTCTTATTCTATCTCGTCTTCTTGTCAAATTCAGCCAAATCGATCTCCTCTCACAAATTCGATTCAGTATCTCTTCATTCGTGATTCGATCTATCCATCTCACCTTCAGCATTCTTCTGTAACACCACATTTCAAAAGCTTCTATTCTCTTTCTTTCTGAGCTAGTTATCGTCCATGTTTCACTTCCATACAATGCCACGCTCTACACGAAAGTCTTCAAAAACATCTTTCTAATTCCGATATCAATGTTTGAAGTGAGCAAATTTCTTTTCTTAAGAAAGCTCTTCCTGGCTTGTGCTAGTCTGCATTTTATGTCCTCTTTACTTCTGCCATCGTTAGTTATTTTACTACCCAAGTAACAATATTCATCTACTTCCTTTAATACTTCATTTCCTAATCTAATATTTCCTGCATCACCTGCCTTCGTTCGACTGCACTCCATTACTTTTGTTTTGGACTTATTTATTCTGATGAGAATTTACAATTTTACAATTTAATTTAATTTTCTTAGCATTTTTCGAGTCAAATATTTGACTTCAAATGTGGAGGGAATATAAAATACCTTTTTCGTTCTAGGACACCACTCGGGAGTCCTTAAGGGCTGGCCGCTACTCGTCACCAGGATTACTTGATATGGGTACTGGAGAAGTTCCAATGGAAAACAGCATGATTTATTTTTTCTGGTTGACTTCCGACCAAAGAGCAGTGTTAGGAAATTGTTACAGTCTTTAAGCTGGGAGGATTTGAGAGTAAGGAGATGAGCAGCTGCTTCTTTTTCACGCGCCTTTTGGTGCCACGGCATTCCGGTCAAGCAGTGCGAATAATGGCAATGATCATGCCTGTTTTCTCACACCTTGATGACGTTGGCCCTGTTTTACGGCCGGATGCTCTTGGAAGTAATACTCTCTTCTCTCTCAACAACCACGTAGCATTTACATATGTCAGTCACGAGCCTGATCTTACGAAGTACTGGAGTCTTTAGGACCTGTATAATTGGCCTACAGGTCTTCGAACCAGTTCCACTGCATTCATTACATACATGTCTGCCCTCGTACTGGAACCAGTTTGATGTGGTCTACGCTCAATAGTAACATATTCAGACACAGGAGAGCAAAGCAGCCACGCCTACAATTATTTTGACATACACGGGCCAACAACCAAAAGTTCACTAAGCTAGCAAGTGTGACAAAACATCTCGTAATATTCTTAATTGCAAGATATATAAACAAGAACTAAAACTAGTTGTGTAAATGTCAATCCAGTATTGGCTGAGCCCTCGAAATATCCCAGCATACCGCTATAGTCCTAAATACACTGCACATGTAGTAGATTACCAAGATACCAACAAAACACCACTCTTTCATTGATGAATCCATGCTCGAAAGCAAGTCGGGTGAACGGCGGGAAATAAAGGACACATCAAGTTTGGACAAGTCCTAAGGGCGGTGATATCTGCAGTTTTCAAAACCACTTACCACCCGGAAATCGAAAGCCAGCGACTATTTGGGCGGCCAAAGCAGAGGCGGAAGGACACCATTAATAAGAATGTCCACCACAAAGATGTATTTGATCGAACGAAGTAGCATTCTAAGATCAGAAGACCTGGAGGGGCCTCACTGATTTTCTTGAAACTCTGCATACTCCTAGGTGGAGTGGATGTTAGCATTTCTGACCGAGGTTTTTTCTCACACATAGATATAGACGAATGTTTTCAGTATCTATGATTGAAGGTTTAATGCCGGAAAAAATGCAACACTTTGAGTGATGTCTAGGTCCGGGATTTTTTGGCAGTAACAGGTCATATTGCGAATTAATTTGCTTATTCGGAAGTGCCGTCCAGCCCGTTCTTCCGTAGTGTAGTGAAGTAACAAAATCTATAGGGTTTTATGATGGGCCATACACCTAACGCTTATGCAAAACTCATACCACAGCTGTTGTGCAGAATAGCGTGTACTTTTTATTAAGTGTGATTGACTCCATACAATAGTATATAACCTCTGAAACGCGTTGTGGAATACAACTAAATGAAACTGTGATTCATAACTTCAAAAACATCTAATTCCTGTAGCAATATTTGAAGTGAGGAAATTTCCTTCTTGTAAGAAAGAGCCTTTCTTGCTTGCACTGTTCTGCATTTTATGCACTTAGCCTATTTATGTCAGTTATTCTGCTACTCAAGTAATAATAGTAATCTACTTCCTGTAAGACTTCCTAATACCTAGGTCATCGGCCCCTAATGGTACGAAAAGTAATTACAAGTTAAAAGTCCAAAATCATCCACTGACCAGAATTCAAAACGTGATGAAGAATGAACGGCACTACAGCCCTTGAAGGGCCTTGGTCTACCAAGCGACCGCTGCTCAGCCCGAAGGCCTGGAGATTACGAAGTGTCGTGTGGTCAGCACGTCGAATCCTCCCGGCCGTTATTCTTGGCTTTCTAGAGCCGAGTCGCTATCTCACTGTCAGATAGCTCCTCAATTCTAAACACGTAGGCTGAGTGGACCTCGTACCAGCCTTCAGGTCCAGGTAAAAATCCCTGACCTGGCCGGGAATCTAACCCGGGACCTCCGTGTAGGAGGCAGGCACGCTACCCCTACACCACGGAGCCGGTGAAGAATGAATGGATGGATGAAAATGAATTTAAAACAATCAGTGGATCGGATCCGCAATGCCCCACATTCCCAGAAACTATATTAAAACAATAGTGTTACTGACCAAGGGACTGCTTGTAAAGCACAATCCTGAATCGATGATGCTTGTTGTCTAAAGGGGCCCAAAATCCAGGTCATCTGCCCCTCATAATGGTACTTATCGCTAGTAAAGTACAACCATAGCATTTGTCATGTTGCTGTACTAATCAAGAGTAGCGTAGACTCGCGGTATTCCATATATTATGGTACTACTCACAGGTAGTACAATACGCTGATGTAACGCAGACCTGTGGTGTTCCTCACATAGTGGGTACTAATCACAGACAACGTAAGCCCGTGGTGTTTCGCATGTAGTGGTAGGACTACACGCAAGTAAAGGCGACCCATGGTGTTTCACGCGTGTTGCTACTAATCACAAGTAGTCTCATGGTCCTAATTCGATCATCCCTTGGTCGGCCCTTTTAGTCGCCCCTTACGACAGGCAGGAGATACAGTGGGTGAATTCTTCGCCTGCGTCCCCCACCCAAAGCGGGTTTAGAAAGAAGTTGCTCGAGGACTCATCTGTAGCGTGGCATTGCATGTAAGTGAAACATGGACGATAACTAGCTCAGAAAGAAAAAGAACAAACTTTTGAAATGTGGTGTTACAGAAGAATGCTGAAGGTGAGATGGGTAGATAGACTCACGAATAAATAGACAGTGCATCGAATCGGTGGGAGGAGATCTATTTGGCTAAATTTGACGAGAAGAATAGATAGAATGATAGGACATATTTTAAGACAACCAGGACTTGTTCAGTTGGTTTTCTAGGGAAGTGTAGGTGGTAAGAAAGGCAGGGGTACACCAAAGTGTGGATATGACAGGCAGATTAGAGCAGACGTAAGATGCAGTTGTTACGTAGAAATGAAAAGTTTCGCACAGGATAGGGTGGCATCAAACCATTCCATGAACTGATGACTAAAAAAAACCCAACAAAATAATAATAATAATAATGATAATACTAATAATAATTGTACCGGGCGGTACACCTCCACACCGTTTATTTAAAAGTTGCGCCAGTTAAAACTCCTCTTCTGGAGGAAGTCTGAACTTTATCTACGGTCTTAATTTCCAAATTTCTCAGAAGATGTCACTACCTGGAAATTTTTGAGTTTGTGAACTGTGTCATTTTCGACGTACTTTTGTTTTGCTTGTATTAAGAGGTGTGAACTTTCTCTTCTAGAGGACACTACTGAAGATCAACAATAGTGCAACCTAGTGCGGAGTCAAAGAACTATTTTGTTGGAGAAAATTTAATTTCAGGAGTTTGTTCTTTGTTAAATTTCTTTCTGTCATTGTTTAAGTTGGCAATATTTACCCCTTTCTTCCCCTTGTTTTGAATGTATCCAATCACGAATTTCTTCAATGAATTTCTGACCAATCTGGTGTATCTTTCCCCAACTTGAATCTGTTGCGGGGTCCTACCCAATAAAATCTTTGTGGGAGGGTGTTTTCTTTCCCCTAACGCCTAGAATTTTCTGCGAGAGTATTTAAACTGCTGATTTTAGGGTCTCCGGGCCACTTCTGTTCCATCTTTCAGTGTATTAAGTACATAGCAGGAGGCGGGAAGCGCCTCTTTCCTCGGCTGCGATCTACTACCAGGTAATGGCCTATTAATAACTTCTTTTCTTGCTAGGTCGGCAGTTTAACTCTCGCGGCGGGTTCGAAGCGTTTTCCATCATGTAACCTTTTCCTAAAATGTAACTACTCTTTTCTTCTATTCTCTTGTAAAGCTACATAATGGGATAGAGAGTGCTAACCCTCTCGAGCTCCCACTCATATTGTTTTGAGGTGAACTTATTTCTCACAACCTATTCTTCGATAACGTAAAATTATTGTTCCTTTCTTAAGTCACCTCTGTCGTATGGGATTAGCCCTTGCATCAGTGGCCTAAGAGCCAAAATAGGTCTTAAAAACAAAGTGTATTAGGAGTGCAAGTTGGCCTCCTCTCAAATTGTTATTTTAGAGGTCATTTAATTAACATTCTTTTCGTTTAATAGACCTCAGTAGATTGGGTATTTTATCCCTGTGTTATGTCCGTTGAGGACAGCTTGAAGGTGGAGTTTAGTGTGGCCTGGGAGAGGCTTAAATTGGAGAGCGTGTCGCTCTTTTAAAAATTGTATGTTGTATGCCTCGAGGAGGTTTTTCAGTGTAATTTGGAGCAAGGGCTCCTAGGTATGAATGGGGTTTTCTGCCCCTCTGTTAAAATTGTGTTTGGGATAAAACTGAGCTGATTGCCCAAGCATTGTGAATTCGGGGCTCGAAGCCCAACTTCTGTAAATATTGTAACTACCTTTTTTGACTTGCTACTCTGTAACTGCCATGCTTGTTACTTATTTATTTTGAAAAAAAATATAACCTTATTAAATTTTAAATTTTGTTTACATGCACTATATTTTCGTAGCTTGAGATCCATTCACGCCCGCACCTTCTTTCACCTCTACCTACCACCAAAGCACGGTAACAATAATAATAGCAGCAATATGTTTAAAGAGTCTTCCAATGCTATTTTTGCAAGAGACTGAGTAGTGTCGGTATCTGGCTCTAAAGATTGCTTCTTTAATATACATACCAGTTAAAGCACTGAAACCGATCTCTCGCGTTCAAGTACTCTTTAAAAGTTAACTGACTGTATCAAGATAGGATCTCCAAACCTTGAACAAAGGATGTGCGCACCTAATCAATTACGCTACGCGACCGTTAACAGAAATAGCGCAGGTACCTGTGAACAATTTCGACTACTTTAACTGTCTGGGAAGATCCATAAACAATTGATAGGCGCGGACCTCTTTGGCGTAATAACGTGAGACAGTAGCTAGCTTCTGTTTATTACACGGTTATTAGTAGGGCTGGAATTTATATGTTCGGTACCTAATAAAAATGACTACAGATCTTTCTTTTCTGGAGTTGGGGTGTGGTAGATGAACGGCAAAACGCTGAACTATAGAAACAAATGCCACCAAACCATGTTGCCAAGAACAGGTGTCACGCTCTTGTCACGGACCCGTTTTTTTGAAAGTCATTATTCCATCTCCAAAGATTTATTGAAAACGATAATCCAAAGCCTGTTTCCAGTCATTCGACCGGGTCAGGAATGGAATGAATGAACCCCACCTGGCGGCGAGGATAGGTTGATGATGATGATGCTTGTTGTGTAGAGGGGCCTGACAACTAGGTCATCGGCCCCTAATGGTACGAAATGTAAGGACAATTTAGCACTTCAAAATCATCCACTGACCAGAATAAAGAAAAATGTGATGAAGAAACTATCATAAACAATAGTATTATTGACTAAGGGACTGCTTCTAAAGCACAATCCCGAATCGAGGATGCTTGTTGTCTAACGGAGTCCAAAATCCAGGTCAACGGCCCCTCATTATGGTACTTATCACTAGTAAAGTAGAACCATGATATTTGTCATGTTGCGGTACTAATCAAAAGTAGCGTAGACTACATTATGGTATTACTCACAAGTATTGTAAGTCACACAGGTAACGGAGACCTATGGTGTTCCTCACACAGGACAGATCACACCATTCTGACTGAGGTTCTTATTCCGGTGATTTTTCCACTGCCACCTTACACATTTAGTGGAATTAATGGCGATACCACCGCCATCTCTGACTACATTTGTGTTGAGTGTATATGTGACCTTCTCTCAGAACTTAGGACGACTTGGCTTTTTCACTTGGACAAGAAATGGATAATACTATTGTCATTGATTGCATATTTAAATAATTTCGATATTGTTTATCATTTCATTCCACATTCTTTCACTTCAAGAAAAATAATGTTCACTGTTCTTTTGTTAAGTTTGTAGTGCTTCGTAAGAGACTTTCATTTCTTATGACGTGTTCTACACAAGATTTTTTTTAAAAGACTTTTATATGAATGTGTGCCAATAGCACACGTTTTACGAAACATTAAAAAAAACACGTCTGTACATGTAATCGGCCAAAGAGTCCCTTTGGACTGGTGGCCCGCTCCCCTAACAGGGAGAATTAAATAACTATTTGAATAAATAAGAATCACACAGGTGTACTGATCACGGGCGCCGGTCTTCCCGTGGTGTTTCTCACAATGGTACAGTAAACCCACAGTGAACTATTTTCTGCTGTTACTAATCACAAACCTATTGTGTACCTAACATAGTGGTACTACTCGCAAGTAAAGGCGACCCATGGTGTTCCCCGCGTGATGGCACTAATCACGAGTAACTATTCATGAAGTATATTTTGCGCTCATGCCTTGTAAAATGCAGACTAGCACAAGCAAGGAAGAGCTTTCTTAAGAAAATAAATTAGCTCACTTCAAACATTGATATCGGAATTAGAAATATGTTTTTGAAGACTTTCGTGTGGAGCGTGGCATTGTATGGAAGTGAAACATGGACGATAACTAGCTCAGAAAGAAAGAGAATAGAAGCTTTTGAAATGTGGTGTTACAGAAGAATGCTGAAGGCGAGATGGATAGATCGAATCACGAATGAAGAGATACTGAATCGAATTGGTGAGAGGAGATCGATTTGGCTAAATTTGACGAGAAGAAGAGATAGAATGATAGGACACATCGTAAGACACCCAGGACTTGTTCAGTTGATTTTTGAAGGAAGTGTACGTGGTAAGAACGGTAGGGGTAGACCAAGGTATGAATATGACAAGCAGATTAGAGCAGATGTAAGATGCAATAGTTACGTAGAAATGAAAAGGTTAGCACATGATAGGGTGACATGGAGAGCTGCATCAAACCAGTCTATGGACTGATGACTCAAAGGACAACATGTCGTGTAATTAATTATGAACACACTCTACGCGTTTCAAAAGGAACATTGCCTTTCTTCATCAGGAAACAACAGACATTTTAATTTCGTATGGCTAGTTCTAGCCGAGTGCAGCCCTTGTAAGGCAGACCCTCCGATGAGGGTGGGCGGCATCTGCCGTGTGTAGGTAACTGCGTCTTATTGTGGTGGAAGATAGTGTTGTGTGTGATGTGAGAGTTGCAAGAATGTTGGGGACAGCACAAACATCCAGCCCCCGGGCCATTGGAATTAACCAATGAAGGTTAAAATCGCCGACCCGGCCGGGGATCGAACCCGGGACCCTTTGAAATGAAGGCCAGCACGTTGACCATTTAGCCAACGAGTCGGACACAACAAATGGAACGACGCATTAAAGGTTGCTAGGAGAAAGCAACAAGGATCTTAAAATGGTGCCCTAAGATGTAAAAGGGGCGCCATTTTAGCCCCATGCTAGAGACAACGAATGGCAACAGTAAAGCATCATTCTCTAATGGTTCTGATAATAGGTAGCCATGATTCACTGAAGTTGTAGCCTGCATCGCGGTTGAAATTATCTCGGTGAAAGTCTAAATGATAATATTAATAAATGATAATAATCACAAGTACTTTCACAAGCAGTTGGTCGCCCCTTTTAGTCGCCTATTACGACAGGCGGGGGATACCGTGGGTGTATTCTTCATCTGCGGCCCCCGCCCACAGGGAGTGCGAGGATAGGAATTGTGCCGGCTGCCGAAGCCTATCGGACTCCTATGGGGCAATGGCAAATGACTGACAGATGAAATTAAATGATATTGGAGTATGTGGCTGGAATGAAAGGTGACAGTACCCGGAGAAAGGCCTGTCCCGCCTCCGCTTTGTCCAGCACATATCTCACATGGGTTTGAACCACGAAATCCAGCGGCGAGAGGCCGACACGCTGCCGCCTGTGCCACGGAGGCTCTCTAAATATGCATTATATACGTATTTCATAAGCAACGCTCGGATGTTTAAGACCTAACAATAGCCCAAATAAGCAAGCAAATATGACCTCAAAAGTGACGAAATATGACCTCAAAAGTAACGAAATATGACGCAAAAATTACAAAATATGGCCCTAAAATGATAACTCTAAATATGGTCATCTTCTTAATCTGTTTATTGTCCAGGGTTGGCTTTTCCCTCCGGCTTAGCGAGGGATCCCACCTCTACCGCCTCAAGGGCAGTGTCCTGGAGCTTCAGACATCGGATCGGGGGATACAACTGGGGAGAATTATCAGTACCTCGCCCAGGTGGCCTCACCTGCTATACTGAACAGGGGCCTTGGTGGGGGATGGGAAGATTGGAAGGGATAGACAAGGAAGAGGGAAGGAAGCGGCCGTGGCCTTAAGTTAGATACCATCCCGGCATTCGCCTGGAGGAGAAGTGGGAAACCACGGAAAACCACTTCAAGGACGGCTGAGGTGGGAATCGAACCCACCTCTACTCAGTTGACCTCCCGAGGCTGAGTGGACCCGGTTCCAGCCCTCGTACCACTTTTCAAATTTCGTGGCAGAGCCGGGAATCGAACCCGGACCTCCGGGGATGGCAGATAATCACGCTAACCACTACACCACAGAGGCGGACTAAATATGGTCATTTGAAAATAAATTATAAATCGAAACGGCAATTCCTTTGATACATATTTGTATTTATTCTTACTTTCATATTGCTTTTCTAAATATACCGTACCTACATCTTTAGCAGTTAGAAATTACAAATTAATTTACTTTTAAAAATATTTTGGAACGTTTAAGCCCAGAGTTCATTAATATAATTCAAATGCGTTAAAGTTTAATTTGAGTACCACGAAACGAATTAAGTAGATAGGCAGAGCCTAAGGTGTAAACACACATGCATTTTTCATTCTCCGCGGGTGGAATTGAAGTGTATGACAAGATTCACGTTTTGTGAACACTTGTTCGCATTCGGTAAGTTGAAGATGATTTTGCACAGCTACAGCTGTCATCAAACCGCCAAAATAGATAGACATGATTTATTTTAACTGGCAAAGTTAGGGACACGTGTCCCTGTCTTACACTTAACCAGTGAAATACATAATTAACATAAAAATATATAACATACTGAATAAATGAAAAAAGAGACTGAAACAAATTTCTACGGTACTACTGAACCCGAGTGACTTAGGCCCATAATCAATCATGATTTGATCGGTAAAATAATATGATACATTTATTGAAATACAGAGGAGTGTATTTGAAAATATTTCGTTTAGGTAATGTCGAAATCGGAGCGAAGGAAGGACGACAGACTGGAGCCTGACGGATTAGCTCAACCCGACAACTTTTAGCTACTTCACAGCAGGGAATATCATTAGTTGGCGTACAAGGAAATACAGAGTCCACAAATAAGTCTTGGTCAGAAAGAGGAAGGGGGAGAGTCATACAAAGAAAACCCACCACATGAGTAAGACCTTGGGATATTTTTGGTAGGACGGAAATTCCATGACCTCATGGAGAATTACAGCGGCTGAGTGTACGTTCGCTAGCCTAAGTTCGAGCAGGTGGAGATTTAAATCACGTGACCGCTTGCCGGCCAATAGTAAAAATTTGATGGGAGACTCAGTGATACCATCTTAAGGAATGATGGATGAGATATTTTCGTAACTACAAAAGTATTCAGTAATAAATTAATATGAGTACGCGGATGAATGTAATGAATTTATTAGGGGTCATGCATGGAAAAATAATCAATACTTAATGGCAAATTAAGTAAATTGAAGGCTGGATTTCTTGGAAACCGGACAGCTTGAATCTCATTGGCTGAAAGGAGACCACGTTGTCAGGGACGCTTACGAAGGCGCGAAATGTGAGGAGCGAAATCCATCCATATCTCCTAAATCTGTGATCACCTGGAGTTCATATTTTATCCAGCAGATATGCTAGCGGAGTGGATTAATTTGATGTAAATTTTAACTTCCAATTCGGAGTGCAAGTACCGATATTAAAAATCCACCCCCTCCCTAAGGGGCATGACGTCAACGAATCCGCGGGAAAAAGGCTTCATCCATATATACGAAGCTGAATTGACGGTCGCCAGACACTTGTCTTGAATCGTTGGAGCTGAATTGACGGTCGCCAGCACACGTGAATTGAATATCGGGAGCTGAACTGTTGGTCGCCGGTAACTTAGAATTCTACGGACGTACAGTCATTTAATGGCGCGAGCATCCGCCAGTGTTTGTAAAGTGTAATCGCGCTCAAGCAACATGTTAAATCTGGAAATAGTTAACGTAGGATAGTGTTTTTTTTATTTATGAATAATCAGTGACGTAAAGTAATTACCCTGCAAGAGAGTAGTATAAAATATATCACCATAAGTACGTACATAATAGACTGTGTGACGAACAGTACTTTAAGGAAGTAGTAGCCTGTACTTAGCTATACCGAACCGATGTCATGAACACGTCAAGAATGCCGTATAAATCGGGCGTATCGCGACGGGCGAAATAGTTGACACCTCGTCGTACGTGTCCAGGTCCATTGTGCGGTAGGTGGACGAAGATTAAATAGTGTAAATATATTAAATTCTTGGGTCTAGGATAGAAATTTGTTGTATCCAAATTAAAGTATACAGTGTTAACGTAGTAAATGGTGAAGGTTTGTGGTAATCAAGATATGAGTGTAAAATAATAATGTGCCAGGAAATCTTTTGTGAAACTACGCCATCAAGGATGGAGGAGTAAAACGCAGAGAGGGGCTGGATGAAGCCTCTCGTCTGCAAAGCTGCAATGGAATACCGATAACTAAGATGAGTACTAAATTGTAAAATATATTTGGGAAATGTTATCGTGATGGGAAAAATGGGAATAATTTGGTCATACTTGGTTACCTTCTGTAACAAGATGGGTCGCTTAACGACCCCATCCTAAATTTGTAGCACGGACAGTAGTAAATCATAATAATGTAAATAATCGGGTCTTTTATGTATTCAGTTTGTTGGAGATGTAAATTTGTATATATAGTGTAGTACGTTAAGTCATGCATGCATTCATTATTTTCTTTGTAGTCGATAAATTTCTTTACATTTGATTTGGTTATGATAGTTAAATAAGACCCGATATGTGCTTTTATGTTTTGTCATTTTAACGAGCCATTTAATGACATGGAAGGAAAATCCAGCTTCGCCATACCAAGTGTGTTTTGTTGAAATTAATATGGTCATATTTTCAAAGTGAAGTTGTTAAATTTGTGAGATGCGATTAATATAATATTTCCAAGTAAATCATATCTGGAGTGATTAGTGCCAGAATAAATTGAATTTGTAAAAGGGGTTATGCGTTAAACATAATAAGAGTGGACTACCGTATTACAGGCGAAATTATTATTTTTTTAAATATTAATAATAATGATAAATAAATAATATAATTATTTTTTTTGTGAAGATATTTCTTTTTTTAAATATGATTTGGAGATAATAATAATTTATGTGATCAAGTGTTGAGTTTATTGGGAATCATTTAATGACGGGAGGTCGTTTTAATTTGGAATTAAAGTGCGTGATAACTTAATTTGATCGATTAATAATATTGAAATGTAGATCGGTGTTAATAATCCGTACATGTTAATGAACGTGTGGTTTAAATTACGGTCCAATTTTTTTTTACGTATAAATGTCGCGTTTTGAAGTTGCGATTCATTAGCCGGAACATGTAGTGCTAATATTACGAGACCATGATTGTCAAATTTTGGTAAAAATAATTTCAAGATGTTACGATTATTTGTGGAGAATGAACTAAGGCATAGATCCAAATGAGATAGAAAATGTGAAAGAATTTGCAGTCAGATAATAAAAGGTCGTACGATGTCCGAAATGAATAAATAAGTCAGTTGATAATTCTGTGAGGAATAAATAAATGAATCGAGGAATATTGAGATAGAGAGGAAAATAAATTCCGTACGAGAGACACTTAGGATATTGATATGAGTGTAAAATGTACGGGCAGTGTCACAGAGAAATACTGAGTTACGCAGCGGGTAGAATTCGAACCCGTGACAGCATGTACGAAATAAATAGACTGCACAGTTATTCGTTGAGATACAACGGATCTAAGGATAATGAGAGTTCAGATTCCACTGAAATGGTCGTATATTGTATTCATTGTAATAACGAGTGAGGACAATCATGATGTCGTGCTAATAATAATAGTAAATATTGCAGATAAAGGATTGGACCGCCTTAATTAATTGAGCGTTGATAACGATGTTAAACGGGAATCTAATTGAGAATATGCAACCGATAATAACAACAATGTAAGGACGATGTTAAATCACCGCGGTCGGATTAATAATAATTGTCATAATAATAACTGTAATGATGTCGTTGGTTGATCAGTGAATTAATTTGTAATTGCGACCGATATCTTAATATATAATTTGGCGGAAGTGACCGGTCCATTTATAATAATAACCTCTTAAGTGACATGTATGATAATAATAATATCTTGAGTCACCTATTAATTAATAATAATAATAACCACGAGAGGGATATAATAATAATAATAACAGTAATAACCATTTGTGTTTGCATCCCGCATAATAATGATGATATTAATCAAACGTGACAGTGCCAGGAACCGTTGAGTAATAATAATAATAATAATAATAATAATAATAATAATAATAATAATAATAATAATAATAATTTCGAGGATGATAATTTCATGAAGATTGTGACGAGCGTGGATTAAATTATTTGGTAACAACATCCCTCTATTAGTATGTTTAATAATGAGAGTGATAATATTAGAATCATTTTTTTTTTACCGCGTTATTGTACGGTTTCCGTACGGGACGATGTTACAGTCATACTTGCGTGTTTGTTTACTTCGCTCGCGATGCGAGGGGGGTCACTGGCCACGGTATTTCCCACCGCTTCTCGTTATCTCATCTGTGTCAGTAGTCGACTGAGGCTAACTGGTGACAATTCAGATCACATGTAAATATATGTAAATGCTAATTCATTGGTATGGTACCAGCTGGATATCGTAAGATAGGAACTGTCCGTGGAATCCAGTTTTCGCACTTCACGAGAAACATTACCCAGTCCGAGTACCGGTCTCGGAAAAATGTATATAGCCGGAGTACATCATCTTAGTTAAATCGGGAAGCCGACCGTAACATGGGTTATGCTCGGGCTCCCGATAGAAGGAAGCTATATCCTTGAGTAACGGTTCGATTCAAATGGAATCGATCCGTAAATTATACCTCCAAAATGTCATTTTATTTCAGAAGCAACGCAGCAAGATATTGATACCACTTGCGGTATGGCAAGTGATTTATATATGTAACATGTGTGTAAATTCAAATATTGTTGCCACGTGTATCAAAGTTTTATACGTCAAATGGCGTAATAAACCGCTCCTTCTGGCAAATTATTTCAAAGGAAACCACTCTCATAATCTTTTTATTGTAGTTAGATGATGCCCTTTTTAACGTAACAGTCACTTCCTAGTCCTATCATGGAGTCCTTAAATTCAAGTTACAATCGAGCCTTCCCCCTTTTAATTTTAAGTTGCTCCGTTCATCCCCGTGTTCTATTATGCCGTTATATTTATATTTGATGATTTAAATAATGAACCGACACCCCTGAGATAAATGCTAGTCTGGGACTCGGGAGGTGGACGGGTGCACTACGCTATCCTGCTGTACATAAAAATAACTATATATAATAATCAAATATAAATTAACATTTTGCTTCCTGCGAAGAAATTAACAAAGAACGAATTACAATTTCAATAATAATAATAATAATAATAAATAATTATATTAATAATAATAATATAGATAAACCTAATATTTACAATTAATTTGTCCGATTCCAGAAGTATATCACATTGACGAATGTTCAGTTTTCATGTGTTTACTGTGGGTGAAAAACATTGCGAAATGGGGATAGGGATAAGGACAACTATGCAGGAAAACCACAGCTGAGTACTTTCTAACACTACTGAATAATAATAATAATAATAATAATAATAATGATAATAATAATAATAATAATAATAATAATAATAAGAAGAAGAACCATGGGGAGAAGATGAGGAAGAAGAAGAAGAAGAAGAAAAAGAAGAAGAAGAAGACTGTCGCACTACGAGCTCGTTTCATAGAGATATTTTGAACACATACTTTTAAATCTTCCGTGGTTTGATATCCCTCTGACCTCCTGCGGAAGGAAGTTCCATTCACGGCTGGCCACAACAGTGAAGGAATTGTTGTAGGTTGAGGATTTATGCTTAGGAATAGCGAGCAGTGTCGAGCTCAGCGCTCTGGTGTTTTTATCATGGTGTTCAGAAAGGCTATGAAATCGTTCATACAGGTAAGATGGGGATTGTAAGGTAAGAATTCGGTGCAATGAAGTCAGGGTATGCAGCTTGCGTCTGTCTTCAAGGCGTAGCCATCCGAGGTCGACGTAAGACTGGGTAACATGATCTGAAAATTTCAGATTACATATAAATCTTACACAGGCATTCTGTGCACGTTGTAGTTTATCTCGAAGCTCGGTTTTCACATCTTTGTAAACTACGTCACAATAATCGAATACTGGAAGAACGAGGGTTTCAACTAGTTTCTTCTTTAAACTGAACGGAAAAGTAAATTTGAAATTGTTTAATGTGTGCAACGTAGCAAAAACTCGTCTACTCACAGATATTACCTGATCCGTCCACGAGAGGTGCTGGTCAATGGTTACTCCGAGATTTTTTACGCTCTTGCAAAAGGGCAAAACTTGATTTTGAAGTTGTACGTCGGGGATGGACATGCGGAAATTGTCGGAAATAAGTCTTGGGTGGGCAATTACGATTCTACGAAAATAGCTCAAAATATGCATTTATATGACAATAAAGATCACTTAGTTGTGACCATATTCGCTTGATTTGCACCAAAATCCAATCAGGCAAGAAAATAGAGACAAAGAAAAAAATATTACTTTTCCTAAGCATCCGAGCCCTATTCATAAGAATACAGCGCGCCCGCCTCTGGTGTAGTGGTTAGTGTGATTAGTGCCACGTTCGATTCCCACCTCAGCCATTCTCGAAGTGTTTTTCCGTGGTTTTACACTTCTCTAAGCAAATGCAGGGATAGTTCTTAACTTAAGATTACGGCCTCTTCCTCCCACAAGGCCCCTATTCAGCACAACAGGTGAGGCCGCCTTGGTGAGGTAGTGATCCTTCTCCCCCGTTGTATACACAACCAAATGTTTCACGCTCCAGGACACTGCCCTTGAGGCGGCAGAGGTGGGAGCCCTCGCCAAATCCGGGGGAAAACCAACCCTGGAAGTTAAACGGATAATTAAATGAAAAACGCCGAGTTCAAGCCTATTTTGTGTGTGTGTGGATAAATATATATTATTCCTGATTCGTTAAATCTTAGTTAAAAACCTTGTGTTTAGACAGAAGTCTGCTTGATAACGTGTATAGAGAGAGAGAGAACGGTTAGATTCGGTATTTAATGATTTCATGGTAAGAAATAGGAAATCGGAACCCGTACAGAGTTAGTTGTGAAGAGAGGCATTGAAGCGCTTGGTTAATTCACAAGGACTATCAGACTGAATATCGGAAGAGAAAACAGTCCTAAATCAAAATACATTATTTATTTATTTATTTATTTATTTATTTATTTATTTATTTATTTATTTATTTGTTTGTTTTCCTTCTACTTTGGCAAATGTCTCGGTATAGTACGAGATATTCAGTTATTTGAACGCCCGAAATAAAAGTTCCGAGTTGACATCAGAGGAGAGGTTTTCTGATGATGATGCTTGTGGTTTAAAGGGGCCTAACATCTAGGTCATCAGCCCCTAATGGTACGAAATGTTAAGACAATTTAAAAATCCAGAACTCTTCACTGACCAATTCGAAAACGTGAGGACGAAGAATGAATGGATGGATATGAAGTTAAAACAATCAGTGGATCCGACCCGCAATGCGCCACATTCCCAGAAACTAGCGTTAAATAATAGTATTACTGCCCGTGAGATTGAGTCTAAAGCACAGTACTGAATCGATGATGCTTGTAGTCGAAACGGGTACAAAATCCAGGTCATCGGCCCCTCAAAATGGTACTTATCGCTAGGAAAATAGAACCCTGCTAGTTGTCATGTTGCTGTACTAATCAAAAGTAGCGTAGACTCGCGGTATTCCACACATTATGGTACTACTCACAGGTAATGAAATTCGCACATGTAACACAGACCTATGGTGTTTCGTACATTGCGGCGCTATTTACAGGCAACGCAAACCTATACTGGCAACGTAAACCTATGGTGTCCCTCACATAAGTGGACTAACCACAAGGACCTGCACTATCCCGTGGTGTTCCTCACATAGTGGGTACTAACATCAAAATTGAAAGAAATCGCTATGAAATGGTAAGTTTTGGATGCTCTCTGAGTGAATTCGATAGCGGGTTGACAGTCTACGAACTTAAGTGCTGTAAAAACAGTACTATACAATCAAACTTTAAATATACTGAAACATTAAAAGAAAAAGGAAATCAAAGAAGAATTTGGGAAGGGAATCACAATCAAAGGAGAGGAAATAAAAACCTTGAGATTTGCCGTTGATATCCTATTTTTCCTAGTGGCTTTACGTCGCACCGACACAGGTAGGTCTTATGGCGACAATGGGATAGGAAAGGCCTAGAAGTATGAAGGTTGCGGCCGTGGCCTTAAGGCACAGTCCCAGCATTTTTCTGGTGTGAAAATGGGAAACCACGGAAAACCATCTTCAGGGCTGCCGACAGTGGGATTTGAACCCACTATCTTCCGGATGCAAGCTCACAGCCGCGCGCCCCTAATCGCACGGCCAACTCCCCCGGTAATACTTTATCTGAGACTGCAGAAGATCTAGAGTGATTGCTGAAGGTTATGGACAGAGTCTTGGGGGAAGGAGTGGAAGATGACAATAAATAAGTCCGAAAGAAAAGTAATGGAGTGCAGTGGAACGAATTCAGGTGATGCAGGAAATATTAGATTAGGAAATGAAGTCTTAAAGGAAGTACGTGAATATTGTTACTTGGGTAGTAAAGTAACTAACGATGGCAGCAGTAAGGAGGAGACAAAATGCAGACTAGCACAAGCAAGGAAGGTCTTTCTTAAGAAAAGAAATTTACTCACTTCGGACACATATAGGAACTAGATGTTCTCGTAGACTTTCGTCTGGAGTGTGGCATTGTATGAGAGTGAAACATGGACGATAACAAACTCAGGAAGAAAGAGAATAGAAGCTTTTGAAATGCGCAGTTACAGAAGAATGCTGAAGGTCAGATGAATAGAGCGAATGAAGAAATACTGAATCGAATTGATGAGAGGAGATCGATTTGGCTAAATTTTGCGAGGAGAGATAGAATGATAGAACACATCTTAAGACATACAGGACTGGTACAGTTGGTTTTTGAGGGAAGTGTAGCCGGTGGGAACGATAGGGGTAGACCAAGGTATGGACATGACAAGCATATGTAGGATGCAACAGTTGCGTAGAAACGAAAAGGTTAGCACAGAATAGGGTGGCATGCAGAGTTGCATCTAACCAGTTTTTGGACTGAAAACTCAAACACAGTAAAACGTTCACTAAAGGAACAATGTACGGCCTGATTATACAATTAATAATAATAACAACAATAATAATAATAATAATAATAATATTTGTTTTACGTCCCACTAACTACCTTTTAAGGTCTTCGAAGACGCCGAGGTGCCGGAATTTAGTCCCACAGGAGTTCTTTTACGTGCCAGTAAATCTACCGACACGGGGCTGTCGTATTTGAGCACCTTCAAATACCACCGGGTTGAGCCAGGATCGAACCTGCCAAGTTGGGTTTAGAAGGCCAGCGCCTCAACCGTTTGAGCCACTCAGCCCGGCCATTATACAATTAAAAAGTCAGTATCTGACTCCACACTAACAGACACGTTGACTGACATGGAGAGGTCGCCGTGTGATTTCCTAGAAAAGTGTTCTGCGTTTTTGCCAATGGGCCTTACTTTCTTCAAAATTTAACGTTTAAATATATATCCTCAAACTTTTATGTCTTGATGATGATGATGCTTATTTAAAGGGGCCTAACATCTAGGTCATCGTCCCCTAATGGTACGAAATGAGACGAAATGGAATGACAAACTGAAAGCCCAAAATCCCCCACTGACCAGAATTCAAAACAATTACGAAGAAAGAATGGATGTATATGAATTTAAAACAATCAGTGGATCCGACCCGCAATGTCTCGCATTCAGAGAAACTGACGTGAAACAATATTAATGACCAAGGGACTGCGTCTATAGCACAATACTGAATCGATGATGCTTTTAATCTAAAGGGGGTCCAAAATCCAAGTCATCGGCCCCTCATAATGGTACTTATCGCTAGGAAAGTAAAACCATGGTATTTGTCATGCTGCGGTACTAATCAAAAGTAGCGTAGACTCGCGGCATTCCACACAGTATGGTACTACTCACAGGTAATGAAATTCGCACATGTAATACAGACCTATGGTGTTTCGCACATTGCGACGCCTTTTACAGGCAACGCAAACCTATGGTGTTCATCACATAGGTGTACTAACGGCACTATCCCGTGGTGTTCCTCATATAGTAGGTACTAATCATAGGCAAGCCAGAACCATGGTGTCACTCCTAAACTGGTACTAATCACAAGTAGTTTCATGGTTCTAATACAATCATCCCTTGGTCACCCCTTTTAGTCGCCTCTCACGACAGGCGGGGGATATCGTGGGTGTATTCTTCGTCTCCATCCCCCACCCACAGGGTTTCTTGTAGTCTTATTCCCGCAGGTATTTACGACTTGTCTGCGTAGTGTAGTAGCTAGCGCATTGACGTTGGGAACTGAAAGTTTCGTGTTCGAGTCCGACCTTCGTCAGCTCTTTATTCTTTTACTGATACATCCCTTTTTTCTTTTTTTAAATAATTTAGTTGTTGTGATCTCTTATTTTAGAGCTCTTTGCAATATTTCAAATCTTTACTCGTCCTCGTCGCTTGAACGTGTCGTAAGTTTTATTCGTTAGAAATGTTACACCGTTTTGTTAATACTCAGTAGGAGTCCATTTTGGCGATTGCTGAATTAACAAGGTGAGTTCCTATAAACATGTTTTGCCAACTAAATTACCGATGAACTCACTTCTCAGATGACTGTATTTGATAAACTTGCGTTGTTCTAGGACTGGCTGACACCCCGATAAACGTTACATCCTTAGTTAACGACGGTGAAGTGTCTCTATAGCATAATTACATTTAGGCGAATTTAAAACGCCCGTCCTTGAATTCAACTCACGCAAGCTTCTCTTCCTCAAGGTCCCTTGTCTTCCTCCCACATCGCAATTTCTCCTTGCAGCTCCATTGCCTTGTTGCCTGAGGGAATGTGTCAGGAACACACAAACACTGCGCAAACATTGCTTTTCTCCATAAATGAAGAAATGTGAATACCGTCCCAAAGTTGGTTGAAATTGCCAGAATGAAATCTCTCTTGAAACCTGAAGAAGGCATGGTGATATGGCATGGTGATATCGTAGAGATGAGAATTATAGGCACGAATAGGTTAGAATGCAAATGTATTTGAACAAGGCGCAAGTGTATGTTACCCGCATGACGGTTCTGCGGTGAGATTTGCATAAATATTATCGATCTGAATTATCAGAACCCCTAAAATTTATGAAACTCCCCGACATGTATGTAGAGCGGCTAGTTTTCACTTGCGCCTTGTTCAAATACGTTTGCATTCTAACCTATTCGCGCCTATAATTCCTATCTCTAGTGATATGGCATGACCCCTCCTGCAAGAATTTAAGTACAGTGCCGTGAATTGACGCTACCTGGATGACTTGCGTGTCAGTTTGGACATTTCCTTCTCATTAAAGACTCTGTCACACTAGGCTATTGAATAATCCTCAGCCTGTTTCAAGTCATTCGACCGGGTCAGGAATGGAATGAAGCTCCGATTTAGCGGAGAGGATAGGAATTGTGCCGGCTGCCGAAGCCTGTCGCACTCCTCTGGGGCAATGATTAATGACTGACAGATGAAATGAAATGGTATTTTAGAGTGTTGCCGGAATGAAAGACGACAGAGAGAACCCGGCGAAAAACCTTTGTCCAGCACAAATCTCATATGGAGTGACCGGGATTTTACCAAGGAACCCAGCAGCGAGGAGCCAGTGCGCTGCAGCCTGAACCACGGAGGCTCTTCACACTAGGCTAGTAACCCAGTTGTTGAAGAAAGTCTCGAGTGTCCAAGGCTGCGCCTTTTGCATTGTTCTTCGTGTACAAATCACTTGAGGAATTCCACATACATTTATACTCTTTGAATATGTTACATACGTCTATAATTTGCTTTCCATTCCACTTTAATGCATCAAACATTTTGTTTCCACAGAGAACCGAACTACCCCACTAGGTGTACACACGTCTACCCCTTAAACGAGCAGGTGTAGTTTGTTGAACGCTGCAAAAAAATACAAGCACTGAGTGAGTTGGTTGTGCGGTTAGGGTTGCGCAGCTGTGAGCTTGCATTCGGGGGATAGTGGGTTCGAACTCCACTGTCATCAGCGATGAATACTGTTTCCTGTGGTTCCCTATTTTCACAACAGGCTGTACCTTAATGAAGTCCACGGTCGCTTCCTTCCCACTCCTAGCCTTTCCTATCCCATCGTCGCCGCCGTAAGACGTATCTGTGTCAGGGCGACCTGAAACAATATGTAATATTTAAAAATAAAAGCCGCCGCTGTTCGATTAATAATGCCAGTCCAGGTAACAGGTAACAGGTCGGTGTATTACCGCAGTTTGTCTTCAGAATTGACATTTTTTGAGCAACAGGATTTCAAGAAACCCCAGCTTACCAGGAATGTAACAGTTGTAGGATTTTCGGAAAATTTCGTCAACATCAATAATAATTTCAGTGAAAACTTCTCAAGGGGCGTGAAAATTGTTCAGAATTTTTGAGAATAACTGTCGGAAAAGTCTGTCAACACTAATTTTTGGCATTTTAGTCAAAACATCATAAAGGGCGTGACAATGTTTGAAACATTTTGAGAATTTTCGGAAAATGTCGTAAACAACATTTTGCTTTACGTCGCACTGACATAGATAGGTCTTATGGCGACAATGGGATAGCAGATGTCTAGGAGTTGGAACGAAGCGGCCGTGGCCTTAAGATACGGTCCCAGCATTTTCCTGGTGTGAAAATGGGAAACCATGGAGAACCATCTTCAGGGCTGCTGACCGTGGGGTTCGAACCTACTATCTCCCGGATGCAAGATCACAGCTGCACGCTCCTAACCGAACGGCCAACTCGCCCGGGTTTTTTTCCTTTTGCTTTACGTCGCACCGACACATGTCTTACGGCGACGACGGGCTAGGAAAGGCCCAGGAATTGTAAGGAAGCGGCCGTAGCCTTAATTAAAGTACAGCCCCGGCATTTGTCTAGTGTTAAAGTGGGAAACCACGGAAAACCATCTTCAGGGCTGGCGACAGTGGGGCTCGAACCCACTATCTCCCGATCACTGGATTCTGGCCGCACTATTATCTTTGTATACATCAGTTTGTTTTCTCGATGATGACAGTATAGTAGCGAGTGAGTCACGTGACCCAACTCGCAAGTTACAGGCTAGTCGAGGTGGACATTTCCAACTTCACCAGGCACGAGCACTAGACCTCGAACTTTTGGATATCACACTTTGCTAGTAAACAGAGTGTGTGCTCACTGCGAATTACTATCTGCCTTACCAGACTGCGTCACTGCGGTTAAGTACACCCATTCCCCTTATCCGGTTCCTGCTTCACCTTCCACTGTTCCATTGCTCTTCCAAGATGTTGTCCCAGTCCAGGTTTCTTCTTCTTCTTGCACTCCTCTTTACTGAATCGGTCTACCTTATTTTCAGTCTGTATTCGCTATCATAATTCTTAAGTATTTCATTTCGCTGGCTTGAATTCTACTCTCCTCCCTACTTGCCATTTTCCAGGCCTCAGCTGGTTAAGTCAATATGGCTGCATGATGCGTTTTATACATTATCTCTTTACACGTCCTTATTCCAGACAAGCTTTCTGACACTCTGGTCGAATGCATTGCACCCTCCATGTCCAGCCTTGTATTCTGCATTATTTTTTCTCTAGGTATTTGAAACACCAATTTTCACAATACCTTTCCCTTGTCTTTCTCCTCTTGATATCACCATGGTCTTGGTTTTCTCTGCGCTGATTCTCATAGCATACTTTCCAAATTTTCTCGTTCAGTGCATGAAGTTATTCTTGTATTACTTTGCCGGTTGTTTCGCAGACCACAATATCGTCTGACAGTAATAAATTAATCTTTCTATTCCCATATGCTTTGTCTCCTTTACAATTTTGTCCATAACCATTAGAAATGCAGAACACTTCCTTGAGTCCAGTATCATTAATAAACCATTCTGTCTTTCTGACTCTAAACGGACACGGTTTTTGTATATTTTGTACAGAAACACGCAATACTGATTAAATCCCTCTCCCCCACATACGGTTTGCGTCAGGAAGGGTAACCGGTCGTCAAACAGAGCCATACAGAGACAGAGAGAAAAGTGGTACAAGAAGGAGAAAACTAAAATTTGCCCCAATTTTTCCTCTAATTCCAACTTCATATTATGATCTTTCCTACTTCTATAAAACTCCACTCATTCCACGCCATCTCTCCACTGACAGCTCGGAACGTACTGCTTAGTCGAGCAGCTCGTCTTCTTACTTCCAAGTCTTCCAAGCCCAATACTTGCAACTTACTGTTTTGTTACAAATCACACAGAACAAATCATATGGTTTTCCTTTAGATTTTTTCCACTTCTGGAATCAAGAAATTCTGGTAAGGATCCCATACACTGCAAAACACTAATTGGTTTTTACCAATGACTTACACGCCCTGTCTGTTACAATCTTACTGCGACCCCTAAATACCCTTATAACCAAGAGCAGGATTTTGTTGACCTAAAAATATTTAAAAATTGGGCAAAATCAAGTAAAACTATACGAAAACTTTAAAAAATGACAAATTTTAAATGAAATTTTACAATCAGTTTACTTTTGTTTTGCTATTTGCTTTACGTCGCACCGACACATGTGTCTTACGGCGACGATGGGATAGGAAAGGCCTAGGAATTGGAAGGAAGCGGCCGTGGCCTTAATTAAGGTACAGCCCCAGCATTTGCCTGGTGTGAAAATAGGAAACCATGGAAAACCATCTTCAGGGATGCCGACAGTGCGGCTCGAACCCACTATCTCCCGATTACTGGATACTGGCCGAATCAGTTTACTAATCGAGTTGGGACAGCTTATATTTATCTTAAACATGATAATAAGCTTTAAGGCTTTTGAATGTCAATAAAACAAGGTGAAATTCTTTACGTTTCGCAGACAACTTTGTTCCATGTCTTCCGGAGAAAATCTCGAGTGTTCACGAGGAAGACGCTCTCTCCTGGAGTGTGGACATTTCCAAGAAGCAAGTGGTGAGCAAAATTACATCAGTCCCCAGACTGACAAAGCGTTGTGAAGATTCTCCGTATTCATCCTCACTTAAGGTTATGATAATATCCAATACCACACGCGTATTTGCTTCAAAAGCCTCAAACATTTAAGAAAATTACTCAAAAAATACAAAACAGTCTGATAAATTCCACAAAAATGACCAAATAATGACGTTAAATTTTTAGAAAATTACCTAAAAGTATAAAATGGCATAAATGACAGAAAATGACCTAATAAATTAGCATTTCTGCAATGTAGTAACAATGATCAGTCTGTTGTGAACCAATTAAAAGATGGCATATCATCAAGAGATCTTAACCGTTTTCTACAAACGTCTTAATGATTTTACCCCAAGGAGGTACTTTAACTCCAATAGCATACTTATTATTAGGGCCCGGATGTTTATGCAGTAATAGGTTAGAATACAAACTTACTGAAGCGAGTGACAAGTAGAGGCCCTAATGGTTATGCAAACCTCATGGCATTGCCGTCGTGCAGGTAGACTACGTGTTACTCGCTTCAGTAAGTTTGCATTCTAATCTATTACTGCATAAACATCCGGGCCCTACTTATTATAAATAACGTAGTAACTTATGCTATCTCCAGTGCGAAGTGAGGCATAGTACTTTTCCGTAATGCTGCTCGATATAAGTTAATTTAAGTTCGGTGATGGTAGAATGAATAAAACTTTATGCTTCTTCCAATTAAAGGTTGTCTATTCCAGAAATCTGACTAAGATCACCATTCTGTACTCTTTCACTCCCCCGAGTGGTATGTTCACACCTCAAATGCTTATGATATTTGTATTACTGAGGCGCTTATGCTTCAGATCACTATGTCACACAATAACACAGGCCTAACATACGCGTAGCATCGCACACTACGCAACCTTAATATCAAATTAATTTCATGGGAATTTAAAATTAGCGTATTTTGATGTGAAAATGTCTTATGGCTGAGGGTCATCCGAAAATTTGTGTCACGTAACGCGATGAAGTGTAGGACGGAACTGATGTCGCATTAGTCGTTATCGTAGGCCTCGGTATTTGTATAAATAGAATATTGATATATTTCATGAAACGCTAGATGAATTCAATGCATCTTGCAGTATACTAAGAAAAGTTCTGAATGAATTTTAGGCGTATACTGTCATGTTGCTAATTTACTTTTCTATTATTGTTTGTTGATTAATTGTTTTCATTTTCTCATTTTTTTAAGTTCCTCTCCATTATTTTAATATTATAATGTATAATGCACCTTTTCTCTTTCCTATCTAATAACTGTATGGTTAATGTTACATAATTATTTAACAAACAAGGTTACAAAATTACCATATTTCTTTAATATTAAATGTTGGTACATGTGCCATTTTCGTTTCTGCATTATCGTGGCTTTGTGGTATGAACTGTATGGTTTCCTTCTTGTTTTCAGTCTTTTTTCCCTTATATGTTAAATATTTAATGTGTAGTACTTAGTGAATAATGTAATTACGCCTACTGTCTGTATAAATAAAATGTACTGTCAGTGACGTCACATTAGTCGTTACCGTAGGCCTTGGTCGCCAAAGATGCTGTGGCTACAAATTCCTTTGATGTAGAGCTGCAGTTCAATATTTGAGTTTCAATTACTGAAAGATATGATCATTAGCTTTTCGCAAAGATAACAGTTTCCGTTTTTTATTTGCAGAAAATTACTAGACGTTCTCTTAAAAATGCATTTAAAAGAATGCGCAAATCCCCTAATGGTCTTATTATCGTCGTGCAACGCGTCGCAGAGTAATTCTTGAATTATTTTCTTATTTTGTCATTGAAATATCACCTGTATACAAACGCTCCGCGGTACAGTCATAAGAGATGTGTTTCATAGTTCACACCCGACAATTAGCGACGCAGGGAAGAAACGTGAGCTGGTTACTAAGCAATACATCCCGTTGATGACGTCATCCATTTCTGAAAGTCTTGAAAGGATTCCGATATGTCACGTGTCAGTATGACTTACGACACGACGAAATAAAACGACGCACAGGTGGCGCCAACTGAATGGACTTCCTTACCTCCTCACTACGCCTAACAATACAGGGTGAAACAGAACTCAACAGACAAAGTTTCGGAGGTTGTTCAGGGATACCACCTAGAATATTAGTATAAGGGACCCTCGGTCGCCGGTGGCTCCTTACAAATTACTAATATAATTACGATTTATTCGGTTTTTCACCCCCAATCACTCTTGTTTCAGTGAAAAAGGCTTTCAGTGGTGCCGACTTAGGGGGCAAGGAGTTTTCTGCCCCCCCCCCCCCACAAAATGATCTTAGAGGGCAGTTTGCCATCTCCCCTCCCACGAAAGATTCTCCTAGGTGTTAAGCCCGTGAAACATGGAGTTTGGTAGTCTTCGGAGCCATGTTACGTAACCTAATCAGGATTCGTAACAATTCTTATCACAAGGCCCCATCCAGCAGTTATCACTACTGATGGGAGCTATTATCCCTATTATTCCAAAATCCTTTTTAGTATCGTGAGTAGCCTCGCGATTCCTGGCAATCGCCGAATATCTGGTAATCACCAGACTCCACCGCGCAGTGATCAGTGCGTGGAGGGCCCACCATACGTAACACAGCTTGTTTATTATTTATAATTGTATATTAGATTGATTTGTTCACTAGTAACAGCACAGGGTCTAATTTGGAGGAGAGCTCTGTATAGAATCTTTGGAAATAAATGTATAAATGTAGTCTTCGGAGGCAGCTAAGTCGGTAAGTTTGGAGAAGGTGGTAGATGGTTTTATGTTAAATTATTTTTTCTATTTGTTTTACGTCGCACCGACACGAGGTCTTATGGCGACGATGTGACAGGAAAGGCCTAGGAATGGGAAGGAAGCGGCCGTGGACTTAAGGCACAGTCCCAGCATTTTCTTGGTGTAAAAATGGGAAACCACGGAAAACCATCTTCAGGGCTGCCGACAGTGGGATTTGAACCCACTATCTCCTGGATGCGAGCTCACAGATGCGCGGCCCTAACCGCACGGCCAACTCGCCCGATATGAAGAAATGAGATTAGAAAGCGGGAATTCCTTCAGAGAACTACATTTCCCAGTGGAGGCTGTTCAGGCAGTACAGCTGGTGGTAGAGATTTTCACATTTCGTATCATGAAATGCGTAACATACAGCAATAGGACATTTATTAAGAAAATGGATTTATGAAGCAAGTGCTAGTATTTTTTACTTGTGATTATTTTTTATAGCTTCGTACATACAACATTCCTTCAAAATATTTATTTATGAATAAAGTTTCAATTTTTCCTGTTTACTTGTGAATATTATTGAAAACTCCGTACATAAAGACTCGTTTAAAATTTATTTGAGAAACACGTTCTATTGTTCTGTTTGTGAATATTGTTATTATATAGACATGTTTGCATTAATAGTTGCTCATTTCACATGCCTGTGTTTATGTTAATCATGCCTTCCCATCAATAATTACCCGAATTGCCTGAAGCCTGTAATATGAAAATAACCGAAACGTACAACTCAAAACACAGAGTAATGTGACGACCCTCACATGAAACACGTACATCTTTGTCGCAGTGTTCTGTAACAAATGCAGAACTGTTCCCTTACAGCAGGGCCTCTCAGGGCTCATGCACCAGTGCATTGCATGGTGCAAAATACGACTTCGCTTGGTTGATCATAGTGCAGACCCCCATTCCTCGATCGTCTCTCTCTTTCCCCCACGCCTGTCTCCCCTTTCCTCACTTGCTCCGTAGCGCTCCAAATCCGAGCCGAGCTTAGCCGAGACAACACGGTGGTCCAAGCCGATGCACTGTGCGTGAGATTTTGGGCGTTTGAAAGCAAATTGTAAAAAAAAATCCTTTTTAAAGTCATATTTACCACATTTTAAAGACATATCTGCTTGCATATAAACTTCTGAAACCTAATCATGACTTAAGACACTAACCAGAGCACCTGAAGGGAATGCAAACATAAAATAGACACACAATGAACTAAGGTAGAGTTATGTGTGATTAATTCTGCCCTTCTCACAGGAATTCGTATCCCTTGTTTAAGCTAGAGTAATTACTGGAAGTTGACATCTACCTTCAGCGAGTCAGTCAGAGGCACGTGCCGCCAGGAACTCCACATCCGCACGACTGGGTGATAACTTACTAACCTCCTCCCGTCAGCAGCATTGCTGCGTGATTTGCAAGTGAGCACGGGCGATAGTAATGTAAAGTACTCTCCACTAAACGGCTTTCTTCACTCAGCGCGGCTGGAGCTAGTAAAGGCGACTTAAAACTTTGGTTCAGCGTTGCCACCCGCACGATATGGATCGTACATGTACGATAATTCGATGCTATGTACTATCGTACGATGAAACCCAGGGATCGCACGCCTATTGTACGATCCTATGACGTATCGTAAATTTTGCCTTTTTTCCTTTAAAATGCGTAGATTTTTGTTCCCTCTTTTATTCCTTCAAGTTATGTTCTATCATAGATGACAAGTTGGAAAGAGAGGGAAAGGCTTTTCGAATAATACGATTCCGAAAGGGAATTTGCTAAGAATGGGCTATTTCATTCTGAGTTACTTCACGGTCTCGCGCCTGTACTGTAATGGCTATGAGGGTGTTTAGGGGTTGTAGTAAGGATGTAAAGGAGAGGGCATATAAGTCTCTGGTAAGACCCCAACTAGAGTATGGTTCCAGTGTATGGGACACTCAACAGGATTACCTGATTCAAGAACTGGAAAAAATCCAAAGAAAAGCAGGTCGATTTGTTCTGGGCGATTTCCGACAAAAGAGTAGCGTTACAAAAATGTTGCAAAGTTTGGGCTGGGAAGAATTGAGAGAAAGAAGAGCTGGTCGACTAAGTGGTATGTTCAGAGCTGTCAGCGGAGAGATGGCGTGGAATGACATTAGTAGACGAATAAGTTTGAGTGGCGTTTAATATAAAGATAAAGTTGGAATTCAAGACGACAAACTGGGGCAATATATTCATTTATAGGAAGGGGAGTTAGGGATTGGAGTAACTTACCAAGGGAGACGTTCAATACATTTCCAATTTCTTTGAAATCTTTTAGGAAAAGGCTAGGAAAACAGCAGATAGGGAATCTGCCATCTGGGCGACTGCCCTAAATGCAGATCAGTATTGATTGATTTGAATTTGATTGAAAATCAGTGCATCAAAGCATTCGCTTTCAGCAGATTGACTATGACTGGAGGAAATCACACTTTGTCAAGGTCAATGATGATATTAGCACCTGCTCTGAAGTAGATTAATTTTGGGCTAAGTAACAGGAGGTGAAAAACAAGTTTGCTGAATGCGAGTTTCCCGCACTTCCAGAATTTGCACTCTTTTGTCACTCCCTCACTTGAATGCTGATCGTGAACGAATATTCAGCAAAATTAATCCCTTTAAAGTCAACAGGAATAGTCTAATTACTTCTATCGTGAAGTCAGTGTGTTCGAGTCAGTGATACACAAGAACTTCGTTTATCCGGATTAAGTGGAACCGGAACTGATCCAGATGACCGAAAATCCGGGAAAAAAAACGAAAACAAATACAGTACATGTTATATAATATATTACCTTAATTTGTACAGTAATACCTTTTTCAATTGTACAAAAAAAAATATACGAACACTTTTCTTACATACAAGACTCTGTTTTATGCACTAAAATAATGTGTGAGCTTTTTTCTGTTTTACATTTGTATAGCGTTTGCACGATCACGAAAACTTTTTACTAACTCCCAAGGATCAGTTCTGCAGGTGTGTTTTCAGTGTGGGATTCTAAATAGGCCATCAGTTTCATTTTCGAATTCACCATCACTCTCGTCTCGTCTCACCTGCCGACGATTCATCTGTCATTATGCCGTAGCCTGAATTACTGTCATTTTTCAACCAGTCATTTACGTCCGAGCATCCGGGAATGCGTGCACATGTGTCAAGGAGCTCAGAAGAGTCCACGGTTTCCCATTTTCAATTCCAGGCGAATGCCGGGACGGTACCTTTGATACACCGTAACCGACTTACTTCTAATCCCTGTCCTAACTATCCTTGACAGAGAAGACATTCAAGAAGAATCGACCCTGAAAAAAAAATGTAGAAGTAAAAAATCTATTATTTTCGATCGGGATAAACCGGAAATCCGGATTAATGAGGGCCGGATAAACGAGGTTCTTGTGAACGTGTAATGATTTCAAACCGTCGGAGAACATACTCAGAAGGTTGACTAAAGCACAGTGGTATATTCAGCCAGCAAGCTCAAGTACCAGTACTTCAGAACCTTCTGCTGTTAATGTGCGTAAAGGTTCCATAGAAGATTATAATTTTATTTCCTTTACGTCATTCTGATACAGATACTGTAGGTCTTACGGTGACGATGGGATACGAAAGAGCTAGCAGTGGGAAGAAAGCGACGGTGGCCTTAAATGTACAACCCCAGCATTTATCTGGTGTGAAAATAGGAAACCACGGAAAACCTACAGGGCTGTAGAGAGTGGGTTTCGAGCCGACTATCTCCAGAACAGATACGTGACCGAGATACCACAGCCACTTGCTCGGTAAATAATAAATTTTGTTACAAAGAGCTGTCTATATGTCCCTCAGTCATGGCCATCCATCAGTACTCCACATATCACAGTCTGTACGCTTGCTGGGCAACATCGAGTCACATTGTGGACAGCTAATTTCGTGACTGAAGTTTTTAGAAGACATTTAGAAATAAGACATATTTATGTCAAAACCTTCATGTACCTCTCTGTAACGATCCATAATGTGTAATATACATATCGGTCAAAAGTTTAGAACCACATAAAGAAATCACTAAATGTCATCTAGAACCTAAATTTGTGCCACAAGACCTTTGTACTTTTCTTTGAGCTCTCTCATCTAATACAGTAGAATATATGTCGCCTAATTTAATAATAATAATAATAATAATAATAATAATAATAATAATAATAATAATAATGCTTCTTTCCTTACGTCCCACTAACAACTTACTGTTTTCGGAGACGCTGAGGTGCTGGGATTTTGTCCCGCAGGAGTTCTCTTACGTGCCAGTAAATCTACCGACACGAGGCTGACATATTTGAGCACCTTCAAATATCACCGGACTGAGCCAGGATCGAACCTGCCAAGTTGGGGTCAGAAGGCCAGGGCCTAAACCGTCTGAGCCACTCAGCCCGGCCTTGATTTCATTGAGTTAGTCCAAATACTGTGTAAGTTTTGAATTTTTAAATCTTGAAAGGTCACACTAAAAAAATAAAAAAATTAGGTAATATATTGTAATGTATACTCTAATTGGTTGCAAGTATCACCACCAAGATTAGTTTTTAGACTTAGCAATAGGTCGGGGCCATTTTAGTATAGCTAAGTCACCTCCATACAGGCCATGAAGGCCCTTTGAGGAGTGGAAGGTAAAGGCTTCCACCATTGTTAACCTCGGCACGTGATGGGGTAGAGTGGTTAGCTCTTCTCCCGGCCACCTTTGCTCCCAGGAATTAACCTGGTACTCATTTTTGGTGTAGGCTGAGCGAACCTCAGGGCCATATGCACCTCCAGAGGTGGAAATCTCGTTTCTTAAATTTTACGACTTCCTGACGGGGATTCGAACCCACGTCGTTCCGGGCAAACCGAGCACGCCTTTACCGCCTCGGCCAGGCAGCCCCTTCAGTTTAGTATAAATGCAAAAATTCCGAAAGAATGCGGCACCGTTTTTTGCAAGTTTTATTTTTTTCGAACCAGAGCCAAAATGGTTGATTTTTTTTGTCATGTAGGTATGGCCCAAGATGTCAGGACGAGCTATCGGCGTCAAACTTGTCTGTCCTGATAGTTTCATTTGCATTCTGCAGATGACATACAAGAACATATTTCTGATACCGAATGCTCACACTGATACCTATGACAAGAACAAGGAAAAATTGACCATTTTATCGGTGGTTTGAAAAGAGTAAACGCACAAAAATCGGTGCCGCATTTTTCGGAATTATATATATATATATATACTAAAATTAATTTTCCCAAAATGTTGACTTTCTGATGTCACCTTCCGTTAAAACTGTATAACTTATACAAAACTTGGCGTAATGGCGTAAATCACTGAAATCAAGCGATGTACATCATATTAGATGGGAGAGGCAGGGAAAATAAATACAGAGGTCTAGTAGCATAATTTTAGGTTGTAGATGGAACTTCATGATTTTTTGATGTGTTCCTAAACTTTTGACCGGTACTGTACTGCAAATGTATTTTCGATTAGTGGTAACCATTAAAAAGTGTTTAAGAAAACAACATCCTATAAATCCTACACGTACTTCACCACCTACTCATATAATAAAAAAGCTTCAAATAGCGTTCTCATGGAGTGCTGATAAGCTGCTATTGCTTTGCGGTCGCTGAGCTAGATGAGAACAGATTGAGATGTCCTTGAATGCCTTAATGCGCTAACAATAACATGACACTGACTTAATTATTGTTAAGGCGACACTCCGAAGATAAAAATCGAAATTTTGGTCATTTAGGTGATTTTTTTAAAATAACTGAAATTGGAAGGATCGAGTTTCTTCTGTTTGTCACAAAGTTGTTCCGCTGAATTCAAATAGTTTATCACTGTAATAATACTTTGTTTGCCAATTGTAATTTTACATTTAAATCCCATTTTCTCCCGTAATATTCTGCTAAATGTAACAAAATTTGTATGGTATATGTATCAAAAGTTAGACAAGATTGTGTTTTGTCTCCATTGTTATTCAACCTTTACCACCATCAATCAATCAATCAATCAATCAATCAATCAATCAATCAATCAATCAATCAATCAATCAATCAATCAATCAATCAATCAATCAATCAATCAATCAATCAATCAATCAATCAATCAATCAATCAATCAATCAATCAATCAATCAATCAATCAATCAATCAATCAATCAATCAATCAATCAATCAATCAATCAATCAATCAATCAATCAATCAATCAATCAATCAATCAATCAATCAATCAATCAATCAATCAATCAATCAATCAATCACTATTGATCTGCATTTAGGGCAGTCACCCAGGTGGCAGATTCCCTATCTGTTGTTTTCCTAGCCTTTTCTTAAATAATTGCAAAGAAATTGGAAATTTATTGACATCTCCCTTGGTAAGTAATTCCAATCCCTAACTCTCCTTCCTATAAACGAATATTTGCCCCAATTTGTCCTCTTGAATTCCAACTTTATCTTCATATTGTGATCTTTCCTACTTTTAAAGACACCATCCAAACTTATTCGTCTACTGATGTCGTCCCACGCCATCTCTCCACTGACAGCTCGGAACATACCACTTAGTCGAGCAGCTCGTCTCCTTTCTACCAAGTCTTCCCAGCCCAAACTTTGCAACATTTTTGTAACGCTACTCTTTTGTCGGAAATCGCCCAGAACAAATCGAGCTGCTTTTCTTTGGTTTTTTTCCAGTTCCTGAATCAAGTAATCCTGGTAAGGGTCCCATACACTGGAACCATACTCAAGTTGAGGTCTCACCAGAGACAAATATGCTCTCTCCTTTACATCCTTACTACAGCCCCTAAATACTCTCATAACCATATGCAGAGATCTGTACCTTTTATTTACAATCATATTTATGTTATTACCCCATTGAAGATCTTTCCTTATCTTCCTATAAAATATTAATTAGCGGAGAAAGAATGAAGGTATCTCATTAAGTAAGGAGGAGGTCATAAAAACGGAGCAAGTACACTCTCTTCGCCACGGAAACCATCGGGGTTGGAGAAGAACAATAGCTGATCAAGGGAATTCGGATAGGAAGGATTAAAGATGTGTCAGAAGGGTTTGCGGACATGTCGTACCACCTAGGTCGTTATCTACCTGCGAACGGTTTTCCCGTAATTCCCACATATTTATGCCAGGGCAATCCGTACCGGTACCACTTTATGTCCACGCCAGCGGGCATAATGATCCTGAGAGACACACTTTAGAAATCAGAAACAAAAATAATTTACATTTGCTGAAGAAAACTTCTATGGTGTTTTAATAACTCTCTTTGAAACTGTACTTATTACTCGTGTTTACATAAATATTACAAGAAATTATGTTTTAAAGCATAACTCCTGAAACAAAACAATACAATAGAAATATACTGTACGCGCACTTTTTAGATTTTCGTACTCGGTTGAGGAGTAAGGAGGGAGCAATTCCGGTTCCGTAAGTACTGCCAACTGGATGGGAATGAAATCTGAATTGAATCGATAATATGATCGATCGATATGAATTTTGCTAAAGCTTTATTATCTTACGCCAACAACTGTGTCACACACACACAATACTATACAACATTTCTCGATGCGAATCTTATTCCTTGAGTGAATTCTATAGTTTGGCTTTGCTGTGTAAATAAAAGTACTAGTACGTAAAGAGTACGCCAGATGTCGCACAGTGATCATAAGCGATTCTTAGTTTGTGTTTCAAAGGTTGCCAACACGAATCTCGAAGATAACCGAAGTCGACCGATTCAGCACTAGGGTGTAAATCTATCGCTAAAAAGTGCGCAGATAGTACATCGTGTTCGGGTGCCATGCGCCTGACGAGCACAAGGATGGATAATATTAATATTATTGTGAATATTTATAAACTACTGCATTTTCATTATCAAGTGAGTAAAATAAAATGTTCTGAAGAAGTGGCAGATATTATTATTACTAATATTATTTACGTAGTTATGCACGGATTTTATTTGGGATAAATCGTGGTCGTATCACTTATTTTTTGTGTGCTGTATGATCTGTCTTGTGTAACAAAATATGTGAGGTTATGTTACGATCCGTCTGCTGTATGTATTATCTGCGCACTTTCTATCGATAGATTTGTGTACGGGTTTGAGGAGTAAGGAGGGAGCAATTCCGGTTCCGTAAGTACCGCCAACTGAATGGGAATGAAATCTGAATTGAATCGATAATATGATCGATCGATATGAATTTTGCTAAAGCTTTATTATCTTAAGCCAACAACTGTGTCACACACACATTATACAACGTTATATAACATTTCTCGATGCAAATCTTATTCCTTGAGTGAATTCTATAATTTGGCTTTGCTGTGTAAATAACAACAGTACTAGTACGTAAAGGGTACGCCAGATGTCGCACAGCGATGCATAAGTGATTCATAGTTTGTGTTTCAAAGGTTGCCAGTACGAATCTCGAAGATTGCCGAGGTCGACCAATTCAGCACTAGGGTGTAAATCTATCCAGAAAAGGTGCGCAGATAATATATGAAGACTTTATTTGATGTAAAAACACGTAATTTTTAGTATATCATTTATTATTACCTGTAAAAATGATGTATAAATCCGATGTAGTGTTGTGCAACACAGGGTAAGATTCTAGAACAACGCACCCGAGTTTTATAGAATGTTCTGTCCATTTGTACATAGGTTATTGGAGACTCGAGAAGATGCGAGAAAACATATTGTGTCACACTTTTCTAGAGGCCTGGCTAGGCATGGTATCTAGAGAGAGTCTTGGGTAGTAGACATGAGTTGTTAGTGTGTGAACTCGGGTTGTGATTTTGTTGTGTTCGTAGTTGGTTGACAAGCTAATGAGGCAGTCTTCTTTTCGGTCCATTGTTTTGTTCAAAGTAGTGATTCATTATTGTGTGTATAATGTGTATATAATTTGTAAATGAAACAGTACACACAATTGAAAGCATCGCATGTGTGCGCCTTTGTGAATACGATAACATATAGCAAAATACTGTTTACTTACCATTGCATATTTTATGAATAGACGCATCTTGCCCCGTAAACCCGTCCATTAAACATATTTCTTTCCGTCCTAGTATTTATATTTAATTGTAATTCTGAAATTGTTGGTTCCCAGCCGGATCTGGGATTTTAGACTGTTTCTCATTCCTCTGGGTTGGGGATTGGACGTTTGTCTTAACACACATCACACCAGAGTAGGAAAGAAATTGAGTAGAAGTAATAAAATTACTTTATAGAATCACATTCTTAGTGATTCTTCTTTCTAAGTGTTACATTTCACAAAATGTGATTTTTTACTTGTAATTTACTTCTTGAAATACAATTGTAATAGTTATATTCTAGTAATCCATGTACTGCACATCGCGTCGCGAGTCTGGCAACTTCGGCACCCCAGAACAGGCAGAGCGTCACGTCAGGAGTATAAAAACAAAGACCTGACGCGCACTTTTTCATTTAGGACATCAACGTCAGTTACTTTTGCTGTTATCTTAGATTTCCAAAACTCCGATAAGGCCATTAAATCAGATAACACTCAATTCTGTATTCACCACAGAATCAATTGATGAAGTTTGTTGTGTAAAGGGGCCTAACAGCTAGGTAATCGGCCCCTAATGGTGCGAGGTGTAACGAAATGAAAATTAAAATCTCGAAATGTATCGACTGACTAGAATCTATAACGAATGGTGATGAGAAAATGATCGTGAGATAAAAACAATCAGTGGGTCCAAGTCATAATGTCTTAATTACTGGGATGATATTTATTATCTAAAGGAGTCCAAAATTCAGGTCACCGGCCCCTCAAGATGGTACTAATCACAGGTAATGTAAACCCATGCTATGTCACACACAATGACACCACTTGCAGGCAGCACAAACCCATGGCGTTTCGCACATAAGGGCATCATCCACAAGCAACGCAGACCCATGGTGCTCCTCACATAGGTGTACTAATCACGGGCGCCGGTATTCCCGTGGTGTTCCTCACTTGGTAGAACTAATCTCAGGCCACGTACGTATACTCATGGGGTCGCTCACATAGTGGTACTGATCATAGGCAATGTAGACCCACAGTGCATCACACATTATGGTAACGCCCAAAGGGAACACAATCCCATGGTATTCCTCACATAATAATACTACTCTCGGCCAACGCAGACCAATGGTTTTCCTCAAATAGTGCTACTAATCACAGGGGTGACCAAACCCGTAGTGTTTCTCACATAGTAGTACTAACCTTCTATCGAACCAGTTGTTAATTTCGCAAACATGTCTAATATAATCAGAAAGAATGCCTTTCCAAAGCTTACAAACAACAGAAAAGGAATCTGCCACCTGGGCGACTGCCCTAAATGCAGATCAGTAGTGATTGATTGATTGATACATACAACGCATGCCAAACATGTGCTAGCTGTTTACACACACAATTCCTTCACCTTCTGCCAGCTGGGTATTCGCTATATTGAGCTCAAAAATAAACTATGACTAGGGACCCGTGCGAGAAATCTCGCATTTCATAAAGTATGTGGTGGAGTAGCCCCCTGGTGAACTACTGGCGAACTAAGAATAAACAATCAGTACAATATTAGGCAGTCGTACTTACCACTAAATGTAATCTTTGATTTTTTTAAACATTTATGGTATGCACTTGAACGGAATCAAACGCAAGTGCATTTATTATACTGACAAATGTTCCGGACGTAATTTTTGGTTCCAGTATATTATTTTCTTAACTGATAATTACAGCATATTATAATGACATAAAACAGGCGTTCCAGTGGCCAAAATGTGAAGTGGACAGCAATGATGGCGCGAATTTTCATACAGCAACAGTATTTGCAAATCGCACACTTCGTATGATTTTGACACAAGTGTGCTTCCTTTAAGAATGCAAGATCGATATATACACAATTTGTTCAATATTTGCTAGTGCACTTTCAAAAGTATTTCTTTACGTTTGAAATTATACATTTATTTTATTAGTTATATTATATATAATTAAGTTTTTGATTTAGTAAGTAGTACTGTGTCCGGCCCCGCGGTGTAGCGGGCAACTCGCCGCCTGTCACCTGGCGGCCCTGGGTTTGATTCCCGGCCGGATCAGGAGTTTTAAATTGAAAATGATTAATATCCCTGGCCTGGGGACTGGGTGTTTGTGTCGTCCTCAATGTTCCTTTCCTCACATTCTACACTCTACACTTCCGCAATTTCATATCATATGGTGCAAGTAGTGGCAAAAGATCTCTAAAGATCGACGCCACGAGCAAATATCATTAAAGAAAAGAAAGTAGTAGGGCTTACTGTACATGGAATTTAAAACAAACTTTAAATATTCGTCCTTTATATTTCAGTAAAGATTCATTTCATTTTTGACGTAAAACCTAGAGTTCTTTGTCATTAAAGAACGCGAGGACAACCTTCATAAAATATTTTTTTAAACAAGGCGTTTGGAAAAACTAATATTTCGCTTTGAGGTTAGCTTAAGGTTAATCAGTAAAACATTCTTATCACTAATTGTTATTTATTGTATATACATACTCTTAAAATTTCAAGTAAATTGCTCTTATGTTTTCTGAATTATTGAATATGTTATTAAAATGATTGCTGAGTTACTAAATAATTTCTTTGTACAACAATTTTTATTATATTCCATTGGCATTTTACTCATAGGTTTAACATCTGTTACTTTAAGTTTGGCTGGGAGGTGTAATTGCATTTTTGCCATTTTGACTTTACAACTTTAATGATATTTTCCCCCTTTTGAAACAAGATTGCAACTTTTGACGGAATTAGAAACACATCCTGCTATGCAACTGACACCTAGGTCCATAGCAATGTTCGGTCTCGGTATACTGATGGACATCCGTACAAAGTTTCGACCTCATAACACAAAAGTCGACTCAAGGACTTTTTTGAAGGAACAGGAAAGACAAAACAAATATTTTCTTGCAATGTGTCTAATTTAAAACTGCTCAGACCCATAAGTGGATGCTTTTGTTTCTCATTTCACTGTGTCAGTTCTGATAAACAAGCATGCCAAGCTGACACTGCATGGGCTATTAAGAGAAAAAGTATGAACCTCAGAAAGTCTAACCCTTTTCAAAACTTAATTTGCCTCAAGTGAGTCTGATATTGTAATGAAATACAAGATTTCTTATACTTCATTTTCATCGATGTACAATTTTTATCACTATATTTATTTATAAAGATTTTAAAGCCAACTGTGATTATTTAAAGAAACTCTCATAACATTTTCAAAAGAAAACTATGTTTTACAAGTTGAAGACAATAACTCCCCGTTTCTTCCGATTCCGACTGTAAATAAGCTATAATTTCCTTCCCACTTAGTGCAGACATTGTATCACGCCTTGAACGAAACTTATTATTTTATTTTTTGCTAGTGGCTTTACGTCGCACCGACACAGATTGGTCTTATGGCGACGATGGGATAGGAAAGACCTAAGAGTTGGAAGGAAGCGGCCGTGGCCTTAATTAAGGTACAGCCCCCGCATTTGCCTGGTGTGAAAATAGGAAACCACAGAAAACCATCTTCAGGGCTGGCGACAGTGACATTCGAACCCACTATCTCCCGGATGCAAGCTCACAGCCGCGCGCCCCTAACCGCACGGTCAACTCACCTCCGGTCTGAACAAAACGATAGATTGTGTTCATTTGAATTTTAACTGTTTCAAACAGATACTATCTGAACGTGACAAAGAATGTCAACAATTGCAAAATAAAAAAGTTTAAGTGTCCAACAGACTCCTGACAGATGTTAAAATTATAAAGTTGATTTTTAACGAACAAATACCTGTTGTCAACAAATCCCAAAGTAAAAATTATTGACAATATTTTAAAGTTTTGGAACAAATCTAATTCCGAAACAGAAATAGCACGAAGTGTGTTTATACAATTTGCATAATCGCACGTGGTAATGTATGTTGCTCACATTTAATACTATATCGGACTTCATTTTAAATTATAATCAAATAATAATAATAATAATAATAATAATAATAATAATAATAATAATATTTGCTTTACGTGCCACTAACTACTCTTTCACGGTTTTCGGAGACGCCGAGGTGCCGGAATATTATCCCGGAGAAGTTCTTTAACGTGCCAGCAAATCTACCGACACGAGGCTGACGTATTTGAGCACCTACAAATACCACCGGACTGATCAGGATCGAACCTGCCAACTTGGTGTCAGAAGGATTTTAAAAAAAAGCCCTGATGATACCCACAACAAACATATCTATGGGTACAATTTTTTCTGAGAAATATTTTCGTGAGATGAACTTACACGATACCATGTGCTCATTGTTATTTGACATGGTTCACAGTCACTTGTACAAAGGTAAAAGAAAGCACTTCCTCCGCAGGTTTGATGCCTTTGAATTTCTCAATTTACAATTAACAAAAATTTAGTGTAAGATTTTTTTAAGGTTTAAATTATTGGCATATACTGTACCTCAAGGTAGCCCTTGACTAAGGGTGGCTGTACTTCGAGATCAAAAAATTATTTTTTATTCACTTCAGTTCACAAAATAGATTTGCTACGAGTCCAGTGAACACACCCCAGGCTTTCTAGGGTGTAAACAAATCAACAAACCCACCACATTACAAAAGTCTGCGTGACCTTGCATGGCCGTAAGTCATTCACGGGTGACCCTTTAAGAAGCATGCCCATACAAAATTAAGAATGGCGCAAAGTGAAAAAACCAACATATTTCTTGTAGAGCAATGTAAGCCACATCTCTCACGGCAAAATATTAAAGATTAGCTATTGATCGAATTTCAAATACAGTGGGTTGTCAGATGCCTCCTGTTTGAATCCAGAGGTACCCTGTGAAAGAACAGTCACTATCCTTCAAAATTTAAAAATTTCTTTTTATGACAGAGGAAATCTTATTGTAAATCATAAGAGATTGTCTGAAAATTATACATTTTCGTTTATACTTGAATTCGTAATCTCCTTACGATTAATTTTCCAGAAAAATATTTTTTCATTATTAAAATAAATATACTGAGAGGTATGTATTCCGGACCTTTATCGTCACCCTCGCTGCACACACACACACACCCCTCATACGAGCGCTCTGTGTGGTTTTTTTTGCTAGTTTCTTTACGTCGCACCGACACAGATAGGTTTTATGGCGACGATGGGACAGGGAAGGGCTAGGAGTGGGAAGGAAGCGGCCGTGGCCTTAAGGTACAGACCCAGCATTTGCCTGGTGTGAAAATGGGAAACCACAGAAAACCATCTTCATGGCTGCCGATAGTGGGGTTCGAACCTACATATCTCCCGAATACTGGATACTGGCCGCACTTAAGCGACTGCAGCTATCGAGCTCGGTCTCTGTGTGTTTATTAATTCACCCATCAGTACTCAGTGGCGTAACGTTACGGCCTGCTTAAGAGTGTCTGCAGGATTTCGTAAATAAATAAATAAATAAATAAATAAATAATAAATAAATAAATAAATAATAAATAAATATAAAAATAAAAAATATAAAAATAAAAAATATAAAAATATATAAATATAAAAAATAAATGTTAAAAAATTAAAATATAAAAAAAACAAAAATAAAAATATAAAAATAAATAAATATAAAAAATAAATAAATATAAAAATAATTATTTTCGAATGTCATTCCGCATGGGATGAGGTTGCATCAGAATAATCTTGTAGAATGGTTTGAAAAAAAATTACAATTTTGCAAGTAGTGGAGTTCTCACGTAGTTGCATCAGGCAGCAATTATTATTATTATTATTATTATTATATTGTATTTATTGACATCGATACAGCCAACTGTGGACTACGGTTACACAAAAACTACCTGCCCCTCTTTCTTGGGCTTACATCTTTTTTTGTTTACATTGTAACCAAAGGTTTTTCAACCTCTCGCTCCTTTTAACCCATTCTTCCACAGAGATGTTCCACAGTTTAGCAGGTTCTTTCTCTGGATCATCATTCAACCCCACAATGTTCTTCCTCTCCATTATGTCCTCTGGTCTTATATCTTTGTGCACCTCCTTCAGCCAGCGGACGTGAGATTTCCATTTTTACTGTAAAGTGAGCAATTTGCGCGCAAAAATCTCCGGGTTCATTCTCTTCAAGTGACCGTTAATAATAATAATAATAATAATAATAATAATAATAATAATAATAATTATTATTATTATTATATCTATCACAGCCGTCTCTCGGCACGCTCTCTAACAGAACACACACTGAAGAAGGAAGTCACCTTGACAACTTTTCCAGCTCACTTAATAAAGCTGTTAGGCTATTAACAGTAGATAACTCGATCATAGATGCAAGTGTGTCAGACTCGTGCACGAGGTTTACGAGTTTCTAACTCGTCCTGTTATTGTTTCTTCAGCTCAACGATCGCATTCGAAACTAGAACTTACAAAGAATTATATCAACGAAACGGTGTGATCTAAGACTCCGTGAACTGAGCTTCCTTAGCATCAAATGTAAAATTACTAGATTAATATTAATGTCCTAGAAAACACACTGTATGGTCAAGTTTCATTAGATCGAGTACAGTTAAGTTTTAACATTATAAAATAAAAAGATTGAAGTAAAACATTACTTCTAAGTCAACAAAATATTTAATTTTTAAAATAAAAACTATTTATTAGTTTTATGACCTTACAGTAGGCCCTAAGTCTTTCGTATATTATTAAAGAAAGATGCAGTCGACTGCATTAAAGATTTGCTTGTATATTCTGGTGTCCAATGTATGTGTCTTAGGGTGAGCTGGGGTAATTCTGACCATGGTGCATTTCCGTCCACTTCCATTTTCGCTTTACAGCGTGTACGAAAAAATGGTGTGGGAATTATGGTTGGTCTAATTTTGTTACAGAAAACTGTAAATATTAATTTGTAAAAATGTTACATTATCTTGTTTCATTTGAATATATAGACGTATTAGAGTAATACAGTAATTACATTTATTTATGGTAGCATTGTAAGCATGCTCCTACCAATTTCTAACGTTTACAGGGGTAGTAGGTAAGGCCCAATCAGCAGAGGTCCAGGTCTATGAACACGACGTGAGTAGAACCTTTTATGCTTTATTATTATTATTATTATTATTATTATTATTATTATTATTATTATTATTATTATTGTAAATTGAGGGATCATATGGTGACTCTCTGGAGCCCATTTCCCTGCATTTTCTGCAAATTATTATTATCGTCATTTATTTATTTATTTAATCACTTATTTTAAATTTTATTTCATTCAAAGTCGCCAAGTGATAAATTGCGTTCAATTATGGCACAGACATATTTCTTGAGGAATATTAACTGAAGAAAATGAGTGGTGTACTCTGTAAGGGTAAAATGGAAAGTGGACGAAAATAACTCCCAGGGTCGGAATTACCCCTACTGACCCCCATGACACGTTTTATACAATTTTTTTCTGGGAGCCCAATGTTGCTTTCTGCAAGCGGGCCTACATTCCTTACGTACCTCCCTTTAAGAATGCATACAAAATAGTGATTTGCACTCTTCAATTTATATCACATGTGATGTACATCAGTAGTTCAGCCTAAATCTAAGAAAAGAGGACATTGTGGTGTCCTCTCGATTTGTTTTTGTTTCACATGTGTCATACATGCAAAGTAATACATCCACATATATAACTCATATAAGGCCCTCACAATTTTTGAAGAACATGGATCTAATTCTTCATTTTAGAGATGTGATTATAATTTGCAGGCTTTCAACGAGTAAAAATATAGGATTTCTTTTCACTTCCAAATTCAAAAGCGAACTCTAGAGGACTACCTGGCAGAAATATCAATGCATGCTGTATAAGATAATCCCGTCACCGCAACAAGTCAGAAACAATACGTGCGAAGTAAACCCACCTGTGATAGTAAACTTGAGAGTTGCGCTGTAACACGATCCTGTACCAGCTCGTAGCTCGACACAACTGACTGCCACTGGCTCAGCGCTCACACTCCCTCTCCCACATCCTACCCCCTCCCCTCTGACCCACTTGCTAGCTACATTCGGTCGTCTCCGCGCCGAAATCTTCTTTACTCTTCTACAGTTATTGACATGTCCTGAATAGCACGCGGCCACAATGACTGGACGTCTTCTTGAAGACACACTTTAACTTCTCCAGGTCACAACCGTGTCGCAAATTAACTTCTGCATTTGAACTTCCAGCAGAGTACAAGTTTACCGGCAGCTCACGTGCAGGACAATGGTGAGACGCACTCCTGTCCAACTCTGTGGCGCAATCGGCGGATGGTGATTTTTATATGATTACCATTTTTTTGCTATTTTGCTTTACGTCGCACCGACACAGATAGGTCTTATGGCAACAATGGCACAGGAAAGGCATAGGAATGGGAAGGAAGAGGCCGTGGCCTTAATTAAGGTACAGCCCCAGCATTTGCCTGGTGTGAAAATGGGAAACAACGGAAAACGATCTTTAGGGCTGCCGACAGTGGGATTCGAACACACTATCTCCCGGATGCGGGCTCATAGTTGCGCGCTCCTAACTGCATGGCCGACTCGACCGGTGATTACCATACTTAAAAATGAAAAAAAGGTACTTGGTTTATTTCTTACAAGTGTTATTATAATGATATCATTTTCCACATCAAATCACCTCCAGACCGCCTCTAAGGTGTAGTGGTTAGCGTGATCAGCTGCCACCCCCCCAGACGCCCGGGTTCGATTTTCAAAGGTGGTATGGGTGGAACGGGATCCACTCAGCCTTGGGAGGTCAACTGAGCAGAGGAGGGTTCAATTCCCACCTCATCCATCCTCGAAGTGGTTTTCCGTGGTTTCCCACTTCTCCTCCAGGCAAATGCCGGGATGGTATCTAAAATAAGGCCACGGCCGCTTCCTTCCCTCTTCCTTGTCTAGCCCCTGTTCAGCATAGCAGGTGAGGTCGTCTGGGAGAGGTACTGGTCCTCCTCCCCAGTTGTATAATCTGACCGAAATTCTCCGCTCCAGGACACTGCCCTTGAGGCGGCAGAGGAGGGATCCCTCGCTGAGTCCGACGGTAAAAAGCAACCCTGTCGGGTAAACAGATAAAGAAAGAAAGACAGAAAAGAAAGACCATATTTAAAAATGAAAAATACGAGTTTATTTCTTACATTATGTTATTCTAATGATATCATTATACACATTAAATCAGCTCCAGACCGCCTCTGTGGTGTAGTGGCTAGTGTGAGCTTCCACCTCCGGAGGCATGGGTTCGATTCCAGGTTCGGACATGAAATTTGAAAAATGGTACGAGGACTGGAACGAAGTCCACTCAGCCTCGGGAGGTGACATGAGTAGAGGAGGGTTCGATTCCCACCTCATCCATCCTTGAAGTGGTTTTCCGTGGTTTCTCGCCAGGCTGAGTGGCTTAGGCGGTTGAGGCGCTGGCCTTCTGACCCCAACTTGGCAGGTTCGATGTTGGCTCAGTCCCGTGGTATTTGAGGGTGCTCAAATACGTCATCCTCGTGTCGGTAGATTTACTGGCACGTAAAAGAACTCCTACAGGACTAAATTCCGGCACATTGGCGTATCCTAAAACCGTAAAAGTAGTTAGTGGGACGTAAAGCAAATAACATTATTATCGTGGTTTCTCACACCTTCACCAGGCAAATGCCGAGTATGGTACCTAACTTAAGGGCAAGGCCGCTTCCTTCCCTCTTCCTTGCCTGTCCCTTCCGATCTTCCCATCCCCCATAAGGCCCTTCTTGAGCATAGCAGGTGAGGCTGCTCGGGCGAGGTACTGGTCCTCCATCGCAGTTATATCCTCGACCAAATGTCTCACGCTCCAGGACACTGCCCTTGAGGCGCTGAGTTCGGGGGAAAAACCAACCTTGGGGTGTAAACGGATTAAATAATAATAATAATAATAATAATAATAATAATAATAATAATAATAATAATCACCTAGAAGAAATCGTACAGTAAAGTTCGTATGTACAGTATGTAGCCTGATTTTTAATAATGGTCTTCCTAGCCCAGAAAGAAGTGGGGGTGATGCAAGGTGACAGCGAGTCTTAGCGGCTATGCTGTCGTTTATCGCCGCTCTAACTACAGCTAGCATATTACGTCAAGTCCTGACACAGCAGTATCAATTAGAATTTATGATCTCTTTAACTTCCGTGATAATGGCATCATAATCATAACAATGCCCGCCTGGTGACCTTGATCGTTAAGGTGTTGAGTCTTTAACCGTGGTTGGCTGCTCCGAGTACCTCTGGTGGATTTTCACCGTCAGAATGTTGGCCGGCAGGTTACATGCCAAAAAAACCTGGGTTCAATTCTAAACTCTCCCGCCGTGTTATTCGACAGGAGTAGGCTATGAGCAGACACCAGATTTCACCGTCTCTCTAAATCATCATCGTAAACCAAGACGCGCAGGTCCCCCATGGGTGTAAACTAGAAAGACCTGAGCAGGGCTCTGGAAGGCCATACCGCGGCAGTGTTGCCAACTTAGTGGATTTTCCACCAAATTTGGCGGATTTTTAAATAGAGCAGCGGATAAATTTTCCATTTAGCGGACAGCGGATTTTTTGACGGATTTTCAAACTTCCTTTAGAATTTTCAGCGGTAACAATATCACGTTTCATCACCAGGAGAAAAAAATAATATAGAACTTACTACGGCATAATAGGCTACTTATTCCCATTGTATTGAAGTTATACTGCAAACCACGACTCGTTTTCTAGACCAGCTCTGGCCCACAGCCTCAGCCACAATTAGTTGCAATCGTTACTTTACTCTTGATGAGCCGGATGGTGTCGTGTTTGATAACGTGTTTCTTTGGACATCAGGATCTTTTTGGTACGTCAACACGTCGAAAGAATAGGTTAAAAAGTAGTCAGATATATTTCCTAAAGAATGGTTAAATAATTAACCTTTAAATGATTAGTTGGTTGAGCTTCCAAGTGATCCGAAATACCGAAATTGTTTGACATTACTTGTCTTTCCGCACGTATAAAAAAACAATGAAAACAGTCATGAAAGTGAAAATAACTTTCGAAAGAAAATTTCCGTATGTGCTTTGCTGCTGTGAACTGCCAGCATATACTTGGAAAAGGAATGGTACCATGTGGCTTCATATGGAAGCAAGCACAGGACCTCAACCCTGCTGATCTGCTTCAGAGCATATAGTGCGGGGAGGAGAAGATGATGAGCTCCTGTTCTGAAACTGGTGAGTGTTGAGTTAATCTCTTGAATTAAAACAGCTGAAATTTAGTGGAATTTAGCGGAGAAAAGTTTTATGGGTTGGCAACACTGACCACACCATACCAATCTTACGCTTCAGTATTGCGACTTTCACACACCCCTATCAGGATTCACAATTTCACGGATTATGCGATGTTTAAATACGGACAAGTGCATCGAGCTATGCCATGCCATCCCCATGTCCATTGCATTGAGCCGTAAGAGTCAATGCGTGAACTTTTTAGCCCGTGACAGCGTTCGGTCTTGAGTGCTATGTCTCTAGTTTGTTGATTCCATTTCTGTAATTCTGTTGGTCGAATAGGGTTAGGCAAATCATGGGACTATCGAATGAAAACTACCGAATTATTCGATAGTCGTCAACTACCGTTACAACCAATTGTTTTCGTTTGCATTCGGATCGCAAATTCCAACTGTTTCCACTAGTCAGCGCTGAAATCTGCCTCCTCTTTTGTTACGGAGTGAAGCCAGTCATTTATTATTAATGAACAGATATCTGACTCAAAATAGTATAATGATAAATGCAATTTTATTATTGTGCACTTTATCAGTAGATAATCATGTTATAGTTTTTATAAATACTTTCCATACACTAACCATATGCCTTTGCTGGCGGACTTAGTGTTTACAGTGCACTATGTCTTCTGGTATGGGCTAGAGCAATTTTGTTACTTTCATTGATCTGTCTCAGCTTTATCCTTGGCTTTGACAAAATGAAAGTGACTGAGGTATGAGTGATACCAGTAATGCCATTCCTTCTGCAGCCAGCCCCTGCTATGAATGGTGTGAAAATATTGCTCATAGGGTTGGTTGGTGCTTGCATTTCAGTGGGCTTGGCAGACTCATATGTAATAGCAACTTCTGGCTCGGTGAGGAAAGCAACGGGAAACTACCTCACTCCTCATTTCCCTAGTACGCCTCTTCAGTGATGCCTAAGCCATCTATGACAGCTGATGGCAGAGCTGTTGAGGATCCAACCAGCCTTCGGGCTGAGGACTAAACAAACAAACAACAACAACACTAACCATGATTGGGATTATTTTAAAATTAATATAATCATGCATTATTACTTGGTCCTAAAAATATGTTTTTTTTTTTTCATTTAGTTTAGTTTGTTGTATTCACATTACTTCAATATGTGGTGTCATTACAATAAGGTGTAAACCTAACTTTCGTCTGAAATTGCCTAGCATTTGTTATTTTATGAACAGACGATCTAACATTCATTGACTTGTGGCTAGGGACAAAAAGATGCATTTAATTTAAAACGAAAAGCAGTGACCACAATAAATTATTTTAATTGGGACATTACATCTCATTTTACAGACCAACGTAGGTATTTCAGTTTTCAATCCCATCATTCGAACATTGTGTAACGTTTGTTAATAGTCTCATGGCCAAGTGCACCAACCTTGTTTAAGATTCGGCTAACCAGTGTGTACGTAAACATGATTTAAATTTAAGGACTGGTTAGAACGAAGTGTGGAGCCCCATTCTTAATCAATGTTTAGTTAAGCATGTTTAGCTGGCAGTGGAATTAAACACTAGCGTGATGTTTAACTTGCTAGTGAAGAATGGTCATCAATCAATACTGATCTGCATTTAGGGCAGTCGCCCAGGTGGCAGATTCCCTATCTGTTGCTTTCCTAGCCTTTTCCGAAATGATTTCAAAGAAATTGGAAATTTATTGAACATCTCCCTTGGTAAGTTATTCCAATCCCTAACTCCCCTTCCTATAAATGAATATTTGCCCCAGTTTGTCCTCTTGAATTCCAACTTTATCTTCATATTGTGATCTTTCCTACTTTTATAGACGCCATTCAAACCTATTCGTCTACTAATGTCATTCCACGCCATCTCTCCGCTGACAGCTCGGAACATACCACTTAGTCGAGCAGCTCTTCTTCTTTCTCTCAATTCTTCCCAACCCAAACATTGCAACATTCTTGTAACGCTACTCTTTTGTCGGAAATCACCCAGAACAAATCGAGCTGCTTTTCTTTGGATTTTTTCCAGTTCTTGAATCAGGTAATCCTGGTGAGGGTCCCATACACTGGAACCATACTCTAGTTGGGGTCTTACCAGAGACTTATATGCACTCTCCTTTACATCCTTACTACAACCCCTAAACACCCTCATAACCATGTGGAGAGATCGGTACCCTTTATTTACAATCCCATTTATGTGATTACCCCAGTGAAGTTCTTTCCTTATATTAACACCTAGATACTTCGGTGATTTCGTGTTGTTTTTTCTTTTTTTGTAAGAAGGGAGAACATTCATTTCTTTTTTGCTGACAGTACTTGTTAGAAACACGACAGAACAAAAGAGAAAAAGATCGTCCAATTTTTCGGATTTTGAAACAGATATTGTGGCATAATTGCAGAAGTAATAATATTACCCACGTCGTGTATAATCCGAGCTGCTGCTGTTCTGTGCATATTAGCACTCATTCACCTACAATTGTTAAAGGAACGAGTGGCTTAATACCTCAACGCAGGGAGCAGTCTGTTGATAGCAGAAGCAGGATGATTTCTCTGCGTTAGAAATTGTGCGTTATTTTGCAGTGTCTCCGGAAGAAATGAAACTGTTTTTTTTCTTTTTAGATAAGCAAAACCTTTCTACATATTTCCTATCGCTAAGTTCTTCGCGCCTATTTCCATTATGTTCCAGTTATTCCGGATGTAACAGTTAATCTTTAAAATCATCTCCAAATCTGGCACCGCTAATCATTGTTTACGTTTGTTAACCGCTCGAACTTGACTGTTTAACTTTAACCGGCAATAATCAGGGATTTAAATAATAACCAGGAATGATGCTCCGCAGTTTTACACTGACTGACAGTGACAATGCAACACCAAGGAGGAGTGGTTCGAAAGGGATGAAAGTTGGGGAAAAAACAGAGACGGCACGGATGAACAATTGATGTTTATTTCAAACCGATATGCAGGTTACACAATGCGCACGGCATCGACTCAGTAGGATGTAGGACCACCGCGAGCGGCGATGCACGCAGAAACACGTCGAGGTACAGAGTCAATAAGAGTGCGGATGGTGTCCTGAGGGATGATTCTCCATTCTCTGTCAACCATTTGCCACAGTTGGTCGTCCGTACGAGGCTGGGGCAGAGTTTGCAAACGGCGTCCAATGAGATCCCACACGTGTTCGATTGGAGAGAGATCCGGAGAGTACGCTGGCCACGGAAGCATCTGTACACCTCGTAGAGCCTGTTGGGAGATGCGAGCAGTGTGTGGGCGGGCATTATCCTGCTGAAACAGAGCATTGGGCAGCCCGTGAAGGTACGGGAGTGCCACCAGCCGCAGCACATGCTGCACGTAGCGGTGGGCATTTAACGTGCCTTGAATACGCACTAGAGGTGACGTGGAATCATACGCAATAGCACCCCAAACCATGATGCCGCGTTGCCTAGCGGTAGGGCGCTCCACAGTTACTGTCGGATTTGACCTTTCTCCACGCCGACGCCACACTCGTCTGCGGTGACTATCACTGACAGAAGAGAAGCGTGACTCATCGGAGAACACGACGTTCCGCCATTCCCTCATCCAAGTCGCTCTAGCCCGGCACCATGCCAGGCGTGCACGTCTATGCTGTGGAGTCAATGGTAGTCTTCTGAGCGGACGCCGGGAGTGCAGGCCTCCTTCAACCAATCGACGGGAAATTGTTCTGGTCGATATTGGAACAGCCAGGGTGTCTTGAACATGCTGAAGAATGGCGGTTGACGTGGCGTGCGGGGCTGCCACCGCTTGGCGGCGGATGCGCCGATCCTCGCGTGCTGACGTCACTCGGGCTGCGCCTGGACCCCTCGCACGTGCCACATGTCCCTGCGCCAACCATCGTCGCCACTGGCGCTGCACCGTGGACACATCCCTATGGGTATCGGCTGCGATTTGACGAAGCGACCAACCTGCCCTTCTCAGCCCGATCACTATACCCCTCGTAAAGTCGTCTGTCTGCTGGAAATGCCTCCGTTGACGGCGGCCTGGCATTCTCAGCTATACACGTGTCCTGTGGCACACGACAACACGTTCTACAATGACTGTCGGCTGAGAAATCACGGTACGAAGTGGGCCATTCGCCAACGCCGTGTCCCATTTATCGTTCGCTACGTGCGCAGCACAGCGGCGCATTTCACATCATGAGCATACCTCAGTGACGTCAGTCTACCCTGCAATTGGCATAAAGTTCTGACCACTCCTTCTTGGTGTTGCATTTGCTCTGTCAGTCAGTGTATTTAAACAAGGGTTAGGAAGAATCTTAAACGCTGATTAGGGTAGACAAAGTTCGTGCACTTGGCCATCAATATTTCCGCTTATATCACTACCAATAAAAGAAACACGGTATAAGAATCGGTAGTATAATACAACAATCCACATTTCGGTAGTTACTAGCAAATGACCTATTACTAGTTACTAATACTACCGCAGTACAAAACGTACGTTACTACTTTATAACCGACTTCGAACCGAATTAAAACTATTCTATGTTTTCATTCGATAGTCACGCTTCAAAATCGGTAGTCTACCGATAGTTTAAAACAGGGGTTTCCAATTTGTAAGGTCTCGAGGGCCATTTGGGAAACCTTCGTCATGTTCGCGGGCCGCACTTGAATAGGCCAATTTTCGTAAAATTCTGCAAATAGTACATAAGCACCATTATGAAATAATATGCATTGTTCAATTGAAAGGAGGGTTTGATAATTTTAATTGCTGCCGGGCTGAGTGGCTCAGACGGTTGAGGCGCTGGCCTTCTGACCCTAGCTTGGCGGGTTCAAACCTGGCTCAGTCTGGTGTTATTTGAAGGTGCTCAAATACGTCAGCCTCGTGTCGGTAGATTTACTGGCACGTAAAAGAACTCCTGCGGGACAAAATTCCGGCACCTCGGCGTCTCCGAAAACCATCAAAAGCAGTCAGTGGGATGCAAAAATAACAACATTATTACTTTAAATTTGGATTTTGAATGTTTTAAAATTAAAAAAATACTGAGAACAAGTGAATACTTGAAAAGAGGAACTCGTATTAAAGAATAATTAGTTTTGACTTGGGTCTATAAGGTGTATAAAAATAAATACGTTTTTGAACGAGCTATTAAATATTTTTGTGACTTTTCTTCACATTATTTCTTACAGTGCTCTCCCGGGCCGCAAAAAAATGGCTTCGCGTGCCACATGCGGCCCGCGAGCCACCTTTTGGAAACCCCTGGTTTAAAACATTCGATATTCTCATCACTAGGTTACAGTATGAATCTTAGTCACTCATTCGCCAGAGTGTGGCCGCGCGCATGTGCTTATTTATTTATTTAGTGGCGCAAGGCGCTTGTGAGAGTGAAGCAAAACTGCGGGCGTTGGCCACCACATCCTGTGAGTGACCACGCCCGATGATGCTTAACTATATGTGACTGCTGTGGGTTGAGATATTGGCGTCAGTCACGGGTCTATCTGCTTTGTTCCAATGCTTTAGGAGAAGAAGAGGGCTTAGATGTTATTGAGAAGTGATAATAATGACATTGACTTGGCGGGATGGTGAGGGGGGGGGGGGGAGGGTTGACTGGGTTGTGAGGAGATTTAGTAATGGTGGGAGTAAGTTGTTTGGATTTCGACTCAGGTTGGGTGGGGTAATTATTGGAGGTGCTGGGTTTGCGGGGGCGGAATGTTGTGCTGTAAGAGGGACGGGGATGGGTGTTTGTGTACTGTAGGTGAGGTCGCGCTGTTGTCTGTAATGCCTCTTAATTGCCTGTTTAAGATAAGGGCAGCCAGGAAACTAAGCAGCCTTGGCAGTTGGCGCACTTCGGCTGGTCCCGTGGTGCCTTACAGACAGAGTGGTGGTGAGGGCCATCGCATCTGTGGCAGCGGGTGGGTTCTGAGCATTTAGCTGCAGAATGATAAAGCTTCAGACAATTGAAGCATTGTGTGACGAGGGTGGGACGGGAAGGTGTGTGGGTTCGTGTCTGTGAGTTAGTTTTGTGTGTTGGCTGTGGACGAGACTTAGCGGAGAGGGTTGTTATGCCTTCTCCTAGTCCATGTGCTTGTTTCTTGTGTTTTCGGATGTTGGGCCGATTTCGGAGGTAGTTGAGCCTCTATGCTGACTTCTGTTTGTGTTGGACTGGTAGTGGGCGAGCAGCTCATCTCCTTACTTCTAAGTCTTCCCAGCCCGAAGTTAGCAACATTGTCGTACACTAGTCTTTTGTAGGAAATCACCCCGAACAAATCGTGCTGCTTTCGTTTGAAGCTTCTCCAGTTCTCGTATCCCATACACCAGAACCATACTCTAATTGGGTCTTATCGGAGACATATACACCCTCTCCTTTACATCCTATATACCCTCATGATGAAGAGATCTGTAACCTTTATTTTCAGCCTAGATAATGTGATTAGTCCAGTGAAGAGGTTTTATTTTTTTTACAAGTTGGTTTACGTCTCAGGGACATACAGTAGGTAAGTCTTATGGCGACGATGGGATAGGAAAGGGCTAGGGGTGGGAAGGAAGCGGCAGTGGCCTTAATTAAGGCACACACACCCAAAATTTGCGGGGTGTGAAAAAGGGAATCCACGGAAAACCTTCTTCAGGGCTGCCAACAGTGGGGCTCGAACCCACTTTCTCCCGGATGCAAGCTCACAGCTGCGCATCTCTAACCCCTCGGTTCAGGAATATCCAATATGGTGGACAGTTTAAGACATTTCTTGCTCGACTTAAGCCTTTCTTTAGCAACTTGGTGACCATGGAGTGGATGGGACTGTAGATGGGCAATCTTGTATCTCTCCATATTTGCAGCTACAGTACTTACCAGGAGATCATGTTTAACAACAGATCTAGGTTTTAAGCACCCTGTAAACAACATGCATGTCTCATTGAGGGCCTTGCATCAGAATTTTTTTTTTTTTTTTTAAACCATTTGCTTCACGCCGCACCGGCACAGATAGGTCTTATGGCGACGGTAGGATAGGGAAGGCCTAGGAGTTGGAAGGAAGCGGCTGTAGCCTTAATTAAAGTACAGCCTCAGCATTTGCCTAGTGTGAAAATGGGAAACCATGGAAAACCATCTTCAGGGCTGCTGACAGTGGGGTTCGAACCCACTATCTTTCTTTGTTTAAAGTCCGTTTGTCTTCCAGGGTTGGTTTTTCCCTCGGAGTCAGCGAGGGATCCCATCTCTACTGTCTCAAGGGCAGTGTCCTGGAGCGTGAGACTTTGTGTCGGAGAGATACAACTGGGGAGGAGGACCAATACCTAGCCCAGGCACCTTACCTGCTACGCTGAACAAGGGCCTTGTTACGGGGTGGGGGGGGGGGGAAATGAGAAGATCGTAACTGATAGACGAGGAGGAGGAAAGGAAGCGGCCGTGGCCTTAAGTTAGGTACCATCCCGGCATTTGCCTTGAGGAAAGTGGGAAATCACGGTAAACCACTTCGAGGATGGCTGAGATGGGAATCGAATCTCCTTCTACTCATTTGACCTCCCGAGGCTGAGTAGACGCCGTTCGAGCCCTCGTACCACTTTTCAGATTTCGTGGCAGAGCCGTGAATCCAACCCGGGCCTCAGGGGGTGGCAGCTAATTACACTAACCACTACACCACAGAGCTGGACTAGGACCCACTATCTCCCGGATGCAAGCTCATAGCTGCGCGCTCCTAACTGCACGCCCAACTTGCCCGGTACCTTCAGAATTATCCCCATTCCTGGCAACATGAGGGAAGCCAGATTTGCGGTGCTGCGGTCACGCAATCAGAACGGACGTTGAAAGCAATACAAGACGAGTACTCGCGCTCAGTACAGATGGACGGAGAACCCCAGGTCCGCTGATGAATGGACTGCTTACGAGAAGACAGGGGAGCCGTCGGTATCTTCCCCGCTGATGATGCAGATCGGGCAAAGTGGAGAGCGAGACGCATCTTGATGGGAACAGCACTAGGAAGAAGAAGACGATATTGCTAGTGTTTATTTCTCTTTAACATCGGATTTGGTAGGAAGCGGCCGTGGCCTTAATTAATGTACAGATTAAAGCATTTGCCTGGTGTGAAAATGGCAAAGCACGGAAAACCATATTCAGGGCTGCCGACGGTCGGATTCGAACTCACCTTCTTCTGAATGAAGGCTCACAGCTACGCGATCCTCGCCAACTCGCCAGCTTACTCGGTAAGAAGACTTCTGTATTTCCTGTATTTCTAGCATTTCAACGTTCCTCATTTTCAGGTATTCTGGCAGTAGGGAGTTGTTTGAAGACTATGTGGTGGAGGGAGTGGGGGTGGGGGTAAACAGTATGAATATAAGCCGTTAGTATCGTGATTAGGTGCAGATTCTTGTTGGGAAATCCATTAACGAGTCTTCACAGCTGACTCAGTATCAAAGAGCGGTGTCAAGCGCTGCTGACAAGCCTTCACACCCTGTCAAGGTCTAAAGGAGAGAGAAAGAGAGAATTGAATTGAGTATATTGATGAATTACATGTCACTGAGACTGAAAACTCCTTAATGTAGCGTTACAGAAAATGGGACACAGGTCTAACGATATACTAAATGATTCTAGTATTACTTATACATCAAACGTGGAACATAAAATTATTATTATTATTATTATTATTATTATTATTGTTATTACTATTATATTAGATTTCTGCGTGTACAGATATTAAATCGAGTTAATTCAAAATATACAATATCATCATCATCATCATCTGTTTACCCTCCAGGTTCGGTTTTTCCCTCGGACTTAGCGAGGGATCCCACCTCTACCGCCTCAAGGGCAGTGTCCTGGAGCTTCAGACTCTTGGTCGGGGGATACAACTGGGGAGTATGACCAGTACCTCGCCCAGGCGGCCTCACCTGCTATGCTGAACAGGGGCCTTGGGGAGGGATGGGAAGATTGGATGGGATAGGCAAGGAAGAGGGAAGGAAGCGGCCGTGGCCTTAAGTTAGGTACCATCCCGGCATTCGCCTGGAGGTGAAGTGGGAAACCACGGAAAACCATTTCGAGGATGGCTGAGGTGGGAATCGAACCCACCTCTACTCAGTTGACCTCCCGAGGCTGAGTGGACCCCGTTCCAGCCCTCGTACCACTTTTCAAATTTTGTGGCAGAGCCGGGAATCGAACCCGGACCTCCGGGGGTGGCAGCTAATCACGCTAACCACTACACCACAGAGGCGGACCTCAAAATATACAATATACGGTTTGAAAGTAAAGCATTATGTAATATTTCTTCGGACTACAAGAAGTGAAAAATTATATTTCCTAGGACTAGAGTAATGCTAAAAAAATAGCTGTGATAAAAACAATTGAGAAAGAAGTATAATGCTTTCTGCAAGATTTGCTTATGTTGAAACAAAAAAACCGTACTAATTTTCAAAAGATGTAATTAAGAATCTTCGTCTTTCAAATCCAACAGCCAGGCTGAGTGGCTCAGACGGTTAGGCGCTGGCCTTTGGAGCCAAACTTGACAGGTTCGATCCTGGATCAGTCCGGTGGTATTTGAAGGTGCTCAAATATTCCGGCATCTCAGCGTCTCCGAAAACCGTAAAAGTAGTTAAATGGACGTAAAGCAATTATTATTATTATTATTATTATTATTATTATTATTATTATTATTATTATTATTATTATTCCGAGGGGTTCACCTCTACTCCGCTCATTCAAAATCAGTGCCTTAAGAAACTCCTTCTATCGAACAAAAGTGAAAACTGATACAACATGAACTTTAATCAGAAGATGTCACTTCTGAAATATTAAGTAATTTTGTTACTGCGTAGTTTTCTAAACTGATTGAATTTCTCCTTTTGTTCTGCTATATATCAAGAAGTTTGGACATTTTTCCACAGATGACGCTACCAAAAAGCTCTGATTATGCACTCTGGTGCAAGGTGAAAGAACTTAAAGAAGTTTTGTATTTCTAGGTTGTCCATAACTGACTCTATGTTCATTTATTTTTGGGTTGGCAACACGTCTTTTTCTTTCCGTCAGGTTTGAATCTAGCCAATCATACATTTTTGTAATTAATTTTCAACCAATTCCGCATTTCTTGTTCACTTTGAATTCACCAATAAAATTTGAGAGAGCGGGTCTGAATTAATCTTCCCTGATGGTATATAAGTTGCGGCTTTTCGTGTTTCCTTGCCAATTGATCGTCGTCTTTGTAAGTGTGTGTGTGTTAAGGCAGGAGGCGGGGCGCCTCTTTCTTTTGCCGGCAGAACATCTACAAGGTAATGGCCACGTAAATTCTATCTTTCTTGCTGTCTCCGCTACTTTATCTGAGGGGAAGTTCCGAATCTTTAACTATGTAACCTACTTTTCTAATATGTAACTTTTCTTTCGGCTAATGTAAAATCTTCATAAAGTCTTTAATTGTAAATCGGGGATAGAGAGCGAGTTACCCTCTCGAGCTCCCTTTCATCTTGGTTTAAGGTGTCTGCGATTTTGCAACCTTTTTTTCTGTAATGTATTACAGTTATTTCCATGCGCGCCACCTCGGCCGAGAGCGCTGTAGGTTTTAATTTTTCATTATCTGGGAGCGCAGGGTACGCCTCCATTCAGTTTGTGCTCGGGCCGTTTATTTAACCTGTTCTTTTTCGCAAAGGCCCTGTAGGTTGGGTACTAGATATCCCTGTATTAAGCAATTTCCATTTGTAATTCCTGCCTTGTAAGGCCAGAGAGTGTAACATTTTGATGTAAGATTGCATAGAGCGGGCCCCTGTAAGAAACTGGGAGCCTGGTAGCTCTTTTTCAAAATTTGGTAAGAGTAACGAGTGCCTCTGGAAGGCTAGATGTTGTATTATGGGAGCAAGTGCTCTTGAATAAGGGGATTTCTGCCCTTGACTTAATGATTCCTTATTTTTAATTAAAGTTTTGTAAACTGGATCCGGTATCTCTGGAATTGTAAAACTAGGGGCTTGAAGCCCAGGATCTGTAAAATTCGCTGATCTTGGATTTTCCTAGTCTTGTTTCAAGATTGCTTTTGTACCTGACATGTTGTTATGTTCACTAAGTGAAAAATTGTTAAGTTGTTTTTCCTGAAGAAATATAACCTTCAGTTCAAGTTTTAAATTACTTTTAATATTGTAGATAGACCCATTCACCCCGGCACCTTATTTAACCTCTTTCTGCTCCACGGGTATCCCCGTAACAATTATTATTATTATTATTATTATTATTATTATTATTATTATTATTATTATTATTATTATTATTATTATTATTATTATTATTATTATTATTATTATTATTATTATTATTATTATTACAGTATTATTATTAGAAATTTGTGCTTAGCAACAGCTCCTGAGACCTCGCAACGTTCAGGAATTTCAACCATTACACTGTATGTAATTGAGGAGTGTGTGTTCATCACGCCTCGCTTTCTAAGAGAGAGAGGGAGAGAGCGAGAGGAAAGAAAGAGTGAGAGAGAATAAAGGAGAACTTACACTATCCTGGTAAATATAATAATGTTATTTGTTTTTACGTCCCACCAATTACTTTTACGGTTTTCGGAAACGTCGAGGTGCCGGAATTTAGTCCCACAGGAGTTCTTTCACGTGCAATTGAATCTATTGATCATCCTGACGAAGAACGCTTGTAAATTATGAGATCAGAATACCTCCCGTCATCGGTTAGTATAAGGTCGAGTGTTTTACAAATGAAGCGCCTCTCTCCTGGCCAGAAAAAACGTCAACCGCACTTGAAATGCAGGTCAAGGGAAAGGGAAACTGTTCCAAAGGTACAAACAGAAGAGAGGAAGAAGTGTGTGTGCTCAGGAGGTGGCTGGAGATACGGTTACCTTCAGAGTCTATAGAATTTTCTAAAAGCAAAGGTTAGTCATCTCCGTACAGGCCAAGAAGGCCCTTGGAGGGGTGGAAAGTAAAGTCTTCCACTAACCATAACCTCGGCTGTTGGTGGGATAGAGTGGTTAGCTCTACGCCCGGCCGCCTTTGTCCCCAGGAATTAATCTGGTACTCATTTTTGGTGTAGTCTGAGTGAACCTCAGGATCACATGCACCTCCGGAACTTGTAATCTCATTTCTTAAATTTTCAACTTCTTGGCGGGGAATCGAAATCACGTCCTACTGGGCAAACCGAGTCTCTTCCAGGCAGGCCTTCCATAGTATTTTCTGATATGACGACTCGTTTTCGAGCAAAAATATTAATTTGACTTAGGCTACCCTAAAATCTTCATGATATGAAATCCATTAATTCAAACACAATTTTCTTCGCACGGAAAACAGAAATTTAAATACTCAGTATTTACTGTACATATATTTTCATTAGTCTGTTATTTATAGCATTCAGTCTGAAAATCCATGTGAATTAACTAAGCTATACAAATTAGTTAGCCGCGACGAACGGCATTTTGTGCGTATTTCCACCAATAATTATGTTAATAATTAAAAAATAAAGGAAGGAATTAGCAGATAAGACAACAAGGTTTGTGCAAATAGCTTTTTTTTAAATAATTCCTAGTTCCAGCTTGTTAAAGTGGAAAAAAATGTAATGTTTACTCCAAAAATCACCGCTACTGTTTGTAAACACGCCAAAGATGCAGAAAAGGAAATTTAATAACTTATTAATTTATACACGTGTAGACATTCCACTCGATGGAAGAGTTGCATATATGAAACAAAAACTAATACTGTTCGGTGAAGTACGTATGTAGAAGGCATACGTCTGTTTGGAGGTTCTGTTGCATTCCGAACAGATTGTCCAGATTAAAATAATGTATGTGTATTCACCGCTGCTGATCACACTAGCTACTGCCGATATGTAGATAGCAAATACGGCTGTAGCATACACCAGCCTAGAACTATGCGGTCGAAAACGATGTTTACTAATGCAAGGGGTGCATTCGACCGCCAGCGCTGCGTAACATGCTGCGAGTGTGACTCTGTTTCTTATCTCTTCATATTCTGACGTAACCTGCCCGCTGGCAGTAGTTCCTCTGTTAAAATCAGTTGGTAGACACCCCACACATCACTTATGCATGCGGGACATTTATAAGTAGAAACTACGGCGTCCGTGAGCCACCTGGTATAATAAGTATATAATCATTTCATCCTCATCACGACGCGAAGGTCGCCTACGGGTGTCTAATCAAAAGACCTGCATCTGGCGAGCCGAAGTTTTCCTCGGGCACTCCCGGCACTAAAAGCCATACGCCATTTCATTTCAATTTAATTGTCAATAGTCGAATGAAGTAAATGGAAAACGAAACCCATATTCCTGCAGGGGATAGTCCAGGGCACTTAAGCTAGTTTCTTATTCAATAAAGTCTAAACACAGTTCTCATTTTGTCATTTTCTTTTCTTAACGGAGTCATCTATTGGTTCCTTTTTACTGTATAATAAAACTTTCACTCACGTTCAATAATGCCTCATCCGTCTTTCGTAATACATTACAGAGTACAGTATAATATCCCTTAATCACGAGAAATTATGGGTGTCTCCGAGGGGGTGTGTTCACTCCTTGTATTTCCATAAGAACCATACTGTTTTCTTAACGTGGATTGATCTATCTTGTTCGTTATGACTTTGGTAATTAGTAAAACCCGGATTTTTATGCAGTAACAGGTTAGACTGAGAACTAATTTGGTTCGTAGGAAGTGTCGGCCACCTGCTCTTCCATAATGTAGCAAGAGTAACATAAATTACAGGGGTTCTGATGGGCCGTACTCCTAATGTTTATGTAAACTCCGTAGCATAGGCGTTGTGAAGGTAGACTATAGTGACTTTGCAATCTAACCTATTAATGCATAAAAATCCGGACTCTAGATAATTAGGTGTCTTTGTAGAAAGCTTTCTTCTGACAACTCTAAAAACACATTTTCTCTTAGTATGGGTTACCCTTTGCCTTCTTGAGTTTACGGATAGATTTCATACTACAGTATAGCTTCACCTTTACAACTTCTAGAAGTAACCATTTTGAAATTTTAACAGATTAAGAGATTTAATGTAGGACTGGTGCCATGTTAATTTCACACAAGTATTAGTGTTAACAATTCTTGATGGAACGGTCATTTTGTTAAATTGTGTGTTAAGCGTTAACAGTAGTATCAACACTTAACATTCGTTGAAGAAACCGCTTCTTAGTGTACTACCATACCTCTTAACTACTTGAAATGATCAATCTGTCCCAGTTTTGTATTCTAGACTTGACAGTCAGTCCTGCTAGGCTTCTTTCTTACCGACATCAGTTTAATATTTTAAGCGAAAATGTCCACACCATACCTACTCGTTGTTGCCCCTATTTCCAAGTTCCAAGGTATAATATTGCACACTTTCAACACAGTCTGCCCGTTAAGACTCAGTCGTCAGCATAGGCTAAACTGTTTGATACACCTCTGCGCAACTTGTCATTTTAATATAAATTTTATGATCCGTGTGTACTATAAATAATAAAGGTGAAAAATGATAACCGGCCCCGCGGTGTAGGGGTAGCGTGCCTGCCTCTTACCCGGAGGCCCCGGGTTTGATTCCCGGCCAGGTCAGGGTTTCTTTTACCGCGATGTGAGGACTGGTTCGAGGTCCAATTGTAACGTTCCAGACGTTACAGTGTAATTATGTTAATTTTATTATGTGTAATTAATTCAGGAATTTAACGTCATGATATTTATTTTAGTATGTAATTGTATTATAATTCATGTTTAATCATTTGCTCACTATCATTTCATTACTTTGTAACTACGACTTGTAAACGAGGGCTGAATATTCTAATATTCACTTAGATTCTTGCGACATTTGTTTAAAATTAACTTGCAGTAAATTTCCGCTATCTTGCCACATCACCGAGGAAGGAGAAAGGACAGATTTAGACACCAAGTTCTGGGAAAGCGAGCACGTGTTCACGCGTCCCAACGTAAGCTACCGTATTTCGACCAGAATTATTCAAACTATTCAACGCCTATATTTTGAAAGGAGCGTCATGTTGCCATGGATAATGAGTGAATGGACCAATAGAAGAACAGTTAATATCAGAGTTAAGACCCGTCAACTCTAATATCTGGAGTGGGGAGAGACATGTCATCTGATTGGACCACGTGTTGCGACCTGTAATTAGCACCAGTAAAGGTTATAAAAGGGCATGCTGGAGCTCTTGGCTTCATCTCTACTACTGGACTCTGCTGCATTCTTCGGTATTATTATTCGTTTGATTCTGCGTTAGCATTCTACTTCATTACCACAACGTGGTACTTAGAAATTCTGAATGAGGGATGTAGAGCCACTCTCATCAGTAATTACGTACAGCACGGCTATAAGACCGGTTTGAACCAGTCTAAGTCAATAGATAGTTTTAATCTAGATAGAAATGAAACTTCAGAGAACATTTTCAGTAAAGTTGGAAGGATTCTTAATTGAGTATCCTCTCCATATAACCCAAGGTGGTTCTTCTAACTATGACTTAGGGCTTATCTCCAATATATGGGATAGAGCATAATAGGGAGTGTTAGTTTTGAAGTCATCTTCCAATTAGTGGTGGATGCAATTTGCAAGGCAGGAATGGTACTTAGCTGCAGATGAAGAGATATCAAAGACGACCGATGAGGTTCCCGCTACAAGGATGGAAGCTTCCCAAGGACCAGCAGAACAAGACGACATGGTGAGCAAGCGAGTTAAAGATATTGCAAGTTTTCGCGAAGTAGAGTCATTCAATTTTTTATTAAATTCATTTTCTATTTTAAATTCAGTTCTCGTTAAACCGTCGTCATTTATATTAAATATAATAAATAGTATTTTTCTAGTTTACTTTAATCAATTTGCCTTAATTAGCCTTTTAATTTCTAATTCTCCTGCTTAATGATTAGTGCACTATCACCTCACCCCTGTGATAAGAGTCTGTCCAAGCTTGATTATAAATTTTATCTTTAAGTCCTCAACTTAAAGATTGGCGCCCTTTGCTTGCTTGGTTGCATTTCTCATTTGATGATTGTTCTCCGAGAGGGGAAGTCACATAAATGCCGCTCCAACGTGTGGCGAGAAAATCATTAAGTACGGAGCAGTTAATAACAGTAACAATATCAGAATTCGTATTATGGGCAAAATTTGGATATCCACGTTGCATTAGAAGTGTTTGATTGTGGGAAGGGTCATGGCTGATCAGACGAAAGAGGAGAGGATGTTGCGCAGTGGACGGGCGATAAAAGGTAATAACGTATTGAGTTCAGAGGAAGAGTTGTGTAGTCTAGTAGAGGAAATTGAAGATAGTAGTGTAAGTAGTATGGAGAGTGAAGGCAAGCAGAAAGAAGTCAGTATGGAGTCAGATGATAGTAGGATGGGGGGCGAAGCGGAAGTGAACACTAACAATAAAAGTAATAATAATGATCAGTTAATGGGAATGATGCAATTAATGTTAAGTAAGATAGAGGACAGTAAAACTGAAATAAAAAGTGAATTAGAACAAACAAAATCTGAGCTTAAAGGTGAATTGGAACAAATTAAAACAGATGTAGAACAAACTAAATCTGAGCTTAAAGGTGAATTAGAACAAACTAACACTAAAATTGAGAATATTAAATATGAACTTAAAGAACAGTTAGAGCAAACTAAAGCTGAATTAAGCAGGGAGATGAGGGAAAATAAGGAGGAAGCGAATCGGAGAATGGACGAACACAGTAGGCAGTTACGCGATCTGGTGGTAAAAAATGAACATTTTAATAAGCGATTAGAGGACCAGAAAAGTGAATATGAACGGCGAGGGAAAGAGGTAGAAGAAAAGTTTGCGGGGCAGAGAAGTGAATTCCTGGAATTAATGGGGAAGGAAAACAACTCTACTAGGGAGGAAGTAATGAGGCAGGTCACTAGTATTGATAAGAGAGTTGAGACTCAAAGAGGGGAAATACGGATATTTAAAGACCACGTACAACAAGAGATTGACACGGTAAAGCTTAGAATAGAAGATGAGACCCGGGCAAGTGAAGAAAGGTTTGCGATAGCTGAAGAGAATAAGATTGAAATTAGGACATTGAAAGAGAAGCAGGTTAATTTGGAGAGAGAAATTGATAGGAGAGACAGAGATGTAGAATGCCGGATGGAGAAAGCAGAAAATCAGTTAAAACAGGTGGCAAAGGATAAACAGGTTTTCACGGGAAGGCAATGTCTAGGAAATAGCTACATAAGGGAAATTGAACTACCTAAATTTAATGGGAAACAAACGAACCCGCTAGATTTCCTTAAGATGATAGAGAAACGGTTTGAAAAGCGTCTAGAGGAAGGGTCTATGGACTGGGAAGACGTTATGGAAAATATTGACCATGCTTTTGTAGGAGAAACTCGGTCTTGGTTCATGGTATATAGGCAGACGATGACGAACCTGAAAGAATTCAGAAATAAATTTAGAGAGAAATTCTGGAATGAAGCGATACAAGCTCGGGAGAGAGAAAGGGTGGTATTTGGGAGGTACAAACAGCATGAAGGAGTTACTATGACCGAGTACTTCCTGGCACATGTCATGATTTGTCAGAACTTAGATGGTATAACCGAGGGGTCTGATGTAGTAAGACTACTTTTAAGACATTTTCCGGACAGGGTGAGAGAAGCGGCCTGCATGCAAAAAGTTGGTACTATTCAGGAGATGGAGAACCTACTAGGCAGTTTTGATGCGTTAGGTAACCTTAGGAGTAGAACGGAGAATATTCAGAACTTTAGTCATCACAACGGAATGAGACATAACGGTAGAACACAGAATCACGAAGCTCGCAATCAGTTCAGACCTCAGCAGAACAGCAGGAGCGGAGCACAGGAATATAGGACAGGAAATTCCCAACGGAGGCCAGAGCAATGTACTAATGAGTCTAACGTCAATACACAAAGGGAAACTTTAAACTAACTAGAGGCTGTAATGTTAGGTCAGAATTCCAGCCTAGTGCGAAGGTAGCGAAGTGTCTTGCCATGAAAGTGTTACCATATGACCTCGATGTTAGAGACGATTTGTTGTATGAACCCGAGCAGAATAATGGAGATTCAAGTAATAAAGTAGTCAATCCCGTTGTTAAATTGAAAGTCTGGGGGGCGTAGGTTAAAGTTTTGATTGATTCTGGTAGCCAAATATCATGTATTAGTTCTCAGTGGTATGAGTCATTAGTGAAACAGGGTATTCAGTTGGAGGAAATGCCTGTTAAGTCTACTTTCATCATTACGGCTGTTGGAAAGAGGTCTAAGCAAATTTGTAAACAAGTAGCTGTCCCGATCTGTATTAATAATTCTATTAGCGTTCAGATATGTTTGGTAATTCCACATTTAATATTTGATCTTATCTTGGGATCTGACTGGTTAACGTTAAAATTGGCTCAGTTAAATTACAATGATCTTATGCTAAATTTGAGGTGGAATAATGAGGATATCAAGGTCAAGTTTGAGGAGGAAATTCAGAGGAAAACGGAAGTTAGTACAGTGTGGAGAATGAGAGAGGTTTCTAAAGTAAATGAAGAGGCTAGTGAGGGCCTGAAGTTGTGTCAGTTGTGGATTAATGAGGATAAGATATGTGGCTTGAAAAAGCCGTAAGTAGAAGTGAAGTAAATGAAATCCAGAAGGACAAGTTATTTGAAGTGTTGTGTGAACACGTGGAGATTTTTTCCGAGAAACCTGGTGTTACCCATCTGTATGAACATTCTTTTTCTGTGCTGGATAAGACTCCATTCAGCGGACCGCGGTATCCGATACCACACAAATATGCAAAAGCTGTAGAGGATCAAATTCAAGCTATGTTAGCAGACGATGTGATTGAATTATCAAACAGTCAATACGTTAATCCCTTAATTGTCGTGCCTAAGTCTGATGGATCAATACGTTTGTGTATTGATGGCAGGGAGATGAACCGACGTATTGGTGCTGATCAGTTGAGATCACAAACCATTGAAGAGTTGATACAGAATTTTCAGGGTAAGAGTTGGTTTTCTACGTTAGATCTTAGGAGTAGTTTTTGGCAGATACCTTTAAGATCAGAAGACAGGCCTCTTACTGCTTTCAGCTATAAGCATAGTTTGTACCAATTTAGGCGTGTTCCTTTTGGGACCCGTACGAGTTCGGCAGCTCTTATTCGCGCACTTAGTATTGCCTTGGGAGACGATACTGGAGATTATGCTACTATTTATATCGATGATTTGGTTATAGGATCTAGTACCTTTGAAGAGCACTTGGACCACTTGGAGAGGGTTTTTTCTAAATTAGAGTATGCTGGTTTTACTCTGAAACTTGACAAATGTGTTTTCAGTAGACGAGAGGTGACTTTTTTGGGGCACCGTGTATCGGCAATGGGAGTGACGCCTGAGAGCACAAGAATTGAAAAAATATTGAATACCACGACACCTAGAAATATTAAGGAGCTCAGATCGTATATTGGTGTATGTAATTTTTTCAGACGATTTGTAGTGAGATTTGGTAACTTACTAGAGCCATTTAGAGAACTATTGAAAGCTGGCAGTAAGTGGGAATGGACACAAGATCATGATAGAGCTTTCCTAAAATTAAAAGAAGGATTCAGGCAGGCGGTTGTTTTGAGATACCCCATGCCCGATAGGAAGTATGTGTTGCTGACGGACGCATCTCACTGTGGTATCGCTGGTGCACTATGTCAAGTAGATGATGATGGTAATTTAGGGATTGTGTCTTTAGCTTCCAGAGGTTTAAGTGCTGCTGAAAAGCGTTATACTATAACGGAACTTGAATTCTTAGCCATCGTATACTCCCTGAGTAAATTTAGGATGTATGTTTTAGGTACCGAATTTGAAATTAGGACGGATCATCATGCTCTTTCTTTTGTATCCAAGTGTAAATTATCATCTAACAGAGTTAGTAGATGGATACTCGCCCTACAAGAGTATGATTTTAAAGTAACTCACATTAAGGGAAAGAATAATGTCCTTGCTGATTTATTGTCACGTGATCCGAAGTTGAGCGAAGAAGGTAGCCTTCTAGAGCCACGTGAGGGCATTATTATATGTACATGTCTGTCTAAGGAAAATGAAACTGCTCTAAATAGACTACGTAACCTATTGGTTGAACAGTCGGTAGACGTAGAATGTCTGGAACCTTTGTCTGTACTACAGGGAGGAGAGCAGCTCACTGTGTCGCATGGTAGGCACACGTACAAACTGGTTAACGGGTTTCTAGCCAGGAAATGTAGCGAGGATCTCTGGGGGATTTGTGTACCCAAAGCGCTACGTGTGGAATTGATTTGGTTTATCCACAAGGAATTAGGACATTTTGGAGCTAATAAAGTTCTGTATGAGATCCGACAGAATTTTATATGGGACAAGATGGGAAGAGATATAAGAAAAATTCTTTCCACTTGCGATCTGTGTCAGCGTAGCAAAGTTCCTAACCGCTATTTAGAAGGACCTCGTCAGGCAGTAATCTCAGAAAGACCTGGTGACTTGGTGTGTACTGATTTATTTGGACCTGTGGTAAAGGGACAGTTCGGCTTCCAATATATTTTAGTCATTATTGATGCCTTCTCGAAACTGGTCAGATTATACGGTATGAGAAAAGCCACTGGAAAATCTTGTAGTCGTATAATCAAAGAGAAGTATGTCCCTGAATTAGGTACTCCTTGTAGAATATTATCAGACAGTGGACCGCAATTTATTTCGAAAAAATGGAAGTCCATAATTAGAGAGCTAGGTATTACACAGGTTCATTCATCTATTAGATACCCTCAGGGCAATATGTGTGAGCGCGTTATGAAAGAGTTATCTCGCATGTTTAGATGCTTAGTGTTCGATAAGCATACAGCCTGGGTGGCTCATTTATCCCGCATAGAGACATGGATCAATGCAGTTCAACATGAAAGCACTAGATTGACGCCGTCACAAGTTCATTTTGGTTGTAAGCCTCAGAATGAACTAGTGAGAGTGTTAGGTTTGCCTGAGGAACCACCTCGTAATGCTGAATTTTACGTCCGACTGGCACGGGAGAACCTGATTAAATCTGGAGAGAAACGTAAGAGGCAACAGAAACGTAAGGTACTGGATAACTTTGAGGTAGGTGAGATGGTTTTGGTGAGAGTTCCCATGTTGTCAAACAGTGAGGATAAGGTAACTAAGAAATTTTTTCTGTTATATCAAGGCCCTTATAAAGTACATCGTAAACTAGGACCCTGTGCTTACAAGTTAGCGGATGGTGAGAGCGTAATGAATGGTTCATATAACATTAGTAGCTTACGGAGATACCTGTCGTGTGAAGTGGCTGAACCGGATTGTGAGATATAGGTCAGTAACTCGGGGAAGTTGCTACTTGTTATGTCAGACTTCGAGTGGATAAGTTTACGTCTCTATTGTGGTGGTATTTCCTAGTTGTGTTTGTAAACAAGGGAGGTGTTTGTGTAGCGGTAGAATTACGCTCGTTCATTGACGATAGATCATCTGTTTTCCGTATGTGAGGCCATGAAATTTTATATATTTGTTTTCTGAGATGTTACAGAAGGCTAATTAAAGCTGACGACGGCAAATAATTAATTTTTCCGTATGTGCATTTCTAACTTGCAATAATTTTACCGTGAGCTTAAATCACGTGTGTATTCGAGTGAAGTGTATTACATCCTGCTTCAAGATAAGTTTGAAACATTCGAAAGAGTGATAAAAGTGTAAATTGTTTGTATCATTTGTTTTCCATGTTTCTAATGTAATAGATTGGAAGAGAACGTGTTATTGCTATCTAGCAAAGAATGTCTGAGAGATGGGGAGTAAAAGGACAGATAGACACTCGGCAGAGTCTATAATCTGAAATTGTATATATATTATGTTATATTTTCTAGGATAATCTTGTTTTTTTTTTACAAAAGTGAAAAGTTGCTCATGTTGGGCATAATTTAGCATCTAAACCTCAAGATGAACTGAAATAACAGACAGTCGCAATGGTAAGCAGTCTAAGAGAGATATGATGGAAAGAGTGAGAGATAATTAATTGTATGAAAATACTGTCGCTCGTTATGGGCAGGTAATAGAGGTATTTCAAGTCAATGTGGGAGTAAGTGTGTGAGTTCTCAACTCATATGATATTTGTTAAGAACTCATGGGGGCGTATGTAACGTTCCAGACGTTACAGTGTAATTATGTTAATTTTATTATGTGTAATTAATTCAGGAATTTAACGTCATGATATTTATTTTAGTATGTAATTGTATTATAATTCATGTTTAATCATTTGCTCACTATCATTTCATTACTTTGTAACTACGACTTGTAAACGAGGGCTGAATATTCTAATATTCACTTAGATTCTTGCGACATTTGTTTAAAATTAACTTGCAGTAAATTTCCGCTATCTTGCCACATCACCGAGGAAGGAGAAAGGACAGATTTAGACACCAAGTTCTGGGAAAGCGAGCACGTGTTCACGCGTCCCAACGTAAGCTACCGTATTTCGACCAGAATTATTCAAACTATTCAACGCCTATATTTTGAAAGGAGCGTCATGTTGCCATGGATAATGAGTGAATGGACCAATAGAAGAACAGTTAATATCAGAGTTAAGACCCGTCAACTCTAATATCTGGAGTGGGGAGAGACATGTCATCTGATTGGACCACGTGTTGCGACCTGTAATTAGCACCAGTAAAGGTTATAAAAGGGCATGCTGGAGCTCTTGGCTTCATCTCTACTACTGGACTCTGCTGCATTCTTCGGTATTATTATTCGTTTGATTCTGCGTTAGCATTCTACTTCATTACCACAACGTGGTACTTAGAAATTCTGAATGAGGGATGTAGAGCCACTCTCATCAGTAATTACGTACAGCACGGCTATAAGACCGGTTTGAACCAGTCTAAGTCAATAGATAGTTTTAATCTAGATAGAAATGAAACTTCAGAGAACATTTTCAGTAAAGTTGGAAGGATTCTTAATTGAGTATCCTCTCCATATAACCCAAGGTGGTTCTTCTAACTATGACTTAGGGCTTATCTCCAATATATGGGATAGAGCATAATAGGGAGTGTTAGTTTTGAAGTCATCTTCCAATTAGTGGTGGATGCAATTTGCAAGGCAGGAATGGTACTTAGCTGCAGATGAAGAGATATCAAAGACGACCGATGAGGTTCCCGCTACAAGGATGGAAGCTTCCCAAGGACCAGCAGAACAAGACGACATGGTGAGCAAGCGAGTTAAAGATATTGCAAGTTTTCGCGAAGTAGAGTCATTCAATTTTTTATTAAATTCATTTTCTATTTTAAATTCAGTTCTCGTTAAACCGTCGTCATTTATATTAAATATAATAAATAGTATTTTTCTAGTTTACTTTAATCAATTTGCCTTAATTAGCCTTTTAATTTCTAATTCTCCTGCTTAATGATTAGTGCACTATCACCTCACCCCTGTGATAAGAGTCTGTCCAAGCTTGATTATAAATTTTATCTTTAAGTCCTCAACTTAAAGATTGGCGCCCTTTGCTTGCTTGGTTGCATTTCTCATTTGATGATTGTTCTCCGAGAGGGGAAGTCACACAATCAGTCTACGTGATCACAATTCAGGAGCTATCTGACGGTGAGATAGCGGCTCCGGCCCAGAAAGCCAAGAATAACGGCCGAGAGGATTCGTCGTGCTGACCACACGACATCTCATAATCTGCAGGCCTTCGGGCTGAGCAGCGGTCACTTAGTAGGCCATGGCCATTCCGGGATATTGCGCCATGGGTTTTTTTTATCTAACCTCTGTAACCACATTAAACTTAGAATTAATTTTACCATCAATTCTCATTGTGACCGAATTCTCAACATACTTTTTGTACTTGATTGGTAGCAATAACCAATTCTGAATTCCATAATGGTCCATTACGGCAGTGTCTTTCAGTGTGAGAACTGTGGCCGGGCATACAACTGGGGTGGAAGATCAGTACCTTGCCCAGGCGGCCTCACCTACACAGATAGGCCTTATGGCGACGATGGAATAGGAACAGTGGAAAATAAGCAGACGTGGCCTTAATTAAGGTATAGCCCTAGCATTTGTCTAGTGTGTAAGTGGGAAACTATAATGAAAACCATCCTCAGGGCTGCTGGGGTTTGAACAGCAGGCATTTTAGAAAATTGTGAGAGTAAGACGGATGAAAAGCAATGCGGTTTCAGTCCAAAAAGGGGCTGTGAAGACAGATCTTCAGTATACGTCAAGTAATTGAAAAATGCTGTAAGAGGAAAATACAGTATTATATTTTTGTTTCGTAGGTCTAGAGAACGTAGGTCATTTTGTAGACGCTCACTATCTTGTAACTTATTTCTTACTCTATACAGCATAAAATCAGCGCAAAAAGCCTTCTCTGATCTCAGTGCTTTACTCATTGAGTTCAGTCAATCACTACTGTTGATCTGCATTAAGGGCAGCCCTCACGTGGCAGATTCCCTATCTGTTATTTTCCTAGCCTTTCATAAACGATTTCAAAGAAATTGGAAATTTATTGAACATCTCCCTTGGTAGGATATTCCAATCCCAAACTCTCCTTCCTATAAACGAACATTTGCCCCAATTTGTCCTCTTGAATTCCAACTTTATCTTCATATCGTGATCTTTCCTACTTTTAAAGACACCACTCCCATGCCATCTCTCTACTTACAACTCGGAACATACCACTTAATCGAGAAGCTCTTGAATCAAGTAATCCTGGTGAGTGTCCCATACATTGGAACCATACTCTATTTGGAGTCTTACCAGAGACCTATATACCCTCTCCTTTACATCCTTACTAGAACCCCTAAACACCTTCATAACCATGTGCAGAGATCTGTACCCTTTATTTAGAATCCCATTTATGGGATTACCCCAATGAAGATCTTTCCTGATATTAAAATTTCGGTACTTCTAGTGATCCTCATAAGGAACTTTCACCCCATCAATGCAGTAATTAAAATTGAGAGGACTTTCCCTATTAGTGAAACTCACAACCTGACTTTTAACCCCCTTTATCATCATACATTGCCTTCTGTCCATCTCACAACATTATCGAGGTCATTTTACAGTTGCTCACAGTCTTGTAACTTATTTATTACTCTATACAGAATAACATTATCCACAAAAGCCTTATATCTGATTCCACTTTTTTACTCGTATAATTTATATAATATACAGTATAAGAAAACATGAAGGTCTCATATCATATGCGATAATATAAGAAAAATAAAGGTCCAATAATAGTGCCTTGTGGGACCCCTCCTGTTCATCATTACAGGATCAGATAAGGCTACCTACTCCGAGTTCCATTTGCTAGAAGTGTAGCCACACACTCATACACTCTTTTGTCTAGTCCAGTAGCCCTGATTTTCGTTATGTCTCTCATTTAATGAACTTCGTGCGGCTTTAAAAATGCTAAGACCGCAGAGATTCTTTACGCAGCAGTTAATTAGAGCCACGCAGTGACTTAAATACCATAGGACTGCTCTCAGGTTGTTTCCGCATGCGCTGCACAATCAACTTGATACCATCAATATTCATTTAGTGTGAGGCTGGCAACATCGCTCGCGATATTTCCCTCAGAGCCTTCCCAGAGGTGTGCTGCGGCTGAGTGAATTGAAGATCAGCTCAGTTTCAGTTGCTTGTTACAAACACACACTCACACATATACATTCGGGCGTGGTGACGTCAGCTGTACCTAACGGGACCGTGCCAGGCCTTGACCTCCAAGGAGAACACAGGCCGCCCCGCAAGTACGTGACATGCATCATATGGGTCACCGCCTCTATCTGTAGCCTTACTGTGCACTGTGAACTAGACCTCATTATGCAGGTACAGTACAGCTCAGAATATAAAACTCTATTTACATATAATTAATACCATAATTTTCCATCAAACTGCATTTTCAAATCTACCCTACAATCCAAAATATGTATTTTAAAATAAAAAGATATAAATGCTCAGTTTTGAACTATAGTTTATATAAACTGGAAATACAGAAAGAAGAATCATGAAAAAAATCTTACGGTGAACGAAAACAACAGAACAATGGAAAATAAGAATAATGTAATATACCAGAATGTAGGATATGTAATGAAAACAATGAGAGAAAAGGTGATTGCTATTTTTCTTAGGTCTGCCTCTGCGGTGCAGTGGTTAGTGAGATTAGCTGCCACTCCCGGAGGCCCGGGTTCGATTCCCGGCTCTGCCACGAAATTGGAAATGTGGTATGAGGGCTGGAACGTGCTCCACACAGTCTCGGGAAGTCAACTGAGTAGAGAGGGGTTCGATTCCCTTTTCGGCGATCCTCGAAGTGGTTTTCCGTGGTTTCCCACTTCTACCCCGGACAAATGCCGGCATGGTACCTAACTTAAGTCCACGGCCACTTCCTTTCCTCTTCCTTATCTATCCCTTTCAATTTTGCCATCCTCCCCCTAACAGGGACCCAGTTCAGGATAGCAGGTGAGGCCGCCTGGGCGAGGTACTTGTCCTCCAGCCCAGTTGTATCCCTAGACCCAAAGTCTTACGCTCCAGGATACTGCCCTTGAGGCCATAGAGGTGGACTCCATCGTTGAGTCCCAGGGAAAAACCAATCCTGGAGTGTAAATAGATTAAGAAAGAAAGAAAGAAAGAAAGAAAGAAAGAAAGAAAGAAAGAAAGAAAGAAATGAAATGTCGTATGGCTTTTAGTGCCGGGATATCCCAGGACGGGTTCGGCTCGCCAGGTGCAGGTCTTTCTATTTGACTCCCGTAGGCGACCCGCGCGTCGTGATGAGGATGAAATGATGACGAAGACAACACATACACCCAGCCCCCGTGCCATTGAAATTAACCAATTAAGGTTAAAATCACCGACCCGGCGGAGAATCGAACCCGGGACCCTCTGAAGCGAAGACCAGTACGCTGACCGTTCAGCCAACGAGTCGGACAAGGAAAGAAAGAAAGAAAGAAAGAAAGAAAGAAAGAAGGAAAGAAAGAAAGCTATTTTATGGACATATCTATAGAACGCATGATATCAGATTGACAAGACAGATATTCAAGTCCTGTGGGAGAAAAAGTGAACGGCGAGCTGGTTACCAAGAGTGGGCGAGTTGGCTGTGCGGTTAGGGGCGCGCAGCTGTGAGCTTCCATCCGGGAGATAGTGGGTACGAATCCCACTGTCGACAGCCCTGACGATGGTTTTCCACTTTCTCACCACGCAAATCCTGGGGATGTACCTTAATTAAGGCCACGGCCGCTTCCTTCCCACTCCGAGCCCTTCCCTATCCCATCGTCGCCATAAGACCTGTTTGTGTCGGTGCGACGTAAAGCAAATAATTACAACAAAGTCAAGAGAGATTTAGAAAATACAACATAAGACAAGAGGAAACTATAGAAAGATAGATTTAAAAAACATAAGGTTTTAAGAATGAAAGGATTCTAATGAAAAATGAGAAGGAAACGCGGTCGAATGTGGTCTGCAAGACTACATACTACACCGACCATCTGTACTCTAACGCCCCCTTTTGATAATACCTCTCAGTCAAGGCCATCCATTAACACTTCACATCACAGCCTGCAAGATCACATCTTTCATCTGTACCCTAACGTTCCTTTTTGATAATAGGTCTCTCAGTCAAGGCCATCCATTAATACTTCACATCACAGCCTGCAAGATCACATCTTTCATCTGTACCCTAACGCTCCTCTTTGATAATAGGTCTCTCAGTCAAGGCCATCCACCAATACTTCAGATCACAGTCTGCAAGACTACATAAACTATCTGATATCTAATGCCCCTCTTTGATGATACGTCTCTCAGTCATGGCTATCCATCAGTACTTCACATCACAGCCTGAAAGATGGCATCTTTCATATATTCTCTAACACCCCTCTTTGATAAAATGTCTCTCAGTCATGGCCATCCATCAGTATTTCACATCACAGCCTGCACGGTTGCTAGGCAACATGGCGTTGTATCAATTTGTATCGGCAATATCGTGACGTAAATTGTCAGATGACTCCTACAGTAGTACTTTATCGGAATTAGGTCCTGTAAAACTGCTACTTGTCTGTTCCAGGGAATATAAATTGGTACTATTGTATTCAAAATTGCCAACAGTACAATTTGTTGGTATGCTTGTCTACCCCACACCGGAGCGGGGGGAGGTGAGTCAACGAGAGGCAAATAAGCTGGGCGCGCCTGTCGGCCAACCGATGAGAGGAACTCACTGAAATATACTACAGTACATGTACCTTGTTATTAACAACGCCTCAGTGTAAGCAAAAATGGCCAAAATATAACCAAATAGGACATTATAGCACTGAAAAGAGCAAACTATGAACAACGCATTGTGATTCGAAATGCGAAATCTTATCCAGGATTGGACAAGCAAAAAATATATTCAATACCATGAGGACCTTATTCACCAGCCGAGAACTCAACCTTCAGCTCAGAGTTCGAATGCTACGTTGTTATGTCTTCCCTGTCCTTCTGTATAGTTTCGAAGGGTGGACGCTTAGCCCTTTATTGGAGAAGCGTATTGAATCTTTTGAAATGTACTTATACAGAAGAATACTCCGAATATCTTGGGTAGAAAAGAAGACAAATGAAGAAGTCCTCAACATCTTGAACAAGAAGAAAGAGCTTCTCATAACCAACAAGGAGCGTAAGCTCAGCTACCTCGGGCACATCATGAGAGGTGAACGATACGAACTTCTTCGACTGATCATTCAAGGGAAGATTGATGGGAAAAGATCTGTGGGAAGACGGAGAAATTCCTGGCTGAAAGACTTGCGGTGGTGGTATGGACATACGTCGATAGAAATCTTCCGTGCTGCCGTTTCGCGTGTAATCATAATCAATTGGATCGCCAACCTTCGGAGGGAGACGGCGTCATAAGAAGAAGAATGAAAGAGGCCGATATATACATTTGAAAGCAAAATCAAATTGCTTTAAACGAGGCCAGGGTCCATCATTTACATTTATTTTTCAGGTTTCTGGTAAAAAGGAAGATATACAGGACTTTTCTTTAACATTGGAACCTTAGTAACAAAAATTCTCTAGTCCGCACAACAGTTGTGCTTTGAGACTGGCATACACATTAGGGGTTCGGCTTATTGGAACCCCTAGAAGTTATGGTAATCTCGCTACATTACGGAAGAGCGGACTAGTAGCCAAATTATTTTGCATTCTAACCTGTTACTGCGTAAACATCCATGCTCTAGATCATGATGATGTTGTTGTTGTCGTTGCTGATGATGATGATGATGATGAATGGGGCAATTAGGAGATATGCCCTTTTCATTAGGGTTTGGATTTTCAAAAAACATATCAACGAATGACTTCTGCTCGTTTAAGATATTATTTCAAATAGTTTACGACAGAAATTAGAGATTTTTGGAAAATTTCAAGGCCATTTTTCCTTTCATTAAATTTTATTGAAATTTTATAATTTAGTAAATAATGTTCTTCTTTTAATTCTTCTTGAGGGGCTGCCTGGCCGAGGCGGTAAATGCGAGCTCGGTTCGTCCGGAAGGACGTGGGTTCGAATCCCCGTCAGGAAGTCGTAAAATTTAAGAAATTAGATTTCCACTTCCGGAGGTGCACATGGCTCTGGGGATCACTCAGCCTACACCAGAAATGGGTACGGTACAAGATTAATTCCTGCGGGCAAAGGCGGCCGGGCGTAGAGCTAACCACTCTACCTCATCAAGGGCCGACGAAGTGGAAGCCTTTACGTTCCATCCCTCCAAGGGCCTTCATGACCTGTTCGGAGATGACTTTGCTTTGCTGTTTAATTCTTCTTGGCCTTTGCCTTCAGTTTATCGAGGTAGGCGCCTGATGTTTGTTTGGTCAAGTTTTACTGCCGCGTGCTCTTCCTGACGCCAATCTTCTGTAGAGGGATGTATTGACTGTTGCTTCTTTCTATGGCGTGTTGTAAGCTATGTAAATGTTGAGAAACGAACACAAATACTCATTGCCCGCGCCAGAGGATTTAACTATACGCACTTAAAATCACTAGCCTGGCGGAGAATCGAAGTCTGGGCCCTTAGAACTGAAACCCAGTACGCTTATTACTCTACCAAGAAACCTATTTATGAGATAGATGGTATACCATCATCAGCGTACCAAGCTCAGCGTCGCGACGTTATGGATCGATTGAAGTGGAAGTGAAAGAAGACAGAGCCCACATAAATGGGAAATAACAAAGAAGATGATGATGATGATGATGGTATATCATGATGATCATCATCATTTTCCAGCTTCAGTTTCCCGAGTGTGGTATACAAGTGCCAAAGTATAGTTTCTGTTCCTCTATGTCCTCCAACTTGGCATTTCTCTTGCTGACCTCCGATTTCACTGTGTCCATCCAACGATTCCTTGGTCTCCCTACTGGCCTCTCCCCTTTAACGTCTCTGTCAAAATTCCTTGCTGTTCTTTTTCCATTAATCCTCATAGCATGTCCAAACCATTATAGCCCGCGTCTTCCTAAAACTTGGGTAACAGGTATTCTTATGTCAACCTCCTTCCTATTTGTTTCGTTTCTAATCTTGTCTTTCCTTGTCTTTTGGTTCACTGTTCTGATGAATTTCATTTCTTTTGACTGGAATGAATGAAGTAGGTGTGGAACATGGCCAATTTAGCTTTCTGGGAAATTTCATCATCCCAGAGTGTAGATGGTATAATGAAATCAACATTTTGGCAGAAATCGTTCCGTTCCACGTTAGGGATCCTGCATGAATATGGTATTTCAAAATTATGGAAAAACAAACACAAACAAATAAAATATCTAAAGTACCAAGCGAACAAACAATATGGTCGGTGTTATTTTCGTCCTTGTCTCTGAAGTTGAAGCTGCGTGACCAACGTTTAAGCTTCAAGTCACGCTCGATGATAGAGCAAGAGAACTGCATTGTCCGGAGATTCGGACTATCTGCAGTTCCCTGGGCGTGTTTTTCTCCTTCGTATTTTCCTCACGCTGATTGCAACCAATCTCTGCAGTTGCCCCGGGTTACCTACTCAAATCCTAGTTCACAATAACCAAACTCACTTCCTCGAGGTCCTCATACTTGCGACATTCGGAGGAAGACACAAATAGTAATGTTATTGTTTTTACGTATCACTCTGTGGTGTAGTGGTTAGTTTGGTGTTCAGATGCCCGGGTTAGATTCCCGGCTCTGCCACGAAATTTGAAAGAAGTACGAGGGCTGCAACGGCGTCCACTCAGCATCGGGAGGTCAACTGAGTAGAGGGGTGGGGGGTCCGATTCCCTCCTCAGCCATCCTCGAAGTGGTTTTTCGTGGTTTCACACTTCTCCTCCAGGCAAATGCCGGGATGGTACCTGACTTAAGGCCACGGCCGCTTCCCTCTCTCTTCCTTCTCTACCCCTTTCGATCTTCCCATCCGCCCACAAGGACCCTGTTCAGCATAGCTGATAAGACCACCTGCGGGAGGTACTGGTCCTGATTTACATTTGTATCCCCGACCCTAAGTCTCATGCTCCAGAACACTGCTGTCGAGGCTGTAGAGGTGGGATCCATGTCTGAGTCCGAGGGAAAATCCGGTCCAGGAGGGTAACGGATTAAGCAAGAAAGAAATAATAATAATGTTATTGTTTTTATGTCCCGCTAAGTACTTTTGGAGGTTTTCGAAGACGCCGAGGTGCCGTGATTTTTCCCGAAGGAGTTCTTCTACGTGCCAGCAAATCTGCAGACACGAGGCTGACATAATTAAGCACCTTCAAATACCTCCGGACTGAGTCGGAATGGAACCTGCCAAGTTGGGTTCAGAAGGCCAGCGCCTCAAAGGACACAGTTACACAAACACCAGTTCTTGCTCCAACATGGTACAGCTCCCTTTCAGGCATACCTCCAGTGGAAGTGACATGCATGAACCGGTTCCGCCACACACCAGCCCTCCTGTCGTTCTTAAATCTCTGGTAGTACCGGAAATCGAACCCGAACCACCACGGAAGGCAGCTAATTGTGCTAACTGTTACACCACAGACGCGGACAGAATACAGTTGAGTCAGGCATAATTTTATTCCGTTCTGCCTTCTTTGCTGCAAGATACTTAAATCTACGCTGAATGCCTATTTTCTATATATGGCTACTGTTTAATTTCCTTGGTAGGGGTTTAATGGCATCTAAAATGGCTTTCTTGCGCATTGTGATTTATTTTATAGTTTTAAAGTTTAACAATGCCCGTTCTATTTAGTTAATGTCTTCTTTCTTTCTTTCTTTCTTTCTTTCTTTCTTTCTTTCTTTCTTTCTTTCTTTCTTTCTTTCTTTCTTAATCAATTTACCATCCACGGTTCGTTTCTCTCTAGGACTTGGCGAGGGATCCCACCTCGACCACCTCAAGGGCAGTGTCCTGGAGCCTGAGACTTTGGGTCAGTGGGATACAACTGGAGAAGAGGACCAATAGGTCAAGCAGGTGGCCTCACCTGCTTTGCTGAACAGGGGCCTTGTGGGGGTATGGGAAGATGGGAATGGATAGACAAGGAAGAGGGGAAGATACCGGCCGTGGCTTTAAGTTAGGTACCATCCCGGAATTTGCATGGAGGAGAAGTGCGACACCACGGAAAACCACTTCGAGGATGGCTGAGGAGGGAATCGAACCTCCCTATACTCAGTTGTCCTGCCAAGGCTGAGATAAGAAACTGTAGTCCGGAAACGTTTTAGTCAAAAGTTATTAATAATCCAGGTTGTTTAATGTCCGTCCACTTGATCAACGTACCTGTAGGCACAGACTGAAGCCTACAGTACAGACATCGCACACTGATCAGGTCGGTACACAGTGCGCCATCTGCTTTGGAGTCGCTGAGTTATTACCCTAACCTCTTCTGTTCGTCGGGATTGTCTCCCCTATTGTAGTGTACAATACCGTCGGAGGTGTCAGACCGATTTTTGCTTTAACTGTCACTGCCGGCCGCAGTGGCGTAGTGGATTCGGCCTTAGTCTACTAATCCCAAGTTAACGGGTTCAAACCCGACTGAGGTCGGTGGCTTTTAAGGGTGTTTAAAGGTGACAAACCCATGTCCTTGGCTTCCGGCATGTTAAAGAAATACTGCGGGACGAAATTCCGGCACCCCGGCGTCTTCCATCATCCCTGACAGTTTGTAATATCATAATATCACCACGGATACACAGCGTCTCTAGTACATTTTCCTTTCCTAAAGCAAACAAGGGTGTACTTAATTTTCCTGCTGTTATAGTATTTTCATAATAATAATAATAATAATAATAATAATAATAATAATAATAATAATAATAATAATAATAATAATAACAATCATAATCATACTGTTATTTTCTTTACCTATCATTAACTACTTATACGGTTTTCGGAGATGCCTAGGTGCCGGAATTTAGTCCCGCTGGATTTATTTTACGTGCCAATATATCTACCGACACGAGGCCGACGTACCAGGTGCATGCATAATTTTTTGTCTGCATTTTTTGGCAAAGAATACATGTAATTTTAGGGAAGTTAATTTTATTTGTTTATTCAAAATATTGGCCATCGGCTTCTGCACACTTCTCCCGTCTTTCAGGTGAGTTATGAATACCATGCCAGAAAAGTGCTTGTCTTTTGAGGCAAACATTTCGTCGAGCCATTTTCCAATTTCCTCGAAATTTCCGAAGTGCTGCTGTGCAAGTGCCATGCTCCATTGATGCGAAGAAGTGATGGATGGTGCCAGATCGGGGCAGTACGGCGGGTGCGGAAGGATGTCCCATCGAAGCGATATTTCAAGGTGTCTTTCACTGGTTTTGCTGTGTGAGACGGCGCATTGTCGTGTAACAAAATCGCTTTGCCATGTCTTCTGGTGCATTCCGGTCGTCTTTCGATCAATGCGTGATTTAAGTTAATCATTTGTTGGCGATGGGTCATCATCCAGTAACTCCTGCAATTGTTTGCCTTCGGACTTTTGTGGTCTACCAGAGCGCACTGTCTGTCACATTGAAAACACCACGTCTCACATGTTCTAATCGATGGAGCGAGTTCACCATATGTTTCTACCAGCAAACTATGACTTTCCACAGCCTTTTTCTTTTGATTAATTAAGAAAAGCAATGCGTGCCGCAAATGTTCTCTTTGAGGCACAAAAGTCGACATGTTCACTGAACGATACAGCACAGAAGCTAGTGTTTGGCGGACTCAATTTGTGTGTGTCGCTAGGTTAATATCAGTGTCAAGTTCATACGCTGTGTACTGTTTGATGGCGCCATCTCTTAGTGAAACTGGAAAAGACTTATGCATACACCTAGTATTTGAGTACCTTCAAATATCACCGGCCTGAGCCAGGATCGAACCTGCCAAGTTGGGGTCAGAAGGCCAGCACCTCAACAGTCTCAGCCACTCAGCCCAGCTATAAATTGAATGGTGTATGGCTTTTAGTGCCGGGAGTGTCCGAGGACAAGTTAGGCTCGTCAGATGCAGGTCTTTTGATTTTACTCCCGTAAGTGACCTGCGCGACATGATGAGGATGAAATGATGATGATGAAAACGACACATACACCCAGCCACCGTGTCAGCGATATTAACGAAATGTGGTTAAAATTCACGACCCTGCCGGGAATCGAACCCGCGACCCCTGTGACCAATGACCAGCACTCTAACCATTTAGCCATGGAGCCGGACAGTATTTTCATAACTCAATACAAATTAAGGGGGATGTGGATGTGGGTAGCTAATGTTTTCTGCTGGTTTTCAAGGGGCCGTTTAGTGGGTAGTCCTATTCCATTGTTGGCAACACTGAGGAGGATACTGAGAGCCGATACGTTGAAGAGGGAATAATTATTCCGTTATTTTTCCCATTAAAACATTATCATCTCCACAAAACCACAATGATCCTCCGAGATGCCCCGCTACTAAGGTCACACACGTGTTTCACCCTCTCCTTGAAGAAGACGTTAAATACATGGAGGGCGAGTAAAGTGATAGTTTCAAACGTGAAGCCTCGTCGTGAATGGCGCTAATTATCTATAGGCATCATCAATAACCATTCTGGCGTTCATGGAGTAGATAAACAATTTAACAGTATCGCCACTTTGATCGCTTGCCGAGAGTTCGGTCTTTGTTAGATGTGTCATTAATGGATTATTGGACACTCGTTACGGTCACTGACGATATTTTCTCTTGAAGCAAGATAATATTAACATTACATTGAAGGATGTATAGCAAACTGAGTGAATCTTATCATTTTATAGTGCTGCTTTTTGAATCATCGGGCTATAGACTCGTTTGATGCCAACCTATCCTGTTTGATTTCTACGTAACTGTCCGTCTTCCACGGTTAGCGTGCTGGCCTTTGGTCACAGGGGCCCCAGGTTCGATACCCGGAAAGGTCGGGAATTTTAGCCATAATTGGTTAATTTCGTTGGCTCGGGGGTTGGGAGTATGTGTCGTCTTCATCATTTCACCTTCATAATGACACGCAGGTCGCTTACGGGAGTCAAATCAAAAGACCTGCATCTGGTGAACATGTCCTCGGACTCCCGGCACTAAAAGACATACGCCATTTAATTTCGTTTCTAGGTAACTAGTACGTCCTACATCTGCTCTAGTCTGCTTGTCATATTCAGCCTACACTTCCCCCAAATACCTACTGAATAAGTCCTGCGTGTCTAAAAATAAGTCCTATCATTCTATCTCTTCTTCTCGTCAAATTTAGTCAAATCGATCTCCTCTCACCAATTCGATTCAGTATCTCTTCATCTGTAATTCGATTTATCCATCTCACCTTCAGCATTCTTCTGTAGCACCACATTTCAAACGCGTCTATTCTCTTTTTGAGGTAGCTATTTCCTCTGTTTCACTTCTATACAATGCCACGCTCCAGACGAAAGTTTTCGAAAACATTTTTCCCGATATCAATGTTCGAAGTGAGCAAATTTCTTTTTTTAAGAAAGGCCTTACTTGCTTGTGTTAGTCTGCATTTTATGTCCTCCTTACACCTGCCATCGTTAGTTATTTTACTACCCTCCTTCTTCTTAATCTTTTTTTTGCTAGTTGCTTTACGTCGCACCGACACAGATAGGTCTTATGGCGACGATGGGACGGGAAAGGCTAGGAGTGGGAAGGAAGCGGCCGTGGCATTAATTAAGGTACAGCCCCAGCATTTGCCTGGTGTGAAAATGGGAAACCACGGAAAACATTTTCAGGGCTGCCGACAGTGGGGTTCGAACCTACTATCTCCCGAATACTGGGTACTGGCCGCACTTAAGCGACTTCAACTATCGACCTCGGTTCTTCTTAATCTGTTTACCCTTCAGGGTCGGTTTTTCCCTCGGAGTCAGCGAGTGATCCCACCTCTACCGCCTCAAGGGCAGTGTCCTGTATCTTCACAACTCTGGGTCGGGGGATACAACAGGGGAGGATGACCAGTACCTCACCCAGGTGGCCTCATCTGCTATGCTGAACAGGGGCCTTGTGGGGGATGGGAGGATTGGAAGGGATAGACAAGGAAGAGGGAAGGAAGCGGCCGTGGCCTTAAATTAGGTACAATTCCGGCATTTATCTGGAGGAGAAGTGGGAAACTACGATAAAACACTTCCAGGATGGCTGAGGGGGGAATTGAAACCCCTTCTACTCAGTTGACCTCCCGAGGCTGAGTGGACCCCGTTCCAGCCCTCGTACCACCTTTCAAATTTCGTGACAGAGCCGGGAATCGAACCCGGGCCTCCTGAGGTGGCAGCTAATCACACTAACCACTACATCACAGAGGCGGACGTATTTTACTACCCATGTAACAATATTCATGTTCTTCCTTTAAGACTTCATTTCCTAATCTAATATTTACTGCATCACCTGACTTTGTTCGACTGCACTCCGTTACTTTTGTTTTAGTACTTACGTGGTATTTCTTTATATCTAACTAGCGGAGCCGTTCACAGGTTCTTAAAACGTAAATATTCGTTCATATTAGGAACGTCACCAAGCACGAATAAACTAATAAACCCATTTCGAATTAAAGTGAACTAATCACTGAATTTCGAACAAATATCAAAATAATTAACACGCTTGGAATGAAACATTCTTTCTCAGAGTAAGAATTATATCTTTCGTGTGCGGGCTTAAGAGTATAAGTCATGTTACGTCGGATCCTCATAGTACGAGTTACTGATTTAATTTGTTACAGTTAGCAGAAGAAAACTATTATTACAAATTGGAAATACAATTTAGTCCTCCTCTGTGGTGTAGTGGTTAGAGGACCGGGTTCGTATCCCAGCTCTACCACGAGATTTGAAATGTGGTACGAGGACTGGGACGGCGTTCACTCACGCTCGGCAAGTCAACTGAGCAGAAGGGGATGGGGTTCGATTCCTACCTCAGCCATCCTCTAAGTGGTTTTCCGTGGTTTCCCACTTGTCCTCCAGGTACATGCCGAGATGGTACCTAACTTAAGGCCACGGCCACTTTCTTTCATCTTCCTTGTCTATCCCCTTCCCATGCCTACAAGGAGCCTATTCACCATAGTAGGCGAGGTACTGTTCCTCGTCCCCAGTTGTATCCCCGATCCAAAATCTCATGCTCCAGGACACTGCCCTTCAGGTGGAAGAGGCGTTGAGTGCGAAGAAAAAAACAACCCTGGAGGGTAAGCGCATTAAGAAAGAAAGTAGATGTCCCCGAGATATGTTGATGTAGGCCTGTTCATTTTAAACGCTCTACAATTAATACTGCCTCTGTTTTTAAAACTTCGAACTTATGTCATAAAATGTAGCTACTTTGGACCTATACTCTTTAGCGTTCGAACGAAATGTATGTATTATCATCACCATAAGGCAAACCTAAACATACCGTTTAGTCGAAAAACTCGTCTCCTTACCCTCAAGTCTTCCCAGCCCAAAATTTGCTACATTTACGTAAAGCTACTCTTTCGTCGGAAATCGCCCAGAACAAATCGTACTGCTTTCCTTTGGATCTTATCCACTTCTCGTATAAAATAGTCCTGGCGTGGGTCCCATACTCTTACCAGAGACTTATATGCCCTCTCCTTCACATCCTTACTTGACTTGTCCTTTAATTCCAGATGGAACATAGGGCCTCGACGGAATTTCTTCAGCTTGTTCTATCTGCCGTCAATGCTTTCACCTCCCTCCATGTCTTGTTAACTCCAGCAATCTCCCTGTCTATGGTTCTCTCCCAGGTAATTCTCGGTCTGCCTTGCCTGCGACTACCTTGTGGATTCCAACTCAATGCCTGCCTTGTTATACCTTCTTGTGGTCTTCTCAGGGTGTGCCCAATACATCTCCATTTTCTCCTCATTATCTGTTCCTGTATGGGACCTTGACTTGTGGCCTCCCAAAGAACTTTGTTTGAGATGGTCTTTGGCCACCATATTATCATAATGTACCTCAAACAACAATTTATACAAGTCTGTAACCCTGTAGTAATGTCTTTGGTCACTTTCTAGGTCTCACTTCCATAGATTTAACATTTGAGTTGAATATCCTTAGCTTCGTTTTTATACGAATGTGAGGGGATCTCCATATTGGTCGTAACTGTGCAAAAGCTCCTTTGGCTTTATTTATACGACTCCCACGTCTCTAAAAGTACCTTCATTCTGGTTTACCATGCTTCTTAAGTAGCAAAATTCCTCTACCCTTTCTATAACCATTCTATCTAGTCAACGATGGTTTATGCATTTGTTTAGTCTTTTTGTTATTAATCTTTAGCTTCTATTTTTAATTTATTCAGTTTGATTTCCATGCCCCGAAAACATTCTGCAAAAAGACAGAGATCATTCGCATAATCCGATTGTTCCAGCCGGTTATTTAATCCCCACTGAATGCCACGCTTTCTACTCGTTGCCTCTCCCAGGATACAATCCAGTGTCATGACAAACAAGATTGGTGACAGTATACATCCTTGTCTTATTCCAGATTTTACAGCAAAAGGTTCAGACAGCTTCCTTTTATGTTCTGCTTGGCAAATATATCCCTCATACATTGCCTGTGTAAGACGCACGATCTTTTGTGGAATTCCTAACTTTTCCATAGCCTTCCACATTTTCGTCTGGTTGACAGAATCAGAGATACAATCTTACTACAAACCCTCATAACTATATGAAGAGATCTACCTTTCCCCTCAACCTCATTAATGTGATTACCCCAATGAAGATCTTTCCTTATATTAACACCTAACTACTTACGGTGATCCCCATGTGGTACTTTCACCCCATCAACACAGTAATTAAAACTGAGAGGATGTTTTTCTCTTAATGAAATTTGCAACCTGACTTTTCACATCGTTTACCATGATGCCACAGTCTGCTCTCTATGTCAAAACATTGTCGAGGTCTTTTTGCAGTTACTCTATATACCGGTAGTATAACATCATCCGCAAATAACCTTATCTGTAATTTCTTTTCTACACTCATATAATATGTTATGTATATAAGAAATTATAAAGGTCCAATGACACTACCTTGCGGGACACTCTCCTTAATTGTGTTTGTTTTACGATAGCGAATTATTACAATAGTACAATAAAGCAAGAAGCAGAACACCAAGAAATATAAAACATAGCAAGTTTACGACTAGGTTCGTAGAATCCACTCATGAGGCACTAAAAACTCGGTTTGCAGAAACTCACTGGGGAATCTTCTCATTCCCGAACGAGTTGGTTACGCGGTTTGGGTCACGTAGCTGCTAACTAGAATTCGGGAGATCGTGGGTTCGAAAACCCCTCCTCCCCACCCATATCGCGGGGCCTGCAGATGGCTTTCCGTGGATTCCCACTTTCACACCAGGCTGTACCTTAATTAAGGCCATAGTCACTTCCTTCCTAATCCCAGCCCAGTCCTATCATATTTTCGGTATCAGTGTGATGTAGACCAAATAGCAGATCTTCTTTTTCTCCTTCTTATACTTTTTTCGTTTACGGCCATTAGAGACCGCGTCAAGTAACTATAAGGTATTTCTGGAAGCCATTCTTGCAGCCCAAAAGCGTAGTATTCTTTGTCTGTAAACATGGTAGCCTCTCTCTATTAAGACTGTCCTAAACATTTGTTTTGTTTATTACTTCGGAGGTCAGTTTGTTTACTGTTCTTATTCTGAAATCACTTGGATTGTTTGGTGTATCTGAGAGCGAATATCTATGGTACTGATCTAGGTCTTCCTGGCAGTCTCGCCTGCTTTTTATTCATCCATTCTTCTTGTGTGCTTTCGTAGCCACTTGAAAAAAATTCTGGTGCCAATATTGCATAATTCGGATGGACGATCATGAATATGTTGTTACCTGCCACAAGGCTCAATGGGCTGCTACGATCTCACAGAGTCGATACCTTTGGGGAAGTGAGCGGTTCGTATGTTTGTGCCTACTATACATATACAGTACACAGTCGTCTCTGTGTTGTAGTGTTAAGTGTGAATAGCTTCCATCCCCGGAGGCCCGGATTGAAACATGATACGAGGAATGGAACGGGGTCCACTCAGCCATCCTTAAAGTGGTTTTCTCTGGTTTCCCACTTTTCCTCCAGCCAAGTCTCGGGGTGGTATCTAACTTAAGGCCACGGCCGCTTCCTTCCCTCTTCCTTGTCTATCTCTTCCGATATTCCCATCCCCTCACAAGGCCCGTGATTAGCATAGTATGTGAGACAGCCTGGGCAATGTACTGGTCCTCCTTCTCACTTTTATTCCGTAACCTGATGTCTCACGCTCCAGGACACTCCTTGAGGCGGCAGAGGTGAGATCCTTCACTGAGTCGGGGAAAAACCAAGCCTGGAGGGTAAACGGATTAAGAAAGAAGAAAATAAAGAAATTTGGGTTGGCAACAAATCACACTACCCACTACACCATAGAGGCGAACAATAATAATAATACAGAAGAAAACTGCCGGGAAAGTTGCTGAATGATACGGACAGAACCTTGCGGAAGGAATATAATATGAAAATAAGTCCAAAACCAAAATAATGGAGTGCAGTCGAAGAAAGTTAGGTGATGCAGGAAATATTAGATTAGGAATGAAGCCTATAAACATTGTGATTTAGGTGGTTAGGTAACTAATGATGGCAGAAGTAAGGAGGACATAAAATGCGGAATAAGAAAAGAAATTTGAACACTGATACAGGAATTAGAAATTATTTTTTGAAGACTTTCGTCTGGAGCGTGGCATTGTATGGAAGTAAAACATGGACGATAACTAGCTCAGAAAGAAAGAGAATAGAAACTTTTGAAATGTGGTGTTAAAAAATGCTGAACGTGAGATAGGTAAATCGAATAGCGAATGAAGAGATACTGAATCCAATTGGTGAGAGGAGATCGATTTGGCTAAATTTGACGAGAAGAACAGATAGATTGATAGGACACATCTTAAGACACCCAGGACTTGTTCAGTTGATTTTTGAAGGAAGTGTAGGTGGTAAGAACGGTAGGGGTAGACCATGGTATGAATATGACAAGCAGATTAGAGAAGATGTAGGATGCAATAGTTACGCAGAAATGAAAAGGTTAGCACAGGATAGGGTGGCATTGAGAACTGCATCAAACCAGTCCATGGACTGATGACTCAAATAATAATAATAATAATAATAATAATAATAATAATAATAATAATAATAATAATTATTATTATTATTATTATAATATAGTACACAAGGAATATTTTCATAAAAAGAGAGTACACCACCAGCCCCTTTTAAAATTGAAGATACGCAACCCACCTAACACTAATGGTCATTAAGGTCGGTATTACTCTTCATGCTAATTATATGCCAGCAACGTAAGATGTGCCCATCCTGCACATGAAAAATGACTATATGATATTATTGTGTGAAACAGAAAGGACATTACATGAATATGCTTTTTATTGCTTGTTATTCCGCATATGGCGATGAAGTTAATAGACTGTGCGTGGTTATCTACTGTCGTAGAACGCTAATTGGACACTGAACACCGTGAGACAGAGATATGACACGAAAGTTAAATGTCGAGGTGGAACAAGCATGCTCTAGTACTCTAGCTCCTGCAGCGGAGAGTGTCTTGTCTATACTGCTGAATCGGCAAGGCATCAAACAGCGAGTTACAATTTTGCACTTGGAATGTGAGACAGAAGGAAAATTCGTGGTCAGAAGACTTGGAGCCTGCTGGACGGATGGTCATCTAGGGAAATGACACTCTGTGATGTCATGAATACAACAGAGTAGAAGAGTTTTATCAACAGTAGCTGGGAAACTGAAACTGAAAACCGATGATGTATTCGAACGGTGCATTTTCGCATATGTACTGTGAAGGAGGAGTGAGCCACCTCGCTTGTTAAGGGGAGCCATGACCGAAATATTGCGATGTTTAATAAAAAATCGAATTTTCAGTTTTAAGCCTAAAAATCATCCATTTCATCCATCCTCTTCGAAATCCTGCTATCACTTTCGTCCTAACGCCATTTTTAAATCTCTAAATGCCAGATTTATAAAGAACAAGCAAACGCCTCTGTCTCTTAAGTTGACAGACAATATTGACTTCAAAGTTCTTTCCGACTACCATTTCAATAATCCCGCTGGAATATATTTACCTTGTAGGAAGCCTATACTGTGCATATGAGGATACAGAACTCTCAGGGAGTAACTTACAGTCCAAAGCAGTTTTAATGCATTTTTCTAGCTTAAAATGTGATCAGTTCATTGCCGAATACCAGGTGGCTCACCAGCGCCGTACTTTCTACTTACAACTGTCCCGCATGCACTAGTGATGCATGGGTTGCCTAATCGCTTGTTTTCGAAGGAGCGCTACAACGTGCTGTGTTGTGGATGTTGTGAAACAAATGGCAGTCATTTTACTGCACATGTTCCATAACAGGGTACAGAAAAGAAAGTTTAGCAACTTATTAATTTATACACGTGTAGACATTCCACTCTATAAAAGAGTTGTTTGTATGTAAGAAAAACTAATACTGTTTGACGAAATATGTGTGTAGAAGGCAGACGTCTGTTTGGAGCTTCTGCTGCATTCTCACCGGATTCTCCACAGATTAAAATTATGTCTGTGTATTCGTCGCTGCTGAACACACTAGCCATTGTCAATATGCAGACAGCAAATGTACACTAGTACATACACCACCCTAGTATTATGTGGTCGTAAACGAGGTTTGCTAATCCAAGGGGTTGCATTAGACGGGTAGCGCTGAGGAACATGTCGGGAGCGAAGCGACCGTCGGGTTATCTCTTCATATTCTGACGTACCCTGTCTGCTGGCAGTAGGTAAGGTAAGGATGTATTCTGCCCTAAGGCAGGTCTGAACCTCCGCAGAGGTGTGCCCGAGCCGGAGTAGGGTGGCCAGTTCCTTTCCGCTCGTCCATTCCCTTACCCTCACCAAAAGCGCGTGGTAACCCATCCACTTCTTGACCACGCCCAATGTTGCTTAACTTTGAAGATCTCACGGGATCCGGTGTGACAACACGGCTACGGCCGTTGGCGCTGGCAGTAGTGCCCCTGTGAAAATCAGTTAGTAGACATCCCATTCATCATTTGTGCATGCGGGACAATTATAAGTAGAAAGTACGAGGCCCGCGAGCCGCCTGGTATAAAATTCTCAGCTTTTCCTGAAATTTTCTGATAACGTTTCAATACGTACAGTAGTTCTGCATTTTAATATCAGTTGCATATTCTTCTTCTTCTTCTTCTTCTTCTTCTTAATCAGTTTACCCTCCAGGGTCCGTTTTTCCCCCTGACTCAGCGAGGGATCCCACCTCTACCGCCTCAAGGGCAGTGTCCTGGAGCTTCAGATTCTGGGTTGGGAGATACAACTGGGGAGAATGACCAGTAACTCGCCCAGGCGGCCTCGCCTGCTAATCTGAACAGGGGCCTTGTGGGGGATGGGAAGATGGGAAGGGATAGACAAGGAAGAGGGAAGGAAGCGGCCGTGGATTTAAGTTAGGTATCATCCTGGCATTTGCCTGGAGGAGAAGTGGGGAAACCACGGAAAACCACTTCCAGTATGGCTGAGGTGGGAATCGAACCCACCTCTACTCAATTGACCTCGCGAGGCTGATTGGACCCCGTTCCAGCCCTCGTACCATTTTTCAAATTTCATGGCAGAGCCGGGAATCGAACCCGGGCCTCCGGGGTGGCAGCTAATCACACTAACCACTACGCCATAGAGGCGGACAATTGAATATTACCTTCATATTTTTGTTTTTAAAATAGCGCTAAACTATACTTTTTTCCATTGTATGTTTAATGGCAAATTGAAAACTTATATTTCCAATAGCTTATATCGTGACGAGTCCGTCAAATTATAACCTAAAAGTAATGTAAACTGTGCTTCTCGGAGCATTTTCCATGCAACATCTATAAAAAAACAGCATTTGTTGATAACTTTGCAACAAATTAACTAATCAGCATAAAATTTTGTGTAGTGCTCTAAATATATGGTTGTGTTTTAAATTTGGTTGTGATAAGTAGACCTGGGATTTGAAGGCAAAATATGTTGACGCTTCATGATGAATCCCTTACATTCATAGAGTTTTATAGTGCCCTAAAATGCCTATTTGGATATTTAGAGCCTATTTTACTATTTTAGTGCCTAAAATGCCTATATTGTAATTTAAAAAATTTAACATCTCTAAATTTTTACAATCATATAATGTACATCCCTGGATGAAGAGCAGAACAACAGAGGTTGTGGTTTTAGCGGATAAAATAAGAGACTAATGGGCCAGCCTACTGCAGAAGATTCCAGGTTTTTCAGTGCTGAAAAGAGTACACCGGGTAATGGATGAGGGGAAATTCCGGTGCTCCTCTAACATGTGTTAGTGTAGAGCGTTATTTTTCTGCTTTCATAATAATTTTACAGACAAAAGAGAAGAAGATTGTTGTTATGTACTTTAAAGCAAACTACGAATGAAAAGTGCTGTAGGAATGATCGTCACAACTAAACAAACACTTACTTCGGTCGCGTTTACCCCGTTATGGGATGCGTACAGTGGTGTAATTTTAGTATTAAGATTATAATTTTTCATATAATTGTTATTGATAAATGTCTTTTTAATTTTGTCTTAATTTTGTAGTTATTTCTGTTTAGAATAGCTAAACCACGTTTCTTAAATTTAAAAAAATCATATCGCTTTAGAATATTACAATATACACTTAAACTGTTAAGTCCATTTTCTGCCTATTTACACATTTTAAGGCATGTTTTAAGTGCCTATTTTCTCTTTTAAAAGCCTATTTACTTATTTTAAAAGTATATTTTAGGTGATTAAAACTAAATTTTTAGAGCCTAATAATCCGAGGTCTAGCGATAACTGATTAATTGCATAAGTTAAAAATTTCTGTCACGACTCACGTTAAGAAAAACCAAATCAAACCCATGGCCAACAGCCCCGAAAGGCCTGTAGATTACGATTTGTCGTATGTCGCTACAACGAATCCTCTCGGCCGTTTTTCTTCGCTTTCCAGACCGATGCCGCTATCTCATCGTCAGATAACTCCTCGATTGTAATCACGTAGGCTTAGTGGGACCTCGAACCAGCCCTCAGATCCAGGTAAAAATTCCTGACTTGGCCGAGAATCGAACCCAGGACATTCGGGTAAGAGACAAGCACACTACTCCTAAACCGCGGGGGCGGCGACTCACCTTAAGGAGCGTAATAAATAGAATAATGCGGTAAATTGATTTAGAAGTCATGGAAATGCAAGGTCTCTCGCTTTGGAAGAAGAGCAATGTTGAAGATATGCGGATGTTCGGGGTGGAGAAACTCGTGTCAAAACAATGAGACAAACTTTCCTCCCATTCTTTATTTTCAAGTGGCTGCGCAACAAGTCCAGATGGCGTGACAAAACTTTCCTTGGAACATGTGGAGCAGAATTCTGTGGTTATCACTGCATAACAATGAGACAATCTCGAGGAGTTCGCTTGGCTATTTATCGTGTCTAAAAACGACTAGGCCCCTAAAGGATGAAAAAGTAAATACATTCAAAATAAAAATAATGGCTGTAGAACGGAATCGGGTGATGCAGGAAATATTACATTAGGAAATGAAGTCTTAAAATAATCCAGTTTGCTAGTTCGTTTAACGTTGCCCTAATACATAGACGCAAGGATTGAATATGATAGGATTGGAACGGTACCATCCGTGGACTTAATTAAGATATCGGTCAGGCAATTGCATGGTGTGAATATGGGAAACCACGGAAAACCATATTCAGGGCTCCCGACGGTGGGATTTGAACGCACCGTCCCACAAACAGTAGCCACCATCCCTCCACATTGTGGAGAAAAAATTCCATTTTAGCCCCCTGAATTTTTTTAAAAGTTTCGGCAGACTCAGGAATCTAGCAGTTATTTAAAAATTCGCCTGAACCTAGGAATTATAAAAAAGCAATTTGTACAGTCCCCATTTTTTCAGCTAATTCCTTTCTTTATTAAGAAAAATACTCATCGGAAATACGCACAAAATATCGTTCGTCGGCGGTAACAGATTCGTACAGCGCCACAGCAAGTAGTGGAGATCCGCGGAGCAGCGTGTAGCTTGTGCTGTGAGGAAGGGCAGCAGGGGTATATATTTGCCAAAGGTACGATTAACCGGCTTGCCGCGCGCCTTCGTCAATCTCGCAGTCTTACTGAGTAAATGTGTCTGTGTAGTTCTATCTAGTGTCTGTTCTGTTGTTGGTATGTAGTCAAATACGAAATGACATTTAAATTGTTTAATAATAATGAAAGACTTCTCTAGACTTCGAAACTCTAATACTGTCGCGATCAGAAAAGAAACGAGAGTTGACGAAGGGAGGTCGGATAGCAAAGTCGGGTGATGAGCCTCGGACGAGTAAGTGAAAAAATGTTAGACTGAGCTAGGAGAACCGTGATCGCCAGGCCACTTTCCCAAGTAGACAGAACGCCAGGTTTTCTCCCCCTTGTAGTCACCTCCTTCGACAGGCACGGTGTTTCCTACTATTTGCTCTCCTCCATCCCATAAAGGGACCGGCTATGCGGTACCAGTCGTGTAGTTGGCAATATTCCATCTGTCAGCGCCCTACTCCACCCGGTAGCGTTGACCTGATCACTCAGGCTCTGTGCAACTGCCCTTTGGTCCAGTGCTTTGCTTCCACCAAGATGCCTTTCTATATTCGGCAAAAGAAAAGGCAACACGCTGCTAAATTTCGTAAAGCTCATTTCGTCAAACGTCCAATGGAAAATGGAAGAGGCCCGACACTTCGTATAAGGAAGGTATCGGCAAAAGAAAGGGCGTGAAAATGAAAGACTCCCTAGGCCTCGCAAACATAACGCCATCGATGTCGGAAGAGAACAAGAGTTGACCAAGAGAAGTAGGATAGGAATTTGAAAGCGAGAAGTCTCGTACATGTGGAAGTAATGATGGGCTCGATGTAGTTACCATTCACTCCACGCTCCGAATTTGAGAGTCTCCCTAAAATGGAGTGCCATCTTCTCATTCCGACGGTATTAAGTTTGGGAGGCCTAGGATTGTCTTTCATTTTTACACCTTCCATGACTTTTTGTCAACTTTTAAGCCTTTCCTTTTCAGTTCCGATTCAGTTTTCATAACTGCTAGGTCTCTTCCAATGTACTTTATACCAGTCTTGCAGTTGATTTAATTGTTTCTCAGACAGCCCTTCAGAGAAATATCTAGCAAACTTGTTTTCATTTTTTCCAGCCCTCCTACCATTCTCAGCAAATTAAGTTGTTTCTTTTGAGGTATAATTATCTTACAATATATTTTCTTTTCCGGACATATAAATGTTATTTATTTATAAATTAGTTTCGACAGAGCCAAGAACCTGACAATTATAAATTTCGTGACTAAACTCTGGATGTTTATGCAGTAACAGGTTAGAGTGCAAATTAATTTGCTTGTTAGGAGGTGTCGGCTAGCCCGTTCTTCCGTCATGCAGGGAGAGTAACATAAATCCTAGGGGTTCTGATGGGCTGTACCCCTACAGATTATGCAAGCCTCATAACATAACTGTTGTGTAGGGTAGACTATACTTGTGACCCGCTTCAATAAGTTTGCATTCTAACATATTACTGCCTAAAAATCCGAGTTTAGACTTTCTTTACAAAGTTCCTTTGTTTTTGAAGGGCTGGGCCTCTTCTCATTTCCTCCATAATTGTTGATTTAAATAAAGAGGGCTAAACTCGTGCCTTCGTTCCGAGGTGGTGCAGCTCTTTTCTAGACACCCCCTCCACCCCATAGGGGTGAGCTGCAGGCACCATTTCAACCACAGTTCTGTTCATGTTCCATCCCCTCAGTGCCAAAGGCTTCGCGCAACTTCTTCCCGATTCCACTTTCACATGCACTCCTTTCCTAAATTAATCCTGCAACCTTGTTTTCGTAGATCAGTCCAACTGGTTGAAGAGCGTTCCACGACTCGCTGTCCATCTCTGGGGTGCCATTTGATTATCACTAGACCACGGATGTTTAGGCAGTAGTAGGTTAGAGTGCAAACTAATTTGGTTATGAGGAACTGTCTCATAGCCCGCTGTGCTGTTTCCTAATGTAGGGAGAGGAACGGAAATTCTAGGGGTTCTGATGGGTCTAACCCCGAATGATTATGCATGGCCGTCGTGCAGGCTAGAATATACTTGTTACTCCCTTAAGTAAGTTAACATTCCGGCCTGTTATGCAAAAACAGAAAGAACTAAGTAATCTCCGTACATGCTATGAAGGCCCTGCAGAGGTGGAAGGAAAAGGCTTCAATTATCCGTAACCTCGCCACTTTGCGGGATACAGTGGTTAGCTCTACGTCCGGCCGCCTTTTCCTCAAGAAATTAATCTGGTACTCATTTATGATGTAGGCTGAGTGAACCTAAGAAAGTGGAAATCTCGTTTCTCAAATTTTACGAATTCCTGACGGGGATTCGATCCACGTCCTTCCGGGCGAACCGAGTACGCCCTTACTGCCTCCACCAGGCAGCCCCTTTCCAACCTATTATTGCCTTAAAATCCAGGCTCTAATTATCACCCTTGTTCACTTCATGAGTCCAAATTTCCCTTTCAACGTCCTTTACAGCACTCTCACGCCCGATTCCAGTGTTTCTCAGACGGCCCATCAGAGAAATTCCCAGCAAATTTCCTTCCATTCTCCCCAACATTCCTGCCATTATCAAACCCAAGGCAGTACCTGGAATCGAATTCAGGCCTGCGAGGATGGAGGCTGATGGTACTAACTAGGGCTTTCTGTATAGAGCCTTAGTTCTAACCGCTACGGAGGCGGATATAATTGGTGACACTATGGGCTGAAAATCCTGTTGTTTTGTCCCTTAAAGAATAATCACCATCGCCATAATCACCACTAATTATAAGACAGAAACCTAAAATTTTAAAACGGATGGAGCCGCTCTAGTGTTGCCGATGTTATCCCATCGCTTAATGTCCAAAGCTGGCTAAGAAAATGACCGCGATGTTCGCGCCTCGCCAGTTCAATGGACAAACAAAACACTAAAACGGAGAAATAAAGACGCGGAAACAGGCTACTGGACAAGGCAGACAGGCGACTAACAGTATTTGTTAAAAACACGTTCAGAGTCCGCAGGGTGTTGAGCAAAACAACCTCCAGGACCTTCTGTTCTTTGTTCCTACCGGCGCGATGTGGCTAGTTCACGATGCTACAAGGCTTTCAAGCGTAGAGTGTTTTATTTCTGGACTTGGGACATCGTGCTTCATAGCGTAGCCCAGCGTGCTTGTAGTGTTACTGTCTAATAAACTGTGTTACTGTGAGGTATAATGCAGTCCAGCTCTTCGGCTGAATGATCAGCGTGAGGCCTTCGGCTCAATTACCGACTGGGTTGTCTGGCTCTATGGCTAAATGGTTAGCGTGCTGGCCTTTGGCCACCGGGGTCCCGGGTTCGAATCCCGGCAGGGTCGGGAAATTTAACCATAATTGGTTAATTTTGCTGACTCGGAGGCTGAATGTATGTGTCGTCTTCACCATCATCTCATTCTCATCACGAACCGCAGGTCGTCTACGGGCGTCAAATCAAAAGACCTCCATGGCCAGCCGAACTTTTTCTCGAACACTCTCGGCATTAAAAGCCATACGCCATTTCATTTTACCGGTTGGGCTGGGGATTTTAATTGCATTTCGTTAACTCAACTGACTCAAGTGTTAGTGTTCTTCGTGTTACATGTTTAAATTTAGGAGATCACATGGATTGTAACACTATTGAACTATCGAAGGCTTTTGATAGTGTACATCATATGCCACTTTTAATGTTGGAAACATTCCTTAGCAGACAAAGTAGTGGTCCCCATACTACGAAAAACATCAAATGAAACAATTTCCACAATTTTGCCTAAAGATGAAGGGATAAAAGGCCTGGAAAGGTTTCAAATTGTCAGTCTTCGATAACTGTAACAAACTAAAAAACACATATCGAAAATCACTTCCTGCCTAAATGCAGTTCCGGAAGGACAGCCTAAATAGCTTGTTGCTTTACTCGCTTTACTTGTGATTCAAATCCTAGCCAAATGACATATTTACATAAATCTTTCTGGGAGGTATTCCTTGGTTCAATACCATCAGACGTTCTTTTGATTTTTTGAAAAATGTCCACAACGAATGTACTTATAAGGGTTTAAGTGAAACTCTTCATTCACTCACATTAGCGCTCGTAGTGATAGCAAAAGGAAAAACGCTAATCTAATCGACCGGATAACGATGATTAAGAAAAGGGTTGTAAATTTTAGGAATAAATAAAGAATCTATTCTCATACCGGTACTTCAGTATACATTATTTAACTAAAATTCGTAGCTCATATCCCTAGGATGTTTACGACATTGAATTGCTTGCCTGAAGGGCTAGAACTGTGGATTTTTCACTTGAATATGATTTGAATAGAAGCAGCAGCATTTTTCAACTAAAATCCCGTAAGTAGGCTTTTCCTTGCTGTCTGGCCGTGAGACGAAAATGAGGACTGTTGAACTACTTCAAAACAGTGATTGAATGGGTGATTAAAATTCTCTGAGAATTAGAGTAGGTGATGTGTTATGTGTTCCTGTTTTGATTACGAGAGGGGTTCCACAAGGCACTGTTCTTGGTCCATTACAATTTCTTATATATATGAGTTAAGAACTGGAATCACATATTATGTTGTATGCTGGTAAGTTCTGTTCCTGTGTGTTTCCCACGATAAATGTGCTATGTAGAGTCGTAGGAAATGAGTTCTGACAAGGAAATAAAACGTTTCCGGATCGATGTCCATATACAGTGGAAACTCGATATCTCGAATCACCTCGGGAACTAAATTTTATTTCGAGTTATCGTAATTTCGAGATATAGATTATACCGTTTTCGAGCATGTATACCACATAGTTGAATCATATGTATCTACGGGCTTATACTGAATACATTATTTCTAACAGTATTTAAAATATACAAACAAACTTTACGGCATCGCTTTAATTATAATCCTTATTATAGTAACTTTTTAGAAGACAGGATACATTACACACAGTAGTGAAACAAGAAACATACCTCGGATAATACCTTTGGAAAAAAATCAGTTAGTCTTTTCTGTGTGTTACTGTTAACCTTTCCTCCCTTCACGTTGAAACTTCTCGTCAATACCACGCAGCTGAGATTCGTGAATGGAGCTTGTCATCCACGACTTCGGGAGTTGCTTTCGTACGTGACCGTTAGTTAATTCACACCGAGAAAAAGCGAAGCTACGCCGATTTTCCGATCATTGGAAGTTTTAGCTATTCCGTTCCCATTATGTTAGTTCCCAACATCACTCAAACCCTTTTTTTTTTACTTGTTAACTGTTCCTCACAAACCATAAATGCCGTATTGCACAGTTAATGTTGCACAAAATTCGACTTAGAGAGATTTTTTTTTTTGCTTCAAGGGAGGAAGTGTTTGCTTCGGAAAATGGAGAAATATTTGTAACCGAGTTTCGAGTAATACAGAAATAAATGCACGTGAAGCATAGGACAAACGGCCAGGAAATTTAAGTTACTTCGAAACACTGAAAATTTGAGTAACGAAGGTTCGAGATATCGAAGTTTGACTATAATATACAGTCGAAACCGTACCGAAACGACGTACCGAATAAACTGCGAAATCTAACGGTCCCGTCTAAATCCTATATGAACACTGTACGTAAAAATTCGCTTAGTACGACGTCGCTTATTACGACATATCGTATAATACGACGTATTTTGATCACATTTTGGGATATAACGTCGAATGTTGATATTTGTTTGTTGCATATTTGGGGATTGTTGACTACATTATAACGATTATTGTTGTAGATTTCAAATCAGTTTGTTAAATAGTCAAAGGCAGGCATCGCTGTGAAGATGACGCAAATGAAAAGGAAAGTGTTTAATATTGAAGAAAAGTCACCCATAATATGGTGATTAGAAAATGGGGATATAAATGTTAACATCGCGAAGGATATGGATGTATCACACTGAACGATTTCTGCAATTTGGAAGGACAGAGAAAAGTCTCTTTTCGAAGAAAAAATCTTAAAAAATCAAGCAAGCCAGATAATCTGAGCACGAAGATACTGAACAATCTTAACTTACATGGTTTATGCAGGAAAGAATAAATCATGTCCTGTTAAAAGTCAGGTTGTGAGTTTCAAAAATAGGAAATATCCTCTCAGTTTTAATGACTGCATTGATGGGGTGAAAGTTCCTTAATAGGATTTCTGTAAGTACCTAGGTGTTCATATAAGGAAAGATCTTCATTGGGGTAATCACATAAATGGGATTGTACAGACCTCTGCACATAGTTATGAGGGTGTTTGGTGGTTGTAGTAAGGATGTACAGGAGAGGTTGTATAAGTCTCTGGTAAGAGCCCAAATAGTGTATGGTTCCAGTGTATGGGACCATCACCAGGATTATTTGATTCAAGGACTGGAAAAAATCCAAAGAAAACCAGCTTGATTTGTTCTGGGTGATTTCCGACAAAAGAGTAGCGTTACAAAAATATTGCAAAGTTTGGGCTGGAAAGACTTGGGGGAAAGGAAAAGAGCTGCTAGACTAAGTGGTATGTTCTGAGCTGTCAGGGGAGAAATGGCATAGAATATCATCAGTGTACGAATAAGTTTGAGTGATGTTTTCAACAGTAGGAAAGATCACAATATGAAGATAAAGTTGGAATTCGAGAGGAAAAATTGGGGAAAATATTCGTTTATAGGAAGGATTGTTAGGGATTGGAATAACTTACCAATGGGTTTATTCAATACATTTTCAGTTTCTTTGAAATCATTTAAGAAAAAGCTAGAAAAACAACAGATAGGGTATCTGCCACGTGGGCGACTGCCCTAAATGTAGATCAGTAGTGAATGATTGATTGATGTGCCGATCAGTGGACCTTCTCTTCAAGTTAAAGCCCAATTGTATATAGAGTACGTATTTCAGTTATGCTTTTGAAGTTTTACCATAACTTTTTAATTAATCATGTAAGTATGAAAACTAAAACATATGGCATTTTTAGGAAGGAAAAGAAAATCCGGTTTGTGCGACTATCGGTTATAACTAGAGCCCGGATGTTTAGACTGCAATAGGTTAGAATGCAAACATACTAAAGCAAATAACAAGTATACTCTACCCAGACAGCATTTCTGCTATGAGATTTGCATAAGCAGTAGGGTCACGGTCTCTTAAGACCCCTAAAACGTATATTACTCTCACCACACTGTGGAAAAGCGGGTAGACGACAGTTCCTACCAGGTGAGTTGGTTTGCATTACAGCCTAAACATCCGGACTCTAGTTATAAGGATCTTGATTGGTGGGCCCTTCGGAGTTCTTATATCCGATGTCACCTGTATTTTCTTCTTCTACACATGAGAGGTGTGTCCTGAAAGTACCTTATTATTACGCGCCTTACAGAAAGATATGAAGAAGCCTCTGTGGCTCAGGCGGCAGCGCGTCGGCCTCTCACCACTAGGTTACGTGTTTCAAATCCCGGTCATTCCATGTGAGATATGTGCTGGATAAAACGGAGGCAGGACAGGTTTTTCTCCGAGTACTCCGGTTTCCCCTGTCATCTTTAATTCCAGCAAAACTCTCCATTATCATTTCATTTCATCTGTCAATCATTAATAATTGCCCCAGAGGAGTGCGAAAGGCCTCGGCAGCCGGCACAATTCCTATCCTCTCCCCAGGATGGGGGCTTCATTCATTCCAACCCTGACCCGGTTAGTGTCTGGAAAACAGGTTGTAGGTTTTCTTTTTCATTACACAAAGATATGAACTTAAAAGGGAACACATGATAGAATAAACACAGTGACAGTTCAGTGTAGTAAAAGAGAGCACCAAGAAGGGGAGAAAAGGACCGGGACAATCTGCACGTCTTCAAATAGATGGGCTCCCTTCTCATTAATCTCAGTTCTTCCACTTCCATTTGTTGTCAGACCCCGCTAAGCTTGTTTCTGCTTCCCGGCTTCATCACGAGGGCGGGCTTCAACACCCGTCTTGACAGCTCTTTAATCTTCTTGTGGGAAGTGTAGGACCAGGAGAAAGGTGGATAAAAACAGGAAATGGAAGAGTTAAAATTATAAAGGTGAATACAGGTCTAGGAACTCAGGACAAACACAGAAGGATCCCAGCAGGTCAGTATAATTACTGTAATGGAAGAGTCTCCAAAACCCGCAGTAGCTAATGGGACATAAGACCAATAATCTACAAAAGTGGTTCCCAAACTGGGGTACACAAGCAGCCTTCAGGGAAAATGAAGAAAAATTGAAATTTGGAGATAAATAAGAAGAAATTTAAACATGTATACATGGAGCCATGCTTCATTTGAAAGTTTCACCTGGACTACGACACATCAGAAAACACCCGTTCCATTGAAATGTTGATGGTTCGCAATATCTGAATTCCAGAATAAAGATCGAACATTTTTCATCATAATTTTAAATTAATTTGATATTGAGGCTAGAATCTTCCATACAAACAGGGTATCCTATGTTAATTTATTATCATTATATTATACTTGATATGGACACAAACTCTTAAATTTCTTGTGGTGTGTTATAAAATTGTGGTTAATTTCTTTATCTCGACTTGTTTATATAGATACGTAGATAGATAAATAGATTATATAGATTAATTAGATAGATGGATAGATTAGATTGATAAATAGATTTTTCTATTGGCTTTACGTCGCACCGACACAGATAGGTCTTATCGCGACAATGGGATAGGAAAGGCCTAGGAGTTGGAAGGAAGCGGCCATGGCCTTAATTAAGGTAAAGCCCAGCATTTGCCTGGTGTGAAAGTGGGAAACCACGGAAAACCGTCTTCACGGCTGACGACAGTGGGATTCGATTAATTCGATGTAATTCGCGAAAACGAAATCACTTTTTCCTTAGTCAGAATCATATGATTCGTTAAGATATTTTAAAATCGCTTCAAACTATTTTTGTCGCGTTTACCGTTAATGCGAAGAAATCATGTCTCTAGTCGTCAATGATATAGGTGGCATATCCCATATCAGCTTTTGCTAAAATTTTCAAAGAATTTATCAAACATTTCCCTTGATAATTTATGCCAATCCTTTACTCCTGGTCCTATAAATGAATATCTGTACCAATTTGTCCTCTTGAATTGCAGTTTTATCTTCATATTGTGATCTATCGTATTCCCACTCATCGGCTGAATGTTCAGCCGACACATTAAACGTTTACATTCAAACGTTGATTTAATACATAATAATAATACATAATAATAATAATAATAATAATAATAATAATAATAATAATAATAATAATAATAATAATAATAATAATAATAATAATAATAATATATTATTATTTGTAATCCTGATTTGTCGTGAATACCTTATTTTTAGTACTCCTCGCTCAAGGCTTATTGTATTAAGGTACATTAATAGTCGGACATTGATGGACTTATCACGTTCTTTCAGTGGCAGAGGTGTACTTTCTTTGAAGTTTTACTTTTTTCATAATTTAACTTTGATAGTTTCTTTAAATTTACTTCCTTTATAAGATATGAATTTGGCAAAGTAACTATATTGCTTAAACTCAGTTGGGGTGTTGTAAGTATTTCGTTTTAATGTTGAAAGTTTAAATTTACTCTCCTAAAAATGTTACAAAATGTGACTTACCCGGTTTTTCCCGTGGAGTCTTCAATTACGTTTCTTTCAGTGAAGTGATTATCTCATATTCGCGATAATGATGTACACAGCTACAGTATATCCATCGGCATGAGTTCGAACTACTGAAACTGGTACACTATTTATGATCACTTGACTTTCCCAAAGGGAAATTTGACACCAGTTTTTACTAGGTCGGCATTATGTATTTACCTGGAAAGCCATTAAAAACTTATAGCTGCCGGGCTGAGTGGCTCAGGCGGTTAAGGTGCTGGCCTTCTAACCCCAACTTGGCAGGTTCAATCCTGGCTCAGTCCGGTGGTATTTGAAGGTGCTCAAATACGACAGCCGCGTGTCGGTAGATTTACTGGCACGTAAAAGAACTCCTGCGGGACTAAATTCCGGCACCTCGGCGTCTCCGAAGACCGTAAACGTAGTTAATGGGACGTAAAGCAAATAACATTAAAACTTATAGCTAAAATTAGAAGTTTATATGTATCCAGAATTCGGCGAAGTGTTCACCGTGCAAAGAGGTCTACGTTCCCACCGTTACTTAATTTCTATGAAGTACAACACATTTACAACAGATGACCCCAGTAAGTAAAAATTTATAAATGATATCTTGCTTATAATGAATGACGAATACTTTTAAATATTATGTTGTTCAACCGAAATCTTTGTGAACATGTTAACATTTTATTTTATCACATTACCACAGGCTTCAGGAGTACCTCTGGCTCAACCTCAAAGACATTACCGACCTATGGTTCTGCAAGTTGTACTTGCGCCTTGCAGTACGTACCCATGTCCAGTAGGTAGTAATGTTCGGTCTTTGAATGTTAAAAGCTTAGCGTAAAATCGTGAAAAATCGTATATACATTCAACTATGGCAATCCACATCACATATGAGTGTTAAGCTATTAGCCCCAGTTAAGAATTGCTGGTACATCTAATACACTGAACTATGTTGAACATTAAAGCTTGAAATTTTCTTCACCAAACGAAAACGAAAAATAATTCATGCAGTAGAGGGTTAACATTTTATTGATGGTACTTTTGATGATTTTATACTTTTACGAGTACTACATTATTGGTTCGATTATTTGAAATAGCATATTTCAACCATTCCCGCTGATAGCGAACTGATCTGTAAAAATTGGAAAATAATGCTGCCGAGCGGAAATTGTCCACCAAGCGCAATCGATGCATTCCAGTCAGGTACCAGGTGGCCCATGCCAACGCCGTACGTTCTACTTATAAGTGTCCCGAATGCACTGGTGATGAATGGGTTGCCTAATACCTTATTTTCATAGGGGTAGTAGTGCCTGCAAGTAAGTTACGTCAGAATACGGAAAGATAACCGCTCGCTGCATGTTCCTCAGCGGCAACCCCTTGTTTTATTAAGTCCCATTTTGGAACGCATTGTAGTAGGCTAGTATTTGGTCCAGCAGCATAATTTTCATTTATGAAGAATCAAATCGGAATGTAGCCGAAGCTCGCAGGCGGTATGCGCAGGACGTTACAGATAGTCACATGCCGTCTAAACACGTTTTTCTCAGGACAGAGTTGCAATTAAGAGCTAGCGAATCGCTCAAGGCACATACCACATAAAAACAACTCTTTTGTAGAGTGGAGTGTCTGCACGTGTATGAATTAATGAGTTATTAAACTTTTATTTTCTGCTTCTTTGGCGTGCTTACAAATACACCTTTTTACAGAACGTGTGTAGTAAAATGACTGCTATCTGTTTCATATCCGAAATAAACATCAATTTATAGCACTCCTTCGTAAGTCAGCGGTTAGGCAACCTATTCATCCTCCGTGCATGCGGGACACTTACGAGTAGAAAGTACGGGGCTAGAGGGCCACCTGGTGTATTTTGTCTTGAACGCAGCTGATGAACTCTCGAGGAAGGACTACGTGAAGTATATTTCACCTTGATAAAATTATGATCTCATGCGAAGTATGGTGTCAGATAACCATACCTAGTTTTAATTACTGATGTAAATCACAACTATAATTAAGTGGTAGTGTGAATATTCATGCACGATAAAATGTTCTGAAGTGCTCATTAAATATAACGTTCAAATACATTTATCCTCCGTCAACATGCTGTCATTAGTATTTAACTTCATTCTTTTCTAGAATATTTATGAGACCATTCATAAATCAATCCATTGCTTACTCTATTTATGCAGCGTAAATAATGGCGTTTGTTTTGCTTGAGGTTTATAGTTTCATTAACACTTACATAACTGCGGACAGAGACACCGTGGCTCTAATTGAGGTATTTCAATGTGTAAAAATGGGAAACAATGTAAAATGATCTTCAGAGCTGACAACAGTGGAGGGGTGGTAGTGATGTTGATGGTGACGAATATTGTTTTAAGGGAAATAAATAAGGAGAAATCAAGGTAGGAGGGAAAGAAGAAAGCAATGAAGGAAAGAAGGAAGAAAGGAACAAAATAAAAATAAAGTAAGATGATAATAACGAAGGAAAAAGGAAAAGAATAAAAGGAAGGAAAAGGAAAGAAAGATGCAAAAGGTAAGGGACGTAACAAGGAACGAAAAAGAAAGTATGGAAGGAAAAGAAAGGAAGAAAAAATGAAATGAAGGAAGGGAAGGAAAGTAGGGGAAAATAGAGGAAAAAGAAAAAAGAAAGATAAAAGGAAATGACGTAAGAAAGAAGGAAAAGAGAAAGGGAAGTAAGAGAAAAAAAGCAAGAAAAAGGAAATTAAGTAAGAAATGAAGGAATAAAGGAAGCTAACAAAGAAGTAAGGAATAAAGATGAAAAGGAAGTGAAAAGAAAGAAACGAAGAAAAAGGAATGTACGAATGAGGAAAAGAAAGGGAAGAAGGAAGAAAATAGAAAGAAGTAAGGAAAAATAAAGGAGGATTAAGGAAGAAAAAGACGAAGAGAAAGGAAGGTAAGAAAGAACGAAGTATGGAAAAGTAAGGAAGGTAAGGAGAAAAGAAACCAAAAATGAAGGCAAGAAGGAAGGAAAAAAGAAATGTAGAAGGAATAAGGATAGAAGAAAAGAATGAAGGAGGGAATAAGGAAGAAAGGGAAGAAAAAAGGAAGAAAAGAAGGAAAGAAAGACAGTAAGAAAGAAATGAAAACGGAAGTTAAGAACAAAAAGGAAAGGAAATTGGTAAGGTAAAGAAGAAATGAAGGAGCGAGAAAGTAAAAAGGAAATAATAGGAAGGAAAAATACAAATAATAAAGAAATTGTAAGGTAAGAACGAAGGAAGAAACAAAACGGAAAGGGAAAGGAGAAAGAAGGAAAGAAGAAAACTATGGGAAAAGGAAGAAGGGAAGTTAGGAAAGAAGGGAGACAGGAAGAAAGAAACGAAGGAAGAAGGGAAAGAAATAATGGAGAAGGAAAGAAAATTCATTTTAAATTAGCAGCCGTTTATGGAGGAATATGTATTTATAATAATTTGATTTTCGTAAAGGGAAAAGTGGTTTCATTTTCTTCATTTCTTTTCTACGTAGCCTCTTGACACTTTCTGTTCGTAGGATGATTTTCTTTAAAATTCAGTGAACCATTACGGACTAATGTTCTCCAGGATGAACGCCGAGGGCTGAGGTCCCCAATGTTGCACAAAGCAGAAGCGCTCAATGAAGGAGGTGAAGAACTCACAAGGCACATGTCCGAGTATCGTGATATCATGTTTACTTTACTATTCAATAGAGTTCACCAGCAGTCTCCTTTGTCTACAGTCCTCTGCTTGCCAGATTGCCACTAGAAGATGTGCGCGTGTTGACCTGGTCTATCCCTCTTTGGGGAGCTCTTCCACGTGGCCAGATACCATTTACTTTTCCTTAGAAAACTAGTTTTTCAAGGCTATTTTCTCTTCCGATTGAATGGCTGCGCGTGAAATAGTGGGTTCAAATCCCACTGTCGGCAGCCCTGTAGATTGTTTTCCGGGGTTTCACATTTTCACACCAGGCATATTCTGGAACTGAACGTAAATTAATTCCACTGTCACTTCCTTCCCTTTCTTGAAAGAAAAAAATGAAAAAGCAATTTATTGAAGAAATGTTAGCAAATCGTATCCAACTCATGATGGAGGAATTACTTAGAGAGAGCCAGAGTAGAAGTTCTATATAATATGTGATTCACAGGTCGTCATCTTCGGGAAAAATGCAGAGATCCAAATAATCCTCTCTATATTGACCTCACCAAGGCGTTTGATTCAGCTTTTCGGAAGATAATAAATTAATAATTATAAAGTCAAATGATCATAAATATGTCTTTTAGTAAAATGCGTGACGCGATGTTACCTAGCAACCGTGCAGGCTGTGATGTGAAGTATTGTTGGATGGCCATGACACACAGATCCACGCTCCCCTGCAGCTCGCAAGGTACTGTTACTAGGTAACATCGCGCCACACATCGTTACATGAAACATTGCACACCTTTTCGGATTACCCCCCCCTCCCCCCCAGTTTCAATACATATTTATGTCAAAATAAATGTGAAAATCCATAGCCTGTTTCCAGTTATTGGACCGGGTCAGGAATGGAATGAATGAAGCACCATCGAGCGGTGAGTATAAGAATTGTGCCGGCTGCCGATGCCTCTCGCACTCCTCTGGGGGCAATGGTTAATGACTGACAGGTGAAATGAAATGATAGTGGAGAGTTTTGCTGGAATGAAAGATGGCAGGGAAAACCGGAGTATCCGGAGAAAAACCTGTCCCACCTCCGCTTCGTCCAGCAGAAATCTCACATGGATTGCCCGGAATTTGAACCACGGAACCCAGCGGTGAGAGGCCGGCGCGCTGCCACCTGAGCCGTGGTGGCATTATTTATGTAAAAATTGTCATTAATTGTCCGGCTCCATGGCAAAATTGTTAGCGTGCTGGCCTTTGGTCACAGGGGTCCCGGCAGGGTCGGGAATTTTAACCATAAGTGGTTAATTTCGATGGCACGGGAACTGTGTGTATGTGTCGTATTCATCATCATTTCATCCTCATCACGTCACGCAGGTCGCCTACGGGAGTCAAATCGAAAGACCTGCATCTGGCGAGCCGAACCTGCCCTCGGACACTCCCGGCACTAAAGCCATACGCCATTTTTTGGCATTAATTAGGAGGATGTGTAGGGAAAGCCTGCCGTGAGCTTGAGAAAGAAATTATTCCAGAATTTGTCATGAGTTTGTATGGGAAACAAAAGATGCTTGACAGTGAGATTCAAACCAATTGATCTCCACATCTCGATTGAACGCTAGTCGGGTACAGTGTCGGCAGCCAAGGAGCGCAGTGTGAGAGCCAACACAAGACACTCGACACTGAATGTTCAGCAAGTTCCCCAAGTGTGACATCAATTTATTGTTCTCTGATCACTTTAAATGCAGTCAGCGACTACATATAGTGCGATATTCGTAAGAAAGAACATGACAGGTAGCGCCCGCAAATAAATAGCTCAACTGTATTGCCAAATCTAATGAACTGATTTGAGACCTACTAACTAGTACAAGGCGTGTTCAAAAAGTTTCCGTCCGAGGACATTACTGCAGTGGAAATGCAACGTAGTGCGACTTCGATGCGGGTACATAAACACGGACATGTAGGCAAAGGGATTAGTGCTTCAGTCGTGTCATGCCGAGGTGCGTGCGTTAAATGCGGCCACGTGAACTATGGTGACGTTATTACCAAATACGTCCAAACAGGACCAACGTGGTGATATTCTGTTCTTGGCTGCCGAAGGACAAACACCGGTGGACATCCATCGGAGAATGAGGACTGTGCATGGGACAGCATATCTGACGAAAACCGCCGTTGTGGAATGGTGCACCAAGTTCCGTGTGGGTCGCTTTTCGACACAAGACGCCGGTCGATCTCCAAGGCCAGCCTCGTCCATTACGGACAGAACAAGTGGACGGTGGATGAGGCGATTAAGGCGGGCCGGCGCATAACGATTCCTGCGCTAGCAATGGATCTGGACATCAGCTTCGGTAGCATGCAACACATTATCGACGCTTCCTCTCGGACGAGGATGTGCAGCAGGCGGTCGCGGACTTCTTCACGCAGCAGGATGCGGTGTTTTACCACTGATAAAAAGGAACAACATCATACAAAAGCTTTGTGGAACCACATGGGGATCATCCGCCACAACTATGCGGACGTCTGCGTTGAGCTTGGTATATTCTGCGGCGGAGTACTGCGCACCAGTATGGTTGAACAGCGCCCATACTAACAAAGTTGATGTCCAACTTAATAGTACTATGCGCATTATTACAGGAACAATCAGGTCTACTCCCACCATCTGGCTGCCTGTCCTAAGTAACATACCACCCCCTAACCTGCGAAGGAAAGTAGCCTTGATCAGAGAATACAACAAGATCCTAGCAAACCCTGGACTACCGGTACACTCTGACATCTCAGACCTCAAAATCAAACGACTTCGTTCGAGACATCCACCTCTTGCAGCCGAGATCAATCACATCGGGTTCAACATGACCGATTCCTGGAGGGAAGAATGGATGCAAAATGCTCCAGCTGCATGCCTGGAAATGCCATGCATTGATATGACAGTTCCAGGGTTTGATCAACCTCGCAAGGTATGGTCAATGCTCAACCGACTCAGGACGGGACACGGAAGATGTGGGGATTCACTTTTTAAATGGCGAATGCTCTACTCGCCGCTATGCGACTGTGGTGCACCGTGACAAACTATTAAACACATCAGGGAGGAATGCAGCATCAGAGCATATGGAGGGCCATATGAAGACTTCTTGATGGCAACCCCAAAATGTATTGAGTACATACAAGATCTAGATATTTGTTTGTAGATTGGTTCATTGGTTATTTTTGTTCATTTGTAATAACGTATTTGTATGCCTTACGCTAAATAAATAAATAAACCTGGTGCGTCGGTGGGATGAGTGTCTCAGTGCTCACGGCGATTTTGTCTGATTGGCATCTGGATTCAGGACTGTCCGGCCGTTGAAAGTACACTTTTTGATCGCTCTTTGTATGCCTTGGATCTGGGGGTCATTCGAAATTGTCTATAATGAAATACTGTCATGAAGGGAAATGTGCTGCGTGGTGTTACCTAGCAACACTACCTTGAGAGCTGGACGGGCCATGGATCTGTACAAAGAGAGTTGAACAGATAGACAGTGGATCTGTATGTCATGGCCGTCCATCAATACCATACTTCACATCACAGCCTGCACGGTTGCTAGGTAACATCGCGTAACACATTTATATTGAAACTCATATTTATGATCATTTGATTTTACCAGAGGGAAATTTAATAAGATTTAGACATAAATATGTTTGTTAAGAAGGAAGGTTTTTTAAACGCCACGCATTGTATGCTGGAGTGGAGACGAAAGCAGAACTTCATTAAGATAAATTCCAAATTTCAAATTTCTAGGTGTTTTGACAGAAATGAACACAAATGTTACCAAATATTGAGTGTGACTTGATAGAACCTAATGATGTTCTTTGTTTAATAGTGTTTATTTTATTCCTTGTGTTTTTACAGGTACGAAATGAAAATTCACAGCCAGTTTCCAGTCATTCGACCAGGTCAGGGATGGAATAATTGAAGCCCTCATCTAGCGGCGAAGATAGCCTGCCGCTCTCCTATTGGGCAATGATTAATGAATGGCACATGCAATGAAATGATATTGATGAGTGTTGCTGGAATAAAAGCATGGACAGCCGGAGGGCCCGGAGAGAAGCCTGTCCCGCCCACGCTTTGTCCAGCACAAATCTCACATGGAGTGACCGGGATTTGAACCACGGAACCCAGCGACGCGAAGCCGGCGCGTTCTTTCTTAATCTGTCTACTCTTCAAGGCTACGCAGATCCATAGACGTTGAAGTACTACTCTGAGCTACAACTGCACTCAATGTGGTTTGTAAGGAAATACTACAAAACCTCTTCTGATTCCATTCGAAAGTCGTATAAAACCGGAAAAGTGTAACTTTTATTCATAACACATATTAATAGTCCATTAGAATTTCCAGTTACTTTATAGATGGACATTTAAGTCAATAAATATGTTTTATGACTGGGCGTCACCTGAAAAAATTGCGTTACGGAAGTTTGTGTAACGGAAGCGTAACCCTAACAATCGTGCAGTCTGTGCTGTATGGTATGGATGGATGGCCAGACAATGTTACCTAACAATCGTGCAGTCTGTGCTGTATGGTATGGATGGATGGCCAGACAATGTTACCTAACAATCGTGCAGTCTGTGCTGTATGGTATGGATGGATGGCCAGACAATGTTACCTAACAATCGTGCAGTCTGTGCTGTATGGTATGGATGGATGGCCAGACAATGTTACCTAACAATCGTGCAGTCTGTGACGTATGGTATGGATGGATGGCCAGGCAGTGTTACCTAACAATCGTGCAGTCTGTGATGTATGATATGGATGGATAGCCAGGCAGTGTTACCTAACAATCGTGCAGTCTGTGCTGTATGGTATGGATGGATGGCCAGGCAATGTTACCTGGGAACCGTGCAGTCTGTGATGTATAGTATGGATGGATGGCCAGACAATGTTACCTAACAATCGTGCAGTCTGTGCTGTATGGTATGGATGGATGGCCAGACAATGTTACCTGGGAACCGTGCAGTCTGTGCTGTATGGTATGGATGGATGGCCAGACAATGTTACCTAACAATCGTGCAGTCTGTGCTGTATGGTATGGATGGATGGCCAGATAATGTTACCTGGGAACCGTGCAGTCTGTGATGTATAGTATGGATGGATGGCCAGGCAGTGTTACCTAACAATCGTGCAGTCTGTGCTGTATGGTATGGATGGATGACCAGGCAGTGTTACCTAACAATCGTGCAGTCTGTGACGTATGGTATGGATGGATGGCCAGGCAGTGTTACCTAACAATCGTGCAGTCTGTGACGTATGGTATGGATGGATGGCCAGGCAGTGTTACCTAACAATCGTGCAGTCTGTGATGTATGATATGGATGGATAGCCAGGCAGTGTTACCTAACAATCGTGCAGTCTGTGCTGTATGGTATGGATGGATGGCCAGGCAGTGTTACCTAACAATCGTGCAGTCTGTGCTGTATGGTATGGATTGATGGCCAGGCATTGTTACCTAACAATCGTGCAGTCTGTGCTGTATGGTATGGATTGATGGCCAGGCAATGTTACCTAACAATCGTGCAGTCTGTGATGTATGATATGGATGGATGGCCAGGCAATGTTACCTGGGAACCGTGCAGTCTGTGATGTATAGTATGGATGGATGGCCAGACAGTGTTACCTAACAATCGTGCAGTCTGTGACGTATGGTATGGATGGATGGCCAGGCAATGTTACCTAACAATCGTGCAGTCTGTGCTGTATGGTATGGATGGATGGCCAGACAATGTTACCTAACAATCGTGCAGTCTGTGCTGTATGGTATGGATGGATGGCCAGACAATGTTACCTGGGAACCGTGCAGTCTGTGATGTATAGTATGGATGGATGGCCAGACAGTGTTACCTAACAATCGTGCAGTCTGTGACGTATGGTATGGATGGATGGCCAGGCAGTGTTACCTAACATTGTGCCAGGCTCCTCACTTTCATCTGTCCTGTCCGACCTCTCTTGGTCAACTCTTGTTCTTTTCCGACCCCGACGCTATTAGGTTTGCGAGGGCTAGGGAGTCTTTCATTTTCACGCCCATCGTGGCCCTTGTCTTCCTTTGGCCGATACCTTCATTTTTCGAAGTGTCGGACCCCTTCCATTTTTTCTCTCTGATTAGTGTTACATAGAGGATGGTTGCCCAGTTGTACTTCCTCTTAAAACAATTATCACCACCACCACCACCACCGTTACCTAACAATCGTGCAGTCTGTGCTGTATGGTATGGATTGATGGCCAGGCAGTATTACCTAACAATCGTGCAGTCTGTGCTGTATGGTATGGATGGATGGCCAGGCAGTGTTACCTAACAATCGTGCATTCTGTGCTGTATGGTATGGATGGATGGCCAGGCAGTGTTACCTAACAATCGTGCAGTCTGTGCTGTATGGTATGGATTGATGGCCAGGCAGTGTTACCTAACAATCGTGCAGTCTGTGATGTATGGTATGGATGGATGGCCATGACAGTGAGACATAGTTATGAATATTTGATTTTCGCAAAGGGAAAAGTGGTTCCTCTTTTACGATGGTAGTTATGGCGGTGCTGATTAATGTTTCAAGAGGAAATAAAACTATTCTATCGTCCTCTCTTAACACTAATCAGCTGTCAAATAGAACTCCGACACTTTGACGAATGAAGATGTCGGCCAAATAGAAAAAGAAAAAAGGAAAGTCCACGAAGATAGTGATAATAAAATACTTCCTAGATAAGTTGGAAAAAAAGTCGAAATGTATGAAATATGCAGTAGTATTGTGATCGCCAAAAGGAAATACAGTATATAATTTTTTTTAGGAATTGTTTTACGTCGCACCGATACAGGTAGGTCTTATGGCGACGATGGGATAGGAAAGGCCCAGGAGTGGGAAGGAAGCGACCGTGGCCTTAAGTTAAGGTAGATTTTCAGCATTTGCCTCTTGTGAAAATGGGAAACCACGGTAAACCATCTTCAGGGCTGCCGACAGAGGGGTTCGAACCCACTCTCTCCCGGATGCAAATTCAGAGGTGCGCGCCCCTAACCGCACGGCTAACTCTCCCGATACAGTATAATTTAGAGTCGCACAACAAAAATACGCATTCTATTAAGCATGAAAAAATAAAATGAGAGGATTATTGAGGACCTGGAAACAACATTGTTAACATACGGTTGAAATCAAGTAGGTCGATCTTTCCATATGTCTTTCGCTTCACAGCACAGACACAAATAATAGATATATCGTTGTATATTAAGATGTATCCTTGTTTGAAAAGGATATCGCACACATTTTAGATTCAGCTCAAAAGTTTAAATGTTAAAAACAATTTTTAGCAGAAAAATTAGGCGTCCCCATACAAAGAAAGTCATAAAATTAAGCAATTTCCTCAATTGTGCCGAAAGTTGAAGACCGAAAGAGGGAAGGTTTCAAATTGTGATCCTTGGAGATCTCTATCAAACTGAAAAAAAAAACACATTTAGAAAATAATTTCCGGCCTAAATGCAGTTCCGGAAAAAACAGCCTAAAATTGCTTGTTTCTTTACTCGTTTTGTTTTGGATTCAAATCCTAGTCAAATTAACTTATTTACATAATTCTTTCTGTAATGTGTTCGATGGTTCAATACCCTCAGGCATTTTTGGTTTTACGAAATATGTCCACACCGAATGTAGTTAATAAGGGCTTAAGTGAAACTCTGCATTGACTGACATTAGCGCTCGTAGTGGTAGGAAAAGGCAAACTGCTAATCTATTCGACCGGATAAAGATGATTATGAAAAGGATTGTAATTTTTAGGAATAAATAAAGGATATGTTCTCATATTTTATTATATTTACCTAAAATATGTAGCCGGCCCCGCGGTGTAGGGGTAGCGTGCCTCCTTTTTTACGCGGAGCCCCAGATTCGATTCCCGGCCAGGCCAGGGATTTTTACTTGGATCTGAGGGCTGGCTCAACATCCCCTCAGCCTATGTGATTAGAATTGAAGAGCTATCTGACGGTGAGATAGCGGCCCCGGTCTAGGCAGCCAAGATTACGAGGTGTCGTGTGGTCAGCACAATGCTATATCCTCACCATTCCGTTTGATTACAGGCTACCCGCGCGCTGGAATCCAGCACCCCAAGAGGGAGGGATAGGGTGGGCCTATACCAAAGGTTGTTGACAAAGGTGAATAGATGGAGGTCGAGAGGGAGAGGGAGATAGGGTGCTGGGGTGCTGGATTCCAGCGCGCGGGTGGCCTGTAATCAAACGGAATGGTGAGGATATAGCTTTGTCAACTGTGTAGAGGGCCGGATGTGTCGTTTGGCTGCTTTTTTACCTCACCAGGGGCGGACGGCACGGCCGGTCAGTAAGGCAGTTATAAGGATGGCGCTCACATGTGGATAGGTTTCCCGCACGTGTGAGCGTCCACATAGTAGATTTAGTTTATTTTTATTTTGCGTCCACATGGTAGATTTAGTTCATAATTTAATTTTTTCTCTTTCTAACGGGAACATGCATTTAGGCCGAAAGCCTGTAATGTTCTTCAATAAATATCTGTATCTGTTCAGAGTGTTTTCCGGGAAAATGTAGTGCTGAGAAAATGTTGCACACTTTGGATTGGGAAGACTAGGGAGTAAGGAGATGATCGGCTAAGGGCTATGTTCAGAGCTGTCAGTGGGCAGATAGCATGAAACGATATAAGTAGACGAATAAGTTTGAATAGAGTTTTAACAAGTAGTAAAGGTTAAAAAATTTAATTCAGGAAGACAACTTGGGGTACATATTTGTTTATAAGAAGAGGAATTACGGATTTGAATAATTTACCAAGGAACGTGTTCGATAAAATCATTTAAGAAAAGACTAGGTAAACACCTGATAGGGACTCTTTCACTTCGACAAGTACCCTAAATGGAGATCAATGATTTATTTATTCATTTATTTTGTAATTAAATATATATTTTCCCGGGCTAAGTGTCTCACACGGTTGATGTGCTGGGCTTCTGACCTTAATTCGGCAGATTCGGTCGTGGCTCAGTCCGGTGATATTTGAAGGTGCTCAAATACGCCAGCCTCGTGTCGGTAGATTTAATGACAAGTGAAAGAACTCCTGCTCGACAACATTCCGTCACTGGGCGTCTTCTAAAACCGTCAAAAATTAGTTAGTGCGGCGTAAAAACAATAGCATTAACATTATACATTCTTTGTAAAATTATTGCTTTATATTTTGCTAAAACCAAGTTACTCCTTTTATTTGTGTAATTATACCTTCAGGATATTTTTCTGAAAAGTACTTTTTCTGATAGTTTCTGGAAGAATTTATTGAATGACGTTAAGATACTTTAATGGAATAAAATATTTTATTTAAAGAATCCGCCACTGCGGCGCTCCCTACGACGTCTTTTTCAGGTGTCATGTTCTGAGTCAAACTTCAGGGTGGCGCTTCGCTGTATCATCTCCAGTTTTACCTTATGCTCCTGTGTTAACAAGGTGGATAGCTATGCACCAAAGGCCCCAAGAATGCCCGTGCCACCACAACACAATAACTGGATTCATATATAATACATGACGCGGCGCGTTGAATATTCTTGGATCGTAGTCCAATTAACGTTCCTCCGAGCTGTGGTAGCGGGACATACCGCGCCGACAAGAGTAGAATCATCAGTGACGTGTGCTTTGTGAAACTATACTCGGCTGTACAGTCAAAGCCGCAATTGTGTTAATGCAGAAATGCAGACTTTATTTTTAGTAAACCTTAAGGACTTTAAGCACATAACCGTGTATGGACGAATGCACGCTCATCTGCGGAGTCCTGCAGTGTTTACATGTACAGTACCAGCCAGAAGTTTAGGACCATATAAGAAATCATAAAATGTCATCTAGACCCTAAAATTGTGCTACTAGACCTCAGATACTTTTCCCTGAGCTCTTGCATATAATATATTCTTCTTCTTCTTCCTCCCCTTCTTTATCTGTTTACCCTCCAGGTTCGGTTTTCCCCACCGACTCAACGAGGAATCCAACCTCTACCGCCTCAAAGGCAGTGTCCTGGAGCTTCAGACTCTGGGTCGGGGATACAACTGGGAAGAATGACCAGTACCTCGCCCAGGCGGCCTCTGCTGCTATGATGAGCAGGGGCCTTGTGTACATACAAGGAAGAGGGAAGGAAGCGGCCGTGGCCCTAAGTAAGGTACCATCCCGGTTTTGCCTGGAGGAGAAGTGGGAAACCACGGAAAACCACTGCGGGGATGGTTGAGGTGAGAATCAAACCCACCTCTAGTCAGTTGACCTCCCGAGGCTGAGTGGACCCCGTTCCAGCCCTCGCACCACTTTTCATATTTCGTGGCAGAGCCGGAAATCGAACCCGGGCATCCGGGGATGGCAGCTAATCACGCTAACCACTACACCGCAGAGGCGGACAATATGATACGCGTCGCTGGATTTCATTGAGTTACGCCAAGTATTGTAGAAGGTATACAGTTTTAACTGTTGGAAAGTCACATCAGAAAGTCGAATTTTTGGAAATATTATATACTATGTGGCGGCCCCGTGGTGTAGAGGTAGCGTGCCTGCCTCTTACCCGGAGGTCCCGGGTTCAATTCCTGGCCAGGGCAGGGATTTTTACCTGGACCTGAGGGCTGGTTCGAGGTCCACTCAGCCTACGTGATTAGAATTGAGGAGTTATCTGACGGTAAGATTGCGACCCCGGTCTAGAAAGCCAAGAATAACGGGCGAGAGGATTCGTCGTGCTGACCACACGACACTTCGTATTCTGCAGGCTTTCGGGCTGACCAGCGGTCGCTTGGAAGGCCGAGGCCCTTCAAGGGCTGTAGTGCCATGGGGTTTGGTTTTTATATACTATGTACTCTAATTGGTTGCAAGTATCACCACCAAGATAATTTGTAGACTTAGCAATAGGCGGGGGTCGTTTTATTATGAAAATTCCGAAAAAATGCGACATCTATTCTTGTGCGTTTATTATTTTTTTTAAACCAGCGTGAAAATGGTCAATTTTTTCTTGTTCTTGTCATAGGTCTCAGTGTGAGCTATCAGCATCAGAAACGTGTTCTCGGATGCCATCTGTCGAGTGCAAATGTAGCTATCAGGGCAAATAAGTCTGACGCCGGTAGCTCGCCCTGAGACTTTGGGCCATACATGACAAAGACAAAGAAAAATCAACCTTCTTGGCACTGCTTTGAAAACAATAAAACACGCAAAAAAACGGTGCGGCATATTTTCGGAATATTTATACTAAAATGGCCCCCACTTATTGCTAAGTCTACAACAAAAATTTATACACAGTACATTATATTTCCAAAATTCTTGACTATCAATTAAGTAATAGCTGGTTGCCAGCCATTAAGGATTTAGGTAGGTAGTTCCCTTCCATGTCCCTTCACTATTGTTATTTCGTCTCGGTGTTCTCCAAATTCGTTCGTTCCTCATCGCCAGATGTTTCATTCCAGGCTTGTATCAATGTCATACACCTGCCAATATCATATGTTACGTATTATCTGCGCACTTTTGTATCGATAGATTTGTGTACGGGTTTGAGGAGTAAGGAGGGAGCAATTCCGGTTCCAGTAGTACTGCCAACTGAATGGAAATGAAATCAGAATTGAATTGATAACATGATCGATCGATATGAATTTTGTTAAACCTTTGTTATCTTAAGCCAATAACTGTGTCACACACACATTATATAACATTTCTCGATGCGAATCTTATTCCTAGAGTGAATTCTATAGTTTGGCTTTGCCGTGTAAATAACAGCAGTACTAGTACGTAAAGTGTACGCCAGATGTCGCACAGCGATGCATAAGCGATTCATAGTTTGTGTTTCAAAGGTTGCCAGTACGAATCTCGAAGATTGCCGAGGTCAACCAATTCAGCACTAGGGTGTAAATCTACCCAGAAAAGGTGCGTAGATAATACACATGTTATGTGACCCTCTTAGACAGATTCTGATGGTTTGCTCAGCTTCCGCTTCGCTAGCGCTGTGCCACGTCCGGGGAGCCATCTGGTGACGAATGAACCTACCATTTCCTCTTCCATTTTAACGTCTAAAGTCATTGTTTAGGAAGTCTTTCACGCGGACAGTCGAAATTTTCTTGTGATGACGCAGAGCACAGCTCCTTGCGAAACGTAAAGAATTTCACCTTATTTTTCTTGACACGGCATACGCCCGAAAGTCTATACAGTATCATGTCTATAAGTACGGGCCATGAAAGCATCAATGGCTACAAGGATATACTTACTTCTCTTGTTGATATATCGTAAAATTTTCTTAACTCGACAAAGCTTAAGGAGGGGAGGCTAGTGGTTTTCAAGCAACTATTTAATGGGTAATCCTATTCCACTGTTGGCAACACTGATGTTCACTATATTAGCAAGACGCGGTAACTGAACGTGAGCATGAGAGAAGATTACCCACAACCCCACAGCATGAGGGAAACGATCGACTCAGTTGTGGTAACGTAGCGCACAGCAGAGAGATCAGCAAAACGTCGTCCGACTCGTTGGCTGAATGGTCAGCGTACTGGCCTTCGGTTCAGAGGGTCCCGGGTTCGATTCCCGGCAGGGTCGGGGATTTTAACCTTCATTGGTTAATTCCAATGGCCCGGGGGCTGGGTGTTTGTGCTGTCCCCAACATTCCTGCAACTCACACACCACACATAACACTATCCTTCACCACAATAACACGCAGTTACCTACACATGGCAGATGCCGCCCACCCTCATCGGAGGGTCTGCCTTGCAAAGGCTGCACTCGGCTAGAAATAGCCACACGAAATTAAATTAAAGCAAAACGTCGCTCGTTTACAAAGTTAGAACTCATTAAAAATGTTGCTCGTCTTGCAAAACACTGGCAGAGGACGTTGCCCACAGTTAAAGGTTGTACTGTACTATTTAACTTATTGGTGCCCTCTCACGGATCCGTTCCGATCCTACCAATTTTGGATCAGAAGCCGACATAGGAAACTCTTCCGTTCGGCTTTTTGTGCCCATGTAATCCACGTAATAACCAGGAAGTAGGTGACGAGTCTCTTCTAATTTACTTCACACTGTTTTCAAAGCATCATATATGAAATACACGTTTTCAAACTGAAAGAAGCATGTAGAATCAAATGATCGACATCCACCAGATTGTATTCAAATACGGCACCTTGAGGGCAGGACTTGAAAGTGTCTAATTATGATTCCATGTCAGAAAAAAAGTTAATACTTTTGCGAAAGTTGTTACAGTGAGGGTGGTGGGGATAGGGATAGTTTATTTGAAAATATCTTGTGTAACTGTAAAAAGAAGAAAGAAGCATTCTCATAAATATACTGGGACCAAAAAGAGGAGGTGAAAGATGGGAAAGAATATCAAGGGACGAACTGTACCGAAACATGAGGAAGATCTCAGAAGAAATAAGACTAAAATGAGAAAGATTTGCTGGACTTATGATGGGATGGACATGGAGAGAATGACTAGTATGGGGAAAGACGGGAACTAAGTTGGATGTCGAACTCTGGAAAGACTGGATTGAGTTGGAGATCAAGGTGCAAGGGACAGAGAACTGGAGAAATAAATATACAGCAACCAATATGCCAGAGCTCAATGAGGGAGAAAGGTACAGCAATAGGATAGAGAAGCACCAGTGGGCGAGACAACAGAAGAGGATGCTGAAAATATCAGCCGAAGAACGGGAGAGAAGGAGGGAGATGATGAAGAGGTTCTGTGAGGAGGAGAAGAAGAAAACCCAAACCATGACAAAACTTCTCGTAGTCCTATAGAGGACGTAACGAAAGAAGAAGAATAACTAATTTTGTTACAACTGTGACGTAAAAACTGGTGGGTATATCATGCCGCACAAGCAGTGACTGTGGACAAATATATCCACTGCGTACAAACATACGATATTTACCATACTCTGATTCACTATTAAGGACTGAATTATAGTTTTTGAATCTAAAAGGAATATATGTAGCATAGGCTGCGTATACGACACGGCCACCTGCCGAGTCTACTGAAATGAGACGTATGTATCGAATGGTACACATTAATTCGTAAATATTGGAATCTATTGAATGGAACATAATGTTTACCCTGTATCATCGGATCGCCGCGGCCAGGCTGGACAAGGGAGGCGTGTCATAAGATGGCAGCACGGATGAAGTCATGTTAGTGTCGGACGTACTATGATAATCTTCTTGGACATATATCTCTTGAACGTATGAAAATATCTCTGCGATGCTTTCACTGTAGTGTTTGGCTTGATGAGATCTTCGTACGTTCGACATTTCAGCGATATCTATACAGTAGGAACGCAGACATAGGTTTCGATGTCCCTTTAGCCTCAAGATTAAAATTTCACGCGGAATTAGCTACAAAGTATTGTCAGAAGTAATATGTTGCCACCTCTTGTGAAGCGTATGTTTATTCAGCTTTGAAAAGATACCTGACACAGATGATACGTCAGCTAGCAACAGCGAGTGAAACAGTAGAGGAAGAGGAGGCAAGATGGAACTGTGGGTGAGAAGGGGCGTATTATTATTTGTCTGCATAATGCTGCTACCTTCCCGAAAACTATCAGACCTTGAAGAGGAGTCCGTGGTTTATCAGGGCCTATGATGCCAGGCAGTTTGTAGCGTTTCTTGACGTGTTCTAGCAATTTTGCAGTAGCTAAACTTTGTTATCTGTTTTTTGTCATATTGCACATTTCAGCAGGTAAGCTACAATTTCAAATGTATTAGTTCTTGATTGTCATCCATTAGCATGTTTATTAACGCATTTATTTCGGTGATTATGGGAATAAGGAACGAATTATCGTTCAGTTAGCATCATCGAAGAAGTGGATGCGCAGTTTCGGTCACGTAGCTATCAGTTTGCATTCGGGAGATAGTGGGTTCAATCCCCACTGTCGGCAACCCTGAAGATGTTTTTGCGTGGTTTCTCAATTTCACACCAGGTTTGTGCTGGGGCTGTACCTTAATTAAGACAACGGGCGCTTCCTTCCCATTCCTATCACACCGTCGCCTTTAAGACCTATCTGTCGGTGCAGCGAAAAGCAAACTGTAAAAACAAAAAACAAAAATATTGCGTGATTTTCTAGTCTACTAATATGATGTGTTGTATGCAAATGAAGATGTGTAATAAAATGAACACAGACACCCAGTCACCCAGCCAGAGCAATTAACCATGCGAAGTTCAAATATCTCGCTCGGTTGAGAATCAAACTCGGGGACCTCCGAAGTGGAACACTGACTATTCAGCCAAGGATCTAGCTTGTTACTGTTATTATTATTATTATTATTATTATTATTATTATTATTATTATTATTATTATTATTATTATTATTATTATTATTATTATTGGATTTACGTTCCACTAACTACCTTTTCGGTTTTAGGAGACGCCGAGGTGCCGGAATTTAGTCCTGCAGAAGTTCTTTTACGTGTCAGTAAATATACCAACACGAGGCTGACGTATTTGAGCACCTTCATATACCACCGGACTGAGCCAGAATCGAACCTGCCAAGTTGGAGTCAGAAGGCCAGCGCCTAAACCGTCTGAGCCACTCAGCCCTGCATTGTTATTAATTTTATCATTATTGTACCAGGGGTACGCTTTCCCCGGCTGTGCTTCTTCCCCACTGTGGCCATCTCTGAGAGTGATTGAGAACTTTTCTTTCTAAAACTTTCTTCTCCGATGGTCAGCTATTTTCTAGCTATGTCTGGTGGGCTAAGTCCCAGTCTACCTCCAAAGAAATTTAATTAGGTATAGTTGGTACACAATTTTACTGTTTATTTTATGTGCCGTAGTTGTCAATACTTCACCTGATTCCTCTTCTAATGTAATCTGCCTACCACATACCTGTAACTCAGTTCTCCTACCAATCAGTACCCGGGAAATGTATGGAAATTTAGCCTATCAGCGCTCTGGAGTTTAATATCGGACCTATTTTAGGTTAACGCTTTAGGGCCGTCTTGTTTGATTTGCTGAGTGCGACGTGACGGAGGTTAGAGGGGTCAGGATGCAGAAGGTAAAGTGAGCCGGCTTGAAGAAGATCCAGCGCTGACAGGTAATGGCAGAATTTGCTTAAATGTGTGATTGTGCCGGCGCGTGTTTCAAGGGGAAGATTACAGCAGTTTTCCTAATATGCAATATATTCAGTTTTTGCTGAAATGTAAGACCTTCTGCGCAGTGTTAGGACTCTACTTATATTCCCTACCAGGATAATATTTAATGTAATGGTGCACGAGTGGTGACCCTCGGAACTCTCCCCTTCTACTTTTGAGCTGGGCGACTAAAGTTTAAAACCTCAAAATTTTGGAAATTCGTCTCTGCCTTAAACGTTCCCATTTAGTCACCCTTTTTAGTATGGTATTCGCCTTACTGGGCTTTAATCCTACTTAGGTTCTTGTCTTTCCAGAACATTATCCTAAAGAGTGCTGGTGTTTCATTTCCTTGTCTTTTGTTAATGGCCTGATTTTGTTGTAACTTTTTTCTTTTTATTCTTAAGGCCTAGTAGAATGGGTAATTATGCCCCTGTATATTCTTTAAGGTTTTTCGGGTCTATGTTTAGGTTATCTTGGGGAACAGTACCTTACCTGGTTGTGAAATTTTGCAATTGATCAGCCCACCATGGGCCAACCTGTGAATGAATACTATAAGATTCACCCCTAGGGGGTGCCAGTGTAATTGAAAATGTAAATAGCAACTGATTGCTTGATTGAGGCTATCCTCCACGTATTTCAACCTCAGACTCTATAATGTTATACCCATTAGGAGCACATATTCTTGTTCATAACGTTATACCTGTTAGGAGCCATTATGTTCTTTCATAACGTTGTACCTACCTCTCAAGAGCAATCATCGTCTTTCATATGTAGGTGAATGACTGGGAGTTTCTCCCAATTAAACCTTAACCTGATTAAGGACTTTAAGTTCAAGGTGTTGTTGGAGATGACGAGCTCTTTATTAAATGTGAATATTCTCAAGTAATGCTTCAACTGCTTCTTGTTAAGTCACTAAATTACTCTGTCTGAATTTTAAGAGAGGAAAGAAATAAAATTTTCCAATTTGTTAAAGTAAACTGATACTCTAAGTGGCCCCCAGTTCAGCCATTCACCCCACGCGCTACCTTACCTCTGCGTTCCACGATAAATCCCTGTATCAATTATTATTATTCACAATAAGTGTCATCATTGACACTAACATGCTATGATAACCCACTCGTTAGCCTGCACTCAACCAGCCTCGTCTTGTAATTGTTTGCAGACAGCGCGCACTCCGTCTAATGGCATGCTCTAGTCAAGGCGGATTAAAGTCGGGATCAATAAAAAGAAGTAACCCGCAGATATGGAGTACTGCACCTCATCACACACCTCACCAATCCATAAAGTGAATATTACTACATGACGTTCCAGAATTTACGATCTTTTCACATCTAGCCTACTTTCTCACATAGAACGAAATGGTATCAAATTTTATTGGTCTTAATAATGTGGTACTTCAGATCATTGCTCCTTCAATTCTTTAAAGTGATAAAAGTGAGTTATAGTAATGAGAAAATTTTGAGTCTCCGTGGCTCAGGCGGCAGCGCGCCGGCCTCTCACCGCTGGGTTCCGTGGTTCAAATCCTGGTTACTCCAAGTGAGATTTGTGCAGGACAGTTTTTTCTTGGGGTACTCCGGTTTACTCTGTCATCATTCATTCCACCAACACTCACCAATTATTTTGCTTCATCTGTCAGTCATTAATGATTGCCCTAGAGGAGCACGACAGGCTTTGGCAGCCAGCACAGTTCCTATCATCGCCACTAGATGGAGGATTCATTCATTCCATTCCTGACCCGGTAAATGACTTGAAACAGGCTGAGAGGATTTTCAGTAAGGAGCATTTCCGGACACTCGAAAAAAGGTGGTATTTGGGCGTGAAGCTTGATTTTTCAAGACCCATTTTGGTGGTTCATATCTGAGAAACTATTTGTTCCAAACTAATAAGCACTGCCCGCAGTTTGACACGAACTCGGGAAAAACTAATGAATAATGTTACCTATCTCCCTTAATTTCATCAATAGAGATGTAAATAGCAACAAATAAAATTTAGGCCACAACTTTAAGTACAATATTTTCACGGGAGAATTTATGAGTCATAATTAGAGTCGGGATTTTTAGACAGTAATAGGTTAGAAAGCAAAATTACTGAAGCGAGTAATAGGTATAATCTAGCTTGGGCATCAGTTCTGCTATAAGATTTTCATAAACGTTAGGGGTACTGCCTATTCGAACCCTAGGAATTAGGCTTTTTCATTACAGTAGGGAAGAGCCAGTCTAGTCGACACTTCATACTAGACAAATTAGTCTTCATTCTAGCCTTTTTTTCTGCCTAAATATCAGCATCCTATGTATAACTATAGTACCGGTCATAAAGACTTACAACTGTATCCAAATAAAATGGGCTCTCAGACAAGAAAATATTTTCACCTCAAAACCTGGACGTAATTGGCGCTATACTACTTATACACTGGCGGAAATAAATATCCAAACACCATGAAATAATTAATGTAGAATACGGAAATTTTGGCAATATATTTGTCGAGGTAACATATTTAATTGATTAAGTGTACAAGACTACATGTTCATATCCGCGAGAGAAAAGCCATCGCAAATATGGGATGCTGGTCCGTTAATAACCGGTATAATCGCCTTACTGTTTAATGCAGGCATACAAACGTGCATGCACTGTGTTGTACAGGTGCCGGATATCAGCTTGTGGGATGGAGTTCCATGCCAGTTGCATCTGGTCGGTCAACACAGGAACGGTTAATACCGGTTGTGGATGACGCTGGAGTTGTCGTCCAATGATGTCCCCTACGTGATCGATTGGGGACAGATCGGGGCATCGAGCAGGCCAAGGCAACATGTCGACACTCTGTAGAGCACGTTGGGTTACAACAGCGGCATGGGGCGTGCATTATCCTGTTGGAAATCAGCCCCGGGAATGTTGTTCATGAAGGGCAGCACAACAGGTCGAGTCAGCAGACTGACGTACACATCTGCAATCAGGGTGCGTGGGATAACCGCGAGAGTGCAACTACTGTCATAGGAAACTGTTCCCCAGGCCAGAACTGCCGGTGTAGGTCCAGTGTGTCGACACCGCAGACAGGTGAAGTGCAGGCGCTCACTTGGCCTCCTCCTAACCAACACAGGGTCATCACTGGCACCAAGGCAGAACCGGCTTTCATCTGAAAACACAACGAACCTCCACTCCATCCACCAATGAGCTCTCGCTTGACACCACTGTAGTCACAGACGGCGGTGATTTGGGGTGAGTGTAATGCACGCCGCAAGGCGCCTAGCTTGGAGCTGTCCTTCAAGTAACCGATTTCGAACAGTATGTTGCATCACTGTGGTGCCAACTGCCACTCGAATTGCTGCTGCAGACGCAGTCCGCTGCGCCACAGCCATACGCCGAATACTCATGTCCTCCCTCTCAGTATTACAAGGGACGTCCGGAGGCCGGTCTTCTTGCGAGCGTACCTTCTTGTGACCACTGCTCCCAGCACGCATGCACAGTGAAGACATTCCTGCCAAGTCGTTCTGTAACAGCGCGGAAGGAAAATCCACCTTCACGGCTTCGCTCAACCGCAGTGAGTTGTTGATACTGGCCTCTTCGTCGTCGCAAAGGTATTCTTGGCCCACTCATAGGTAACTAACGCTCTCGCGTAGTACAGTCCGTATTTAAAACAAACCTGATATGCATCGTCAATGGGTCGCTACAAGTGCCATGCTAATGCGACTTGCGGAAAATTTGAATCAGCGTCATGTTTCAGATGTATAAACACACCTACCAACGTTCGTTAATCTAGTACACCCCCTTCTTGGTGTTTGTATATTCTTTCCGCCAGTGTATTATAGGAAAACATATACTTTTGCAAGTTTTACTTGTAGAATTTGGGGAATTAAAGAAATTTATTGAGTTTGCTTGCTCTGTCCTTCGTGGTTCCTGAGAAATGTGGACTTAAAGATTACAAAATGTTACTTTCGGAAACTAATAATAATGGTGTTAGTTCCCATTAATTACTTCCACGGTTTTCCGAGATATCCATATGCCTAAAGTTCGACCCGCAGGAGTTCTTTTACGTGCCTGTGAACAAGGCTGGCGTATTTGAGCAACTTCAAATACCAGACTGAGTGAGAGGATGATTGCCTAGTTGTAAACTCTTAAACCAATAAATTCCACCACAACTACGACCACTACTATCACCATCACCACCAACCGGACTGAGCCGTGATCGAATCTCAGAAAGCCAGCGTTCTACCGTCGGGGCCACTCGGCCTGGCTCCGAAAATGTAATGTTGGCTGACAGCTGAAGGGGAATGGCAGTGGTACCACCATATTTAAGTTGCCATTAAAAACCCCCTTTTGACAAAAATAAATGTATTGCTGAGAGTCATCTGAAAATCTGCCTCATGAAATTAACGATACAAAATGTAAGACGTGATATTACCTAGCAACCGTGCAGGCTGTGATGTGAAGTATTAATGGACCTTAATTAAGGCTACAGTCGATTCCTTCCCATTCGTAGCTCTTTCCTATCCCATCGTCGCCATAAAACCTGTGTGTGTCAGTGCGACGTAAAGCAGATTGTAGAATAATAATAATGATAATAATAATAATATTCTGCCAGAAAGTGGAATATGAACTACATGGACATATCGGATAGAAGATTGGTGGTATTTATTCCAAAAAATGTCAAGTTATATCTGCACATTCACTGACTCCAGTCATTCAGTACTACACTCACCCTATCTCTGGACTGGGCTGGGATAGAACCCGCTAATTTGAGTTCAGAAGGCTTTCATTTTTTCCGTCTGAACTACTCAGTCACTGCGTTAACCCGACTTTTCGTGAGTACGGTACCTGGTCGACACAGGTGTTCCGCTCACAATGAGCGGGCCAGGCGCCTTCGCTACCGTAGTACTCCCAAGAACAACAGCACGCTCTTATCGTATTTTCTAAGGTGTCAAACCAATATAAACGAAATGCTCTTGGAGTACGGTGGCAGCTATCGGAAGAAGGGAAATATACAGAGCAAGGGAATATCTACAGAAACAGAAAATGTGCACGGTCGAAGTAGGGCTAAGTTATTAAGAATATTCAAACGAATGTAATGCTTTCATCGGGTCTATAAGTCATGTTGTGTTTGATATTAGAGGCCCTAAAATCGTGGTCAATACCCCTGTGTTGTTACAGCGCGCGTGATTCCACCTTCAGAACCTTTGCTGCTGTGTTGTCTGCTTCAGGCCTGGAGTTCGGATTTTTAGCCAGAAATAGGTTAGAATGCAAACTACACAACGGTTATGTTATGAGGTTTGCATAAACGTTAAGGGTAGGCCCATCAGAACCCGTAGAAGTTATGTTACTCTTGCTACATAACGGAAGAATGGAATTGCAAACACTTCCTAATAACCAAATTAGTTTGCATTCTAACCTATTACTGCCTAAAATTCGGAGGCTATTTATAACTAAGCTGAGGCCCACCTGGGTTGGAGAGGTGACATGTGGTCTGCAAGAAGAATACTCTCGGCAGTTATTCTTAGTTTTCTAGATCCGAATCGCTATCTCACTGTCAGATAGTTCCTCAATTGCAATGACGTGGGCGGGGTAAACTTCTAACAAGCCCCCAGATCCAGATAATAATCCCCGGAAATCGAACTCGGGGCCTCTGGGTGAGAGATAGGCTCACTACCCCAGGAGTCGCACGAAATTATATCACACCCAACACTTACTTCTGTATGGCTCATCACTACCATGTTTCTTGTTCTCCAATAGCATCATCTTTGTCATTCCTAAGCCATTATTTCATAATTCTACCTTTTCTTTATCCCATACCCTCATCATCAACAGATCGGAAGAATTCGTATTCCTCCTTCTTCCTTAGAGATCGTTTCCCTGTTACTCGAGGTCGGCATTACATATAGATTGATTCAGTTTGGGAATCGCGCACTACCTCACTTCTCAGCATGTTCAGGATGCCTCATTTTAGCGCCGGCATCAGGTATGGCGTTTTCCCTTCGGTGGTAATATTGGAGGATCTGAATAACTTCGGGCTAACAGACACACTAGAATCCTCTAATAGGAGGCTTTTCAACTGGCGCCCTGGAGGCCGCATACGACCAACAAGGCCTCTTATTGTGGCCCGAAAACTCCCAGTTGTATCGAACTGATGGGTGCGTGAGAGTGTGGCGTATTCCTCATGAAGCTATAGATCCTGCGTGTCAACAAGGTTATGTCCAGGCGGGAGGTGGCTCAGTTCTGGTCTGGGCGGCGTTCTCATGGTCGCAACTAGGGCGCTTTGTCCGTCTGCAAGGAGTGCTGACAGGTGTACGTTATGTTGGCATTCTTGCAGACCATCTGCATCCCTTTCTAGCCCTAGAGTACCCTGGATGGAGATGCAATTTTTCAAGAGGACAATGTGCCATGTCACCGCTCTGTGGTGGCACACAGATGGTTGGAGGACCACTCCAGTGAATTTACGACCAGAGACTGGCCCTCCAGATCCCCCCGATATTAATCCAATCGATCATTTATGGGGCGCTGTAGCTGCTGGTGTACGATCCATGAACCCCGCACCAACTAAACAAGACCAATAATTGTGGGTAGCAGCGCAGGATGCGTGAGTCGAGGTCCCTCCAGAACGATTCCAACACCTTGTAGAGCCAGTGCCTCGCCCTATTACTGCCGTCTTGAGGGCTCGCGGAGGAGCAACTCGTTATTAACATCACATTCAGTATCTTTCCATGACTTTTGGCCACGTAGTGTATTTTCTTGAGAAAAAATCAAACATGCGGAACTACAATGTGCATTTTACCATGGAAATACCTACAACGAAGTATCCACAATCAAAATTTGTTGGATATCACTCCCTAAAAATAACGAGAAGAATTGTATTTCGTGGTTCTGTACTCTGTTCACGAAATGTGTGAAGTAAAATCACCCAAGATGTCATTCAGAAGAGGTTGGAGAATGAACGCGCTTGCTTCCCTTACTCTCTCCCAGACAGTCAGCGTCAAACCACGCTCTCTCTCCCTTTCCACTTCATTCTCCCTGACTACTCAATGGACCACAGATTCCGTGAATGGTGTTTAGATCGAGGCAATGCCTTTCTAGAGCTCGGATACTTAGGCAGTAATACGTGAGAATGCTAACTAATTTGGCTAGTAGGAAGTATCATCCAGTCCGCTCTTCCGTAATGTAGCGAGAGTAACATAACTAATAGGTGTTCTAAAAATGCCGTACCCCTAGTGTTTATACAAATCTCATAGCAGATCTGTTGTGCGTACTAGAAAATACGTGTTACTCCCTTCAGTAAGTATGCATTGCATATGCCAGAATGGTGAAGATGATTCATTCGCTTTACGGTTGGAAGATATTTTTCAAACATGATCGCTATCATTGTATTGTTCTTGTAATCCATATCTGTTGATATTTCCAGACCTCTAAATTGTCTCGTTTCCTCAGTATCACTGTGGAAAGCGACAGAACTCAGGGATGGACGTAGTTCGAATTCTTCCCGATAGAAGGAACTCAGCACGTCAACGTGATGAGGACTTTGCTGAAAGAAATATATTTTACTTTAAAACGTACAAAAATTGTGGTCTTGAGAGATTCAATGATACTGATTTTGCTCTGGTCTTGCTTTCAGCTGTTGATACGTTCTCGATTTCTCACATTCGCGTTGAAAGACAGTCGGGCATAGGGATTTCATGAATTGAAAATCCACAGTCTGTTTCCAGTCATTCGACCGGGTAAGGAATGGAATGAATGAAGCCCCTATCTAGCGGCGAGGATAGGAATTGTGCCGGCTGCCGAAGCCTGTCGCACTTCTCTGAGGCAACGATTAATGAATGACAGATAAAATGAAATACTGGGGAGTGTTGCTGGAATGAAATATGACAGAGAAAACCGGAGTACCCGGAAAAAACCTGTCCCGCCATCGATTTGTCCAGCACAAATCTCACATGGAGTGACCGGGATTTGAACCACGGAACCCAGCGGTGAGAGGCCGGCGCGCTGCCGCATGGGCCATGGAGGCTTTCATATAGATATTATTTCATTCTGTTATTCTTTTTCAAAAAAATAATATCTATATTTACAGATCGCCACTGAGTTCCAGAACACAGAAGTGACCTTTTGCCGTAAGCCACACTTACGCTCTGTAGGAAGAGTTGCCTAAGTCGCAGGTGTTTTCTATTAGAGGCTAATATTGCTCATGTGACCTAGACGCTGCGTGTCACTTTCAATATCAACAACGTTGTACTTTCGCAGCCACATAGTGGTTCGTCAGATATAGCAAAGGTCGTATGAACTCATGGTCATCATTCCAATGCAAATTAACTACAGCAACAGGTGGTTAAATCTCACTAAAAGGAAACTAGTGGACAAAGGATACTTGTCAGTGTAAAATTCCTAGATTGAACATTTACATTTCCACTACATTATACTATTATGATGGTGAGTTTAGGAAAGTTATTAGATTTTATCTTAACCCTTAGCACTGGAATTTGTTTAGCTGGTCATATATCTCTACTGGTATTTATTTTCCTGGAAATGTATGGCTATGTCCACACGGTGTAGGATTAACGTGCCCGCCGTTTTACCCAGAGGTCCCGAGTTCGAATCCCGGCTAGGTCAGGGATTTCTACCTGGAACTGAGGCTGGTTCGAGGTCCACTAGGCCTACGTGATTAGAATTGAGGAGCTATCTGACGGTGAGATAGCGGCCCCGGTCTAGAAAGCCAAGAATAACGGCCGAGAGGATTCGTCGTGCTGACCACACGACACCTCATAATCTGCAGCCCTTCGGGCTGATCAGCAGTCGCTTGGTAGGTCAATGCCCTCCAAGGGCTGTAGTGCCATGGGGTTTGTTTGTTTGGCTTTTGTTTTTAATGAACTGGAGCCTTCTTCAATTTCAGATTCATTGAATATTTCTCAAGCACCCTGGTACTAACTTCCCGAATTAACTTTCGAAAGACAACCGTCTTCACTCGAGTTCAAATCATTCACAATCGCGAATTTCCTGCCCAGATCACACTAAGAATTATATTCAGAAGGCTATAGATTATCCAAAATCTAGGTATTGCCCAAGAATTGTTTGTTACTTTCGTTAAAACACGTTTTGTTTTTAGAGTAAATATTATGTCAGGACATTTCCGACATACGAGCTTAAAAGCTTAATATTGTTGACAGAGGTACAATTCTATTTTATTAACAACCAGTTCTCTCCTTTAATAACCGTATCTCTGGTGAAACATTTGGGTTGTTGTTGTTCTTTTTGTTGTTTGAGTCATCAGTCCATAGACTGGTTTGATACAGCTCTCCATGTCAGCCTATCCCGTGCTAACTTTTAATTTCTATATATCTGCTGCATCCTACATCTGCTCTAATCTGCTGGTCATATTCATAGCTTGGTCTACCGCTACCGTTCTTACCGCCTACACTTCCCTCGGAAACTAACTGAACAAGTTCTGGATGTCATAAGATGTGTCCTCTCATTCTATCTCTTCTTCTCATCAAATTTAGCCAAATCGATCTCCTCTCCTCTCAGCATCTCTTCATTCGTGATTCGATCTATCCATCTCACCATCAGCATTCTTCTGTAACACTACATTTCAAAACCTTCTATTCTCTTTCTTTTTGAACTAGTTTCTTTTTTCTTTACGTCGCACCGACACAGAGAGGTCTTACGGCGACGATGGGATAGGAGAGACCTAGGAATGGGAAGGAAGCGGCCATGGCCTTAATTAAGGTACAGCCCCAGCATTTGCCTGGTGTGAAAATGGGAAACCACGGAAAACCATCTTTAGGGCTGCCGACCGTGAGGTTCGAACCCACTATCTCCAGGATGCAAGCTCACAGCTGTGCGACCCTAACCACACGGCCATCTCGTCTGGTTTTGAACTAGTTATCGTCGATATTCACTTCCATACAATGAATGCCACGCTCCAGACGAAAGTCTTCGAAAACATCTTTTCTAATTGCTATATCAATGTTCGAAGTGAGCAAATTTCTTTTCTTAATAAAGGCCTTCCTTGCTTGTGTTTGTCTGCATTTTATGTCCTCCTTACGTCTGCCATCGTTAGTTATTTTACTACCCAAGTAACAATATTCATTTACTTCCTGTAAGACTTCATTTCCTAATCTAATATTTCCTGCATCACCTGCCTCCGTTCGACTGCACTACATTACTTTTCTTTTGAACTTATTTATTTTTCAACCTGTACTTCTTATCCAAGACTCTGTCCGTACCATTCAGCAATTTCTCTACATCTTCTGCAGTCGCAGATAAAACCTGATGTTCACCCGAAAAAATAATTAAAACTCAACCACAGATCACCCAACAGAGATGCACTTCACTCTGCCATCTCGTACAGCAAAACAGAACGTCGAAATTGACGTATTGACTGATCGCATACCTAGCTGAAGCTATACGATTTTATTGTTGCACTGTGTATGAAGATACGTGTGTTGAGAAGAGACAGAGAAATCTAGACAGGGGAAATATTTATTGCGCAGCCTGGAATCAAACCCGAATCCTTTCAACCGAAGGCCGTGACGCTGACCATTCAATCAAGAAACAGGACATTTAATTTAATTTTGTCGAATGAACGCCAGATGAATCACCAGATAACTTTAAAATAATAACATTGTATGTCAAGCTTGCCTGTCAGAACCAACTAGCTCTGGCCAGTTTTGAGCCCGCAGTCTTCAGGTCCGAGGCCAACCCTGCCTCTTGTCCTCAGAAGGTTTCTCTAGCCAGGCTGAATGGGGCAGACAGTAGAGTGCATGTCTTCGGAGTTCAAGTTCATGGATTGAGCTCCACTGGAGGTCAAATGCGTCAGCCTTCTGACAGTGGATTTACGTAGATTCCGAAATATAAAGATTGGGAGAGTGAAAAAAAAACGTATATATGCCTGGTTTCTATATAATGTAATTTTAAAACAGATTAAGTTTCAGCCAATTTTATTAACAAGAAATAAGTGCGGCGAAAATTGTAGATGATTATTGCAGTGAAAAAATCGGCGGAGTGTAATTGTGACACTTCTCTTGATTTAAAGAGGTAAAAACGTCTAAAATAAAAAATCCACAGTCCTAGCCCTGCAGCGAAGCAACGCAGTGTTGAAAACATCCTAGGGATATGAGCTACGAATTTTAGGTAAATAGAATAAAGTGTGAAAATATATTCTTTATTTATTCTTAATTATTACTATCCTTTTCTTAATCATCGTTATCGGGTCGAGTAGATTATCAGTTTGATTTTTCTACCACTACGAGCGCTAATGTAAGTCGGTGCATTTTTTTTTTCATTTAAGCACAACTACGAGAGCTAATGTGAGTAATGCAGAATTTCACTTAAGCCCGTATAATTATATTCGGTGTGGACATTTTTTTCAAAAATAGAAAAAGCGTTTGAGGGTATTGAATTGAAGAACACATTACAGAAAGAATTATGTAAATCAGTTAATTTGTCTATGATTTGAATCCAAAGGAATACGAGGAAAGAAGCAAGCGATTTTAGGCTGTTTTTCCGGAACTGCATTTAGGCCGGAAGTGATTTTCGAAATTTGTTTTTATTTTTATTTTGATAGAGCTATGGCAGGACTCACAATTTAAAACCTTTCCGGGCCCTTTAACCCTTCAATTTTCGGCACAATTGAGCAAATCGCTTAATTTTACCTTTTTCGCAGTATGGGGACTCCTATTTGGTCTGCCAGGAAATGTTCCCAATATTAAAGTCGGCGGAGTTTCGTTGTGACAATTCTGTTAATTTCAAGGCGTGAACACGTCTAAAATAATTTTATTTCTTTTATTCTTCATTTCATCATACATTTATATTTTTCTTCATTTCTGTGTACATTTACTTATTATTTATTTAGTTTAACTTACACCATTTCCACAAACATTTATTAAATACAGGGCAATGATATGAAAAGTACGCGTTATAATGTTTCGTGATTACATGACCGTTTCTAGCAAATGTTAAATGTATACTTCTTTAGATCGCTGCGCACTTGGTTCTAGTTCTGAAGAGCTGTTTCTAGGATTATTTTACTCGGAATTTAGTCGTCTTACGAATGATGGAGTAATCGGGCGTATTCACTTCTTTTGTTGTGGTTAATTGGACATTACGAAACTTTATCTGAAATTTGAAAAAATATAATTTTTTCAAACAGACGTCCGTAACTAACGGATTCAGTAAATGCAATAATTTAAAGAAATGTTTTATTGTGTTTCTTATTCTTTCAAATGACAGGTTGTTTTTCGAAATCGGACTGACGGTTCTGAAGTTATAACGATTACCCTCGAGCACGGTACCTCCAAAATGTGGTCGCAAAATCCCGGTTATAACGACACTCGTTTATAAGGACACAATTTACCAGCTCGTATGGCGTTATAACCAACGTCTACTGTATATTCCTAGCTTTCAGGGATTAAATAAACCATCTTATCTCATCTCATCTCATCTCATCTCATCTCATCTCATCTCATCTCATCTCATCTCATCTCATCTCATCTCATCTCGTCTCGTCTCGTCTCGTCTCGTCTCGTCTTATCTTATCTTATCTCATCTTATCTCGTCTCGTCTTGTCTCATCTCATCTCATCTTATCTCGTCTCGTCTTGTCTCATCTCATCTCATCTTGTCTCGTCTCGTCTTGTCTCATCTCATCTCATCTTGTCTCGTCTCGTCTTGTCTCATCTCATCTCATCTCATCTTGTCTTGTCTTGTCTCATCTCATCTCATCTTATATCATCTTGTCTTGTCTTGTCTTGTCTCATCTCATCTTATATCATCTTACCTTGTCTTATCTCATCTTATCTCATCTTGTCTTATCTCATCTCATCCTGTCTTGTCTTAGCTCAACTTATCTCATCTTGTCTTGTCTTGTCTCATCTAATCTTATATCATCTCATCTTGTCTTGTCTTGTCTCATCTCATCTTATATCATCTTGTCTCGTCTCGTCTTGTCTCATCTCATCTTCTATCATCTTACCTTGTCTTATCTCATCTTATCTCATCTTGTCTTATCTCATCTCATCCTGTCTTGTCTTATCTCAACTTATCTCATCTTGTCTTGTCTTGTCTCATCTAATCTTATATCATCTTGTCTTGTCTTGTCTTGTCTCATCTCATCTTATATCATCTTACCTTGTCTTATCTCATCTTATCTCATCTTGTCTTATCTCATCTCATCCTGTCTTGTCTTATCTCAACTTATCTCATCTCATCTTGTCTTATCTCATCTTATCTTATCTTACCTGATTTAATGGATTTTCCTTTCCGCTCACCAGCTTTTGTATTGAAAACTGTACTTCTATTTGGTAAATGATTGCATGTAAGAAGGTTAGAAGAAGACGAGAAGTGTCAGGGACAGAAGGGGAGGAGCGTGACTACGAGAGAGGCTAGAAATAAGTGGAGGCGAAGCCAGTCTCATTTTCGTGCTTTTGTGATATCCTCACACGTAGTTACCAGCTCTGCTCGCGATAAGACGTCGATATCTTCAATGTAAGTATTTCAGCCTACACTCTTGATCAGAATATAGGTCACCGATTTGATTGTATAGCCATAGTCAAAAGTGACTGTCATTTGGCAGGCTCCATTTTAACATTCGCTGGCGTGCAAGGTCAGTTTTTCTCTAGTGTTTTCTCCTCATGTACTATTTACGGAATTAAACGTTTTGCACCCACCACTATGTTATGTCCAAAGTGTCTAATTTATTTTAAGAATGTTTGTTGTTTATTATTACAATATACTGAATGGCTCACGAACTTGCCAAAGCACGTGGTAGGCTACCTTCAATAATAATAATAATAATAATAATAATAATAATAATAATAATAATAATAATAATAATAATAATAACAATCATAATAATAATGTTATTAATTTTATGGCTCGATGCAACTGAACGAAATGGAGTGGCCTTCGGCACAAATATCCCTGGATTCGATTGCTGTCGGGGATTTTAACCGCGTTTGGTTCGTTCGTCTAGCGCTGAGTGTTCGTGATTGTCGGGTAGATGTAGGTAAATGTTCACCAAAAAATGGTAATTTTCTTTCTGTGAATTGGAGAATCCTACGTAATTTTAAGATTACAATTATAAAGATTCACTGTTGCGCAAATAAAATTTAATTCTTAGAAATGTTATGCTACCTCACCCCATATTTCACTGTCTCTTCAACCAGAATGTTAGAATGCAGTGGACAGCATGGCAGATGAAAAGTTTCCAATTTCCTATCGTTGAGAAGATATTATTTGATAAATAAACATGTGCTGCCTGTGAGAATTGTTTATTTTGCATTATATAGTTTAGTTTTCAGTTATATAATTATGTTCTGTCGTGAATTTTAATGTAAATATGGAGAGCATCATTGGCACAGTGCTTAAAATGGTGAAGGTAAATCGGGTTGAACGTATAAATACAGTGAATAGAATTGTCTCACTAATTTTGAATAGCACTGCATCCACAGAAAGGAATAAGTCAGTGAGGGTATTTTACAGACATTAACAACAAAACTAACATACATAGAAACTGTGCAGCGATCCATATCACTTTTGCGTGTACGCATTCTGGTTCACAATCCATGATATTTGATGATGATCAAGAAACGTTTGGCACTGTTACATTTAGTTAAAAATTTAAACTATGTTTATCGTAACTTACATTTTTCATATTAAAGGTGCATTTTTCAAAACCTATTATATGTAGAGTAATGAAACTTGGCAGTTTCATTGAGAATAGTAACGTGTCCAATTCTGTGCAACAGAATTTAAATTAATTATTTAATACAGAAATTAGGATTAGAAGTTAGAAGCCAAAGAAAGATAAATACAAAGAAAGATCCTAGAACCAGCAGAGATAATGGTGAGCACAGAAGACGGCATAACAATGAACTGCACCTGATTATGGAAAGGATAACGGACACATAACACGTATGAGCTGGCAGAGACTGACCAAATTTTTGAACAAGAAAACCAAGGGATCCTGGTTCACCGAAGTTGAAAAAACCTTTGAGAAATAGAGATCACATAAAAAGACATCCAGGAACGTATTCATCTCCAGGGAAAATACTTAGAGCATACCAGCGACTCCAAGAAAAGCCGGAGTTGAAAACAGACAAGATCAAAGAAAGGAATGCGGGGGAATACTGGAGAAGAATTTAAGCTGAAGGATGAAAGCAATTGAGATAACATGGTCCACAGCGGGCCGAAACGAATGATAATAATAATAATAATAATAATAATAATAATAATAATAATAATAATAATAATAATAATAATAATAATAATAATAATGTTCGCCTCTGTGGTTAGTGTGTTTTGGGTGCCACCCGCGGAGACCGGAGTTCGATTCCTGGCTCTGCCACGAAATTTGAAAAGTGGTACGAGGGGTGGACCGAGGTCCACTCAGCCTTGCGAGGTCAACTGATTAGAGGTTGGTTCGATTCTCACCTCAGCATTCCTGAAAGTGGTTTTCCGTGGTTTCCCACTTCTACTCCAGGCAAATGCAGCGATGGTGCCTAACTTAAGGCCACGGTGCTTCTTTACCTCTTCCTTGTCTATCCCTTCCAATCTTCCCATCCTCCACAAGGCCCCTGTTCAGCATAGCAGGTGAGGCCGCCTGGGCGAGGTACATGTCCTCCTCCCCAGTAGTATACCCCGACCCAAAGTCTCACGCTCCAAGACACTGACCTTGAGGTGGTAGAGGTGGGATCCCTCTGTGAGTCCGAGGGAAAAACCAACCCTGGAAGGTAAACAGATTAAGAAAGAAAGAATAATAATAATAATAATAATAATAATAATAATAATAATAATAATAATAATAATAATAATAATTCGTGTGTCTATTGGTAGGCACGTGCAGTCCTTGCAAGCCGTGTATGGGGAAATGTGTTATAACAAAGACGTTTTGCTTCCGGAGACGCCTGCTGTTTGTCTTTCGAGTTGACGTCGATGGGAGACCTGGGCGTCTGCGCTGCCCAGGATGAAATATAATGTTGAAGACTGCAAAAGAAGCTAGTCCCGGAGCCGGAGGAAATAACCAGTGCAGGTTAAAATCCCCCAGCCTGGCCGGAAATCGAACCGAGATCCCTTGCACCAATGACCAACATGCTAATCAGCAAACCACAGAGACGGACACTGCGTGTTAATGTATTGGAGGATCGTGTTGTGTGTTGTGTTCGAGTTGGGAACACCGAGCAAGATGATGTGCGTTTTGAGTTCGAACCCCACTGTCCGTAGCCTTGAGATGGTTTTCCGTGGGTTTCCATTTTCACACCAGGCAAGTGCTGGGGTTGTACCTTAACTAAGGCCACGGCCGCCTCCTTCGCGCTCCTAACCTTTTCCTATCCCGGCGTCGCCATAAAACCTATCTGTATAGGTGCTACGTAAACCAGACTGTAAAACAATAAGAAGAACTGGAGAAAAAGGAGCGCAGAATATTAGTTGAATCATGGGATCTAACTACAAGAATGACATCCACCAAAAAGGATCCAAAAACGAACTCTATGACAAAATAGATAAAATTACAGACACGACCTGCAAAAGACAGGCACGATTTTACGGTCCTTTCAAAGGAATGGGCGGAAACAGGTTAACCAAACAGATCTTCAAAACCTAAAACCAGGATACCTTGGTTTAGAAACACCAAAGAAGACCTTCAAGTGCTACAGATCAAACCGGAAGACGCCTTTTACAGAGGTCTTTACGGAAAATTGTAGAGACGAACGGGCTAAACCGAGGCGAACAACAGAAAAGAAGACACGGTGTCCCCTGCACAGAGGAACGCAAGCAGGCCCACTCAGAAAGAATGAGGGAATTCTGGCCTCAAAGGAAATCAAAATATAAAGAGAGTTTGTCTTGCTAGTTGCTTTACGTCGCACCGACACAGATAGGTCTTATGGCGACGATGGAACAGGAAAGGGCTAGGAGTGTGAAGGAAGCGGCCGTGGCCTTAATTAAGGCACACCCCCAGCATTTGCCTGGTGTGAAAACGGGAAACCACGGAAAACCATTTTTAGGGCTGTCGACAGTGGGGATAAAGAGACTTAACGTTGTCCTCGAATGCCCTAGCGACCAAATAATAATAATAATAATAATAATAATAATAATAATAATAATAATAATAATAATAATAATAATAATGTATTTCCAGATGCTCACACTTCTCAGAGAGGAGTATAAGAAACGCCACGACTCGGTTGCCAAGAACTTGCTATTAAATATGGACTGGTTGATGAAAAGCTTCCGTATTTCAAGTAGGCCAAAGCCCTCAAAATGTACTCGTAAATGACGAGATTAAAATCTAATGGTACCGCACAATTATCACGGATAAGACGACTCTAGAGTGAGTGTAATGAACCGAATACACGTTGACAAATTTTTGTTACGTGCTCTGACCAACTTAAATACTTATCAAAAATATTATTCCAAGGTTCTTAACGGAGTCTTTCAGTGTTACAGGTGTTTCACTTCTCTTAATAACAGGTATACTGATGCTTTCTAATTTGGCGTGCGCTTTGTTAGATCCTATTATGATGGCATGCGATTTTAATGGGTTTGCTTCCAGGCAGTGGTTACTAGTCAATTCGTTAATGTTACGTAAGTCTTCGTTTAATTTCACGGTTGCTTCCTGTATGTCATTCGGCTTGGTATGAATATACAATTGGATATCATCTGCGTATAAGTGATATTTACAGTTCATCAGTTGTTCCGATAGGTCATTCATGTACAGGGAGAACAGAAGGAGTGATTGTGCTTCGATGTCATAAAATCTGTGCAATTGCTTGAATATCATTACCATGAAAGTGTGCAAAGTAAATAAATAATAATCATAATAAGTCCATCTGTAATACGAATAGTGAAACCTCTCGTGGATGAAGTTTGAACGTTTATCGTCAGATGTCTCTACTGACGAGATATATGCTCCCTCTGGTGAGAGGACGGACAATTAAATTTCAAGAGTATTTTGGTATTCTTTGGTTGCCTAAATTGAATTGTTTGTAGATTATTTTTGGTGTTCTAAGGTTGCTAGCACTTCTATCCCTTCCCGCCTGCTTAATATTGTAACCAATGGGGAATTTTGTACAGTTATTTAATCAGCCAATTAAACCGCTGGGTGTGTCCAGGGCTTCGGCCCAGAGAATTCTGGAACCTTGTTCTCCGCTATAAAAGCAGGGACCTTTCGGGCCATGTTGTCTTTTTCAATCGCTCCAGTTAAGAAGTTTAGAGTGTGTCGGACGCAGGGGGAAGGCCCAACAGCTCAAGGTAATGGCAGACAACCTTTAATCATGTGATAGTCTCAGAAAGCTAACTTGAGGGGAAGGTTTCAAAATTCCTTCTTAATGTAAAACTCAATCTTTCAATGTAAATTTTCAATTTAAGACTTTCTCTCCATCTAGTCACCTCCGTAGTATAGGCTTAGCATCTGTCACTCTGGGCTATAAGCCCACATAGGGTTTCAATCATTTTCAAGTGTATTTCAAATGAGTGCAAGTGTTCGCCTCATAACAATTTTATTTTTGGCCAATAAATTTAAACTTTTCTTTTTCACTAAGGCCATGTAGAATTGGTACTTATTACCCCTGCTAAAGTTCTACTATTATTCATTTCCTATTTAAATGTAAATTAGGCTGTTGAGCGGATAGGACAGTGCCTACAATTTGTTCTTTGTAAAAGTTGGATTGTGCCTTGGAGAGGCTTGAATCTTGTAAATTTTTCAGAGTAATCTTCTTGAGGAATTACTGAAGGGAGCGATGGTACTCTTGTAAAATTTGTAATTTGAGAACTTCAAGCTCATTTTGTAAATCGTTGTTGTCTGATTATTCTAGGATTTTCTAATATTATTTCTCGAGATCACGAGATAACCTTTGTCCTATTCTTATTTATTATTGTTCAACAAAGTCTAAAATTTGAAAAGAAACAAAAAAAAACAAGGAAAGAAATAAAATTTCGAATTTTAGAGTTTTAAATATAAATTTGATCTTTTCTCTATCTACCCATTCATGCCCGCGTCTTCCTACATCTCTGCAAACCATGGAAACTCCCTAATAATAATAATAATAATAATAATAATAATAATAATAATAATAATAATAATAATAATAATAATAATAATAATAATAATAATAATAGGAACAGTACAAACACCCAGTCGCCAAGTGAAAAATAATTTAAAATGTTTGTCCAAAATCTCTCGACCAAGCCATAAATCGAACCCGAAGGTCCGTAGGTCAATACGGTGACCACTCATCCATGAAGTCAAAGTTAAAATTATGCGAATGACAAACGTATTGAGCAAGAGTACAAAGTATTTTTTTTTTATTTGAAGGAGGAAGGAACAATACATTGTATTCGGAAGTTTTCCAAGAAGTAATCTCTTCCTTGGTGGATGCAAAACAAAGCCGTCGTGGTGAAGCAGGTCGAGTCTGGCTGAGCCCCCTGTAGTATCGACCGGTGGTGTAGCGGGAGCAGGCGCGGGCCAGCCTGGCGGGGATGTCGAGATTAAAATATCTGCCCAGCCACTTCAATTTAAAAACTGACTGCACTGCCCTCGTTATATTACAGGGGTCGTGACGCGAACAGTAATTAAAATTGCTCCAGGGACAATCACCCCAAGTTGCTAACAATACCTACAACGTTACGGATGTAACTACCAAAATGAAAATGTAACTAACGTAAGATACAAGATATACGTGCAACAATAGAGGAAGAAGAGAGAGGAAGAAAGACAGAGAGAGACAGAGAGGTGATGGTGGTAAAGACTCGATGATAATACCACTGACAGAGTTAATAGTAATAATAATAAATAATATCCGCCTATGTGGTGTAGTGGTTAGCGTGATTAGCTGCCAACCCCGGACGTCCGGGTTTGATTCCCGATTCTGCCGCGAAATTTGAAAAGTGGTACGAGGACTGGAACGGGGTCCACTCAGCCTCGAGAGGTCAAATGAGCAGAGGAGGTTCTATTCCCGTATCCTTGACGTAGATTCCCGTGGTTTCCCACTTCTTCTCCAGGCGGGATGGTACCTAACTTAAGGCCACGGCCGCTTCTTTCCCCTCTTCTTTGCCTATCCCTTCCACTCTTCACATTCCCACAAGGCCCGTGTTCAGCACAGTAAGTGAGGCCTCCCGAGCGATGTACTGGTCCTCTTCCACAGTTGTATCCCCAACAAATGTTTCACGCTACATGACACTGCCCTTGAGGCGGTAGAGATGGGATCGTTGCTGAGTCCGGGGTAAAACCAACCCTGGAGGGTAAAGGGATTTAATAATAATAATAATAATAATAATAATAATAATAATAATAATAATAATAATAATAATAATAATAATAATAATAATATCCAGACCAGTTCTCTTGTACGGAAGTGAAGCATGGATCATCAGGAAAATATATGCATACCGAACCACCGCTGGTGAGGTGAAATTCGAGATTGGAGTCTGGATTTTTAGGTAGTAATGTTACAACGCAAACTTATTAAAGGGAGCAAGAAGTATAGTCTACCCTGCGCAATGGTTATGCTATCAGCTTTGCATAAACATTGGGGGCACAGCCCAACAGAGCAATTAGAATCTATGCTACCCTCACTACACTACAGAAGAGCGGGCTAGTCGACATTAACTGACAACCAAATTACTTTGATTCTAACATTTTACTGTCTCAAAATCCGTGCACTGTACATGAGAGGCACAGCAGGATACAGGCGACGGGACCAAAAGAGGGACGAGGAAGTAATGAAAGAACTGAAGGTAGAACCAACCCTAAAATTTCGTCGGAAGATACGGAAAGAACTGAAAGAACCATGTGAACGGAATGGGAGGGGAAAAAATCTTAAAGCAGATCTTACGATACCAGCCCAGAGGAAGTCCCTCTATTGGATCGAGACCGGAACGAGTCACTTGGCGTACTACCTGTTTGATGGTGATGATGATGATGATGATGATTATTATTATTATTATTATTATTATTATTATTATTATTATGCTAATTGCTTTACGTCGCACCGACACAGATAGGTCTCATGGCGACGATAGGACAGGAAGGGGCTAGGAGTGGGAAGGAAGCGGTCGTGGCCTTAATTAAGGTACAGCCCCAGCATTTGCCTGGTGTGAAAATGGGAAACCACGGTAAACCATCTTCAGGGCTGCTGATACCATCCCAGTCTTAGCCGTTTCCAGTCTTTCCACTGCCGAAAACCTTCCATGTGTTCGACCGACGTTCAGCAAGTAGTAAAACTTCATTTTGTAAAATTAAATGAAATAGCGTGTGGCTTTCAGTGCCGGGAGTGTCCGAGGACAAGTTAGGCTCGCCTAGTGTAGGTTTTGGATTTGACACCCATAGGCGACTTGAGCGTGGTGATGAGGGTGAAATAATGATGGCGACGCACACACCCAGCCCTCTTGCCAGCGAAATTAACCAATGATGGTTAAAATTCCCGACTCTGCTGGGAATCGATCCCAGGACCCCTCTGACCAAAGACCAGCACGCTAAACATTTAGCCATGGAGCCGGACGATTTCAAGAAACTTGGATTTTTTTTGCTATTTGTTTTACGTCGCACCGACACAGATAGGTCTTACGGCGACGATGGGACAGGAAAGGGCTAGGAGTGGGAAGGAAGCAGCCGTGGCCTTAATTAAGGTACAGCCCCAGAATTTGCCTGGTGTGAAAATGGGAAACCACGGAAAAACATTTTCAGGGCTGCTGACAGTGGGGTTCGAACCTACTATCTCCCGAATACTGGATACTGGCCGCACTTAAGCGACTGCAGCTATCGAGCTCGGTACTTGGAAATTTAGCCCTTCATCTCCTTTGGTAAATATTTCCTATCCCTAATTCCTCTTCCTATAAATGATCGAATTTGTCCTCCTGAATTCCAATTTGATTCTACATATTACAATCTTTCCTACCTTTAAATGCCCCACTCGAGCTCATTTGTCTACTAATGTCATTCCACGCCATCTCTCCACTGAGAGTTATGGCTTAATCGAACATCTTGTCTCCTTATTCCAAAGTTTTCCCGGCCCGAAGTTATCTGAATCAGTCTGAGAAATCTGTCGCAGTTTGCAATCCCTCCTCCAGACAATGATATACTGTAAAGTATGTGCTGTCTACCACCCGCCAGCTCCGCCCTCGACAGCGTCGAGAGGCAATTGAAACAGAGACGCGTTCCAACAACTTCAATCACAAGGATAAATAAAGAGCCTGGATACAATACAATTTCTCCAAAACAAAAAATGATAATGCACTGGTGTGTCTATTGCTAGTACTTGTAAGGTAGACCCTCCGAAAAAGGTGGGTGGCTTATTTCATGGATGGAAACTTCGTCTAAGTTTGGTGAAGAATAGTAATGTGTGTGAATTGCAGTCCCCGAAACTATCTGTAGGGAATAAACTCATTACGACGAAAGAGAGTGTTTGCCTTACAAGACCTGCACCAGGCCAGCAATAATCACATAAAATAATAATAAAATGAATAATAATTTATTATAATACGAATATTAATAAATTATTCGAAAAATAAGACAAACAGCAGTCACATTTATTGACTTCAAAAAGGCATACGACTGCGTAGACAGTGATTAACGTTCTAGAGGAATTCCAATTTGACAAGAAAACTAGAGAATTGACCAAGCAAACATTGACAGGGGTCATACAAGGGGATGGATTATATCCATTACTATTTAATTTAGTTCTGGAAAAAGTGATTAGGATGTGGCAAAATGAAACTAAAGGTATAAATATTGGTAGATGTATCCAAAACAAAATTCACCTTACTTGCCTAGCATTTGCTGATGACATTGCTATCCTATCTAACAACAGAGAGGAAGCAATCCAGTCTGTAGAAAAACTCCATGAAATAGGAGCCATAACAGGACTCCAAATTTCTTATGGAAAGGCAAAATTTATGGAAGGTATCAGATCAGATTTCAACAATCAACCATTAATCACCAAATATGGAAATATCGGTCGAGTAGATAAATTTAAGTATCTAGGTGAAATTATTGAACCAACAGGATTAAATCAACAAGATAACAAAGAAAAAATTATGATTTTCAAGGAGAATACAAAATTATTTGGAACAGATATAATGAAAGAACTACTGTATATAAAAAGGCAAAATTACGACATTATAAAACAGTAGTCAAAACAGAAGCATTTTATGCATCTGAAACTATTTTGATTGGTGGCAAATCTCGAATAAAGATGATCGAAAAACAAGAAAAAAATCCTCAGGAAAGTCTTAGGACCGGAGTACGAAAGTGGAATTTGGATGAAAAAAGAAATCACATGAAATCCATCAAGTTACAAAAAAATCACAATCAGGAAACGACGATTAAAATGTTATGGTCGCTTATACAGAATGGATAACAACAGGCTCATAAATAAGAATTTAAACTGGCGTTATCAGTGAAGACTCACAATAATTGGCTGAAAGAAATCAGTGAAGATATAAATGAAACTGGCATTGATGAAGAAACCATTCAAGATAGAATAAAATTTTGAATCTTAATTCACAAACACACATTTTCTGTAAAGCCCACCTGACTAAATACAGGATGGACTGAAGAACGTAAAAAGGAACATAGCGAGAGGATGAAGAGATGTTGTGAAACGAAAAAGAACCAAGAAGCTGCCATAGTTGAGCATAACGAATAAAATAAATTATTGTTATTATTAGAGTAAAACCTGTCTTCACCGGAATCACAAGGAACCGGGAAAATTCCCGCTGAAGACAGTTTCTGATTAGTGAAGGTATACAGATACAGGTAAGTCAGACAGAAATAAATTTGGGAACACGATGCATCGTGGTGTGGCTTTCGTCTTCATATTCTCCCCCTGTGGGTGGGGGCGGTAAAATAACATCCACGATATATCCTGCCTGTCGTAGGAGACGACTAAAAGGGGATCCAGGGAACGTGGATTGGCGACACCGGGGCTCTTACCTGAGTCTTGGCATTGTTTCCACTTTCATCTATTCTGTCCTACTTCCATTGGCAAACTCTTGCTCTTTTCAGACCCCGACGGTAGTAGGATTGCGAGGCCTAGGATGTCTTTCATTTTTACACCCTTTGTGGCCCTTATCTTTTCTTGGCCGATACCTTCATTTCTCGAAGTGTCAACCCTCACCACCACCATCCTCCCTCTTCATATTCTTAGTCACACTACCAACCAACACAGCTACACGCAATAGTGAATAAGTCTCTCCTTATAGGTTGTTGTTGTAGGAAGGGCACCCGGTAGTAAAACATAGAGAAACAAGTTCGGGCCAGTTTGCTCCCCGCTGTTGAGGAGCGAGAGCAGCTGTGCGAGCACGGAGGGGAAGTGCTTGACGTAATACGAATTGAAGGCCGGTGGAGATGCACGTTATTCTCAGACCACACGACGATCAAGCTTCTATTTATATTTTCTTTCAATAAATGCACGTATCTCAAAACTTTAGTTACTTGATAGTGAAAATGTATTTATTCAGGACATATTCCACACTGCTGTATTTCAATGTTGAAAATGTTTGAAACATTTCGTAGTAGACAAAGTAAAATTAGTCACCTTGTGCAGATGATGCAGCGAAGGAGTCCCTTGCTCAACCACACGCGCATTGCCTCCACTTGAGCATAAGGCAGTAGCGATCAGTGAGACATTGATGTTTCAAGCGGACAGTGTTCGTGAACATGGGTAGATGTAAGGGCGTGACCGAGTGGCTCAATCGTGTTTGGCCGTGCCCATACTGCGTGAAGTTGCTGGATTTGATGGTGTTTCGCAGCGAACTGTTCAACGTGTCTACGAGCAGTGGTGTACTATATGTGGCCACGAAACACGACATCAGAATTGTGGTCGGAAAAAGATCTTGACTGAGAGGGGTCGGAGACGCGTTTCACGGCTTGTGAATAAACATCGCTTCCAAACCTGACAGGAATTGCTGCAGTCAGTGAATGAAGGTCCATCCCAACCTGTTAGCGAGAGAACATTGCGACGGGAACTGAATGCAATGAATATTTGGAGTCGATCACCTCTCAAGAGACCATTGCTCCCGCAGGTACATAAAGCCGCGTGTCTGCAATGGGCCAGAAATCAGCGAACATAGACATTAGGGTTGGGCGCTATGTCCCTGTTCCGGCACACTGTACCGGTGCACAGTTATGTTCCGTTCCGTTGTTCCGGAACACGGAGTGTCAGTTGTTTCGAAACATCCTCAAGCGTGACCGAGGCAGTGACTCGCTGTCCCGTCAGAAGCGCCCTATGCACTGCCCTTAGCTGACTGGGTGTCACCACGTGCTGGAGTGTTCTGTCACATCCTCTTTGTTCTGTGAGTCCCGTTGTACCGGCCACAGGCCTTCGGTACAAGCGACTCACTTAGTGTGTTCTATTTAGTTTTCAGTTGCTCTACAGGAGTATTTTCATTGAAGCATAGTAACATACTGTATACAGTACAAAAGCCGGTAAATTTTGCAGAATGTCACATCAGAGTTCTGTTTGTGATATTTGTAAACACGTGTACTGTCGGTGTAATTGCGACAGGTGTATTTCAGAATTAATGAAAACATTTTTATCTTAAAAGGAACATTTGAACATTATGTTTATGAGTGCGTATTTCAGAGTTCCGACTGCTTTTTCACATGCCATGAAGCTTTATCCTGGTCTTAATTGCTCACAATACAGGCTGATGTATGTCAATTGGTGAAAATTAACTTACACCAAACGTATTCGTCTACTAATATCATTCCACGCCACCTCTCCGCTGACAGCTCGGAACATATCTTTAGTCGAGCAGCTCGTCTTCTTTCTCCCAAACCCTCCCAGCCCAAACTTTGCAACATTTTTGTAACGCTACTATTTTGTCGGAAATCTCTCAGAACAAATCGATCTGCTTTTCTTTGGATTTTCCAGTTATTGAATCGGGTGATCCTGGTGAGGGTCCCATACACTGGAACCATACTCTACTTGCGGTCTTATCAGAGACCTATATACGCCCTTTCCTTTACATCCTTACTGCAACCCCTAAACACCCTCATACCCATGTGCAAAGATCTTTACCCTTTATTTACAATCATATTTATGTGATTATCCTAATGAAGATCTTTCCTTATATTAACACCTAGGTACTTACAGCGATCCCCATAAGGAACTTTCACCTCATCAACTTTTTCTATTTGTGAAACTCACAACTTCACTTTTAACCCTGTTTATCATCATACCATTGCCTGCCTGCTTCTCCAGACAGTCACCAAAAGCAATCCTTCCATCGGATTGCCACAGGCTATAGAGTGATTCATCACTCCAAAACACTCGTTTCCAATCATCCACTGCCCAGTGGTGGCGCCCTTCACATCACCTCAGGACCATTGACTGCTTGTCTTACGAGCAGCAGCTCGACCATTGTACCCCACTCTTTTTAGCTTCTGTCACACAGCCATTCTGCTGGATGGACTGCTGACCGCATTTTGGAACTCGCGAGTGATTCCTTCCGCTGATTTCTTCTGATTGTTGACAACTACCCACCGCAAATACGAGGGTCCCTCTCCATCATTAAATGAGCTCTGCCTTGTCTTGGTTTGGCTCCGGTTGTTCCTTCGCGTTTCAACTTCACAATCACATCACCGACAGTCGACTTGGGAAGCTTTAGAAGGTTTAAAATATGCCTGATGGATTTGTTTCTCAAGTGACATCCAAAGACTAGTCCACGTTCGTCGTCACTGAGCTCTCTTGATTGACCCATTATTTTGTTATTGCTTCTCTAGCTGGTCCGCCTTTCCAGGGTTCAATTCCGCATTACATAGGAGTGTCCGGACACTTTTCTTCAGATAGTGTGCATTATCGTATTCACAAAGACGCACACACGAGATGCTGTCAAATGAGAATACTGTTTCATTTACAAATTATATACACATTAATAGTTGCACAACAAATGAACCACCGTCTTGAACTCAAATCGACTGCCACATTAGCATGTCCACCAGCTACGGCACACACGACATAACAACTTCAACGTCAAAACCACAACATGACTTCACATACGTAACGAATCTCACAACAACTCTACTCTACAACCCAAGACTGTCCTTACATATACATTCCCTGGCCAGGCTTCCAGAAAAGTATGACACAACATGCTTTCTCGTATCTTCTCGAGTCTCCAATAACCTATGTACAAATGAATAGAACAATCTGTAAAACTAGAGTGACATCAGGAAAATGGTGCGATGTTCTAGACTCTTACCCTGTGTTGCAGAACATTACAATAAATTATATACTATTAATTACTTGCTGTTACATTAAATAAAGTCGTATTAATAAACATAAAGCAGAAGTATCGTGATATAAACTCACATGTTCTGTTACAAAAGACAGATCATACAATACACAAATAAAATATACGTCCACGATTTATGCCACATAAAGTCCGTACTGAAAACCTCTCGTACATAACTGCGTAGATAATAATAATAATAATAATAATAATAATAATAATAATAATAATAATTGTTACCGTGTTTTTGCGGTAGTTATGCGTGAAAGAAGGTGCGGGGTGGTGAATAGGTCTCAAGCTACGAAAGTAAAATTAATTTAAAATTTAACAAGGTTATATTTTTCTTTCAAAATAAAGAAATAACAAGCATGGCAGGTACAGAGTAGCAAGTCAAAAGGTAGTTACAATATTTACAGGATTTGGGCTTCGAGCCCCGAATTCACATTTCTAGGGCAATTAGCCCAACCTTACTCCAAAATAAGTTTTACCAGAGGGGCCGAAAACCCCATTCATGTCCCAGAGCACTTGCTCCAAATTACACAGAAAAGCCTCCTCGAGGCATACAACACTCAATTTTCGAAAAGAGCCACTCGCTCTCAACTTTAAGCCTCTCAAAGGCCACACCAAACTCCACCTTCAAGTTTTCCTCTCGGGACATAGACACAGGGGTAAAATACCCAACCTACTGAGGTCTATTAAATGAAAAAGGGTAATTACATGACCTCTAAAATAACAATTTGAGAGGAGGCGATCTTGCGCTCCTAATACGCTTCGTTTAAAACCTACTTGGCACTAGGCCGTTAATACAAGGGCTAATCCCATACTAAAGAGGTGACTTAATAAGGAAATAATTTACATTAAGTCGAAGAAGAATAGGTTGAGAAAAATATAAGTTCACCTCAAAAAATATGAGTGGGAGCTCGAGAGGGTTAAGCACTCTCTATCCCAATATGTAGTTTAAAAGATAGAATAGATAGAAGTTTCTTTACATTTTAAGGAAGGTTACATAATGGAAAAACTTCGGACCCGCCCCGAGAGTTAAACTGCTGAGCAAGCAAGAAAAGAAGTAATTAGTCGGCCATTACCTGGTTGTTGACTGTCGCCGAAGAAAGAGGCGCTTCCCGCCCCCTGCTATGTACTTTACACACTGAAAGATGGAACAGAAGTGGCCCGGAGACCCAAAAATCAGCAGTTTATATCCTCTCGCGGAAGGTTCTAGGCGTTAGGGGAATGAGAACACCCTCCCACAAAAACTTTTATTGGGTAGGATACCGCAACATATTCCAGTTGGGGGAAGCTACATTCAATTGGTCAGAAATAAATTAAAGAAATTCGGGATAGGCTAAATACAAAACAAGGGGAAAGAGAGGGGTATACAGCCAACTTAAGCAATAACAGAAAGAAATTTAACAAGAAACAAACTTTTGAAATAAAAATTTCTCCAAAAAAAAAAAACAGTTCTTTCACTCCGCACTAGGGTGCACTATTGTTGATCTTCAGTAGTGTCCTCTAGAAGAGAAAGTTCACACTTCTTACTACAAGCAAAACAAAAATACGTCGAAAATGACATAGTTCAAAAACTCCAAATTTTCCACGCAGTGACATCTTCTGAGAAACTTGAAAATTAATACCATCAATAAAGTTCAGACTTCCTCCAGCAGAGGAGTTTCAATTGGCGCATATTTTAAATTAGCGGCGTGGAGGTGTACCGCCCGGTACAATAATAATAATAATAATAATAATAATACCGGGCGGTACACCCCTATGCCGTACTTTTAAATCTTGCGCCAAGAAAACCTCCTCTACAGGAGAAACCATTGAACTTAAAACTAAACCTCCTTAAACTTTTGCTCAGAAGATGTCACTACCTTAATTTTGTGATGATGAAGTTGCCAGTACTGTGTGAATTTCAACTTGTTTTGTTTTCCGTTCTTCAAGAAGTGTGGACATTCTCTCATAGATGTCTCTGCTAAAAACTATGATCATGCACCCTGGTGCGGAGTTAAGGAACTTTTTTGAAGAAATTTTGTATTCATAAGTTTGACCTTTACTAAATTATGTTCATTTTTGGGTTGGCAATATTGACCTTTTCTTTCCGCCAGTTTTGAATTCAGCCAATCCCTAATTTCTGTAATTAATTTTCAGCCTATCACAGGTTTCTTCTTCGATTTTGTGTGTAACTTTTCATATACCAATAAAAGTGAGAGGGTGTGGCTTGTTTATTCATGAAAGATCTCGAACTTTCCCCGAGGGTTTATAAACTGCGGATTTTTACGTCTCTTGGCCACTTGATCAACATCTATCTAAGTGTGTATACGTGAAGCAGGAGGCGGGAGGCGCGTCTTTCATCAGGCAGCAGGTCTTCAGCAAGGTAATGGCCGTTTAACATCTTTATTTCTTGCTAGCTCAGCAGTTTAACCCGCGGGAAAGGTCCGAAACGTTTACAATGCAACCTACTCTTCTAACATGTAATTCTCTGCCGGTTTATGTAAAAACTTCATAAAATCTGTAACTGTAATTTGGGGATAGAGAGTGATTTACCCTCTTGAGCTCCCCTTCATTTTGGTTTGAGGTGACTACGTTTTGGTAACTGATTTTCTTCTCTTCCTTAATGTTTTAAAATTTCTTTCTTATACAGGTCACCTCCATAGTTTGGGAATAGCCCCTGTTTCATCGGCCTAGTGCCTTTTAGGTTTTAAGAAGCTACATAGAGGAGTGCAAATATCCGCCTCCTTCCTTTTTTGTTTGGGCCATTAATTTAACGGTTATTTCTTTTACTTGAAGACCCTGTAGGTTGGGTACGGGATACCCCAGTTTCAATTTGTAAGCTGGGCCATGGAACGCCAGAAAGAGTAAGACATTTTTGGTGTTGCCTTGACTAGGCTGGAAAAGCTGAGAGCGTGTCTGCTCTTTTCAAGTATTGTAAAAGTGCCTCTAGGAGGCTTGATATTGTAAATTAGGGAGCAAGTGCTCCAGGTATTAGGGGATTTCTGCCCTTTTGTAAATTTATGCTCCTCTGTAAAGTTTGATCTGGAAGCTCAAAGATTGTAAAACTAGGGGCTGGTAGCCCAAGTGTGTTAAGGATTTGAAGTCTTGGATTTTTTCTCAAGTTTTGTTTTTAATTTGCTATGTCATTGTTATCTCACTAAGTGAGAATTTATTAACGTGTTGCTTTTCGAAAATATAACCTTCCATTTCATTTTAAATTCTTTCTTGACAAGTAGTTAGACCCATTCACCCCGGCATCTTCTTTCACCTCTGCTGATCCACCAAACCACGGTAATAATAATAATAATAATAATAATAATAATAATAATAATAATAATAATAATAATAATAATAATAATAATAATAATAATAATAATAATAATACTGGAACTGAAAGAGCGAAAGATCCTCAGAAGGATTATGGGTCCCATTAAAGGAGATGGCTTCAGAATCAGGCACAACAAGGAACTGTACGGTAAAATAGAGAGCATTACAACAGCTATGAGAAGGAGAAGACTAATATTCTATGGTCACGTAATCAGGATGGACAGCCAGAGACTCACTTCAAGGATCTCCAACACTGTATCTAGAGGGAAAGCAACAAATGCCAAATGCACGAATTTACTTCGCAGAGACCTACAATACCTAAACATTGATCACATTGACATTTACAACAGAGATAAGTTCAGAAAGTTAGTCAAGACATCTGACTCTCTCCAGTCACTAACAACAAAATCACTGCGTCCAGGATTAGGAGTGAAATGGACTCAAGAAAGAAAAGACATCCATAGCACTAGAATGAAGGAATACGGGGCTAAGAGGAAGAAAAGAGCTCACCAGAGTTAAGAACCACGTGGTCCATCGTAGGCCTAAACGAATAATAATAATAATAATAACAAGAACAATAAATTTCATTTGAAAAGACGCAGTTTATGGAAGGAACTAAATCAATATTCGACAATCAACCATTAATCACCAATTGTGGAATAATTTCCCAAGTAGACAAATTCAAGTATCTAGGTGAAATTATTCAGCCAGCAGGGTTAAATCAGGAAACTAACAAAGAAAGAACTGCTAAACTGCAAAGGGCTTACAAAATCACGTGGAACAGATACAACAAAAGATGTATATAAAAAAATGTAAAATTACGACACTACAATACAGTCATCAAACCAGAGGCACTTTATGCATCTGAAACACTGATCATTGGCGGCAGGTCACAAATGAAAAGCATTGAGAAACAAGAGAGGAAAATTCTCAGAAAAATCCTAGGACCAAAGTTCGAAAATGGAATTTGGATGAAAAAGAAACCACACGAAATTTTTCAATTCACATAAAAAATCACAGATACCATCAGAAAGAGACGACTAAAATTCTACGGACACCTACACAGAATGGATAACAACAGGCTGACAAAGAAAATTCTAAATCTAGCTCTAACCCTGAAAATCCGCAACAATTGGTTAGCAGAAATTCATGAAGATCTACAAGAAATGGGTATTGAGGACGAAACCATTCAAGATAGAATGAAATTCAGAAGCTTAGTAAACAAACATAAATTTGCAGAGAAACCAACAAGAAAAAATACAGGCTGGACAGAAACACGCAGAAAGGAACACAGTGAAAAAGTGAAGAGATATTGGGAAGAAAACAAGAAGAAACATTGTGCAAAATAAGTTCAAACGCGCTCCACAGTTGAGCACAACGAATAATAATAATAAATAATAATAATAATAATAATAATAATAATAATAATAATAATAATAATAATAATAATAATAATAGGCGGAAATAACTTCATAAATCGAAATACTAGCGTATATAGCCACAGCCCGCAATTCATAACAGTAATAATAATACTTACTAATCGAGGTCGATATTTTCTCTATTTACCCATGGGTTTAGAGAATTGTTTCCAGGTTATATTAGTCCATTACACATTTTCATCAACATTGATGGGGATATTAATGAACAACAAGATACGATGCTGGATGAGTTATTTAATGAATAGGGTCTATATTAATATGGATGATTAAGTTAATAATTAACCCTTTAGAAGGAACTAGCTGATTTTATGAGAGCATTTTTCCTTCCCAAAATATATGTACATGTATTGCTACTGGCATGGGATTTCTAGCATCTAGACCACACATTTTTATCAACTGGTAAAATGAAACTTGTATTATTACGGCTGACAGGTTTCAGAGCAGGTCATGCGGACGTGAGTTGTAATACGTCACTAGTGATAGATGTCATAAATCGTTATGAGCAACATCACAAGCCGCCTGGCGGTCACATCATGAAACAGTAAACTAGGAATTATGGTCAAAGAGTTATTTCCAACCCTTTCATAATCTTTTGCAGATAAACATCTGTTTCAGTTCTACTGAATTAAACCTATTAAAGTTGATGTCTCTGTAACGAAATCCTTCACACTAGCTCGGAAGACAGTAGCTGACTCGTCGAGGTGGTAAAGGCGTTTTCAGCTCACCCGGAAGAACGTGCGTTTGATTCGGGGTCAGGAAATCGAAAAATTTAAGAAACTAAATTTCCACTTCCGGAGGGGATGTGGCCCTGAGGTTCACTCAGCCTCCACCAAAAATGAGTAAGAGGTTAATTCCTGGGGACAAAGGCTGCCGGGCGTAGAGCTAACCACTCTACCCCCATCAAGTGCCGAGGTTACGGATAGTGGAAGCCTTTACCTTCCATCCCTCCAAGGACCTTCAATGTTACAAGAAGCAGTGTGTTATTTATCTCTAAGGCATTGAATTCGCTCTTCTCTTTAACTTACAGATTTAAACTTTATCCAGTGAAGAATTAATTTTCACGACCTTGATTTTTATTTATATTGACTGCGAAGAGTATATCATCAGTTATTAATTCACAACATTTTGTATACGTGATTCTCATCATGAGTAAACGGTTACGAATATACAGTTTTAATAGTGAATGGCAGGAGCAATACTGTTTTTGTTGAGTTCAAAGGGGAATCGGTGTGTTTACTCTGTAATACTACTGTGTATATTCCCAAAGAAATAAGTTATCTAGAGCGACATACTTAAACTAAACTTAGGAACTTCAACAGGGAATTCCCGATTATTTCAGAACTAAGCAGTTACAGAGTGAAGGATCTTAAATACAAATTAACATTGTAACGAACTATTATACAAAGCCGGACTGAGTGACTCAGTCGGTTGAGGCGCTGGCCTTCTGGCCCCAAGTTGGCAGGTTCGATCCAGTCCAGTGGTATTTGAAGGTGCTCAGATACGTCAGCCTCGTGTCGGTAGATTTACTGGCACGTAAAAGTACTACTGCGGGACTAAATTCCGGCTCCTCGGCGTCTTCGAAAACCGTAAAATTAGTCAGTAGTGAATAATATTATTAATACCAAGCCCATTCAGCAATAAGGTAACACGATGATAGTTTTTTAAATGTGCAACGTCATAGCTAAAAGAAGGAAGCCTTTCAGTGATGGAGGAGTAGTTAAATAAGCAATGATCAGTGCTGCTGAGTCCGGCTCCATGACTAAATGGTTAGCGTGCTGGCCTTTGGTCACAGGGGCCCGGGTTCGATTCCCGGCAGGGTCGGGAATTTTAACCTAATTGGTTAATTTCGCTGGCACAGGGGCTGGGTGTATGTGTCGTCTTCATCATCCTTTCATCCTCATCACGACGCGCAGGTCGCTTATGGGTGTCAAATGTAAAGACATGCATCTGGCATTCCTCGAACACTTCCGGCAATAAAAGCCATACGCCATTTACTTTTTTAAGTGCTGCTGAATCTATGTTCGAAGGTCGAACACCTCTAATAATAATAATAATAATAATAATAATAATAATAATAATAATAATAATAATAATAATAATAATAATAATAATAATAATAATGTTCGTTTCTTGCATGAGAAATATTAAATTGCCCCGACAAACTGTCGCTAGATGGATTGAGCATATTTCTGATTATTTGAAATCTGAGTTATATCGGGATTTACGGTCATGTGAATGTTCCACAGTTGTGTACATTTATTAGAAAGGCATCTGCTGATTTTACAGTTTCTTAAACTACTTACCTTCATAAACATACTAAGGGGGAAGACATATTTTATTAATTTCTAAAATTTGTGTGAAGACTGGTAACCTACAGCTTCCAAAACTTGTTGGTATAATAACTGATGGAGCGCAAAAACAAATGGTTTCTTGGCCTTTGTGCTAAAGATGAATAGTTTCCACAGTTTCTTTCCTATATTTGCACAAAGCTTCTTGGTGAATCAGTTAGAGTATGTTATGAAAGTTGACACACGTTTTGTTAAGTGCATCAGATTATCCTCCACACGTCATCGATTGTTTAAGAAGCTTTTGATTCGCTTTCGCACTTTCTATGCTGCAATCAATTGTGGGAACTATAAGCTGTGTTGCATGTGATCTGTTTTCATTTACCCAGCATACTGAAGAGCATATGACGGTATTTAATAAGAGATGTAACCAATTTTCAAATCTTGAGCCAGTAGAAATGTTCGTCAAAAATCCATTCACTTCTGTAGAAGTTTGTGAAGTTGCGAGTTCAGTGTGCAATTTTTTTTAGTATAACCCTCAAGAAGTAGATCTAGAAATGTTAAATCTCCAAGATGACATTGGTTTGTAATCCCTGCATATTAGGTGTGGCGATTTCTTGGCTATAGCTGACGGAAATAAATGAATTTTAATAAAAACGCCGAAGCGGTGGATTGACAACATTATGCAAGATATACGTGCTGTGAGCTTCAACTCGGAGACGTCCTGGACAGGGCCAAATGGCAAAAATGTAGCCGAATAACGGACCCCTTTTGACGGGAAAAAATGCTAAGAAAGAGCGAGAGAGAGAGGGAGAGTTGACAGAAATGAATATCCTAAGTTTCTTAGAGTGGCTCTGAAAATATAATCGTGCTTTGGTTCCACATGTCTATGTGAGGTAGCGTTCTCGTCAATGAACATCATCAACATTAAAAACAGATCCTGCCTGATACGTACACTCACACTTGGATTATGCATGACGAGCAGCCTGTTTTACCCCCACACCAGTGAACCGGCCATATCAGATGTCACACTAACTACGATATGTTTAAAATATTCAGTCAATATATATTTTGTTTGTTTGCTATTTGCTTTACGTCGCACCGACACAGATATGTCTTACGGCGACGATTGGATAGGAAAGGCCTAGGAATTGGAAGAAAGCGGCCGTGGCCTTAATTAAGGTACAGATCCGACATTTTCCTGGTGTGAAAATGGGAAACCACGGAAAACCATCTTCAGAGCTGCCGACAGTGGGGCTCGAACCCACTATCTCCCGATTACTGGATACTAGCCGCAATTAAGCGACTGCAGCTATCGAGTTCGATCAGTCAATATTAGCCTACATGTTTCTATATTATAATAATAATTATTATGATTCTTCTTCTTTCCGATGAGGTCTGATAAGGATTACGAGCCAATTTCATTTCAGTTCAATTCTTCATACTTCGTTGTTTTCTCTTCCGTTCCTTCCAATAACTTTTTTTTTTTTTAGTTTCACTATGCTGTTTCTTTCTCGGACCACTTCGCACCAGGCTTCTTGTTCAATCTTCCTTGGAATCCTTCCATACTTACTACCCTCTTTCTAAAAATCTCTCTGTGCACAGTTTCTTCTTCTCTTATATTATTTCACCGGGCGAGTTGGCCGTGCGGTTAGTGTCACGCAGCTGTGAGCTTGCATCCGGGAGAGAGTTGGTTCGAACCCCACTGTCGGCAGCCCTGAAGGTTGCTTTTCCGTGGTTTCCCATTTTCACACCAGGCAAATGTTGGGGCTGTACCTTAATTAAGGCCACGGCCGTTTCTTTCCCACTCCTAAGCCTTTCCTGTCCCATCGTCGCCATAAGACCTATCTGTGTCGGTGCGACGTAAAGCAAATTAGTAAAATCTTATATTATTTCTTTCTAAATCTTTCTTTACTTGTTGAATCCAGCTAATTGTTGCCTCTTTGTCCCAAAGGCACTTGAAAATCCTTTCTGTTAATCTGTAATCATCCATTCTGTAAATATGTCCAAAAAGTTGCAATCTCTTTTTTTTCTTATGGTTTCGTTTATGCTTTCTATGTTCCTGTATATTTCATCATTAGATATTAATTTCCATACTTCTGTTGTTTTCACAGGGCCTAAGATTTTTCTCATGTTTCTCCTTTCTAGTGCCTCAAATTTGTCTAATCTATAGTTTAGTACCAGGCATTCGCCGCTGTAGTTAAGTCCTTATTTTAAGATTTTTATATAGACATTTTTGTTATAAAATTATCATTAATATTATTCACTAATCGGCCAACTAGGGACCACCATAAGCTGAGTTATACATTCTAGTGTTTTCTCAGTTTTCGGCTGATCCAGTATGTTTTCATTAGCTCGCTGTGTCGAGCATGACGTTCGTCCGACCACTTTGCACCAGTAGTCCATTTCATATCCCGGAAAGTCCCATTCTCGTTTATGCGAGTCATTCCGCCGTAGGCCCATTTCTTTGATGTCATTTATATTATTATTATTATTATTATTATTATTATTATTATTATTATTATTATTATTATTATTATTATTATTATTATTATTGTTAAAAATGAAAACCTACAACCTGTTTTCCAGTCAGTGACCGGGTCAGGGATGGAACGAATGAAGCCCCCATCTTGCGGCGATGATAGGAATTGTGCCGGCTGCCGAAGCCTGTCGCACTCCTCTGGGGCAATGATTAATGAATGACGGATGAAATGAAATGATATTGGAGAGTGTTGCTGGAATGAAATATGACAGGGAAAACCGAAGTACCCGCGGAAAAACCTGTCCCGCCTCCGCTTTGTCCAGCACAAATCTCACATGGAGTGACCGAGATTTGAACCACGGAACCCAGCAGTGAGAGGCCGACGCGCTGCTGCCTGAGCCACGGAGGCTATCGATTATTATTATTATTATTATTATTATTATTATTATTATTATTATTATTATTATTATTATTATTATTATTATTATTATTATTATTATTATTATTATTATTATTATAGACAATGTTGGAAGGTAATTGTTAACGTTTGAACGTGGCTTGGTTTTAATGTTCGGTTCACTGTAGGACTAGTTCGATAGCAAAAGCCGAGACAGCGAGCTGTAAATCAGGAACATCCCGGCTAAAGCTGGACCCTTGGCCTTCTCTATCGATTGTCCATCTCCCAACCCCAATTTCCCATTAATACGTCACCTCCGAGGTAATCAGCTGAGAGCAATCACCAATCAGACGATGGCGAGGAAATGGAAGTGATTTACGTACGAAATAACACCAGTCAAGCTTAACTGAGGAAGTCAATTACTGCGAGCAATAATTGGTAAGGAAAGGATAATCAGGCATGATTAGTTTAGAATGTACAGCTATGTCGGTGAGCTACATAAATTTAAGGGGTTCTGATAATTCAGACCGCTAATAGTTATGCAAGCCTCACAGCATAACCGTTGAGCGGGTAGCTGATACTTGTCCCTACTAGTCCGCTGTACAGTTACTCAGGGGTTTTGCATAAATTTTAGAGGTTCTGATAGTCTATGCCCCTAATATTTATGCAACTCTCATTGCAGAACTATTATGCGCGCTAGATCATGCTTGCGACTTGCTTAAATACGTTCGCGTTCTAAGCTATTCGAGCCTATAAATTATTTCCCTAGGTATGTGGTGTGGAAGCGAAAAGCGCTCATCTGCCCCAACAGATATACATATCCCGAATTGCATCCTTCCTTCCTTCCTTCCTTCCTTCCTTCCTTCCTTCCTTCCTTTCTTCCTTCCTTCCTTCCTTCCTTCCTTCCTTCCTTTATTTATTTATTTATTTATTTATTTATTTAGTACGGTTTTTTTTAAATAAATTTTCTTTAGCTTCTTAGAATGTCCCTCTGACTCCTTGACTAAATGGTCAGCGTACTAGCTTCCGCTTCAGAGCATTCTAGGTTCAATTCCCGGGCCGGAAGTTTTAACTGTGTAAGGTTTATTCCTCTCACCCGGAGTCTGGGTGTTTATGTCCATTTTTATTTTATTTTTTAGAATTTGCTTTACATCGCACCGACACAAATAGGTTTCCTGGCGACGATGGGATATGAAAGGGCTAGAAGAGGCAAGGAAGCGTCCGTGGCCTAAATTGAGGTACAGTCCCAACATTTTCCTGGTGTGAAAATGGGAAACAACGGAAAACCATTTTCAGGGTTGCCATCAGTGGGTTTTGAACTCACTATTTCCCGAATGTAATTACACCCCTTGTGGGTGGGGGCGGTAGAATAACACATACGGTATCACCTTCCTGTCGTAAGAGGTGGCTAAAAGGGGTCCCAGGGGGTCTGAACTTTGAAATGTGGGTTGGCGACCACGGGGCCCTGAGCTGAGTCCTGGTATTACTTCCAGTTAATTGTGCCAGGCTCATCACTTTCATCTATCCTATCTGACCTCCCTTGGTCAATACTTGTTCTTTTCCGATCCCGACGACATTAGATATCGAAGACTAGACGGTCTTTCATTTTCACGTCTTCGTGACCTTTGTTCTTCTTTGGTCGATACCTTCATTTTTTGAAGTGTCGGATTCCTTCCATTTTTCTCTCTGATTAGTATTATGTAGAGGATGGTTGCCGAGTTGTACTTCCTTTTAAAACAATAATCACCACCACCACCATCTTATTACACATTTCTTTTCCTTCATCTTCTTATTCTTCTTCAAACATCAGAACATATCACACTACCAACCACCACAGAAACGCGTGATCGTGAAAGTATCCCTCTATATAGAGTTGACGTCGGAAAGGGTATCCGACCATAAAGAACTGGGCCAAGTCCACGTGAGTGCCGATACCAATACATTGTAAACAAACGTCAAGACTTTTATTTATTTATTTATTTATTTATTTATTTATTTATTTATTTATTTATTTATTTATTTATTTATTTATTTATTTTGATTTTTTGCTTTGTTTCGAGTTGAACTTTTATCGACTGCGTATTAACAAATAATTCATTCAGAGCCTAGATCTTGTTCTTCTCTTGACTTTGACATCCTCCCAGATTTCTTGACCCTAACAGCCAGCGCCTTGTAGTGCTCTTCTGGTAGAGACCCTGTCAGTCTTTTGGGTTTTGATTCCATATCAAAGCTCCGGTACTTCTGTACCATCTGTATAAATTTGATCCTGTCATTAATTTTACTTTCTGGGATAGCAAACTGCCTCTGACTAGTCCCGAAACTCCTGTTATTCGGAAGCGTTCACTAGACTACAGACACTCAGTATTAATCTATTATATATATATAATTCGCTGGGGCCATCAAGGACCACATTAAGTCTTGTTGCAATTGATACTGAACTTGGCCTTCTTTAGAGCCCAAATTTCCCTCATTCTTTGTGAGTGGGCCTGCTTACGCTCCTCTGTCCAAAGGGCACCGTGTCTTCTCTTCGGTTGCTCGTTTCGGTTTAGCCCGTTCGTCAATATTTTCTTGCGGAATAGATCTCTGTTAAGGGCATCTTCAGCTGAGATATGTAGCATTTGCAGGTCTTCCTTGGTATTTCTAAACCAGGGAATTGTGGTTTTGGGGTTTGAATAAAAAAAGTGAAAGATTTCTTTAGTTAACTTTCTTCCGTCCATTCTTTTCAGATGACCCGTGCCCGTCTTTTTCTGTGTCGGTAATTTTCTCTATTTTGCTGTAGACTTCCTTGTTGGATCTCTTTTGGTGGATTCCATTTCTGTACTTTGATCCCAAGATTCCTCTCACAATTTTGCGTTCTCTTTTCTCCAGTTCTTCAAGGAGTCCTTTGTTGGCATTTATAGACAGGGTTTTGGCTGCATATAGAACTACTGGCTTCATAACTGTTTCATAGTGACGTATCTTGGTGTTTTGGGAAAGGCATTTTTTGTTGTAGATTGTGCGGGATGTTTGGTAGGCTATTTCCAGTTTGCGTACTCGCTCCTGAAGTGCTTCTTTGTCCAGTCCATTTTTCATGATGATCTCACCCAGGTATTTGAATTTGTCTACACGGGTGATGTCCCCGTATTTTGTATGGAGTTTTGGTGGAGCCTCTTTGATGTTAGTCGTTACTTCTGTTTTCTCAAACGATATCTGCAAACCAGTTTGTTCGGCAATTTCCTTTAAAATTTCAACTTGAGCTCTAGCGGTTTCTATGTCGTTTGAGAGAACAGCAATATCATCGGCAAATGCTAAGCAGCCTGTTGCGATCCCCTTGGATTTGGTTCCTATTCTCAATGGACTGTAGTTGGTTTCCTGTAATCTCACCCGCCAGGTTCTGATGATCTTTTCAAGAACACAGTTGAGGAGTATCGGGGATAGCCCATTATCTATTATTATTATTATTATTATTATTATTATTATTATTATTATTATTATTATTATTATTATTATTGCGTTCCGGCCTTCTAAGGACCACGTTACAATTTCAATTCTTTCTCCTTAGTTGTTCTTTCCTTTCCTTCAAGTATTCTTTCATTATTTCACTTTGTTTCTTTTTTCCTGTCTTCGGTCCACTTTGTGCCTGTTTTCTTTTCATTCCTCCAAGACTTATTGGAAAGAAAGATTTTTAGGAAGAAAATCTTTATTTCCAATAATTATTCTTCTCGTATGTTGTCCCTTTTCAGGTCTTTCTTGACTTCTTGAATCCAGGTGGTGGTTGATTTCTTTTCACAAAGGTACTCGAAGATTCGTTTAGTAAATCTATTGTCATCCATTATTATTATTATTATTATTATTATTATTATTATTATTATTATTATTATTATTATTATTATTATTATTATTATTATTATTATTATTATTCATCGTTAGGGCAACTAAGAACCGCGAGATCTCAACTGTTTGTCTTCCCGCGGGCCCACCAAGTTTTCATCCTTTCAGAGTATGCTTTCTTAAATGAATCTTTTTTTTTTTTTTTGTATTTTGCTTTACGTCGCACCGATACAGATAGGTCTTATGGCGACGATGGGAGAGGAAAGGCCTAGGAATTGGAAGGAAGCGGCCGTGGCCTTAATTAAGGTACAGCCCCGGCATTTGCCTGGTGTGAAAATGGGAAACCACGGAAAATCATCTTCAGGGCTGCCGACAGTGGGGCTCGAACCCACGATCTCCCGATTACTGGATACTGGCCGCACTTAAGCGACTGCAGCTATCGAGCTCGGTCTTAAATGAATCAGAAATTGAAATGCTTCAGTCGACTTGGGACTTCTTCTTGATGAATCTGTCTAAGTTTGTGTTTCAGTGGTGCTCGGAGTTGAATGTCTATTTCTGAGATTCCATACTTTCAAAGTGAGGAAAGCAACGGGAAACTACCTCACTCCTCATTTCCTTAGTACGCCTCTTCAGTGATGTCTAGGCCATCTATGACAGCTGATGGCAGAGCTGTTGAGGATCCCACCAGCGGAATCGCTGACGGACTGAACATACATACATACATACATACTTTCAAACGTCTTTATCGATCTTCACCAACAAAAAAGGAATCGTTTTGAGACTTCTGAATTAGGATAACAAACGTTTACAGATTCTTTCAGCTGGCAGTCTGAAGAGGCGAGCGGAAACAGTTATCCTTCTTTTCCGGATTACGCTTGATATCTTTTCACTGTGGGTGTATATTTCTAAGTTGCTCCGAAATCTTTAAACACCATCTTTCAGCTTGGGACCAAGAAGTTTTCGGATAATCCTCCTTTCTTTAAATGCCAGGTTGTCAAGCAGGGTATGTGTTCTAAGTGTTAAACATTCTAATGCCTATAATGCCTAAGGTCTAAATTATTATGATGATGATGATGATTGTGATTATTATTATTATTATTATTATTATTATTATTATTATTATTATTATTATTATTATTATTATTATTATTATTATTATTATTATTATTATGTATCACAAATAAAATGAAACTATAGGGCCAGATGGTTGTCGTATACTGTCCATGCTGACACACAGTGGTTCCTTACGCCTTCAATACACACTAGGCCTATTTATCAAATGAATAAAGAATACGATAAAGAAATCAATAGCATCACATAAAAAGTGTAGCTTAACTTCTTTATTCGCACTTTATAACCCTGGGACGCGCTCGGGGAGGATGAGCTACTGTAAGAGCTTAGGAAGATGTTGACTCAGAAATCTGACGACGCACGATCGATAAAACAGTCTCCTAGCACTTCAAAGCGGGGATGTCCTCGTTGGCACCCTTCATTCAGACAGTAGCTAGGCTTAAGTGAGGGCTAAAAATCCTGTTGTTTTTCCTCTAAGTGGTCCAATGAATCTTCATGAACAATTGAAAGTATAACTACTTTGCACCTTTCAAAAACTGTACCTGATGACGAATCATAAAATATATTCTTTCTTTCTTTCTTTCTTTCTTTCTTTCTTTCTTTCTTTCTTTCTTTCTTTCTTTCTTCGTTATGACCAATTAAAAAGTGCGTTTGAACTTGTTAGCTTGGTCTGATGACTTCCCCCTTCATTTTGTGCTCCTCCTCGCAAAATCTCTTCATGAATTCGCTGTGGTGGTATTTTCCGTTCTTCCGACCACTGTTTTTCGGTGGTATTTTTAGTTTTTTCCACGAATGTTTGATTTGCAACCAGAATTCCGAAGACTTTATACGAATTTTATGGTATCATGTGTAGCATTTAATTTTTGTAAATCCTGCTTAATTTCTTCTTTGAATTCATTATACTTAATAGTTTTTTAGTAAATATATTATTGTCCATTCTACAGATTCAATCGTAGAATTTCGAGCGTCTTCTACGTACGGCTACAGTAAACTTATCTATTGCTGTGTACAGGTCTGTAGTTTTTCTGTTAATCCATATGACATTTACATGAGTGGGACCATATATTTTCCTAAGAACGTCTCGTTCTAAAGAAAAATATATTTTTTATTCCTAACCCTCTCAATTTATTGGAATCGACGCTTCATGTAGGTCTGGCCCAGATTTACACCCGGATGGCCTTCCTGGCGCTAACCTTACATGGAGGAATGTATTCAATACTGCGTGTTTCAGAGATGGTTGCCAGGCTAAGTGGCTTGAATTAATGACATTTACAACAAACAATAAAAGCGAATAAAAGTCCAAACTTCATCATTACAATACAGTGTCTGTATGCAGCTGAATGTTCGGTCGTAAACAAAAAAAGTAGAAATTGGTGAATTAGAAGAGAAGGAAAGGAAATTACTAATAAAAATTATTACAAAGAAAAAGGAATGGAGGAAAAGTAGGAATCAAGAATTTGATTTGGAAAATTAAAACCTTTTGGTCAGTATCAGAAAAAGTATTATGGAATTCGGAGGTTTCAGAAGAAAGAAAAGAAGCAAAGGAAATGAAAGGAAATATGTCGGGACTAAGAAGAGAAGGCGGGAACATAATCAAAGAATGGAGAAATACTGAAAATACAGGAAGGCAAGAAGAAGAAAACCATGAAGTTACTTCATGTGGTCCACAGCTGCCCCGAAGATTACTTTTTTTTTTTTTTTTTTTTTTTTTGCAATTTGTTTTAGGTCATTCGGACACGACACAGATAAGTCTTATGGCGACGATGGGATAGGAAAGGCCTAGGAGCGGGAAGGAAGCGGCTGTGGCCTTAATTAAGGTACAGCCGAAGCATTTGCTGGTGTGAAAATGGGAAATCGCAGAAAACCATCTTCAGGGCTACCGACAGTGGCGTTCGAATCCACTATCTTCCGGATGCAAGCTCACAGCTGCGCATCCATAACCGCAAGGCCAACTCGCCCGATAAGATTACAACTTGTTGACAACATAATCAGGCATTCCTGGGCAACGCCTGTACGCCGGTTGAAAAGCCTCAAAAACATCATCACTGCAGTCTTTCTCAGGACCACAGTTAACAATCATTCTCGCTGACACTAAAGGCTTATCATCAGCGAAAGAAAAGCTAAGTTACTACGAGACGTATGCAGCCAGCATCAGTGCTACGTCCTGTGCATACAGGAGATCCCTAGAAGCAGTGAAACACGTAGACCAGAACTAAATAGAATGCGTCTTGCTGCTGACAGACCCCATCGTAAGTACGGCCGTGTCATCTTCGTCCGTCCCGACATCCAAGTCTTATCTCTACCATTAACGGAGGACAATTACATCGATTTTTTCACTGTAGAAAAGTGTTGACTGCATTATTGCATCCAGTAGCAGTGCTAAGAAGCCCCCCGCAATAATTGAAAAAGGGCTGGGTTCTCGTTTCCTGATAAGGAAACTTACAACTTTATTTCGTAGTACAATGTTGTATATTATTACTGTACCGGGTGGTACACCTCCACGCCGCTAATTTAAATGCGCGCCAGTTAAAACTCCTCTGCTGGAGGAAGTCTGAACTTTATTGACGTTATTAATTTTCTACCTTCTCAGAAGATGTCACTACCTGTAAATTTTGGAGTTTTAGAACTGTGTCACTTTTGATGTGTTTTTGTTTCGCTTGAAGTAAGAAGTGTGAACTTTCTCTTCTAGAGGACACTACTGAAGATCTACAATAGTGCAACCTAGTGCGGAGTCAAAGAACTATTTTTTTGGAGAAAATTTAATTTCAAGAGTTTGTTCTTTGTTAAATTTCTTTCTGTCATTGTTTAAGTTGGCAATATTTACCCCTTTCTTCCCCTTGTTATGAATGTATCCAATCCCGAATTTCTTAAATTAATTTCTATCCAATCAGATGTATCTTCCCCCAACTTGAATATGTTGCTGTGTCCTACCCAATAAAGTGTTTGTGGGAGGGTGTTTTCATTCCCCTAACGCCTAGAAACTTCCGCGAGAGTATTTAAACTGCTGATTTTTGGGGCTCTAGGCCACTTCTGTTCCATCTTTCAGTGTGTTAAGTACATAGCAGGGGGCGGGAAGCGCCTCTTTCTTCTCCAGCCGTTCAACACAAGGTAATGGCCGATTAATAACTTCTTTCTTTGCTAGCTCAGCAGTTTAACTTTCGGGGCGGGTTCTAAGCGTTCAACCATGTAACCTTTTCCTAAAATGTAACTACTCTTTTCATATATTCTCTTTTAAAACGACATATTGGGATAGAGAGTGCTAACCCTCTCGAGCTCCCACTCACATTGTCTTGAGGTGAACTTATTTTCTCAACCAATTCTTCCGTAATGTAATGTGAATTGTTATTTTCTTAAGTCACCTCTGTAGTATGGGATTAGCCCTTGCACTAACGGCCTAAGGCCAAGTAGGTCTTAAGCAAAGTGTATTAGGAGTGCAAGTTCGCCTCCTCTCAAATTATATTTTAGAGGTCATGTATTAATCTTCTTGTCATTTAACAGACCTCAGTAGGTTGGGTATTTTGCCCCTGTGTATATGTCCTTTGAGGACGGCTTAAAGGTGGAGTTCGGAGTGGCCTATGATAGGCTTGTATTTTAGGGGGAAGTTGCCCTTTTTGAAAATTGTGTTTCTGCCTCAAGGAGGCTTTTGGATGTAATTGGAAGCAGATGTTTCTGGCATGTTTGGGGGTTTTCGGCCCCTTTGTTGTATGGTGTTCATTGTAAGGTTGGGCTCATTGCTCAAGAATTAGGTTTCTGACTTTTGAAGCCCCAAATGGGGTACCTATGTAAATGTATTTGTCAATCGTGTTTCGGCTACTAAGTACCTGTTCTATTTGTTGTTACCTAATTTTGAAAAGAAAATATAACCTTGTTAAATTTTAAAATTAATTTCACTTTAGTAGCTTGAGACCCATTCACCACCCAGCACCTTCTTTCATGCATAACTACCACCAAAACACGGTAACAAGTGGTAGCAGAGCGTGGTTGAATGGGTCTCAATTTAGCCCCTTTTGACGGCTACACATTGTTTTGTTCCGAACTCTAACCATTTTCTCAGTTGCTGGAATTTTTTGACCTTTTCAAAATTGGTCTGTCATCATGCCCGGCCCTCGCGATGTTCTCCTTCTTAACTATTTGCGCAAGGAGGAGTTGATCTATGAATTAACTATCAGAAATGTGCAATCTGGAGGCACGGTTGCAATAGACACTAACAAGCTTAGAGAGTCCCTGGATTTGCCCATTTCCATCCCCAATTTGGGAGAGAAAGAATTGACGATTCTCTTTCCACGATCACGGAGAATGTTACTGGGCTAGCTTCTGTAGTTAGTTTTTTTGATGAAAATGATCCGTCTCCGAATCAAATTAAGCGTGTGCAAGGCAGGCTATATCATTTTTCGAATAGGGTTAACGATCTGTTGTCTCTAAAACTGAATGACGTTCAGAGGAAGGAAGCTAGTAAGCTCCTGGAAAATATTTCCGAATTATCTAGTAAGGTCACTCAATTGTTAACTGGGGAAGTTCCTCCCAAATCTGATCAGCCCACCATAGTGAATGTAGGTAGCGAGGAAGAACCTGCTAAGGGAGAAGTAAATAGGAAAACCATCGCTGCTCAAACTATCTCTGCCCCATTGGACAACGAGTCTGAACGCCGTGCATCGCTGAGTAACATCCGTTCTGAATTAACTTCTTTGCCATTGAAACCTTTACCTACTATGTCACCCGGGTTTAGTAGCTTGCCTCATCCATTGGCAATGTTGCTCAGAGGTATTTCTAAGTTTTCCGTTAATACCACCAGTGACGTAATTTCATTTTTAAGATTTCTAGTGGAATTTCAGGATCATGCCCTTGTTTTTTCTCTTTCTCCATGTCAAATCTTGCAAATTATCTATCCGTATGCTATTGGTATTCTCTCTGACAAAATAGTTAGAGCCATTGCCGAGCAATCTTCTATTGAGGATTTCCATGCCCATTTGCTAGCTAACTTCATCCCGGCTAGGGCCAGGTCCTCCCTTATTCAGAAGTACTATTATCGTGTACAGCGCTTGGATGAAAACTTGGCTGATTTCATACAGGACATTAAGTTTTATACTAGGGTGTTTGCCCTTCATTTTCCTGAAGATCAGATTGTACAGGCTATTGTAGAGGGAATTTCACCCCCCTATAGGTCATATTTGTGTTTCGCGGCGTGCCCGCAAACTTTCTCGGAACTTGAAGCATTGGCCGTCTCAGCGGAAGGAGTTAGATACGCCGATTCTTTGCGTGTCGCGAAAGAACCCCCGCCTTCCTTTAGTAACACTCGGCCTCCACCTCGCCGACCAGTCAATCCCCGTAAATGTTATGCTTGCGGGTCGCCTGACCATCTGCGCAACAAGTGTCCGCTGATCAAGTCAAGTGGGACAAGGAATGGAGCCGGGTCATCACAAGGCTGTTTTAAATGTGGGGCTTTCTCACATATTGCCAAGAATTGTCCCAACTCAAATAGCACCCCCTCCTGCTCAACTTCTGGTGCAAATTCCACCTATGCCAATAATAAAAAGTGACTAGTGGCTCCGGCTGAGTCGACTAATCCATCTTCCCGAGACTCAGCCCTTAGTAAACAGGTTGTAAATGCAGAGAACGATCAGCCTTCAAATTCATCTTTTGAATGCCCTAAAGAATGTCTTAGGATTGCGGCGGATACCCCCGCACCTGTTCCTTTTCTTAAGATTGAGTTAAATAACGAGCCTATAACAGCTCTCTTAGATTCAGGGAGTGTTTGTTCGATTATTTCGGCTGAATGGTATTCTAAATTGAAATCGGTTTGTAAACTTCCTGACTATGTCTCTTCTCCTGTTCAATACATTTCGGCTAATTCATCTCCATTAGAAATTCTAGGTTCCTTACTGGTCAAGATTCGTATTTTTAAGTTTACATGGAAAATTAAATTGTTTGTGGCCAAGCAATTGTCATGCCCCATTATATTGGGAGCTGACTTTATTTCTCACACTGGTCTTGTGCTCGATCTCCAGTCTAGGTCGTGCACATTCAAATTTGCTTCTAGTTGTAAAATACCACTATTAAAGTGTAATTCTGTGTCATGTTCTTCTATTTCGCCTACCCAGGATGAGATGTTGTTAGACCTTAGACATCTACCTGAGGAGCAGGCTGATAGTATTCGCAAACTGTGTCAGTCGTTTCCCGAGGTGTTCTCTGATACTCTTGGTGTTACTGACCTTATTGAATACAAAATTGAGGTCACGGATTCGATTCCTGTCCGTTTTCCACCTTATAGGCTATCTCCACCTAAAATGAAGGCTCTGAAAGAAATTATCGATCAGATGTTGAAGGATGGTATTATTAGGCCCTCTAAGTCGGCGTATTCATCGCCTATTTTCCTAGTCCCGAAACCCCAAGGAGGCTTCAGGCCTGTCATTGATTACAGGGCTCTCAATCGGAAGGTGGTGTTGCAATCTGTGCCCCTTCCTGACCTTCATTCTTGTTTTTCATGGTTTCGTAAGGCCAAGTTCTTCACCATCTTGGACTTAAATCAGGCCTACAATCAAATTCCCCTTGCCGAAGAGTCTAAACACCTTACAGCGTTTGCCACGGACTGGAATTTATATGAATACAACCGCGTGCCTTTCGGGCTCCCCACCGGAGCAGCTGTGCTCACTAGGCTACTAGATAGGGTCTTCTCCGACATCAAATTCGAATACTTATATCACTATTTAGATGATGTCGTCGTATTTTCAGAGACTTTTGAAGAACATCTAGATCATTTGCGAGAAGTTCTCGATCGCCTTCGTAAGGCTGGGTTAACTGTTAAGTTGTCTAAGGTTGCCTTTGCTAAGCCCTCTATGTCATTCCTAGGGCATATTGTGTCACCCGATGGTGTATCAGTCGATCATTCTAGAACACAGGCCATCCGTGATTTTAAACCTCCCAAGGACATTAAAGGTATCGCCAGGTTCATTGGTATGGTGAATTTCTTCAGAAAGTTCATTCCTAACTTTGCTAATAGAGCGGCGCCCTTAAACCTTCTTCGTAGGAAAGGCATCAAATTCGAGTGGGGACCTTCTCAACAAGCCGCTTTTGAAGACCTTAAATTAGCACTTTGTAATGCCCCTGTACTTGCTATGCCTGATTTCTCGAAGAAATTCATCGTCCAAACCGACGCGTCGTCGTCAGCGGTAGCTGCAGTCCTTCTTCAAGAGACTGAACTAGGGAGGCGCCCCATCGCCTATGCATCTAGGACTCTATCGGCTCAAGAAGCCAAGTATTCCATCTATGAGCTCGAAGGTTTGGCAGTCTTATTTGCCTTAGAAAAGTTCCGTCTCTATCTGGAACATGTCAAATTCGACCTGGAGACAGATAATCAAGCCTTAAGCTGGGTCTTAGGTAGGCCGCGTCGTACTGGTCGTATAGCCCGCTGGGCTATTCGTATTTCCGCCTTCCAGTTTGATGTTAGACATATCAGAGGTACCGAAAATGTTGTTGCTGATGGACTCAGCCGTATGTTTCATAACGACGTCGAGACCCACGAACCGGTCGATAGTTCATCACCTTCTGAGTCCATACTATCTGGTGTTAATGCCATCTTAACAGATGCTCCCATGCTTTTTAGGGATATTGAGAAATACCAACGTGAAGATCCGACGCTGGCTCCGATAATGGAAACCCTTTCTTCTGGAGAACATGCTGTCCCTTATGTTCTGAGGAATGGTGTTCTATGTTGCCCTTCGAGGCATGATAAGTTGATGAAAGTTGTTGTTCCAGCGGTTCTTGTACCTATGATCTTCAAGTATTATCATGAGACCCCATTAGGAGGGCATCTTGGAATCTTTAAAACCCGTGAAAAGATTCGTGAAATGTTCATCTGGAAAGGTATGGACGGCGAAATTCGTGAACTTGTAAAAGCTTGTAAATCTTGTTTGCTCAGTAAACCAACCATGTCCACCAAGGTAGGCCTCTTGTCTTCGCATCAAGCATCGCGCCCCATGGAACGCCTGTATATTGATTATGTAGGACCCTTCCCCCAGTGAAAGGGAAATGCCAACAAATTCATCTTTGTATGTGTAGATGGTTTTACAAGATTTTCGTGGTTATTTCCGACTAAGCTGGCTACCGCTCAGTCTACAATTACTTGCTTAAATTCTATTTTTGCTTCTTTTGGTCCGTGCCAATATATTGTATCTGATAATGCTAAGGCTTTTACATCTAATTTATTTCGTAAATTCTGTTTTGACTTATCCATCTCTCATGTAACTACTTCTGCTTATTACCCTCAACCATCTCTGGCTGAACGGGTTAATCGTAATCTCAGGTCCGCACTGATTGCCTATCATAATGATGATCATTCCAGGTGGGACACGTCCCTGCATTGGTTAGCTTTTGCTTTGAATTCAGCGGTTCATGAATCTCACAAGTGTACTCCAGCTTCTTTGATGTTTAAGTTTGTTCCCAACACGCCGCTCTCTAACCTCTGGTCTCTGAGTGACATTCTGCCCGAGACAATAGATCCGGACAACATTAAAGATCTTTGGAAGAAGGCTAAAGCTAATCTTAAAGTATCTCATGAAAAGGTTAGGGAAAGGTATGATCGTGGACGGAGACCCACCCCTTTAAAGGTAGGTGACCAAGTAATGGTCAAAAATTTTGTTCCCGCGGGCAAGCTTGCCCCCAGATTCCATGGGCCATGTGTTATTCTCGATTTCCTCACCCCGGTTACGTTGTTATTAAGCAATCCAGCCACCGAGAGGATATTTAGGGTTCACCTGTCACAGGTGAAACCAGTGTAAATTTTGTGTCAACTTGCTTCATATAATTTGAAAGGAATATGAAGGTTATATTTTTTTTTGAGTTCAACTTTTAAGGCTTTCTGCCCCTTCTATAATATTTTGTCTTATATGTAAGCCTCTTGTAAAACCTTCCCCGATCCGTTAAACTGCCATTCTGTCCTTGCCTCGGCCATTACCACGCTCCCGTCTCCTGCTCCACCTTACACAGTGGCTTAACTTATGCCATGGATATTTGCACGCCGCTGGCCCCTCAACCTCTCCACAAGCCTGTACCCTCAAAGAAGATGATAGTCCAACACAATTCTGCCGCCAAGCTTTAATGTTTCAGTGCCCCCGCAGCCGCGCGACGCCGTGCAGCTACTGGAGCAGAGGACGGGCCCCCTCGGCCCCAGCGAGGACGACGTGTGCACGGCGAGCCGGAGCTCTCCTCCCGGCCAAGGCTGATGTGCGGCGCACGACCTGCTACTTGCCCGCGGCCTGTATATGTTCACCGCGGGCGCGGCGTGCTTCAACACCTCTGCTCCCCTCATAGTGCGGGCGAGCGGTATCTCAGGGTACTTGAGGGGTCCGAGCGGCCTCCTTTGGACGCAAGCTGCAACGGCCGGTCTGGCCATCCAACTTAGCCTACATCAACTACATGGACAGTCACTATAAGAGATGACTACACTTGGGAATTCAACAACAAATTTGGTGGACATTGCAAAATTTTTCATCACCTTTTAAAAGATTATCTTCAGAAATTCGCCTTCTACAAACATAAATACCTTACGTTACCAATTACAACAAAAATTTTGGAACTGAATTAAGAAATTTCTCAAATACTTCTGCAATTTATTTTAATATCAACATCAAAACTTGGACCTTATTTTCAAACAAAAGTTTATGTTCTTCTGTGTTACCCCTTGGAGGAACTTTTGGGGGGGGGGAGGTCTGTACCGGGTGGTACACCTCCACGCCGCTAATTTAAATGCGCGCCAGTTAAAACTCCTCTGCTGGAGGAAGTCTGAACTTTATTGACGTTATTAATTTTCTACCTTCTCAGAAGATGTCACTACCTGTAAATTTTGGAGTTTTAGAACTGTGTCACTTTTGATGTGTTTTTGTTTCGCTTGAAGTAAGAAGTGTGAACTTTCTCTTCTAGAGGACACTACTGAAGATCTACAATAGTGCAACCTAGTGCGGAGTCAAAGAACTATTTTTTTGGAGAAAATTTAATTTCAAGAGTTTGTTCTTTGTTAAATTTCTTTCTGTCATTGTTTAAGTTGGCAATATTTACCCCTTTCTTCCCCTTGTTATGAATGTATCCAATCCCGAATTTCTTAAATTAATTTCTATCCAATCAGATGTATCTTCCCCCAACTTGAATATGTTGCTGTGTCCTACCCAATAAAGTGTTTGTGGGAGGGTGTTTTCATTCCCCTAACGCCTAGAAACTTCCGCGAGAGTATTTAAACTGCTGATTTTTGGGGCTCTAGGCCACTTCTGTTCCATCTTTCAGTGTGTTAAGTACATAGCAGGGGGCGGGAAGCGCCTCTTTCTTCTCCAGCCGTTCAACACAAGGTAATGGCCGATTAATAACTTCTTTCTTTGCTAGCTCAGCAGTTTAACTTTCGGGGCGGGTTCTAAGCGTTCAACCATGTAACCTTTTCCTAAAATGTAACTACTCTTTTCATGTATTCTCTTTTAAAACGACATATTGGGATAGAGAGTGCTAACCCTCTCGAGCTCCCACTCACATTGTCTTGAGGTGAACTTATTTTCTCAACCAATTCTTCCGTAATGTAATGTGAATTGTTATTTTCTTAAGTCACCTCTGTAGTATGGGATTAGCCCTTGCACTAACGGCCTAAGGCCAAGTAGGTCTTAAGCAAAGTGTATTAGGAGTGCAAGTTCGCCTCCTCTCAAATTATATTTTAGAGGTCATGTATTAATCTTCTTGTCATTTAACAGACCTCAGTAGGTTGGGTATTTTGCCCCTGTGTATATGTCCTTTGAGGACGGCTTAAAGGTGGAGTTCGGAGTGGCCTATGATAGGCTTGTATTTTAGGGGGAAGTTGCCCTTTTTGAAAATTGTGTTTCTGCCTCAAGGAGGCTTTTGGATGTAATTGGAAGCAGATGTTTCTGGCATGTTTGGGGGTTTTCGGCCCCTTTGTTGTATGGTGTTCATTGTAAGGTTGGGCTCATTGCTCAAGAATTAGGTTTCTGACTTTTGAAGCCCCAAATGGGGTACCTATGTAAATGTATTTGTCAATCGTGTTTCGGCTACTAAGTACCTGTTCTATTTGTTGTTACCTAATTTTGAAAAGAAAATATAACCTTGTTAAATTTTAAAATTAATTTCACTTTAGTAGCTTGAGACCCATTCACCACCCAGCACCTTCTTTCATGCATAACTACCACCAAAACACGGTAACAATTACAATTAACAGCAACAAAGTTAATAATAATAATAATAATAATAATAATAATAATAATAATAATAATAATAATAATAATAATAATAATAATAATAATAATGTCCGGCTCCATGGCTAAGAGGCTAGCGTGCTGGCCTTTGGTCACAGGGGCCTCGGGTTCTATTCCCGGCAGTGTCGGAAATTTTAACCATCTTCGGTTAATTCCGCTGACACAGGGGCTGGGTGTGTGTATCGTCTTATTCATCATTTCATCCTCATCAGATGCGTAGGTCTGTCCTCGGATACTTCCGGCACTAAAAGCCATACGCCATTTCATTTTTTCGCTGACCGTCACAATATTAAAAAATAATCTCGTTCTAGGACCAAGCAACTTACAACTCAACCGTCCATCATAGGCCTACTGACTGCTGAGAGTTATAAATAGACTCGAAACTTCAGTATTTAGAGTTTAGATAAGGAGGATGTCTTTGTTATCGCATCTTCGCTGACTACTGAGTTCTCAGAACTGACTAATTACTTTAAAAGCCTTGTTGATTGTTGTGAGTGGCAGCAAGGGATGTTTATTGTTGGAACAGGTTGGGAAACTCACATTCTTTCAGAAATAACTACCATACTCCTATTGATGAAGGAATCTCTGCACTACGATGACCAAGTTTGGAATAACCCTCTGTAATACAAATAATACTGTGTTGTGTGTTGTAGCTTTATCAATACGTAAAATAACTCTTCAGCTACTGAATTAAGAAACAGTCATGGGCCCCTCACAAGCCATGCGTACCCTCTGCCCTCCCCCCGCCCCACAGCAGGGTCTACGGGGTCCTTATCATCGCCAAAGTTTGAGAACGAATTCCTCACACGTAGCAGAAGAAAGTACCATATTATAAGAACATGGATCCGTAAATGCTTTACCTATTTTCTTGTTAGAACTCATCTTCTACAACTCTACAAAGTACATTAATCATAAGAAACATAGGAAAGAATGTACCACATAGCACATGAAAATCTGTCTTACACGGAATGTTTAATATACCCTCCGTTAGCATTGATGTTGCGTCAATCCGCCATCGCTTTGATTCCCGGATGTGCTGATGCATCTCTGGAGTATTGCATACGATTTTGCAACGTTCCACAGTAAGCGCATTCTCTGCATCGTGGACCGGGGTTCCACACACACGCTTTTGTATTCTCTCAGTAGGGTAATAACCGTCTAGCGGGTTTAGGCCCGAAGAGCGTGGAGGTCAGAGAATATGCTATTTAGAATCCCACGTATATTAACGCTCAAATAAGGATGCACCAGTGTATGGGGGATTCAGTGCGACGGCGGGATGATGAATGAATCAATGCATTTTAACATTTCATCTAAGAAAGTGTTTTACCAGTGGCGGCGATTAGGGAGGGCGGGGGGGACAGTGCCACCCCCTCCCCATCTTCCCACTGTGTGGAGAATTGTTTTAATTCCATTTTAGCCACCTAAAACTAGAAATGATAAAAAAAACAAAGTTATTCTTTACGTTAATTCCTTTAAATATTAATAAAGTACTTAGCGAAAATACGGACAAAATATCATTCGACGCAGTAAACCGATTCGGACAGCGCCACAGCAAGTAATGGGAACTCGCGCAGCAGTGTGTAGAACCGCGATTACTCACAAAATCTTAGTTACGCATTAAATGAATTTTGTATGCGGTCGAGTCCATGTGCTGTAGCGAGAGTCAGAGGGGACGAACGTTCACCTCGCTGGTTGCTACGGAAGTGTTCACGTCGGCTCCTGGCGACTACATAAATGTGGCAAAGCTTCATTTCGCTCCCAATCGACCTCCTCACCAGGCTGGAGGGGGCTGCAGGGAAGGACCTCTCTACCAACGACATCATGGACATCCTGAACTGGGCGATAATCATTCGCCCCATGGACCCAGGCCAGATCAGCCGCTACGAGAGGAGCTTCTCTGCTTACTTTCAGGTCACCCGACTACCAGGATTGAGAAGCTGCCCTACCGGCATTGGCAGCCAGGAGACAGCCACCCAGACGTCACAGGGGACGTCTGCAGTCGGGACGCAGACAGCCAGGAGGCAGAGGTATAAGCAGGTGGGAACGGACCCACGCTTTTTGACTCCTCTGTAGCCGAGGACGACGGCGGCGCTCCTGAGCGCTGCGACGGTGCGACCCAGGTTGATTTGCTGTACTTCACGAAGTACACGCAGACCAACAAGGTCGCCAACCAGGAACGTCCACCATCTGTCCGGGCCACCCAGGGAAGGCCCACCACCCGGGCGCAGACCAGGAAGGCGACTCGGACTGCGGAATGCGGCACGGACGCGGACGCCCTTGGGCGTTCAGAGGCTGCTACCCAGGCCCGGCCTGCTAGCACCTCGTTCACGATGCAGACATCAATATATGCGCCCTACATAACAGGGATCGCACAGAGATGCCAGCAGCGAGCGACGCCGCCGTCAGCCAGGAGGAGGGAGAAGACGGGCCACCAGGAGAGGGCCCCCCAGACGCAACCCAGGACTGCTCCCACGACATCAGTCGACCGAGGAGCCAATCAGGAGAGGACCTCAGCCGGTAGCGGCAATCAGGTAAAATTGAAACGTCCCCCTCAACACCTCTTGCAGTGTTTCCGCTGTCTGAGGTGGGGCCACCGTCAGGCTAGCTGTGGGCTCCAAGTGAGGTGCAACCGCTGTGGTGGTGATCATCATTACACGGCCTGCGCTACACTTATGGAGGCGCCGGTGTGCGCCAACTGCGCGGGGGGCCACCCGGCCTCCCATTGCAGTTGCCCTGTATACTGGGCCATGGCGCGGGCAGAAAGGAAGGAGGCCCGGCGTCATGACCCACCCCCATCCAGGAGGCCACCGCGCAGGCGGGCTTGGCCCAATTCTCCGAGATTGGAGACTGGGTACGAGGGACCGCAAGGGAGTTGGGCGGTGCGACAGGCCCTAGTGGCTATTGCCGCATGGCTCGGCAACCGGTAAGGCCCGCGCTAGCCACAGCAGTGCCCAGAAGGACTGATTCCCTGAAAAGCTGGACTGGCGAGGAATAGGCTTATGACTTGTGCATGATACCTATTCCCTACTAACGCAATTACCTAGACCTCTCCAGAACCACATCCTTGCATGTGCTTTCTACAAAATGTCACGTTTTACATGTAGGCATCTTTCTATTTCCGCCTAAGTGGTTTTGTCCTGACCTTTATTACCCGATTACACCACTATTGATACCCACCACCATATCTGGCCTGGCAGCATGCTGAGCATGGGGATAGGCAGATACTCCTGTAGTATCACACTTCCACTCCTCCCTGCTATCTTTCTCTTCTTAGAACTAATAGCATGTCGGAGGCCATGCAGATTGAGTCGATGGTCATGCGGGGGGAGCGGGCTTCGGGGGCCCCCCGAAAAAAAACCATTTTGCTCCCATTAGCTCAGCAGTAGTTAACCCCTCCACTGCCTTCCTTCCTCCACATTCCTCTCAAAGCTCGGGGCTTCTCGCAGGTTTGTACCATCAGGTAATAATCGCACTTCTGGCATGTGCTGTGAGGAAGGGAAACAGCGATATAGTGTTGTCACCGTCTTGGACACTGAGGTATGATTCACCCGCTTGCCGTCTCACTCAGTGGATGTGTCTGTGTAGTTCTGTCTAGTATCTGTTAGTCTCTTAGTGTGTTGTCAAATGCTAAACAAAATCTCCTCACGACTTCTTTTTGGATTCATCAACTATTTGTTTGAACATTCAAAGAGTGAATCAAATTCCCCTGTAGGTGGGCGCGGTAGAATAACACCCACAGTCTCCCCGACCTGTCCTCCCTGTAGTAACAGACGACTAAAAGGGGCTCGCAAATTGGGAGCTTGTGTTGGCGAATACGGGTCTCTTAGCTGAGTCCTGACATTGTTTCCGCTTAGTTGTGACAGGCTCCTCACTTTCATATATCCTATTCACCTCCCTTGGGCAACTCTTTCCGACCCAGACGGTATTAGCTTTTGAGAATCGTAGGGAGTCTTCAAATTTTCACGCCTTTCGTGGCCGTTTTCTTTCTTTGGCCGATATCTTCATTTTTTCGAAGTGTAGGACCCTTTCAATTTTTGCCTCTCATTTGTGTTAATAGATGAAGGTTACCAAGGTGTACTTGCTCTTAAGACAACAATTGCTACCAGCAACACCACCACGGATGAATCAAAAGACGTTAGCCGGCAGAATACTCCTTCAGCGAGAAAAGTTGAAAAACACAGCCTGAGTGACTTGGATCATGTAGCTATCAGTTTACATTCAGGTGGTAGTAGGTTCGAACCCAATTGTCGACAACCCTGAAGATGGTTTTCCGTGGTTTCCCATTTTCACACCACACAAATGCTGGGGCTGAACTTTAATTAAGGTCACCGTCGCTTCCTTCCCACTCCTAGCTCTTTCCTATGTTATCGTCGCCGTAAGACCTATCTGTGTCGGTGCGACGTAGAACAGATTGTAAAAACAAAGTCTGCGTGACAGATTGGCAGGTAGATTGTTTAAATGTGATGTTTGTATCGATGAATGATTATGATGGTGGTGATTATTGTTTTAAGAGGAAATACAACTAGGTAACCATCCCCTATGTAACACTAATCAAAGAGAAGAATGGAAGGGATCCGACACGTTGAAGGTATGGGCCAAAGAAAGACAAGGGCCGCGAAGGGCGTGAAAATGAAGGACTTCCTAGGCCTCGAGCGCTCGGAAAAGAACAAGAGTTGACCAAGGGAGGTCGGATAGGATAGATAAAAGTGAGGAGACTGACAGAATTAAGTGGAAGCAATATCAGGACTCAGCTGAGGGCCCCATGGTCGCCAACCCAGCTCCCAAGTTGAGAGCCCCTAGGGCCCCTTTTAGTCCCCTCTTACGACAATGTGTTATTCTCCTGCCCCCACCCACAGGAGTTGTTGTTTGGATCATTAGTCCATAGGCTAGTTCGGTGCAGCCCTCCATACCACCCCATCCTATCTAACCTTTTCATTTCTATGCCACTACTATATCCTACGTCCGACTCATTGGCTGAATGATCAGCGTTGAGGCTTTCGGTTCAGAGGGTCCCGGGTTCGATTCCCGGCCGGTTTGGGAATTTTAATCGTGTTTGATTAATCCTTCTGGCTCTGGGACTGGCTGTTTGTGTTTTTTCTAACACTTTCCTCTTCATATTCAGACAACACACTTCACTACCAACCACCATAGAAACACGCAATAGTGATTACATCCTTCCATATAAGGAAGGTCATCCGGCCGTCAAACAGGGCCAAATACACATGTGCAGCACAGTTCGCACCCGCGACCCCACAGATGTGGGAAGAGCGGTAGAATAAGAAGAAGACCAAGTCACTACTATATCCTACATCTACCCTAATCTGTTTGTCATAATCATACCTTGGTCTACCACTGCCATTTTTTTTTTACCACGTACACTTCTCTCAAAAAGTAACTGAACAACTCCTGTGTGTCTGAAGATGTGTCCTATCATTCTACCCCTTCTTCTAGTCAAATTCATGTTCACGGGAATTAGTAAGGGCCGTAGTTTCCCGTTACTTTCAGCCGTGTAGGAGTGTCAACGGAGCTAAGTTATGTTGAATATTATTACAAGGTCATATCAGTCAATCATCCAGACCACCGCCCTTGCAACTTCCGAAATGCTGCTACTTCTCTTTCGATAAACTATTCGTTAGCCTGCTCTCTCGACAGATACCCACCCGATATCACGTGGTTCACAGGGGTGGGAAATAATAATAATAATAATAATAATAATAATAATAATAATAATAATAATAATAATAATAATCTGAGCCTCCGTGGCTCAGATGGCAGCGCACCGGCCTCTCAACGCTGGGTTCCGTGGTTCAAATCCCGGGCACTCCATGTGAGATTTGTGCTGGGCAAAGCGGAGGCGGGACAGGTTTTTCTTCGGGTACTCCGGTTTTCCCTGTCGTCTTTCATTCCAGCAACGCTATCTAATATAATTTCATTTCATCTGTCATTCATTAATCATTGCCTCAGAGGAGTGCGACAGGTTTCGGGTAGCCGGCACAATTCCTATCTTCGCCGCTAGATGGGGGCTTCATTCATTCCATTACTGACCCGGTCAAATGAGCGGAAACAGACTGAAAATTTTCATTTTATAATGAACTCCATCCCAGTAAGAAGAGTTGGCCAAGGGAGGTCAGATCGAAAAGATGAAACCGAGGATGCTAACACAAGTAAGCGAAAGCAGAACCGTGGTGGTCGCCAACCCAAGCTCCCAAGGGAAGAATCCTTGGACTACCATTTAGTTGCTTCTTATGACAGCCAGGAGATACAGTGGATATTATTCTACCTCCCCCACCGATAGGAGCTGCGTGCTCGAGAATGTAGCCGGAATAATCATGTGACGGAGAAGAGGTTAAGGCATTTACATTCCCCTATTTTGAATAAATACTTTGTTATCCTGAAAATGAAAAGACGAAAGTGACATGCAACTTTTGCTTGGGAGCATTCATTTTGAAAATCTCACTAGTCTCACGTAGTGATGATAGCCACTTAGTCTAATGTCCCTATGAAAAAAAAAAAAAACACGAAATAGAAAATTTATTGTTTTCTTGCAGACTTCGTTATCATTCCTTGTCAGTGATTCCCTAAAGACTCGCGTTCTGTGAAATAATTGTGTTTGTAATTTTACTGATTACTTTTTGAAAAGCAAACCAAACCCCATGGCGCAACAGCCCTGAAGGGACTTGGCCAACCAAGCGACCGCTGCTCAGCTCGCAGACTTGCAGATTATGAGGTGCCGTGTGGTCAGCATGACGGATCCTCTCGGCCGTTATTCTTGGCTTTCTAGACCGGGACCGCAATCTCACTGTCCTCAATTGTAATCACGTAGGCTGAGAGGACCTCGAACCAGCCCTCAGGTAAAAATCCCTGCCCTGACCAGGAATCGAAGCCGGGGCCTCGGGGTAAGAGGCAGACACGCTAGCCCTAAACTGCGGGGCCGGCTACTTTTTGAAAAACTAATTAGTAATTGTAATTGGGTAAATCCTCAGGTAACTCTAATTGAGCTCAGTGACAATCAATCAATCAATCAATCAATCAATCAATCAATCAATCAATCAATCAATCAATCAATCAATCAATCAATCAATCAATCAATCAATCAATCAATAATTAATAATCTGCATTTACAGCTGTCGTCCAGGTGACAGATTGCTTATCAGTTGTTTTCTTATTCTTTTTCTTCTTCTTAATCTGTTTACCCTCCAGGGTTGGTTTTTCCCTCGGACTCAGCGAGAGATCCCACCTCTACCGCCTCAAAGGCAGTGTCCCGGAATTTCAGAATCTGGGTCGGGGGTTACAACTGGGGAGGATGACCAGTACCTCGCCCAGGCGGCCTCACCTGCTATGCTGAACAGGGGCCTTGTGGGGGAATGGGAAGAGTAGAAGGGATAGACAAGGAAGAGGGAAGGAAGCGGCCGTGGTCTTACAAAGTTAGGTACCATCCCGGTATTTGCCTGGAGGAGAAGTCGGAAACCACGGAAAACCACTTCCAGGATGGCTGAGGTGGGATTATACTCATTTGACCTCCCGATGCTGAGTGGACCCCGTTCCAGTCCTCGTACCACTTTTCAAATTTTGTGGCAGAGCCGGAAATCGAACTCGGGCCTCCGGGGGTGGCAGCTAATCACACTGACCACTACACCACAGAGGCGGACATTAATTGTTTACCTAGTTTTTTCTTAAATATTTTTAAGCAACTAGCAAATTTATCGAGCATTTCCCTTGATAATTTATTCCAACCCCGTAATCCTCGTCCTATAAATAAATATTTGCCCCAATTTGTCTTCTTGAATTCCAGCTTTCCTATTGTGATCTTTCCTACTTTTAAAAGCTCCACTCAAGCTTATCCGTCTACTTATGTCATTCCACGCCAGCTCTCCACTGACAGCTCGAAACATAGCACACACTTGAGCATCTCATCTCCTTACTCCCAAGTCTTGCCAGTACAAAGTTTGCAACACTTTCGTAACACTATCCATTGTTTTATTTTGTAGTTTTCCCATGACTGGTAACGGTGCAAGAGAAGCATGTTAAGAAAAATCTATATACTTCGAAGTTCAAAATCTGGATTTTTAAACCTTGATTTTGTAAGATCATAAGTACTCAAGAAGTTCGCAGGACGTAAGCCACGTGATACATGATTAATATAACATCTATTTAAAGACTGCCCTAAATATAATTATGTTATATAGCAAATTAAAACAGGGTGAGCTGACAGCTTTTGTAAGACAGTCAGGGTGAAGGATTGCTCACTCCAATCAGCGTGACAGAACAACTTGACAAACACTACACCTGCTACAAGTGTTTCATTCACACTCACCTGGGGATTGTCACCGCTAAGTCATTGGTTGTGTGATCGAACGGGCCTCGCGTCCCGACAACTTCAACGAGCACACTGAAGCCCAGCTGTGGCTCATGTGTGTGTCGGCCGCTAGGGGCGCACTAGTACCGCGCGCTCGTTGCAAAGACGACAGAGAAATGTAACCTAGACCAAAATAACCAAATTGTGTATTCTGTTCTGAATGAAACCAGCTTAATGATAAATAGGTAAGCATTATATCAATACTGCAGTCCTAGTTTAGAAATAGAGTCTTACTTTTTCCTTTCACGGTGCAGTCAACTAGAAGTAGCTTGAGCAAGAAGCATTCTCCAACAAGTAGTGATTAAACGGTTCAAGCTGCACTTACAATACACACAGGAACTTCACTAACTGTACGTATGCATATTTGTTAATAATACACCGATTATAATTTAGCATAAATCTTCTCTTACTAAATATGACACTATATTCATGCTTTTTACATAGAAAGCATGTATAGTAGTGCCTAGCTTCCATTCGATAGAACAACAACAAATTAATGCTGACGTCACTGAAGGTATCAGGTCGCCTCAATGGAACAGAAAAGTTTTCGCCAAGACCCCCTGTAATATCCTTTGATTTCTTTGATAAAGTTTTAACAGTATTAATTAGAATATAATTATTACTACTATTTATTTATTTATTTATTTAAATGTTTATAGTAGCTTTAATTCGATGATCATTCGCGACTTACATTAAATGTTAAAGTATCAAAACAATTTTACATAAAGAAGAGTTTAACATTGAACATATAACCTGTGAAAATATAGTCTTTATATTTGGTAGGCTAATATAAACAAGAATCTTCAAAAACTTTAATAATTTGGAGGCATAGTGAAGGGGAGTTCAGTGCCTTTTAGAGCTCATTAAGAATATTGTGGTACTTTCGCCGTTGATTGTACAGTTCACATTCAGTAATTATATGCTTGATTGTCAATGGTCAATGGGATGTCGCTCTTTTCTTAGAAGATAACTGTGAGTTAGCTTTGAGTGTCCTATCCTCAGTCGTGATATTAAAACCTGAGCTTGCCTGCAAGGTTCTTAAATGGGTATTGTGTTATGGAACTGGATTTTATTTCACAGAGTTTGCATTTTAAAGTGGCGAGCCAGTTCATAACTTATTTTAACATGTGTGATCATGTCGCTATGTCCGGCTCCATGGCTAAATGTTTAGCATGCTGGCCTTTGGTCACAGGGGTTGCGGATTCGATTCCAGGCAGGGTGTGTGTGTGTCGTCTTCATCATCATTTCATCCTCATCACGACGCGCAGGTCGCCTATCGGAGTCAAATCAAAAGACCTGCACCTGGCGAGCCGAACATGTCCTCGGACACTCCCGGCACTAAAAGCCATACGCCATTTCATTTCATTTCATTTCATTTCATGTCTCTATGCGGTATAGGTTTTGTTGGGTCACTCAGTGGATGTCTCGGATGTCTTGTAGCTTCTTTCGCTGCCTGATCAGCAGGCTTATTACGTTGAATTACACTGTTTGAAGGTATCCACATTATGCTAAGATGTTTTTCTACGCTCTTCATTTATTGAAACGAACTGAATTTCCTTTGTGAGAATTTGGTTCGGTGAAGAGTTTCTAATTGTAGTTAATGCACTTTTGGAGTAAAAAAATTATAAATTACTTATTGTTGTTAAGGGCACGTTGACGTAAATCCTCCATCAGGAGGAATACCGTTACAATAAAAGTAGCGTTTTGACTGCTGTTGGTTGACATGTTTCCCCGCCATGCGCTAGTGTAGCTGATTAGAGAATAGCTGACCATGAATACAGTACGTGATTTTAAATGGGCCATGAAAAGCACAGGTCGGAATTTCATGTTCAAATATATGATTTAAAACAGCGTAATCATTATTGCGGTATTTATACATCTTGCATTCTATTTGCTGGCCCGTAACTGTGTTTATTTTCAATATGTTTTCAATGCAAAATAAGATATAATGTTGCTTGCTTTGAAAGATATCGATGAAAAATGCTTAGGCAATATTTTACAATTACGGTAGTAATGAACTAATTATATCAGGTCCACTTCGGGGGGTGGAGGTATATAGTTTCTAATCACTAGACTGCGTGCCAAAAGCGTGGATTGAATTCCAAACCTCTCCACAGTGTTCATAGGGAGTGGAGGCATATGACGCTGTTAATGGTGATTCGTCCGTCGGATGGGGGCGTTAAGCTTTGAGCAGACAGCTTGGTGTTAATTGACAGGAGTAGGCTATGTGCCGACACCGGTTTTACCCTCTCTCTACCTCATTATCGCCATACCACATCCAGACATGCAGGTCGCCTATGGGAGCCAAATAGAAAGACCTGCACCGGCGAGCCGAACGTGTCCTCGGTCACTGCCGGCGCTAAAAGCCATACCAAAAATAAATAAATAAATTAATTAAACGTCTACTGCTTTTTTACGTCACATCGACACAGATAGGTCTTATGGCGACGATAGAATAGGAAAGGACTAGGAATGCGAAGAAAGCGGCCGTAGCCTTGATTGAGGTAGGTACAGCCCCAGGTGTGAAAATGGGGAATCACGGAAAATCATCTTCAGTTCGAACCCACTATCTCCCGAATGTGAGCTGATAGCTACATGACCCAAACCGCGCAGTCTTCCGCTCGGTACTGCTTTCTTACAGTGCTGTCTCCACCTACTGCTTTCTGTCATTGCAGATGTGGAAATAATTGCAAAAGCAGCAGGTAACTGATTTTTCCTTATACTTCCTTATATTTTCATTTCGATGTTGATGTCCTCGAGCACCTGAGCAACACGTACCCTCATCGTAGGATTGGAAGGGGAGTTCCTGCCCCATGGCCAGCGCGATCGCCGGATCTCACACCTCTGGACTTTTTCCTCTGGGGTTAGGTCAAGTTGTTGGTGTATGAACCCCCCCTAGAAACGGATGAAGACTGCTTGCTAGTGTCCAAGCTGCCTGCCTCCCAGTACAACAAACACCAGGGATCTTTGCGAGAGTGCGGCAGAACTGCTTGCGCCGTTGCAATATATGCATTGCGACTGGCGGTCGTCACTTTGAACAATTACTATGAGCTACGTTGTTGTTATGTGGTGTACGCTGTGTGTTGGTGGTAGTGATGGTGATTATTGTTTTGTCCATAACACAATAAATATGCACTTCCGAACATTGGTTCCCTATCTCATAATCGGTTGTGGACGCACTATCACCTGTTTCAATTTCACCCAAAGGATTTGATACACCCTGTACTCAACTAAGGTTAGGTTGAAGGAAGAATCCCACCTTCCAATACTTATTTGTTTTTTTACTGCTAGTATATGTAATTATAAAACATATTCCAGCTTAAAATCTAGTTACATTATTTAAAAATGTACACGTTTCGTTCCTAATGTGGAACATCTTCAGCTCAAAAGAAGGGTACAAAATCGGCACAAACGAAATAAAAACACATATGATGATGGCGATGATGATAATAATGATGAGATAACATGTTCCTTCATGTTAAGCCAAAGCACTCAACTAGTCAATATTCAATGTAGTTTGAACAAACAATCATGATACTGCTTTTACGGTTGTATTATGATGTACAGCCGGCCCCGTGGTGTAAGGGTAGTTTGCCTGCCTCTTACCCGGAGGCCCTGGGTTCGATTTCCGGCCAGGTCGGGTATTTTTATCTGGACCTGAGGGCTGGTTCGAGGTCCACTCAGCCTACGTGATTAGAACTGAGGAGCTATCTGACGGTGAGACAGCGGCCCTGGTCTAGAAAGCCAAGAATAAAGGCCGAGAGGATTCGTCGTGCTGACCACGCGACACCTCGTAATCTGCAGGCCTTCGGGCCGAGCAGCGGTCCCTTGATAGGCCAAGGCCCTTCAAGGGCTGTAGTGCCATGGGGTTGGTTTGTTGGTTCGATTATGATGCAAAACACAGTGGCGACGCGTGACGCTTTGAAAAGTGTTACCACATTCCTTCTGAGAGTATATCTATCTAAATCGTCCACACCGTCTTTATTCCAAGCATTATTTTCTGACGAAAATAGAATACATCCTCAACAGTACAGTTTATTAATTTTTGCACAACCACATAACCAATCCAGATCTATGTACCACGAGTCACTGCTGCACCATCAAATGTCTCTGCTACTAACTTTTCACCACACTGAATTCTTGTAACATTACAAAGAGATTTAGAGAGAGAAACAGCAGAACGGTCACCGTTCAAAAAGCTCTTGAATTTTGCCTTCGGGACTAACATATCTAAATACAGTCGACAGATGTGCTCTGTTAGAAACGTCTATACTTTCATCCAAAATGACGGAAATAAAGTTCGCTTTCTTAACCTCGTCTTTAATTTCGCTGGTCATAAAAGTAGCTATGGCGTCTATAATATAATTTTGAATGCCAGGTGAAAGTCCTGAGAAAACTGTATATGCTTCTAAGTTGTGCCGAAATGTCATACTTCTTAGCAATTAATGCTAGTAACTCCCTGTAATTACCTCTGTTGTCAGATTCTTCAGTTTCTCGATGACCACTGAAAGGTAATACTTTCTTTGAAAGAAAACACACAGCGTCTATTAAAGCGCTGATAATATATGTTATTTTTACCAGCTCATTATGCTCGTTAATTTTCTTTCTGTGAGCCGTACTCTATTCTGAACTTTCCGAACTGAATCATATCGGTAACAGCGTTGATATGTGCTTGAGACACTTCATGGCGTCTGTTTAAAGCTCTGATACTATATAAATTGTCCAAACCGTCTTCATTCCAAGCATTCTTTCCTGAGGAAAAGTAGAATACATGCCCAACGGTACAGTTTATTAATTTTTGCATAACCATGTAACCAATCCAGCATGTACCACAAGTCATGAAAATATCTTACTGTTCTTTTCGATTCCTTGACTAAATTTTTAAGAGAAGGCATGGGTCTAGCTTTTTCAGTTATGTATTTTATTTTCTTCAAAAGTTCTTAACGAAAATGTCGTGTTCATTAAGGTTTCTATTATACATGAATATTCTGAGCCAGCTAACTCACTTATTTTCGAGGTGGAAGTGACAGCACTCATTTTAATGTTTAATACGTTGTGTATAAAGTAAATATAAATGCACACTTTTACAAGAAAAGTCACATCATATTATAATAGAAAACAATAACAATGATATCAAAATGCACTGTTGAGCGCGGTGGAACGAAGGGACGGAGCAGCTTAGCACCGACGTTATGAGCTTTTGTTTCCACTTTCCACAGTGGTAACACGACCGGAGAACGTAGTAGGATACATCTCAGTGTCGAGGGGAAAGGGGCCTTGCTTGGCGCAGGCGCAGTAATACTCGCCTAGCTGTTAAAAGAGATTCAAAGTGTAACCACTGCATGAAGTGGTAACAGCCTCTCGCTCAGCTTTGACGGTGGCAGACTGCCGCAGTAGAGTTCTCGCGACACATCCAGGTGAAGAAACACACATATTAAATATTAATATTATAGAATATTCGATGTTTATATTTTCAAACTGTTACCACTGGTAACAGTGGATACTAGCACGCTTCGCCACTGGTAGAACTTAGAGACTATTTCAACGATACAAGAAAAACATGTTTCATGTTTGTGGATGGTTCATGTTTGTGGGTTACTGTAGTCACGTCCTAGTTCGTGAACCATGGGCAACGGCTGAGTGGCCTAGTAAGTGGTCCTGAGAGTCGGGATACCAGTTGCTATGGAATGGGAGTGGGCATCTCGGACATATTCTGAGTCGTGGCCCTCCTTGTGCTCAGGCGGCTAGGACTATACAATTCACCGGTGGTCCATAACCCGTTAGAGGAGAGATCCTCACTTGGACTATGTGCAAGTAGGGCAGCATCCTGCTTCATGAATTTACCGAGCTCAGAACACTTTAAGCAAGCCTCGGACCTATGGGAGTAATGGAGTTCCACTCCCATTTGACAGGCGAGGGACTCCTTGGAAACAACTTGGCGAACGAAATGGAATTCGATGGGGAGCTATCAATATTAATGGGGCTTATGGAAGAAATAAGGTAGAACTGGCTGAGTCAGCAAAGAGGATGCACCTGGATGTGCTAGGAGTAAGTGATATTCGGGTAAGGGGAGATAATGAGGAAGAGATAGGAGATTATAAAGTGTACTTGACGGGTGTTAGAAAGGGAAGGGCAGAGTCTGGGGTAGGGCTCTTAATCAGGAATACCATTGCACGCAACATAGTTTCTGTTAGGCACGTAAATGAGCGAATGATGTGGGTAGATTTGTCAGTGGGAGGAATTAGGACATGAATTGTGTCCGTGTATTCACCATGTGAGGGTGCAGATGAGGACGAAGTTGACAAGTTTTATGAAGCATTGAGTGACATCGTGGTCAGGGTCAACAGCAAGGATAGAATAGTGCTAATGGGCGATTTCAATGCGAGAGTTGGGAATAGAACTGAAGAATACGAAAGGGTGATTGGTAAATGTGGGGAAGATATGGAAGCTAATGGGAATGGAAAGCGTTTGCTGGACTTCTGTGCTAGTATGGGTTTAGCTGTTACGAATACATTCTTCAAGCATAAAGCTATTCACCGCTACACATGGGAGGCTAGGGGTACCAGATCCATAACAGACTATATCTTAACAGATTTTGAATTCAGGAAATCAGTTAGGAATGTACGAGTTTTTCGGGGATTTTTCGATGATACAGACCACTATCTGATTTGTAGTGAACTAAGTATCTCTAGGCCTAGGGTAGAGAAAGTGAAATCTGTCTGCAAACGAATAAGGGTAGAAAATCTCCAGGACGAGGAAATTAGACAGAAGTACAAGGATATGATTAGTGAGAAGTTTCGAACAGTAGACAGTAAGCAACTTCAGGATATAGAAAGCGAATGGGTGGCATACAGGGATGCTGTAATAGAAACAGCAAGGGAATGTCTACGAACAAATGTGTGTAAAGATGAGAAAAGGCGAACATCTTGGTTGAATGATGAAGTGAGAGCAGCCTGTAAACGTAAAAAGAAGGCTTATCAGAAATGGCTCCAAACAAGGGCCGGGGCAGACAGGGATTGGTACGTAGATGAAAGAAACAGAGCGAAACAAATAGTTGTTGAATCCAGAAAGAAGTCATGGGAAGATTTTGGTAATAACCTGGAAAGGCTAGGTCAAGCAGCAGGGAAACCTTTCTGGACAGTAATAAAGAATCTTAGGAAGAGAGGGAAAAAGGAAATGAACAGTGTTTTGAGTAATTCAGGTGAACTCATAATAGATCCCAGGGAATCACTGGAGAGGTGGAGGGAATATTTTGAACATCCTCTCAATGTAAAAGGAAATCATCATGGTGGTGTTGCAAACAGCCAAGCTCATGGGGAGGAGGAAAATGATGTTGGTGAAATTATGCTTGAGGAAGTGGAAAGGATAGTAAATAAACTCCATTGTCATAAGGCAGCAGGAATAGATGAAATTAGACCTGAAATGGTGAAGTATAGTGGGAAGGCAGGGATGAAATGGCTTCATAGAGTAGTAAAATTAGCGTGGAGTGTTGGTAAGGTACCTTCAGATTGGACAAAAGCAGTAATTGCACCTATCTATAAGCAAGGGAACAGGAAGGATTGCAACAACTATCGAGGTATCTCATTGATTAGTATACCAGGCAAAGTATTCACTGGCATCTTGGAAATGAGGGTGCGATCAGTCGTTGAGAGGAAGTTGGATGAAAACCAGTGTGGTTTCAGACCACAGAGAGGCTGTCAGGATCAGATCTTCAGTATGCGCCAGATAATTGAAAAATGCTACGAGAGGAATAGGCAGTTGTGTTTATGTTTCGTAGATCTAGAGAAAGCATATGACAGGGTACCAAGGGAAAAGATGTTCCCATACTGGGGGACTATGGAATTAAAGGTAGATTATTAAAATGAATCAAGAGCATTTATGTTGACAATTGGGCTTCAGTGAGAATTGATGGTAGAATGAGTTCTTGGTTCAGGGTACTTACAGGAGTTAGACAAGGCTGTAATCTTTCACCTTTGCTGTTTGTAGTTTACATGGATCATATGCTGAAAGGTATAAAATGGCAGGGAGGGATTCAGTTAGGTGGAAATGTAGTAAGCAGTTTGGCCTATGCTGATGACTTGGTCTTAATGGCAGGCTGTACCGAAAGCCTGCAGTCTAACATCTTGAAACTTGAAAATAGGTGCAATGAGTATGGTATGAAAATTAGACTCTCGAAGACTAAATTGATGTCAGTAGGTAATAAATTCAACAGAATTGAATGTCAGATTGGTGATACAAAGCTAGAACAGGTCGATAAGTTCAAGTATTTAGGTTGTGTGTTCTCCCAGGATGGTAATATAGTAAGTGAGATTGAATCAAGGTGTAGTAAAGCTAATGCTGTGAGTTCGCAGTTGCAATCAGCAGTATTCTGTAAGAAGGAAGTCAGCTCCCAGACGAAACTATCTTTACATCGGTCTGTTTTCAGACCAACTTTGCTTTACGGGAGCGAAAGCTGGGTGGACTCAGGATATCTTATTCATAAGTTAGAAGTAACAGACATGAAAGTAGCAAGAATGATCGTTGGTACAAACAGGTGGGAACAATGGCAGGAGGGTACTCGGAATGAGGAGATAAAGGCTAATTTAGGAATGAACTCGATGGATGAAGCTGTACGCATAAACCGGCTTCGGTGGTGGCGTCATGTGAGGCGAATGGAGGAGGATAGGTTACCTAGGAGAATAATGGACTCTGTTATGGAGGGTAAGAGAAGTAGAGGGAGACCAAGACGACGATGGTTAGACTCGGTTTCTAACGATTTAAAGATAAGAGGTATAGAACTAAATGAGGCCACAACACTAGTTGCAAATCGAGGATTGTGGCGACGTTTAGTAAATTCTCAGAGGCTTGCAGACTGAACGCTGAAAGGCATAACAGTCTATAATGATAATGTATGTATGTATGTATGTATGTATGTATGTATGTATGTATGTATGTATGTATGTATGTATGTATGTATGTATGTATGTATGTATGTATGTATGTATGTATGTATGTATGTATGTATGTAAGAAAAACTTTTTTTTAATTTCTGCACATACTTACTGCCTTTTTCCTTAGCACGGCAGATATGACTTTGACTGCAGTAGTTTTTTCGCAGTGTGCTACTTTAATGACGAGATCTGTACAGTCTTTGAGGATAGTGGTAACAATCCTACACTCAACAATCAGGGCATTGCCATGGCAGTGTCTTTGTCGCCAAACAAATTTTGGCCAACGTTTTTCCTTATCTCACTCAGAGGTGACTTCAAAATTAATCTTAGTCCTGTGTTGGTTTCTCCACGCAGTCAGTAATAGTGCAAAACATGGAAAGTAAAAGATGCAGGTTAGTTTTACACAATTTTCAACGTCAAATTTGTAGTAGATTCTTGATTTTTCTTCCTAAGCTTGGTTACCGTAGATGATTAAAGTAGAACTAGCTAACAAACTGAATGGAAGTAAACAACTGAACTTTTTGTCAGTTTATTTATTTATTTATTTATTTATTTATTTATTTATTTATTTATTTATTTATTTATTTATTTATTTATTTATTTATTTATTTATTTATTTATATATTTATTTATTTATCTTGATTTTACGTCGCACCGACACAGATTGGTCTTATGCCGACGATGGGTTGAGAAAGGGCTTGGAGTGGGAAAGAATCGGCCGTGGTCTTAACTAGAGTACAGTCCTAGCATTTGCCTGTGTAGAAGTGGCCGTGGCCTTGATTAAGGTACAACTCCAGCATTTGCCTGGTGTGAAAATGGGAAACCACGGAAAACCTACTTCAGGGCTGCCGACATTGGGGTTCGAACCCACTATCTCCCGAATGCCAGTTCTCAACTGCGTACCCCTAACCGCACGGCCTGGCAAGGAATCGGCCATAGTCTTAACTAAAGTACAGTCCCAGCATTTGCCTGGTGTAAAAATTGGAAACCATGGAAAACAATCTTCAGGACTACCGACAGTGGGGTCCGAACCCACCATCTCCCGATAGCAAGCTCTGAGGTACAAGACCTTAACTGTACGGCCAACTCGTTCGGTTTTCATATTTTTACCTGCGTTCATAGCAACCTTGCCGGCTAGAAGTAGCGTGCCTGCCTCTAGCCTGGTTCGATTCTCGGGAGGGTTGCGAATTTTAACCATAATTGGTTAATTTGGCTGGTGGGGGGGGGGGCTGGGTGTATGTGTTGTCCTCATCATAATTTCAACCGCATCACGACGCGCAGGTCGCCTACGGGAGTCAAATCAAAAGACCTGCCCCTGGCACACTCCTGGCACTAAAAGCCATATGCCATTTCATTTCATTTTCACCACTAGTAACGCTATTATCACATCATACATGACCCCTTTCAAATCGAACTGGAGACCTTAGTTCTGCGAAATTAAAAAATTCGGTAGACACATTTTTTGACAAAGGATCTATTTTATTTACTGAAATTTTTAAAATGAACATCGAATAATAATTGTGGAACAAGTTAATTTTTAAAAATTTTCCTTTTTTATGAGTTATTCATGAATAATACTTGGACTGGATATGATTTGCAATATTTTATTTTTTCCATTTGACAGAGCCTCCATAATTCTCTACCATCAATACTTTAGTCACAATTGAGTGGAATAGCTTAACTTTACGCTTCTGCTAAAGTGGGGCGCTCTACTGTGTGATCTAAGAAACAGTTTCACTCGTCAAAGGAAACTTTTATGCCATAATATTATTGAATAATACAAACCGCGAGTGTGCTCTATAAACGATCCGATATGTAAATGAAACGTCTGTGCCCCTCGGCTCATACCACCCGCCGCACCATGTTTAAGAGGCAGTTCTAAGCACTCCACAGCACTGCAGCTGTATACACCACTTCACTGCGGCTTCAGGACGTATTCTGCATGCGTAATGTGGAAGAATCAATTCTAAGTACTTCACTACTCTGCAGCTGAAGGTAGTAATGTATGTGAACAAAGCCCTAAGTCGTTAATCATTAAATGCTACCTGAGTTACAAACACCTAATAAATAAAGGGTACAGATCTCTGCACATGGGTAGAGGGTATTTGGGGGTTGTAGTAAGGATGTAAAGGAGAGGGCATATAAGTCTCTGGTGACACCCCAACTATAGTATGGTTCCAGTGTGTGGGACCAACATCAGGATTACTTGATTCAAGAACTGGAAAAATCCAAAGAATCAGCTCGATTTGTTCTGGGTGATTTCCGATAGAAGAGTAGCGTTACGAAAAAGATGCAAAGTTTGGGCTGAGATGGCTTGGAAGAAAGGAGACGAGCTGCTCGACTAAGAGGTATGTTCCGAGCTATCAATGGAGAGATGGCGTGGAATGACATTAGTAGACGAATATGTTTGTGTGGTGTTTCTAAATGTAGGGAATCACAATATGAAGATAAAGTTGGAATTCAAGAGGACAAATTGGGTCAAATAATCGTTTGTAGGAAGAGGAGCTAGGGATTGGAATAATTTACCAAAGGGAGATGTTACAAAACTCTTTGCAAGTATTTAAGAAAAGTTTAGGTAAACAACAGATAGGGAATTTGCCACCTGAGCGACAGCAGATCGTTGGTGACTGATATTGTTATTGCTCTTACGGCCCACTAACTAATTTTCACGGTTTTCGGAGACGCCGTGGTGCCGGAAAATAGTCCCGCAGGAATTCTTTCACGTGCTAATAAATCTACCGACACGAGACTGACGTATTTGAGTACCTTCGAATACCACAGGACTGAGCCAGGATCGAACATGCCAAGTTGAGGTCAGAAGGCCAGCGCCTCAACCGTTTGAGTCGGGGATTGATTTTGATTTGATTTTGATCTCCTCTTTGGTTCCATGACTACTTTAGTCTTATCCTTGTCATTGATGATACTACATTCATTCGTGTTGTAAAGGTTACGCCTTCTCGATACAACGACTTTCTTCTGTCTTCTGATGCTCATTACGTCTTCGTGTAATTTTCACATCCCATCCTCCTACTGATGTCCTCTGGATACTTCCTCGTAAGTTGACCTACCCCTTTCCTCCAAAAGTGGGGGTGGTGGTGGTTTTAAGAGAAACTATAACTGGTCAACCGTCCTATAATAGCACTAATCAGAGGGAAAAATAGAAGGGGTCAGACTCTTCGAAAAATGAAGGCATCGGCCAAAGGAAGACAAAGGCCACGAAGGGCGTGAAAATGAGAGACTCCCAAGGATCTGCTAAAAGATTAAGAACTGACAAGGAGGTCAGATGGATAGATGAAAGTGAGGAGTCTGGTATACATACATACATTTATTGAACATAACAGGCGACTTCGCCCCTATACATGTTCACATGCAATAATGATAATAATAATAATAATAATAATAATAATAATAATAATAATAATAATAATAATAGTAATAATAATAATAATAATAACGATACAATGAATAATAAATAATAATAATAATAATAAAATGGATAATAATAATAATAATAATAATAATAATAATAATAATAATAATAATAATAATAAGGATAATAATAATAAGAATAATTAGCAGTCAATAGCTGAAGCAGTTCACTCACTCAGTGTTCATCCAGTGTCCTTATTATGCTCTGTACTTGCGTCACATTCTTGTTACTGACCTACACCTGATCAATAATCAAACAACAACACTCAGCATTTCAGCACTTTCATTCCAGCTAACTTTAAAACAAACAGACCATGCAATCCTGTCCTCTTACCCAACTCCACCTAACTAAGTACTCAGTCCCTATATTCCCTAATCCATTAGAATTTTAACATACTATCCCCTTCCCTTATACAGATAACTATTCCACCCCCCTATTCCCCTGCCCACCCTCTAACTCACTCTCCTTCATTTTACTCTCGCAGGCCTTTTTTGTCGCACAAAAATACCTGTTCAATTCACCCCCTTTTTCCCATTGTTTAAAAATCCATCTCAGTATTGCGTTCTCATCCCCTCTCCCCAATATTTCCCGATGCTCAGCACTCAATAATCCATGTCTTAACCCCCTCGTTACCTCACAGTCTCTTAGCAAGTGAAACTCATCATTCACATCTCCACAAAGTACACACCTTGTCTTATCCCTCCCCTGTAACCAGCCTGTATTCCTTGGCAAACCTAAAAGCCACCACATCATCCCATATCGTTTTGACCTATCGACGTATCTAATATTCAACCCTGCTATCTCCTCTATTTTCGTCAAAACAGTCAGCGAATTTCTTAGTCTGCTTTCCCCCAATAATTTCTGCCTATGGATATCTCTAATTCTCCTTTCCAGTATATTCATCCCTCTCACTTCTGTCTTTGACCAAACCTCCCCCCACAGGTGTCCTAATCCTATCCTCTCCAAATATCCCTTTATTTTTTCTAACCATCCACCCTTATACATGCTCTTAAATTGCTGTACATATGCTGCCTGTAATACTCTCCCACCTTCCTGTCTTTTTAAATTCATCCAGTATCTAACTATTCTTTTCACACCCTCTGATTCCAAATCCTCCCCACACATTAATTCCGCCCCTACATTTGCTGTACACCTCGGTAAGCCCATCACTAACTTAGCAAAACTACTAACAATCCTTCTTAGTTCCTCTCTTTTCTCATCCAGCCCCCAAACTTCTGCTCCGTATAATACCCTCCCAACGATTACCGACCTGAACACGTGTCTCAGTGTTTTATAACTGATCCCCGGGTACTTGAGTAGCAAATTTCTGACTGAGGCTAAGGCTGCCAATCCTCTATATTTCACTCTTTTGATCTGGTCACTCCAAGTTCCTTTATCATTAAAAATAACTCCTAGATATTCCAACTTCCTTACCTGTTCCAATCTTTCTCCCTGAATTACCCAATTCCCTTCTATCTTTCTTCTTTTGTCCACCTGTACTACCAATATTTTAGACTTATTTCCATTAATTTTCAATCCCCATTTCCTCGCAAATAGCATCACTGACTCTAAGGCCCTATTCATCGCCCCTGAAGTTAGCGTCATCAATAACACATCATCCGCAAATATCAGTCCTGGTACTTCCAAACCATTAATTACTGGTACAGCCCAATTTTCTGCCCCAAACCCCTCTAAAATATCGTTGATAAATAAAATAAACAGTATTGGCGATAACTTGCATCCTTGTTTTAAACCCACCTTGGACTCTAATGGTCCACTCATTCTCCCTTCTCCCAATTTTACACAAAACCTGACGTCCCTATATATTCCTTCCACTGCCCTCAACATCTTCTCCGAAATCCCTAACCTACCTAATTTCTCTAGTAGGGCCTCTCTATTCACCTTGTCAAAAGCTTTCTCAAAATCTATTGCTGCTACATAAACCGTACTTCTAGCCATATTCTTATACTTTTCTAAAATAGTCTTTACTATCATTATATTATCCACTGTTCTTTTCTTTTTCCTAAATCCCCCTTGGTAATCTGTCAAAATTTCATTTTCTTCCGCCCACCCGCTTATTCTGTTCGCTAGCACCCCAGTATATATTTTACTCAAAGAATCCAACAGAGATATACCTCTATAACTGTTCACATTGTTCCTACTACCCTTCCCCTTGTATATAGGGCATATAATTCCTGTTTCCCATTCCTTAGGGTAATTTCCTCCCTCAAATATCCTATTGAATAGTTTAACCATGCCCTCTATCATTATCTCATTTTTACTAATTTCCTTCCAAAACTTGTTATTTATACCATTACACCCCCCGGCCGACTTCGCTCTGGCTCTGCTTATCACTCTCCGGATTTCCTCTCTTGTGATTTCTTTATCCAGGTCATAAATTGCCACTCCCCTATTCCTCCAAATTACTTCTTCTCCCGAACCTCTCCATCTATCACCCCCCTTTTTTCCTAGTAATTCATCAAAGTGCCTGACCCATTGCACTTCCTCAATACTCGTTCTCTCTATATTCCTTCCACCCTTAATAATTCTATTAATCTTATCCCAAACTCTCTCAAAATTGTTTGTCTTGCAGTCATTATTTATGGCTTCCATTTGTTCCTCTAACCACGTCTTTTTTGTCTCAGAGATTTTCTTTTTATACTCCTTCCTCAATCTACAGAAAAACTCCCTTTCTTGGCTCCCACCTTTCCTTCTATATTCTCCTAACGCGTCCATCACCTTCCTCCGCAATCCTTCACACTCCCTATTAAACCATTCTTCTCCCTCTTTCTTATTTCCTTTTCTAGCTTTCACCTTCTGCGCTATCATCTTTATTGGATGTAGCAACAATTCCAAGGCTTTATCAGTATTATTCTCTTCTAACGCCCCTTCCCACCCATATTTCAGAAGATGTAGCTCCTCCTTTACTACCCTATTCCAATCCCGGCCCACCTTCTCTGTCCATTTATACTTATTATAACCACTCCCTCGTTTATCCTTTGTCTCATCTTCCTTCATTGTACACTTCTCTTCCTCCCTTTTCAGCATAACCCTCACCGGGAAATGGTGTGATTCAATCCAATCTCCTATTTCCATACTTACAACTTCCTCAATCATCCCTTCCGAACTTAAAACCATATCTATCACACTACCCCCCTTCTCCGTAACATATGTCAATTTCCCCGTCCTGTCACCCTCTATCCACCCATTCAGAATATACAAATTTCCCACAGCACACATCTCTAGGAGCTTCTCTCCATAACTATTTGTAATTTTGTCCTCACTCCTTCTACTTTCCAACAAACACATTCCATCCTCCCTACTATAAACTGGGCTCTGTTCTCCTATTCTCGCGTTCCAATCCCCAAATAACAACATATCCTCCTCACCTGGATACATTCCCCTTATCCTACCAATATCCACCAATAACTCTTCAAAAAAATATTTATTTGCATATGCTGAATTACTAGGGTGGCAGTAAACAAAAGCTAGATTTATTTTCTTCCTCCTTCCCTCACTCCCTCCCAAATTCAATCTCAGCCATATGGTTTCCATCATATCGGTCTCTATATCCTCTACTCTTTCACTAATTTCTTCCCTAATTAGAACTATCATCCCTCCTGGTGCTCGTCCCTTATTCCTCTCTTTTCTTCTATATTTATATTTTATCTCAAACCCCTTCCATGAAATCTCCCTCCCTGTTTCCAACCACGTCTCCAAGAGTGCCACAACATCAAAACTTTCAATTACTTCCCGAACTTTCTTGTTTCCTAATTTGTTCCTTAGTCCCTCAATATTCACACATCCTATCTTCCAATATAGTTATAACTTTCCCTCCCTCCCTTCTAGGTCTCCCCCTCTATTCTTACTTCTAGTATTTATCGACCTCTCTCCCTCTGTATCCTCCATCCCTTTACGTACTTTTCCCCATATGTCTTTTAAGCTCTTACTTCTGACTTTACTCATAATTTTTTTACCTTCTTGTCGATCTGTCTCCTCTTGACCTTTCTTGTTCACTACACCACTGCACCCTGTTCTCACCCCTTCTTGCTGCTCACCCCCACTCACCCCCTCACTATTTTGGACTTCTGAATCCACCTTCCTTTGTCCTTTCTTGCTCACTGCACCTCTACACTCTACTCTCCCAGTTTCTTGCTGCTCACTCTCACCGTCCACTTCACTATCTTGATCTTCTGTCTCCCGGCTGCACTGCCCATTCTCTTCCGAGATGCTCTGCTCTCCTGCCACGTCCCTCCTCCTCTTCTTTTCTTCTTTCTTCTTCCCATCTTGCCTTGTCCTCTCACCACCCTCAACCCTCTCGTTTTCGTCCATTTCCTTTAGCTTCGTCACTGAATGTACTCTAACCCATCGCCCGTTTGTCACCTCCAACCTCAGACCTCTTATTCGGGCCTTTAGCCCCTGGTTCCTCGCTCTCCATAGGTGCCTATTCAAGATCTTCATATTTTCACTTCCTTCTCTTCCCATGTCTCCTTTCACCCCTATTTTCAGCCCTTGTAAATTCTTGCTGTTACCTAACACAGTTTCTGCCATTAAGGTTTGGAACAATTTAACCCTAATTGGCCTCCGACCTTTGATTTTACCAACTCTCTCTACATCATCTATGTCTATCTCACTAAAGTTTATCTTCATTGCATCACGTATAACTTCCACCACCTTATATATCAGCTCAATCTTGCTCTCTCTCGCCCCTTCCTCAACTCCATATATAAATATGGCTTTTTTCAATCTCTCCTGCCTGTACCCCTCCGCTTCTTTCTTCATCTTCATCACCTCCTCTTTCAGATGTTTCACTTCCCCTCTCAATAACTCGATTTCTTTCTCGTTATTGACCACTCTCCTGCTCGATTCCTCTGTCTTCGTTTCAAGCCATTTCTTCATGTTCCCTATCTCCTTTCTCTGCTCCTCCATCATGTCCTTTATTTCCTGCACCTTATCCCATTGACACTTTTCCTGCATAACTTCACTTACAACCACCCTGAGTGCGGCCAAATCCTCCGTACTATATTTTCCACTGGTATTTGGGCCTGGGTTTACTTCCACCCCCCCAATAACCAGTAGCACTGCTATCACTGTCACCACCAGCACCGCCTCACTCATTTTCAATCCGTCCGTACTTATCACCAATCCACTCCTGGTCTCCTTCTTCTGCCTTGCCTGCCATTTCCCAATAGCGGCCCGGTACTGTTCAATGCCGACCATGTTTACAGCACGCACTTCACTACGCAACCTCTCTCCTCGACCGCTCGAGCTAGACTGTGGAGTCTGGTATAAGTAAGTGAAAGCAGTGACAGTACCAGCTAACATTCCCATGGCTGCCAACCCACGCTCCTAAGTTAAGAGCCCCTGGAGCGGACGAAGAATCCAACAGACACACCTATTACCAGGCGTCCTCCCGCCAGTCAGAAGCGGTCACAAGGAACGAACGTAACTCTCAAGGCAACCGCTTCCATTGCATCTCAATCATGCGAGGACTTAGACGATATCTTGGACCAGGTCGACCATACACAACCCATGTCGGAACAGAATTGGAACCCCATCAAAGAAGCTCTGCAGGAGTTCCGCTGCGATATCTAGATCGTAGCACAGAGAATTGAAACCCCCCACAGCAAGCCAAGTACCTTATCTGTGCATTATGTAGTCATACCACCGAAATCGGGACTCACGCTTCTTGTATACAATCGGGGCAACTCCTATGGTTTCCAGGTTGGTGACATGATCTGGTCGATTCAGGTCAGGTTATGAGCGACGCACACGCATCTCCATGACATGAAGTGCTTGTTCGTGATTGATTGTTGCTGGCCAGCACTCAGAGCCATACAGAACAAATGTGTGAACATCAGTCCAGTAAACCTTGGAATTCAGGTGGATTGGTATCCGACGATCGGAGAGAACACCAGTAGTTTGCCGCCAATTCATTTACTCGTGCAAGGGCGTCTGGAATAGTGTAACACACGGCGATGAGTAAAGAACCAAGATACTTAAACTGTTCTACTTTATTGAGATCCTAGCCATCTATCTGAACTATTCACTCCACGTTCTCCGTTTTTTTTTTAATATTCTGTCGAACTCCATGAGCTCTTAGTCTTTCATTCCACTTCTGAACCTGTTCTTGAATCTCTTGACGGTCCTCAGCAGCCCGAGGGACATCGTCGGAATACAGGAGTGACTATGGCGGTAATGACTGGATATCGGAGGTGACAGTTTCAATACACAATATGAAGAGAAGCGGTGACAGGGCCGATCCCTGGCGGACACCAACCCGAATGGGGAATAGCGATAAAATTCCAGCAGAGCATTGGACGGCGCTGGTAGAGCTTTGACAGGGCAAATTTATCCAGAGGACATACTCCTTAGGGACGTCGCGTAATCTAAGTGCAAAATAAATCAGTTCATTAGGTCAGAGGCCGTTTTCATGTCCAGGAATGCAATGTGTAGGGGACCATTGTTCTTCTTCCGATGTCTTTCCATGAGTAAATGAGCTGCATTAATGGAATCAATCATTCTACATCCTTTCGCAAGCCCTGAATACATATGACGTCAACATAATATCCTATTTCAAAAATAAGTAAAAAATGAAGTTGAAAATTTGATCCATCAACCAATCACCTCTAATCTGTATTTAGGTCAGTCGTCCGGGTGCAAAATTCCCTATCTGTTGCAAAAATGACTCTCACGGCCGCAGATCTTATAATCTCGGGAATAGAACCAGTTTTTGGGTGGTTAGGCCGTGTGCGTTTGCAGGGTTTCGCCCAGACGTGCCATTTGAGCTCATCAGGTGCCAACTATATCTCCATAGGGAGTATATATTTTTGAAAGCGGGGAATTCACTTCTCCTTTAGCAGGTTAGCACCCCTATTTGCTAACATGGCGGGACCACGCAGTTGGTCTGCCACTGCTAAGCAGAGTCTCGGAGGGGCGTGCCAATCCAACTAATGAGCCCAAATGGCACGTCTGGACGAAACTCTCCAAACGCACACTGCCTAACCACCCCAAAACTGGTTCTATTCCCTACCTGTTGTTTACCTAAACTTTTCTTAAATAATTGCAGAGAGTTTGGGAATTTCTTTAACATCTCCCTTGGTAAATTATAATTCCACTCCCTACAAACGAATATGTACCCCATTTTTTTCCTCTTGAATTCTAACTTTATCTTCATAGTGTGATTTTCTACCTTTAGAAACACCACTCAAACTTATTCGTCTACTAATGTCATTCCACGCCATCTCTCCACTGACAGCTCGGAACATACCACTTAGTCGAGTAGCACGTCTCCTTCCTTCCAAGTCTTCCCAGCCCAAACTTTGCAACATTTTTGTACTCTTTTGTCGGAAATCACCCAGAACAAAACGAGCTGCTTTTTCTTTTTTTTCTTTTCAATTCTCGAATTAAGTAAACTTGGCGAGAGTCCCATAAAAAACCATACTCTAGTTGGGGTCTTACCAGAGACTTATATACCCTCTCCTTTACTTTCTTATTACAAACCCAAAATACCCTCATATCCATGGATGGTACGTGAAAAAGAAATGTGTTTCAGTATGGGCGATGTTTGTAATGTGTGTTGAAAATATGGATATGCATGGGGACATTCAACTTATTTGTTATTTACATATTTGTCCTATCCAGCTGTCCTCAGTTTCTGTCCTATTTTCAATTAATGTCGACTTTCTTAACTGTATTATTTTCTTCCTTAATTTCCCCGTATGTATGCGAGTGCTAATCCCGAAACCTGAACACTTTATTCTTTTGGGGAAAAATACTATGCTGTTTAAATGTATAACATTGGCTCAGAAAAATGTCGAAATAAGGAGGCAATTTTAAAGATGGTGCAGTTCTTTATTTCGGGGTAATTGGTGGCTAACACTGTAAGACGTATCGCAAACAGATTGCACAATCTTCGCTCAATTTGGAGAGATCCACAACTTTGGTACTATGACCTTTTGTCGTATCTGCATTTCTCAATTTTACGTTAGTTTTGTACTTTTATACACCTATATGCCATAGTTTGACACAAATGTAAGAAAGACAGAATCGTCGAATTCGGCACGCACATTGACACGACCAGCGGCCATGTGTTAGCCAAATTTTATGATTCCAGCTGTCTCATAAGTATCCGAAAATTAAAGTTGCAGTCACATATACATTTTGGAAATACGAAATACTGAATGTTAATAAACAGTTCATTGTCTTCCGTAACCATGGATTTGTTCTTTAGCTTACTCTTTTCGGCGATCCACTTTTTTGTAAGTAATCGGAATTTAGGTATTCTTTAGACATTCTTTTCTTCCAGCTGTATGTGGAACATCAGACACTAAGGTGTCGCAGGATGCTCTTCATTTCTTTCCCAAGTAGGCTGTCACACTGTAGAGTTTTGTGGTAGTGGTAGGTTAGAATACGAACTAATTTGGCTGTTAGAAAGAGTGGGGTAGCCCGCTCATTTTTTTAAATTTCATTTGTTATTGTCAGCTGACGACATAAGGGAAGGAGGAATATAACGGGCCGGCCGGAAGACTTCCACCAACATCGCTATACTGTTTATCCAGGAATTGTGAAAAACTAAGATCCTGATTTTAAGGAATTCCCTCGGCTGTTATAGTTTAAAATTCAAGACTCGTTAAAAATAAATAAATAAATAAAATAATAAATAAATAAATAAATTAGCCGTGTGAATCCCCTAAGAGCTATGGCCTCCCGCAATGCAGGGACAGTGCTCAGTTTAATTTATCAGGTGAGCAGGTCCTGAAGAGTATTATAATATAGGTTAATTCCTAGTTTGTTTCATGAAAACGTATTACTGCATATTGTACAACTGTGTAGTCTCACCCCCGAGTGAATCCAATTGTGTTTTTTCGAGAACAACAATTTGCGAAAACGCACTGTTGCATTATTCATACGTGTACATTTTTTCCGCAGAGATGGTGTAGGTTCCTTATTGGTGAAAGGGTAAGCTTCAATCAATCAATCAATACTGATCTGCATTTAGGGCAGTCGCCCAGGTGGCAGATTCCCTATCTGTTGTTTTCATAGCCTTTTCCTAAATGATTTCAAAGAAATTGGAAATTTATTGAACATCTCCCTTGGTAAGTTATTCCAATCCCCAACTCCCCTTCCTATAAATGAATATTTGCCCCAGTTTGTCCTCTTGAATTCCAACTTTATCTTCATATTGTGATCTTTCCTACTTTTAAAGACGCCAGTCAAACTTATTCGTCTACTAATGTCATTCCACGCCATCTCTCCGCTGACAGCTCGGAACATACCACTTAGTCGAGCAGCTAGTCTCCTTTCTCTCAAGTCTTCCCAGCTCAAACTTTGCAACATTTTTGTAACGCTACTCTTTTGTCGGAAATCACCCAGAACAAATCGAGCTGCTTTTCTTTGGATTTTTTCCAGTTCTTGAATCAAGTGATCCTGGTGAGGGTCCCATACACTGGAACCATACTCTAGTTGGGGTCTTGCACTCTTCGTTTCTCCCTAGCTTCTTCTCCGAGTGTTGTAGACGTTCCTTGTAAGTTCTTGAGCTTATCCTCCGTTGCAATTCTCTTAACATACATTACATGTGCATATCCTCCTTTCACTATGTATTCCGTGATCATCACGTGTTCATCACGGAACACACATCAAGACTCATAATATAGACCTATTATAATTTAATGGAATGTCAATTGTAAATTATCAGTAACATTTTTATATTTAGAGGAAAGAAGAACCTCTTCCTTTTAAAGATAAATGCCACAACGAACTATACTAACAATACAGGCAATGGCGTGTTTAAATATTCTCTACGGAATAGCATTTTAACTTCATTATCACCTTTAGTGTTCTCATTATTTTATATTTGTTTGTTTTTTAAACTGATAATATTCCAAAATGGCATGAAACATGTTCTTGTAATATTTAGCTAGAATTTAAGTAGACATATGTTTATATAGGCATAAAAACTAGCTAGAAAATAAGTATTGGGCGGTAGGAAAAATCCTCTGACCTTAGGGTGATTTATGTCAAAAATAAACACGTAGATTATCGAAAGTTTGTTCCATTGGCCCTTGCTTAGTAAGAAAATTTCCCTTCAACTTAAAAACATTTACACTTGTTTGAAATGTTTGTGTGAATATCTGTACCACCACTGGCCAACATCTCTTTCTTGCTCTACGTTTTGACGGTTTTCGGAGACGCCGACGTGCCGAAATTTTGTATCACAGTTCTTCTAGGTGCCAGTAAATCTACCGACACGAGGCTGACGTATTTGAGCACCTTCAAATGCTACTGGACTGAGCCAGGATCGAAACTGCCAAATTGGAGTAAGGCGAGCGCCTCAACCGTCTGAGCTATCAATTTCACCATGCTGGAGACTGAATATGAGTGCATGGGTGTTTACTGTTTCTGCCAGCGCACTCCCTATTTAAGTTTCAATCAGATATGCACTAATTAACGAGAAATATGAATGTGTGCCACATGACATGTGTTTCTTGTGATAACACATGAAACAGAAAACGTAGTCTAACTAACGTCCCAGACTAATTAAAGATCATGAGCTTAGAAATGATTTGAAGAAAAGAAATCTCCCAAGGCTTATATTTTACACTGATACTCCTTTCGGGCCTTATCTCGTCAACATTTTGTGAATCCGACCAGGGGCGCCGGATTTTGAAAATTAACTGTAACTCACCGTCGAAATAAATTGGGGGAAAGCCCAGAAAATGTCGAGATTGCACCGTTATGAAAATGCAATTTTAGGTGTTTTTGAATGATGGCGGAGGAACCAGTTTGGTCAACGGCATTAGGATGCAGAAGGCAACGGGAAAAACACTGCATTTAAGATCCTGAGAGATATTCCAATAAATCCACATGGCATGGCTGCAACGTCAAGATCGGAGCTGGCCGTGTGGATCGTCTACTTCCGTTTGGAGACAACGTCTTAATAAGAAGAATGATGGAGAAAAAAATACAAACTATTGTTTTATTAGGCGCTTTTTTCAAGAATAATAAATGAGTACAAACAAAAATCCACATAAAATGTAAACGTCTATTTTAATCCTGAAAAGTAAGATATTTTACATTTTGAATATGTGACTTAAAAGGATGGAAGCTAAAGAAATACAAATTGTCTCAAAAACTGTAAATTAAAAAACATAGTAGTCTAGTTTTCTCTCTTAGAAAGATACTAAACTGAGTTTAAAACAAAGTAAATTGCCTCAAATTAGCGTTTATAGTTGGTGTAATAATAAAAAGTAAACTGGAAGTTTTAAGTCTTCGTACAAAATTTTTAATTCTCACCCATATAATTTTTTAAAAATCTTCCTCCACTTGGAGGCTGACTAAAACAAAGAATACACAAAAAAAATTCATTTTAAAATAACAATCTGTGTATATATTAAAAGAGTTTACTACAAACAGCTTTGGCAAATCCGTCCGTCTGTTCTACTGGACCGATTTGCGATCTTGTTATATTTTGTTATGTTTATTATATTTTATTATGAAAGTTTACGTTTGTTAAATAGTCTGTTGACAGTGCAAGTGAAATTTGCTCAGTGCAGCTGTATCTTGTGCTTCGTGAATAAATAAATAAATAAATAAATAAATAAATAAATAAATAAATAAATAAATAAATAAATAAATAAATAAATAAATAAATAAATAAATAAATAAATCAATAAATAAATAAATAAATAAATAATTCTCTCCGGAATAATGAGGCATTGATAGGTCCCTAGGTTCAGCCAACTTTGAGTAATCATAAAATCAAATCAACAAATGATAACTCCAATAATTGCAGGTGAAGACTTACCCTAACCCGCAATGCATTCTCTACTTCCAGTTTATTTTTTATTATTACACTAACCATAAACTATAAATGCCTTGCATTTAGCTAGTATCAACTCCAGTAAAGTTCTCTTAAAAGAATACGCGAGGAAGAGAAAGGAATACAAGAAACTTCTAAAGCGTAAGAAGTCACAGTTCATCTAAAAGGAAGCGTTATTAGAGGCGGAGGAAGCTCGCAAAAACCCTTTCATTGCTCTTAAAAGAAGACCAATTACAACACCTGGTGAGATCCCGATGGACAAGTGGGAGGATTATATCAAGCGGATCTTGAATTCCGAACAAACAGGTACTCCACCCGATACAAGACAATCATTCGAGATAGAGAAAATCTCCTTATTCACAGCAAACGAAATGGAATCGGCAATAAAGAAGACAAAAGACAATAAAGCTGCAGGCTCAGATATGATTTATAATCAGGTGCTACAAGATTCGGCAGATGTACTAATCGAAATCTGGACAGAACTATTCAACAAATGTTTAACCACAGGCGAGATTCCAGAAGAATGGAGAAAATCTGTAATAAAAGTACTCTATAAGGGAAAAGGTGACGCTAAGGATCCAAATTCGTATCGTGGAATAGCTTTGGAAAACAATATCTTTTTAAATCTGTTCAAAATTACTCACTGAGAAACCTACGAAGATAATAGAACCACTAATTCCTGACGAACAGTTTGGTTTCAGAGAAGGGAGATCAACACTACAAGCCAAATGACATTGCTCAAGCTCTAAGACATCCGGAAGGAAAGTTTGATACCGTTTTCATTGACTACACCAAAGCATTCGATCTAATTAACAGAACGAAACCTTTAGAAAAACTGTATCCCATGACAAAAGGAGGAAATGAAATCACGTCAGCCGTTAAAAACATTTTGACTTCCAACAATTTAGAAAAAGGGATGGAGTAACTAGATCACGAGGGATTACCCAGATAAATGGGGTTTTACAAGGTGATCCAATGAGTCCTTTATTGTTCAATATCGCAACTGCAGATATTACAAAGATTTTAGAGACAGGAAAATCAGTATCCTTATATATGTATGCAGATATGATCCTGGGCTCACCAAACAGATGTGAACTACAAAAAACATTAAATGCTTTATATCTCTGGGCTGATGAAAATGACTTCACCATCATTTTCACCAAAACATTGCAGATTATTTTCCGAAAAGGGGAAAAAACCTAAGCAGAGGACAAAGTGACCCTAGAAAAAAAAAGATATTGAGACTTTAAATCCATATAAATATTTTAGCATTACCCTACAGACTTCATGTAATTCATTACGGCTCCACATAAAGGAGAGAGCTACAGCTGCTATCAGAGGGATATACACTATTAAGAACATTACCAGACTGTCTTTGCAAACAGCATTAACGCTATTCCACGCAAAAATATCCCCAATACTAACATACGGCACATAATTGATTTGGGAAAATACTGATTTAACTACACTGGTAAAAATAAAAGCAGCTTACCTGAAAAGAGTGCTGGGAGTATCAAGAACAGCATCTTCTCGTTTAGTTTATGAACTAGCAAGAGAACAATTCTATTTAGAAGATCTACGGCTGAATCTACCACTACCTGCTACTAATCTTGCAAATGAAGTGATTGAGAGAAGAAAACAAAACCGTGCATAAATATCTCAAGACTTCTACGCTACAGACGCAATGCTTGACAGGAGATGGACAAACGAAAACCAACCATTAAGATCTGTTTTAACAAGACTCGCAATTCATGGCTTTCATCATAAATTGTGCACTAAAAAGAAATGTCATGAGCCAAATATTGAGTGCGTGTGTGTATTATGTGGAAAACACTATGACAAGTATTATATAACTGTTGCAACAAGAAAGTCAGATCAATAGTCGATTACAGTAAAGACTTAATTACATAAATTGCACTTGCATATTTGTGCGCAATTCCAAATATATATATAATATTCTGATATATGTGATTTTCATCTTTAATAATGTCACTGCATGCAGCCATGTTTGATTACTACGTGTGAAGTCAGAGTGTCTTCACTTCCTCTGATGATGGAAGAATACTATTCCTTGCGATTCTCTGACCTTCCCCAGCTTCTGAATATACTCAACAGATGGCAGAACTTTCCTAATAACTTACATGCATCTAAGAAAAAACAGTCTACGTACGTACAGACGGGAAGGTATCAAGTCGACTAGCACACTGTATGACCATTAATAAAGCGCAGACCGAGCTCGATAGCTGCAGTTGCTTAAATGCGGCCAGTATCCAGTATTCGGGAGATAGTAGGTTCGAACCCCACTGTCGGCAGCCCTGAAGATGGTTTTCCATGGTTTCCCATTTTCACACCAGGCAAATGCTGGGGCTGTACCTTAATTAAGGCCACGGCCGCTTCCTTCCACTTCCTAGGCTTTTCCTATCCCATCGTCGCAATAAGTCCTATCTGTGTCGATGCGACGTAAAGCAAATAGCAAAAAAAGAAAAAATTAGCAAGCAGCAGAAAAAAAAAAAATAAAGCGCAGGGACAAACTCTTGAAGAAATCGGTAGTCTAATTACCTGAACCAGTATTCAACCACGGCCAACTGTATGTTGAAATATCTTGAGCAAGATCATTTAAAAATTTTAAAATCCAGATACGGCCGAATCACAGAGAATATTGTATGGAAGGAAGTGTTCTAAACTACATTACCGGTATCCCATGTCCATAAAGCTATTGAAAATGGCAGGAAAAAGAATATGACTACAACAGGCATATCAAGACGAGTTATCTGACCTGTTTATAAGGAATGCAGCACGGGTCCACTAGTATTAAAGTAAATTATGTCCCAGTCTGGCAAATATAAGTGGTGTCTGAGTATCAAAAGAGAAACCCTGAGTGCTTTCAGCCCCCAGTCAATGAACTCCTTGGAACTGATGTCGAAAGTCTTCATCAGTTCTATGTCCGACTCGTTGGCTGAACGGTCAGCGTACTGGCCTTCGGTTCAGAGGGTCCCGGGTTCGATTCCCGGCCGGGTTTAACCTTAATTGGTTAATTTCAATGGCACGCAGGCTGGGTGTGTGTGTTGTCTTCATCATCATTTCATCCTCATCACGACGCGCAGATCACCTACGGGCGTGAAATAGAAAAACCTGCACCTGGGATATCCCGGAACTAAAAGCCATACGACATTTCATTTCATTTCTTCAATCAATCAATCAATCAATCAATACTGATCTGCATTTAGGGCAGTCGCCCAGGTGGCAGATTCCCTATCTGTTGCTTTCCTAGCCTTTTCCGAAATGATTTCAGAGAAATTGGAAATTTATTGAACATCTCCCTTGGTAAGTTATTCCAATCCCTAACTCCCCTTCCTATAAATGAATATTTGCCCCAGTTTGTCCTCTTGAATTCCAACTTTATCTTCATATTGTGATCTTTTCTACTTCTATAGACGCCATTCAAACTTATTCGTCTACTAATGTCATTCCACGCCATCTCTCCGCTGACAGCTCGGAACATACCACTTAGTCGAGCAGCTCTTCTTCTTTCTCTCAATTCTTCCCAACCCAAACATTGCAACATTTTTGTAACGCTACTCTTTTGTCGGAAATCACCCAGAACAAATCGAGCTGCTTTTCTTTGGATTTTTTCCAGTTCTTGAATCAGGTAATCCTGGTGAGGGTCCCATACACTGGAACCATACTCTAGTTGGGATCTTACCAGAGACTCATATGCACTCTCCTTTACATCCTTACTACAACCCCTAAACACCCTCATAACCATGTGCAGAGATCGGTACCCTTTATTTACAATCCCATTTATGTGATTACCCCAGTGAAGATCTTTCCTTATATTAACACCTAGATACTTACAATGATCCCCAAAAGGAACTTTCACCCCATCAACGCAGTAATTAAAACTGAGAGGACTTTTCCTATTTGTGAAACTCACAACCTGACTTTTAGCCCCGTTTATCAACATACCATTGCCTGCTGTCCATCTCACAATATTTTCGAGGTCACGTTGCAGTTGCTCACAATCTTGTAACTTATTTATCTCTCTATAGAGAATAACATCATCCGCAAAAAGCCTTACCTCCGATTCCACTCCTTTACTCATATCATTTATATATATAAGAAAACATAAAGGTCCGATAACACTGCCCTGAGGAACTCCCCTCTCAACTATTACAGGGTCAGACAAAGCTTCACCTACTCTAACTCTCTGAGATCTATTTTCTAGAAATATAGCGACCCATTCAGTCACTCTTTTGTCTAGTCCAATTGCACTCATTTTTGCCAGTAGTCTCCCATGATCCACCCTATCAAATGCTTTAGACATGTCAATCGCGATACAGTCCATTTGACCTCCAGAATCCAAGATATCTGCTATATCTTGCTGGAATCCTACAAGTTGAGCTTCAGTGGAATAACCTTTCCTAAAACCGAATTGCCTTCTATCGAACCAGTTATTAATTTCACAAACATGTCTAATATAATCAGAAAGAATGCCTTCCCAAAGCTTACATACAATGCATGTCAAACTTACTGGCCTGTAATTTTCAGCTTTATGTCTATCACCCTTTCCTTTATACACAGGGGCTACTATAGCAACTCTCCATTCATCTGGTATAGCTCCTTCGGCCAAACAATAATCAAATAAGTACTTCAGATATGGTACTATATCCCAACCCATTGTCTTTAGTATATCCCCAGAAATCTGATCAATTCCAGCCGCTTTTCTAGTTTTCAACTTTTGTATCTTATTGTAAATGTCATTGTTATCATATGTAAATTTTATTACTTCTTTGGCCTTAGTCTCTTCCTCTATCTCGACATTATCCTTGTAACCAACAATCTTTACATACTGCTGACTGAATACTTCTGCCTTTTGAAGATCCTCACATACACACTCCCCTTGTTCATTAATTATTCCTGGAATGTCCTTCTTGGAACCTGTTTCTGCCTTAAAATACCTATACATACCCTTCCATTTTTCGCTAAAATTTGTATGACTGCCAATTATGCTTGCCATCATGTTATCCTTAGCTGCCTTCTTTGCTAGATTCAATTTTCTAGTAAGTTCCTTCAATTTCTCCTTACTTCCACAGCCATTTCTAACTCTATTTCTTTCCAGTCTGCACCTCCTTCTTAGTCTCTTTATTTCTCTATTATAATAAGGTGGGTCTTTACCATTCCTTACCACCCTTAAAGGTACAAACCCGTTTTCGCATTCCTCAACAATTTCTTTAAACCCATCCCAGAGTCTGTTTACATTTTTATTTACCGTTTTCCACCGATCATAGTTACTTTTTAGAAACTGCCTCATACCTGCTTTATCAGCCATATGGTACTGCCTAACAGTCCTACTTTTAAGACCTTCCTTTCTATCACATTTATTTTTAACTACCACAAAAACAGCTTCATGATCACTAATACCATCTATTACTTCAGTTTCCCTATAGAGCTCATCTGGTTTTATCAGCACCACATCCAAAATATTTTTCCCTCTGGTTGGTTCCATCACTTTCTGAATCAGCTGTCCTTCCCATATTAACTTATTTGCCATTTGTTGGCCATGCTTCCTGTCGTTCGCATTTCCTTCCCAATTGACATCTGGCAAATTCAGATCTCCTGCTACAATCACATTTCTTTCCATGTCGTTTCCCACATAGCTGACTATCCTATCAAATAATTCCGAATCCGCATCAGTGCTACCCTTTCCCGATCTGTACACTCCAAATATATCAAGTTGCCTATTATCTTTAGAAATGAGCCTTACACCTAGAATTTCATGTGTCTCATCTTTAACTTTTTCGTAGCTTACAAATTCTTCTTTCACCAGAATGAAAACTCCCCCTCCCACCTTTCCTATCCTATCTCTACGATACACACTCCAGTGCCGTGAGAAAATTTCTGCATCCATTATATCATTTCTCAGCCATGATTCAACTCCTATTACAATATCTGGTAAATATATATCTATTAAATTACTTAATTCTATTCCTTTCTTTACAATACTTCTACAGTTCAACACTAACAATTTTATGTCATCCCTACTTGATTTCCACTTCCCTGGTCCCTTATCACCGCTCCCTAGGCCATCCCGTTTCCCTGAATGTACCTCCCTATTACCCTTCCAAACAAATTTCCTAACTTATACGTACCACTGCGGTTTAAATGAAGGCCATCCGAGCGCAGATCCCTATCTCCTACCCACCCATTAGGATCTAGAAATTTCACTCCCAGTTTCCGACATACCCACTCCATAGTCTCGTTTAAATCCCCAATCACCCTCCAGTCAGTATCCCTCCTACACAGTATTCCACTAATAACAATCTCCGCTTTCTTAAACTTCTTCTTAGGGACCGTCCTTTTCGCACCAATCATAAAACCCCTCACTTCTTCGTCGTCCAACTTGTTTTATTTATTTATTTATTTATTTATTTATTTATTTATTTATTTATTTATTTATTTATTTATTTATTTATTTATATGAAAATGTTCGTCAGAGTTTCGAGGTTCAATTTTTTTTTTCTTCTTGATTTTGGACATCAATTTTCCTTGCATCATGGTACTGCACAGGTAATTCTTCAAACTTCTCGGGGCGTAAAAGGAACCTTCTGATGTACATGTAACAAAAAAGCAATCTTTAGCAACTTAACTACCTCTGGAATCAATTCATTTTAACCGGGCGAGTTGGCTGTTCGGTTAGGGGCGCGCAGCTGTGAGCTTGCATCCGGGAGATAATGAGCAGCTCTGAAGATGGTTTTCCGTGGTTTCTCATTTTCACACCAGGCAAATGCTGGGGCTGTACTTTAATTAAGGCCACGGCCGTTTCCTTCTCATTCCTAGGCCTTTCCTATCCCATCGTCGCCATAAGACCTATATGTGTCGGAGCAACGTAAAGCAAATAGCAATTAATCTTGATGAAGTTTTGAAAGAATCAGGTCTAATTAATAAAATATACATATACCTCACTAGTCGTTGAGAATAAATAAACAAACATTTCTTAGTGAACTCCTCAACTCCGCCGTTGGTACTGCACTGGACAAGAGTACCATGGCATTGCTAGGTTTAAGAACTACGAAGAAAAATTAAGATTTTCCCCTTTTTTTCCCCTTTCTTTTCTTGGACAGGGAGAAGAAAGGTACAAAAAGACAAAATAACATAAAAGAAAGAAAAAGGGGGAATTCTTAATTTTTCGTCGTAGATCTTAACCCTAGCCAAACTTATGTCGCACATGGCCTCCCTACTTTAAACGTGTATACAGCCTTACGCCCTTATATGAAATCTTACCTTATAAAAGATGCTGGCTTTTATAGGCATTGTATCTGGTAATCACATTCTGGCTGACGCGAGTGAGTTGTGCCACTGTAACGTTTTTCATTTCATCTATACTCTATACTAATATATAAAGAGGTAAAGTTTGTTTGTATGTAATGGCTAATCTCAGGAACTACTAGACTGATTCTAAAAATTATTTCACTAATAGAAAGATACATTATCCCTGAGTGCTATAGGCTATATTTTATTTTCAAAACAATTCTTCGCGTGGCGGGGGGGGGGGGGGGGCGACGTTGGGAGCTATAAAAATACTAGGCTAATACAGGCGAAATATCGAATTTGTCGTACAAGGACGAGACAAAGCTCATTTTAAGGCCCTTGACGCAAAGAACAAAACTCGGTAAGCCCTACGGGCCCTAAAACCAACCGTTATTCAGATATTGGCACCACACTACCATAACCATGTCAACATCAGCTCCAGTATGCTTACAGCAGCGAGATTATCTACAATATGTCACAAAAACCTAACATGTTACAGATATAAAATTTGATCTTTGGAATCTCCTTTAAAATAAAAGAACACAAATTTTTGTTTTTGTTTTCAGAAAATCCAATTAAGGGGTGGTGGCGGTGGGGGGGGGGGGGTGCGTGAAAAGATGTTAGGAAGGAGTTGAATTCTTTATATGAAGATACAGACGTTAAGATGTTACAGACGTTAAAACTGGTACATGGAATCTCTTTCAAAAACAAACGAACACAGTTTTTGTAAAATCCACTTAAGGGGGTGAAATAATTTAAAAAAAGCGCCTGAATTTATAAAATGAGTACCGTATCTTCTTCTATCGCTATTCCCACACCTGTGAGGTTGCAGGTGTGAACTGTGTCACACACACACACACACACACACGCACGCACACGCACGCACACACACACTCTCACACACACACTCACTCACTCGCTCACTCACTCACTCACTCACTCACTCACTCACTTACTTACTTACTTACTTACTTTCTTTCTTTCTTTCTTTCTTTCTTTCTTTCTTTCTTTCTTTCTTTCTTTCTTTCTTTTTTATTTACCCTGTTTTACGGCTGGATGCCCTTCCTGACGCCAACCCCGTGTGTAGGGACGTAATTATTATTGCGTGTTCCTGTTGTGGTTGGTAATGTGGTGTGTTTGAGTGAATATGAAGAGGAGAGTGTTAGGACAAACACAAACAACCTGTCCTCGAGTCAGAAGAATTAATCACACGCGATTAAAATCCTCGACCCAGCCCGGAATCGAAACCGGAACCCTGTGAACCGAAGGCCTCAACGCTGAACACTCAGCCAAGGAGTGGGATAGTTTTTAAAATGAGTATATCTGCAGTATGTCTCATAAACTTAACATGTTACAGGCGTGAACATTGGTATATGTAATCTCCTTTAAAAATAAAGAAACACGTACTTTTTGTTTTCGGAAAATCATCTTAATGCTGAAGATCGAAAATACGTGAAGAAGGAGTTGAATTCTCTTTATGAGGATACTTATATCTCAAAAACTAAGATGTTTCAGACGCGAAAATGGGTATTTGGAGTCTCCTTTAGAAATAAAGAAACCCTTCTTTTTTCCACTTAAAAGGGGACTGCTTCTCACATGTAGAGTTCCATGTCGTATGTTCCAGATTTAGCTCTGCCAGTAGCCTGGTCATCTTAGCCGCAAAAGGCAACGCCACAAACGTGGTTTACAAAGAGATTCGGGGCTAAATGAAATGCAATTTTTCGGTGAGTTTTTATACTTGAGGGATTTTGGGATAATGTCTTAGTGCAGTACCGAGGAACAATTCATTTTTATTAAATTACGAAATCCTCGCGAGCGAAGCCGTGGGTAACAACTAGTTCGTAATATTTTCTTCCAGTTCCTCCAGTGTGTAAGGATTTGTTCTCAGATTCACTAGACTAATTGGTGACAGTCACAATGACAGTTGGAATCGTGTACATCATATCCATTGCGCGACGCGTTAACACATACAACCATCACTTAAGTTATTTTGATTATTTGTCTGAAAGGATCATGTAATTTGTAGACAATATGGGCTACAACAAGGACAAATTTCCACCCAAAACAATCTAAAACTTTAAGAACTTAAAAAATAAATATTTAAATTAAACACACGACAAGCAACTTGATATTCTACAAGAACAAGCAGCAAAAATCGGACTTCAAATGTCATACGAAAAAACTCAATGTATGACTGACATAAAAAATGCACCATAATAACTTATTATTGGCACTAACAAAATCTCAAGGATGAATGAATGCAAATACCTAGATGAATGGATTACAGAAAATTGTAATGAAAGGAAATGATGACTTCAAGAATTCAAAAGATGGAAACTGCTTTTCAACTAACAAGAACCGTTTACAATAAAGAGTGTATTTCATGGAACAATAAGATACGACATTACAATACAGTAGTTAAACCAGAAGCACTCTACGCTGCGGAAACTCTAAACCTTCAACAAAAGAGATTAAGGGAACAGTTAGAAATTAAAGAACGCAAAATCATGAGAAAAATCGTGGGACCAAGAATCATAAATGGAACTCATTATCCTAAACCTAATAGTGAATTATAAAAGCACATTCCCAAAATTACAGATGCAATTCGAATGCGACGAATTCAATTTGCAGGGCATTTGGGACGAATGAACTCTAAAAGACTTTCACATCAAATTTACAAATTTCTACAAAGCAAGGCCACTAGACCAAAGTGGTACAAATTATTAGAGAAAGACCTCACTGAATGAGGATCGCCAAATATACAAGGTCGAAAGGAAGTACACAACATCATTCAAACACGGGGATTTGAGGAACAAGAAAGGAAACCCACACAATCGGCCTGGCCGGAGGACCGGGAACGTGCACAATCACTGGAGATGAACAACTACTGGGCAAAAAATAAGCCTGAAAAATGTTGATTCCGCGTGGTCCTAGGTGACCTATTCGCGAAGAAGAAGGAGAAGAAACACACAACAATAATTCTGAAAGTACAAACATTTCGTAAGATATAAGTGATGCTTGTTGTTTAAAGGGGCCTAACAAAGATATAAATCAATGTCAGAACAAAATATCCACAAAAAAAAAAAAAGAAAATCACTGGATAAATTAACAGGTAACGTAAACCCTGAAAGAAACTTTCAAACAGTACCAGGGCAATGCATGGTGCAATTTTCTATCAAGAAGCGTTAGCTGACATATTTATAATGGATACTGTGGCGCAGTTTTAATGACGATTGGGAGGACATCAGTAGACGAATCAGTTTGAGTGGTGTGTTGAAAAGTAGGAAAGATCACAATATGAAGATAAAGTTGGAATTCAAGAAGACAAATTGGGGCAAATATTCGTTTATAGGACGGGGAGTTAGGGATTGGAATAACTTACCAAGGGAGATGTTCAATAAATTCAATAAATTTCCAATTTCTTTACAATCATTTAAGAAAGGACTAGGAAAACAACAGATAGGGAATCTGCCACCTGGGCGACTGCCCTAAATGCAAATCAGTAGTGACTGATTAATTGATAAACATTTATGATTAAGTTATGTGATCTGTGCTCGTGAAGGTAAATTGCTGAACAAATGCATCACGTACCCGTCGAGCCGACGTATACTTAATATAACTTTTACATATGAAAATACGGTGTTGCAATGGTAACTTTCTCACCATATTAAAAGCTGAGATTCAGACTGGCCTTCTTCTTCTTGAAAGATTAATGGGCACTTTATTTCCCCCAGTCACATTAAGGATTATAGTACATACAAGTAGCACTTTCTCAAACAACACTCAAATGTGTACACAATTCAGTAACTTGCCATATCTTTTGGATAAAGGTAATAAGAAAATTGTCAAGCACTTGGTATAACATTTGTGAAGGACAAAATCTTCAAGGATGCACTTCGTTAACTAGGGGGGTTTTGCAACTATATTTTGGAGTGATCAATCACCGTTATCCTCCCACAATTTCTAGACTTGGTTAAAACAGACACTTCAATAACAAGGTTACCCGATAAATTCTGTACCGGACTAAGACACTGTGACGTGGCACATTAATAAACATGTAAAGGAAACCCTACCTAGCCTATACAAGACTGGCAAATGATCCTTGCTAGGTCGAACATGTGCACACTGCTTGCAAGGTCAAGAACTATGCGCGCGCCTCCAATACTGCAGCTTACGTATCGGAGAGTAAAATCGCCGCTTGGACGGTCTTAATTTATCTGAGAGACGTTGTATACTAGGAACTGCCGCGGCATTCGCCTTAGTGCAGGAGAATGGGAAACCACAGAAAACCATTCTCAGGGCAGCCGACGGTGGAGACCAGCCCCTCTCTGTCTCCCGAATGCAGAGGCGTAGAGCCACGGCTCGCTTGGTCGGTCTGAGTGCAGAGCTGTCGTACCAGCCGAAACTCACTCTGCAACCGCCGACATTCAACGTCACAGAATATATCCGTGGACTTAACACGACTTACACTGAACACTTCGTTGTACTTTTTTTCTATTTGCTGTACTTCGCACCGACACAAATAGGTTTTATGGCGACGATGGGATATGAAAGGGCTAGGAGTGGGTAGGAAGCGGCCGTGGCCTTAATCAAGGTACAGTCCCAGCATTTGCCTGATGTGAAAATGGGAAACCACGGAAAACCATCTTCAAGGCTGCCGACAGTGGGATTCGAACCCATTATCTTCCGGATCCAAGCTCACAGCTGCGCATCCCTAACCGCCCGGTCTTCGTTGTACAAAATACAGTTTGCAACGACAGCTAGTTTTTCAGCTTAATTTTCATTTTGACCCAGTTTGATTTAACTGCATGAACGAGCCCATGAGGAATTATATAAAATCCTGTCAAACTCAATTTTGTCCAGAGGTGGATATAGTACGCTTTGCAACAATAGATCTCATTTGCTGTCCTTTTCCTAGGTGATGGGTGTAAGAATGATAATCACTGTTCTTAACGTCTATGCACCCTTCATACCTCACATTCACTTATAAGCTTTAGAGTAGGTACTTCAAAATGACCATCTGCCCTCTCGCAGTCCAACTCAAACTAGGGTGATTGTTTCACATTGTACGTTTAATGTGTTTAGTCTTTCCCAAATTCACCTGTAGCACTGCCATGTACAGATTATCCTTACGCTTAAGCAAGACTTAATACCGTTACTGTATACAGTGTTAAGCTTATTTAACGTCACTACCACGAATGTAAAGTATTCATATACAGTAGTTGTAAGAGAAGTGCATATAATAAATTATGTAGTTAAGTGTCATTAGACCGAGCTCGATAGCTGCAGTCGCTTAAGTGTGGCCAGTATCCAGTATTCGGCAGATAGTAGCTTCGAACCCCACTATCGGCAGCCCTGAAAATGGTTTTCCGTGGTTTCCCATTTTCACTCCAGGCAAATGCTAGGGCTGTACCTTAATTAAGGCCACGGCCGCTTCCTCCCGACTCCTAGCCCTTCCTTGTCCCATCGTCGCCATAAGACCTATCCGGGTCGGTGCGACGTAAAGCAACTAGCGAAAAAAAAAAAAAAAGTGTCATTAGTATTGTAATGAACGTGTATTCAACATATGTGTTTCTAATTATTGGATTTGTATTTGTCAGAAGCAAAATAAATAAATAAATAAATAAATAAATAAATAAATAAATAAATAAATAAATAAATAAAAGTCCGCCTGTGTGGTGTAGTGGTTAGTGTGATTAGCTGCCATCCCCGGAGGCCCAGGTTCGATTCCCGGCACTACCACCAAATTTGAAAAGTGGTACGATACGAGGACTGGAACGGGGTCCACTCAGCCTCGTGAGGTCAGCTGAACAGAAGGGGGTTCGATTCCCGCCTCGGTCATCCTCGAAGTGGGTTTCCGTGGTTTCTCACTTCTTCTCCAGGCAAATGCCGAGATACTACGTAACTCACGCTTCCTTCCCTCTTCCTTGTCTATCCCTTCCAATCTCCTCATCGGGCCGATGACGTAGATGTGAGCCCCATTAAACAACAAGCATCAATCTTCCCATGCCCCCACCAGGCCCCTGTTCAGCATAGCAGGTAAGGCTGCCTGGGCGAGGTACTGGTGGTGGTGGTGATGATGGTGGTGATTATTGTTTTAAGAGGAAGTACAACTAGGCAACCATCCTCTAAATAACACTAATCAGAGAATAAAAAACGGAAGGGATTCGACACTTCAAAAAATGAAGATATTGACCAAAGAGAGACAAGGATACGAAGGGCAAAAAAAAATAAAAAATGAAAGATTCCCTAGCCCTCGAATGCTCTAATAACGTCCGGGTCGAAAAAGAACAAGAGTTGACCAACGGAGGTCGGATAGGATAGCTGAAAGTGAGGATGTGGTGGTGATTATAGTTTTAAGAGGAAGTACAACTGGGCAACCATCCTCTATATAACACTAATCAGAGGGAAAAATGGAAGGGATCCGACACTTCGAAAAATGAAGATATCGGTCAAAGAAAGGCAAGGGCCACGAAGGGCGTGAAAATGAAAGACTCCGTAGCCCTCGCAAACCTAATAGCGTCGGAGTCGGAAAAGAACAAGAGTTGGCCAAGAGAGGTCGGATAGGATAGATGAAAGTGAGGAGCCTGGCACAAGTAAGTGGAAGCAATGCCAGAACTCAGCTAAGGGCCCCGTGGTCGCCAACCCACGCCCCAAAGTTCAGAGCCCCTGAGGCCCATTTTAGTCGCCTCTTACGACAGGCAGGGGATACCGTGGGTGTTATTCTACCGCCCCCACCCACAGGGGGATGGAAGTGAGGAGCCTGGCACAAGTAAGTGGAAGCAATGCCAGGACTCAGCTAAGAGCCCCGTGGTGGTCACCAACCCCCACTCGCAAGTTAAGAGGCCCTGGTGCCCCTTTTAGTCGTCTCATACGACAGGCAGGCGATACCTTGGGTGTTATTCTACCACCCCCACCCACAGGAGAGCGAGGTACCGGTCCTACTTAACAGTTGTATTCCAGACCAAATGTCTCGCGCTACAGAACACTGCCCTTGAGGCAGTAGAGGTGGGATTCCCTCGCTGAGTCCGAGGGATAAACCTGGAGATTTAAAAAATACAGTACAAAAATAAAAACGTATTGAGCCCGATATAAGTAACTCATTATTCGATGGAATGGAATTACATTTTATTTATTCATGAAACTGACATATTGACTGTTAAACTGAATCATAAGTTAATTGTTCAAATGAGGAAGGTCACAACATCATCAAAACATGTTACTTATTTTCAGCAAACAAAACAGAGGCTTGCAGCTGATACAGGAAGTGCAAGACCTACTGAACAGCAAGCAGTTTCAGCCCAAGGTAAGATTACAATCAGTGTATTATGAGTGATTATACCTTTTATAATTTATCGCAAGATTTTTTTTTTTAACTTTAAATCTTTCCATAGATTTGCGTAACATTTCTTCATTATATTGCTATGCACATCATCGTTGCTGAGGCATAAATATTATTCGGGAAACATCTATATTCAGTAATATACCAATGTTCAGTTTTATGAAACCCAACCAATATTAAATTTCTCTTTGAGGTCAATATTAATCTGCATCCTGACCATGTGTCAGTAATGTAAATGAGCTACAGAACGGGCAAATGAAAAGTGAGGATGCACAATTTTCCCACCCAGTGCTACAGACCATTGAACAAACATGTGCTTTATTGCTCCCTGAAATAACACATTTACCTGCACTAAGATCGAATTAAGAGGTTATGCCACGTGACTTGTAATGGTAGAAAGTTAAATGAATGCCCTAAATGTTGATTAAAAACTCTGTCTTGGACATTAATTTTTAAGGTGGAAGAGTTGTACTTTAGTAAGTACTTCGCTTCTAATAAGTAACAAGTAATTGTCTTTGTGGCCGAGTCGATAATGTTCCCGTCACCTGTGGTGCCGGTAGTGTGAAAATGAAAATCCGCAGCCCGTTTCCAGTCATTCAACAGGGTCAGGAATGGAATGAATGAAGCTTACATCTAGCAGCGAGGATAGGAATTGTGCTGGCAGCCGAAACCTGTCTCACTCCTCTGGGGCAATGATTAATGACTGACAGATGTAGTGAAATTATATTGGAGAGCGTTGCTGGAATGAAAGATGACAGGGAAAACCAGAATACCCGGAGGAAAACCTGTCCCGCCTCCGCTTTGTCCAGCACGAATCTCACATGGGTTGACCGGGATTTGAACTGCAGAACCCAGTGCTGAGAGGGCGGCGCACTACCACCTGAGCCACGGAGGCTCGGTAGTGCAGTGGTTCGAATCCAACCTTATGCAATTATTCTTTTGGACGACAGATCGAGTCCCATTTCAAAAAGGATACAATGGTTATCCACACCTACCAGGTCACATCACAGCTCTTATTCAGTCATTCATGATGTGCAGCAGATTGTGTCAAAAGTGGTAGAGACACATGAAAATCTTGGTCTGTACTTGAACATAAAGAAGACCAAATATTATCTGCGCACTTTTTAGCGATAGATTTCCACAACGATACATTTACACCGTAGTGCTGAATCGGTCGACTTCGGTTATCTTCGAGATTCGTATTGGCAACCTTTGAAACACAAGAATCGCTTATCATCGCTGTGCGACATCTGGCGTACACTTTAAGTACTCGTACTGTTGTTGTTTACACAGCAAAGCCAAACTATAGAATTCATGCTAGGAACAAGTTTCGCATCGGGAAATGTTATATAGTATTATAAATTGTGTGTGTGGCACAGTTGTGGGCTTAAGATAATAAATGTTTAGAAAATTCATATCGATCGATCAGATTATCGATTCAATTCAGATTTCATTTCCATTCTGTTGGCAGTATTACCGGAACCGGCAGTGCTCCCTTCTTACTCCTCAACAGAGTACAAAGATCTATCACAAAAAAGTGCGCGTACAATACATGACTCTGAGCAAGGGCTCTGTCGTAGATCCCAGCCTGTGGGTCAACGGAGTTCCAATACAGAGTGTTGAAAACATCACATAGGTACATAGCCAGCGTCATTAATGAGCACTGGGACCATTCCCAAGAAAAAAAGTGCCACATTGATTCATCCAGAGCAACGTTCACAAGCTCCGTCAAGCCCTCTGTAGAAGAGAACTGCCATTGCAGCTTCAGGTTAGGAGGATCCAGCAGCGTAGCCAGGATCGACCGTTAGTGGGGGTTATAGTTACACAATTATGATAGAATATAACGAAGGTGCTTGTGCGTGTGTGGTGCGTGCTTACATGGGTGTCATTCTAAGGACACTGAAACAAGTAAATTATGTTGATATTCAAATTGCAGTAAACTACAAAATCTTACATTAAAATACAGAACAGGAACAATACGATCAAAGTCAACAGCTTTACAGAGAATGGTGTGTTCAGTTTACAATCTAAAATCCAACTTTCGAGGCTTCTTAGAAAATAGATTCAAGAGATCTGTTGGTTCTACAATTACCTATGTCTCTGTGAATGTTGAAAAGAGCCAACTGATTTAATTGACTTTCAGTTTTTTCTATTCATTTTATTTCGTAAAAATTCTAAGGGCGTTTACCCCTCAGTAACCGCCCCCCCCCCCACCTTGTCTACGCCCCTTGTTACATCCAGAGACTAAATGGAATGCACCCACCAGATTTGGTTTTGAGAACAGTTTGTTTTGAAAAAAAGAAGTATGATGTAAATTAAGTTTTAAGTTTGTAGAAAATAATAAAAGCCAACCAACACCTGTGTACCGGTAACTATCAGACGAATTCCGTTTTATCGGGTAATTTTCGGGTTCGACATAACATTAGAGGCGACCGCGACAGGACGTGAACAAAGCAGTAACTTAAGTTGAAATGGATAAGTTGACTAAATCACGAAAACATACCGTACGATGCGGTGATGGCGGAAAAATACCCCAACAAGGTAAGATTGCATTTTACTAAACTAAAATGACTAGAAAATGAACTGAAGGATGCCGATGAGAAAATATTAGAAGTGCTTCTCGACGACAGTGACGAAGAACGATACACAAATGAATACCGTACGATAAAGTGAATGAATATCGTGATAAAGTAGAGGAAGCTCGTCAGAGAATGGAGTGTGTTGTATTAACACAACGTACAAATGAAGGAAATCAAATATCGAGTTATGGTTTCATAGGTTTCTCACAGAAAAAACTCAAACTGGCGAAAATCGAACTTCGAAAATTTTCCCGAGAGGTTAGGGACTGGTTAGGGTTTTGGAGTCAGTTCCGTCGAATTCATGACGACTCAGACATAGAAAAAAGAAGATACATTTCAATATTTGATCCAATGTACTGTTGAAGAAAGTAGAGCTAGGGAGGTGGTAACCATAATAATTTCCCTCCACAGCAAAAAATTATGATAGTGCAGTTCAGTGTCTTAAAAGTAGATTCAGAAAAGAAGAATTACTCGTAAAATGTTATGTTTGTGAACTACTTAGAGTTGTGATTCAAAATGTTCCTTCAACACAACGACTGACTCTCCTACAGCTCTACGACCGCTTAGAATCCCACCTTCGATCCCTTGAATCTCTGGGCACGATTGCGGACAAGTACGCAGCATTCTTGTCTCCGCTAGTTGAGTCATCTTTACCTGGAGACTTGCTGAGAATATAACTTAGAAATTCTGTCCATCACCCTGTTAGTGACTCTACCGAGGATTTATACTGTGACAAACTCTCACGACTGACTTTATTCCTCAAGAATGAAGTGGAATATTTTGATGAAAGCGGGGTATTGTTTTCAGTGCTTGAGACCTGGTCAAGTTGCCAAGATCTGTAAGGGTAATGTACTGTGTCACTTCTGTGGAAAGAAACATGTTATTCTAATGTGCCCAATGTTACCTTCTAATATTTCCAAGGAAAATGTGGAAGAATCACAAAATGAAAATGAAGGTGCCAGTCCTACCTTGGGTAACCAAAACTATAGTCAGGATGTTCTTCTGCAGACCTTGTTGGTGAAGATCGCAGGAAACAAAGGGGTTCGGGTAGTAAGAGCACTCATAGATAGTGGATCACAGCGATTATATATATTAAAGAAACTGGTAGATACCATCGGACTGGAACCGTCAGGATCTGAAAACATGATTCATGCTCTGTTTGGAGGAACTGACTCAAAAGAGCATCTACATTTTAATTATCAAATACAGTTGAGCAGTTTAGATGGCAGGTACACATGTAAGATCCTTGTAGGCCTACTAGATCAACCGATTATTTGTGGTACTGTCCCTAGAATCCAAAGTGGTCCTTGGATGAAAGAACTCGAAAACAATAGAATCTTTCTCTCTGATTCTGGAGAAGGGACACCTGAAATTGAACTTCTTTTAGGAGCGGACACCTACGTAACACTTCTCACTGGAAGAATAAAAAACATGGGATGTGGACCAGTGGCTGTTGAGACTCGACTTGGGAGGGTTGTTATGGGGAGGCTATCTCTGAACAGTCAATGTTGACTTTAAACACTGCAATCACTGATTTATGGAAGTTGGACACCCTGGGAATTAGGGGTCCTGCTGAGAAGACATTGAAGAAAGAAATAGAAATGGCTACCTTGGATCATTTTAAGAAGACTGTCTCAGTTGACAAGGATGGCCGTTACGAAGTCCATCTACCATGGAATGAGGTATCTGAGGAACTCCACGACAATTTGGAAATTGCTGAGAAGAGGTGCAGGACGACAACTAACAAACTGTTGAGTGGCAACAAGTATCAGGAATACAACATTGTGTTTCAGGATTAGCTTCAAGAAGGGGTACCCTTTCAAGACCTTGAAAATAAATGTAACTATTTACCTCACAGAGGTGTATTCAAAGAAAATTCAACCACACCGTTAAGACCCGTATTTGATGCTTCTTTCAGGGGGAAGGAAAGTCCATCTCTGAATGAGTGCCTGGAGAAAGGACCAAATCTGCTGGAACAAATTCCACCTATTCTGATCAGGTTTTGCCGTCGTGACATTAGAGTAATTTTGGACATAAAAAGGGCCTTTCTGCAAATTTCTGTTGCTCCTTCAGACAGAGATTTCTTGAGATTCCTATGGTGGGAGGATTCCTTCATGAAGAAATTCAAGATATTCTGACATCGACGAGTTGTATTTGGCTTCAGTGTAGTCCATTCTTGTTGGGTGCTGTTCTTGATCTCCATTTAGAAAACAGCCCTCCTGAACTGCAAGAAACAGCACAACTATTAAAGAGCTCATTCTATGTCGACAACTGCAAAACATCCCTTGATTCAGAGGAGGAAACGACCCAATTTGTTGAGAAATCTATGAAACTACTTTCAGGAGCCAGATTTGAACTACATGGCTGGGAATGCACCTCAAGGGGAAAAGAGAATACATTTGAGAAGATTTCTCCTGTTCTTGGATTATTATGGGACAAGGAAGAAGATGTAGTACACTGTAATGTGAGGCCTCAAAATGGGACTGGATGTGTTAGACGAAGAAAAATCTTATCATCTGCTTAGAGGATTTTTTATCCCATTGGTTTTTCATGTCCGCTGTTCCTATTCCCTAAACTTCTCATTCAGGATAGCTGGGATTTGAAGATGGGGTGGGATGATCCATTGTCAGAGGATGTACAGAAGTAGTTTAGAAAATGGGAAGCTGAAGTTTGGCAACTTTCTGAATTGAAAACACCGAGACATTTCGTAGTAAGCAGGTCTGAACAAACCTGGAGTTTACATATATTTTGTGATGCCAGCCGGAGTGCTTATGCTGCAGCTGTCTTCATACGAAGCTGTACCGGTACTGAAGAGATTGTTTCTGTTCAGCTGGTCATGGCAAAGACAAGGGTTTCACCACTGAAGGAAATTTCGATACCGCGATTGGAACTCCTGGCATGTTATATTGGTAGTTGACTAGCAAGCTCGGTCAGAGAAAGTCTGAACTTGAACATCTCTGAGTTTTATTGGACGGACTCTTCAGCGGCATTGTATTGGATCAAGAGAGATGAGTAATGGGGAGTATTTGTGAACAATCGAGTGAAGGAGATTAGATCTTTGATGAGACAAGAAGATTGGAGGCATGTTCCTGGGGAGTAGAATCCAGCTGACCTTCCATCTCGAGGCTGTTCCGTAGAAGTCCTTATAGACTCCAAATGGTGGGAGGGTCCTCACTGGTTGAAATTGGCAGTAGGGGAATGGCCGACATCACAGGTCAATGTGGATGATGACATCATTAAACAAGAGAGAAGAAAAATATCTCCATCACTGATCAATTCCTCAGTGGAGAATGGAGATGCCTGGTACCTAAGAAGATTTTCCTAGTTTTCTCACATTGTCAGGCTCATAGGATGGATACTGCAATTTGTTGGAAAATCATTGAAACGTAGCAGTTGTAAAAGTGGGGATGATCTCTCTGCTTCAAAACTAGCACAGGCGGAGAGAAGGCTCCTGCATCTTGTCTAGACAGGGGTTCTGTAAGAACCTGAAAGACGATGACTGAACTCACTTTGCACCTTTGTGGACCAAGATGGTCTTCTGAGGCTGAAGACTAAAATTGTCCAAAGAAAAGATGAGGAAAATTTTAGATATCCCATTCTTCTGCCTTCCAGTCACACACTTGTGGAGATTCTAATCCGAGACTACCACATACAATATTCTCATGCAGGTGTTGAGGTGTAACTTAGAGTATTAATGGAAGAATACTGGATTTTAAGAGGTCGGAAGACAGTACGGAGGGTGATCACAAAATGTGTCAAATGTCGATGATTTGAGTTGAAGAAAATTTATGTGAATCCTGCACCATTGCCAGAAGATAGAGTGAAAGATTCGTCAGTCTTCGAGGTCAGTGGGGTTGATCTTGCTGGGCCATTGATTTTAAGGGGTGGAGAGAAAGCTTGGATTTTGTTGTTTACTTGTGCTGTGTATCGAGCTGTACATATTGATCTGGTGTTAAACCTTTCCACAGAAGCATTTCTTCAAGGTCTTTGGAGATTTATTGTAAGGCGGGGATGACCCAGAGTTATATACAGTAACAATGGGACCAACTTCACAGGAGCTCTGAATTCCTTTGACTCTTTGGACTGGCATAAGATAGAAGAGGAAACATCTTCAAGGAGGATCCAGTGGAAATTCATTCCACCCACGGCTGCTTGGTGGGGTGGATGGTGGGAGAGGATCATTCAAATGGTCAAGAAGTTGTTGAAGAGGACATTGACCGGGCGAGTTGGCCGTGCGTGTAGAGGCGCGTGGCTGTGAGCTTGCATCCGGGAGATAGTAGGTTCGAATCCCACTATCGGCAGCCCTGAAGATGGTTTTCCGTGGTTTCCCATTTTCACACCAGGCAAATGCTGGGGCTGTACCTTAATTAAGGCCACGGCCGCTTCCTTCCAACTCCTAGGCCTTTCCTATCCCATCGTCGCCATAAGACCTATCTGTGTCGGTGCGACGTAAAGCCCCTAGCAAAAAAAAAAAAAAAAAAAAAAAGAGGACATTGGGAGGAGCCTGTCTCACCTATGAAGAGGCTTTGACTGTCCTATGCGATGTGGAGTCTGTGGTAAATTCTAGGCCTTTGACGTACCTGGCTGAGGATCCAAGCGACCTAGTGCCATTGACTCCTGGAATGTTCCTGCAGGACAACCGGTCCATTGGAGTCCCTGATCTCGATTGTCTTGACAAGACCGACCTCAGAAGATGGGCCAAGTACCTGTAGCGTTTACGGGAGGAATTGAGGAAAAGATTCTGTGATGATTACCTGAGCCTTTTAGTACAGCCGCAAGTTAAAGAAAAGTGTCGAAGGATGTTAAAGATTGGTGACATTGTGTTAGTAGGCTCTGATCAAAGGAAAAGACTCGATTGGCCTTTGGGTAAAGTGATTGAGATATTTCCTGGTAAAGATGGTAACATAAGAGTAGTTCGAGTGCAGACTGCTGGACGGGATATGATCAGGCCCATTCAATGTTTGTACCCACTGGAGATGACTTCATCAAAGGATACCTTACAAATGGAAGATGATGGAGATAATGAGCACGAAAGTGTTGTCTGCTGTAAAAGACGAAGTGGAAACGAAAATTGGACGTTGGATGAAACTCCCTGCACGATATAGGACTTACGTTTAGTGATAAGTTCTTGTCTTGTTAAACTGTGAAGGTGAAATGATTGTCAGATTTTTTTATTGGTTCATTTTGGTTTTCTGTTAACAGGGGAATAAAGAAAACCAAAAGGTTGGAGTTTTGTTACATCCAGAGACTAAATGGAATGCACCCACCAGATTTTGTACTCATTGGTTTTGAGAACAGTTTGTTTTGAAAACAGAAGAATGATGTAAATAAAGTTTTAAGTTTATGAAAAATAATAAAAGCCAACACCTGTGTAACTATCAGATGAATTCCGTTTTATCAGGTAGATTTTCGTGTTCGACATAACTGTTAGGAGTGCACAGTGTTCTTCATCATGGCGTACAGAGTCAAGACCTGGACTATGATAAAAGCCAGTATGAAAAGATCAGAAGCATTTGAAATGTGAGATTATCGTCACATCCTTCGTATCAGCTGAGTAGAAACAATACGGAACGAGGAGATATTGACGAGTATGAGTGAAGGAAAAGAACTGTGGAGTTCACTTTCGAACATCTCCTTTGGTGAATTATTCCAATCCCCAACTCCTCTTCCTCTAAATGAATATTTGCTACAATATGGAGCCTCAGCTGGTTTACATACGGTTTTCACTTGCTTTTAAGTTCCTTTTGTTCCCTCCTTCTTCAGCCTCCCTATATTTATGATACACATAAAGTTTTCATTTTTCTGTCTTTCAGGTATTTTTGTTTTAGCTGGTAGCCTTGACAGTTTTAGAAAGATGAACAGAAACACATATGTTGCCTTTGTGGGCATCAAAACTATCTTTGTAAATGTGAAAAGGAATAAGTTGTTTAAAACTCTGAAAATATTTTTTTAGATTGAAAAGACAGAAGGCTGATACTGGAACTGTATAAATCACAGGGTACAGTAATAAACATCAGAGAAAGCATCAGGATAGCAGAAATTAGTAAAGGAGTGAGACGAGGTTGCTCATTGTCACTGGACCTTTTCAATGCATTCATTGAAGATGCTATAAACAAGAAAGTAGTCACAGAAGGAATTAGGGTAAAAGGACAATAAATCCATTGCATTAGATATGCAGACAATATAGTGGTGGTTGCAAACTCAGAGAAAAAGACAAGATATTGAAGATATTGTCATCTTCATATCATATTCACAGATGGTTCATAATGTGAACAAAACAAAACTCTTAACTTGGAGTAAACATCCAGAGCAAATATGTGCAAACATAAAGATTTCTGGCAGTTTCCATTGTCTTGGAAAATTAATCACCCGTGACAACAGGTGTAGCACACAGATCAAGAGGAGAGCAGTACTAGTCAAACAAGTGCTTCATATCAAGAGAAATCTACTGACTAGCAGGCCCATAGATTTTCAGATCAGGAAGAGTTTTGTGAAATTAATACCAATCAGTGTGGCTTTGTTTAGGGTGCTGGAACATCTGACACTATCTTTGCAGCTCAAATGCTCCCGGAGCAGCATGAAGAGAAACGACTGCCTCTTCATATTGTCTTCCTCGATCTCAAGTAGACCAGATGAGGAAAGGGAGAAAAAGTGAAGGGCAAGTCGAAGAGTCGCTCCAGCCATGCAGGTCTGCAGTTTCCTGTTGGCCGTATCCACTGTCTCCTCTGCAAGGGAAACTATGCTGAGTGAGTGGGGGCTGGGGCTCCAGTGTATCTGGTCGCAGCCGGAAATCTGGTGTCACGATACAACAAATGCCTAAAGAGGTTTGGTGATTATGTGGAAAAATAAGTAGGAAACCACGAGACTTTTGGTGATAAAATAATTTTGTTATGTCAATATGTCTTTTTTTATAGCCCACTGAAGGTTGAAAAAATAAGCCCTCGTAGGTCGTAGAATTTCTATGGAATGTTCTCTTGTATGGATGTGAATCTTGGACAATTAAGAATTAAGATCACAAATGACTATAGAGGCATTTGAAATGTGGGTCTGGAGAAGAATATTGAAGATTGAGTGGAGTGGAGAAGGGAGGCAGTGAAAGTGTCCTGCAGGAAATTCAAGGGGAGAACTGCTAACTCTACAGAAAAGTGCTGCTGAATTCATTGTACATACAGTACCTTACGCCATAATACCCTCCTGACTAATTTAATCGAGAGGAATATTGTGGGGAAGAGGGGGCGACAGAGATCAAGGATTAACTACCTTCAAGATCCGATAGAAAGTTTTCAGTATACTCAGTAGCAGCAATTAGAGGGGGAGAGTGGGGGACAGGATGGGGGGGGGGGGTGGCAGTCTCTCACCACTTTGTGGGGGAAAAAAAATATTATTCCATTTTAGCCACCTGACTTTTTTTAAGTTTCAACAGACTTAAGAACCTTAGAGTTATTAAAAATCGCCTGAAACTAGAAATTATATTTTTAAAAAGCAAATCTGTACGTCCCCTATTGTTTTGCCAACTAGTTTCTTCCTTTGATTCCTTTAATTATTAAGAAAAATACTTAGAGGAAATATGTTACAGCTAACAGATTCATGCAAAGCACCAGCGTGTAGTATGTGCTGTGAAGAAGGGTAACAGGGGTATATTTTTTCGAAGGTCATGGACACAGATATGATTCATCCGCTTACTGAGCACATTCGTCAGTCTGCCAGTCTCACTCTGTAAATGTGTCTGTTTAGTTCTATTTAGTGTCTGTTACTTTTTTTTTAATGTGCAGTCAAATACTAAATTATTTTTTAATTGTGTAATGTGTAATTGTTGTCCCTTTGGTGAAAGTTTTATTGTATTGTTATGAATAAAACTCCATCTGTTTCATTACTCTAATTTATTTCAGAATGTTGACCTAATAAATGCACACGTACAATTCTAATTAGTTACGAATGGCCACACTTAATAATTACAAGTCTATTCACAAGTTTCTCTCTTCCTTATGGCATGGTAGGCGGTCCAGCCCTTTGCTATACCTGCTGACGTTTAATCCTTACTTTCACTTCCCCCAAGTCCAGTCGCCTCATACAGCAGCTCTGTGTAGAGAGCTGGATCTGAACACAGGGCTATGCGCTACTCACCACACGATGACTGTTCGTTGATTCGATTCCACAGACAGTCCAGTAATTCACACAGTCACATGCAGTGAACAACTAAACAGCTCAACAGTATTCAACAGCTGACACACGCCGAGCCTCAGTCTACAGAAATACACAAACACACTGTACAATCTTCCGTTCCGTCGCCTCCAGTCCACTCACTGGTGTCTCCGACACCACAACGATAGGTCCTTGTTCAGACCTTGGTGGGACACTAGTGACACCCAGCACCTCTGTCACCCTCAGCACAGCCACCGAACCCCAACACGTTGAGTCTCACACTGACTCCACCACAGAGCACGGAGCCCCACTCCGACTGGCTGTTCGCGGCTAGTCTCCCTTTTTATAGCTTGGGTGATTTGAGCCAGAATTTTCGCAAGGTGACTAGAAACAGAACATTCCTGTTGAATCTCTGAGAAACTCACAGGTAAGCCAGCCGATGAGAACAATACACGGAAAGGCTGGCCCCACTCTACAAGTCAGCTGGGAGACCCCACGTCATATGAGTCACTAGCCCCTTCCTGGAAGTACTGAAAGGGGCCACCATGGGGCTGGCGCGTAACAGTATAGTACTATTATTACTGCACTCAATTTGATAGATTCAACCTTTATGTCTCTATTGAAATTCGCTCAGAGAGCATTAAAATATTTCCCCATTTTGTAGCTTTTTTTTTTTTGTTTGCAATTTTTATGCCTTCCCCTACCCTGCTATAGGCTATAGCCCTAAAAGCTTAGTACTTTCTGTTGTCTATAGACCTGCATTTTTGTGCCCTCCTCACTTATAACTCCCAATTGCCGCTGCTGAGTATATTACCAATGTAAAGTTGAGGACAGGAACCTATGGTGGTGGTGGTGATTATTGTTTTAAAAGGAAGTACAACTGGGCAACCGTCCTCTATATAACACTAATCAGAGAGAAAAAATGGAAGGGGTCCGACACTTCGAAAAGTGAAGGTATCGGCCAAAGTAAGACAAGGGCCACGAAGGACGTGAAAATGAAAGACTCCCTAGGCCTCGGGAACCTAATACCGTCGGGGTCGGAAAAGAATAAGAGTTGACCAAGGGAGGTTGGATAGGATAGATGAAAGCGAGGAGCCTGGCACAAGTAAGTGGAAGCAATGCCAGGACTCAGCTGAGGACCCTGTGGTCGCCAACCCACACTCCAAAGTTCAGAGCCCCTGAGGCCCCTTTTAGTCTCCTGTTACGACAGGCAGGGGATACCGTGGGTGTTATTCTACCGCCCCCACCCAACCTATGGTTGTATCAACAAGGCTTTAGGAATTGTCTAACCCTCATTCTTACATTGGATCTCTTCCTCTTATTTTCTCCTCTTACTCTTTCGATGCATACAAGAGACTGATATTCTCATTTATTTACCTATGAAAACAACCATCTCTTCCACCTCTGCCAGGACGACCGCAGATCAATCTCTCATAACATCAACAGCATTATATCATAGAATTGAAGGTACTAATGTCACTAACTAATATGTGTATCATGAAGTATGATGGTTTGTTTCAGGTACGGAGAACGCCATTGTACCGAAGAAACAACATAAACAAGCAAAATTCTCAAGTGAGTACTTGTTGTTCAATTACAGCTCTTTAAACTTGTAGTTATGCTTTGTATATGGGTATTTAACAACATTTATCTTATTAAACTATTCTTTCTTCTTCTTCATGCAATCATTCATCAGACTCTAAACTACAAAGTCTTCTTTTTAAATTATTATACAGCATCGCATAATAATATTCTAACTGGTGTCTAGTGCCTTTTGGTACCAGATACAAGGCAGAGGCACTATATTTTATACATATTTACACATAAACTGTTTACTAACAACCTCTACTGGTAATTTAAATGTTGAAGTCCTTCCATTGATGTTCCTTCTCCAAGACTTCTGGACAATGTGGCAGGTCACTAAGAAGACTGCTTTTGATTGTTTGATGTAGCTGAAGGGATGTTTTAAGACTGCTAAGGAATGTCTTCAGAATAAGGCCCTTGTTCATTGTTATCATCATATGCAGTTTCCAGCTGTTGGCCGGGTCTGCTTGGAGCATAAGCTTCTCCATCTCCTCTTGTCTTCCTATCATTTCTCCCTCATCACTCTTGCCCAGTCCTCTCCTCTTCTCTTCTCTATACAATCTCTTCCATCCCTTTTATCCACCTGTCTCTCGGTCATTTTCCTGCTATCTCCTTTTCATGCATTTCCTGGATATCCTTTCCTCTGTCATTCTCTTCATGTGTCCATACCATCTAAGTCTGGATGCCTCTATCCTGTTCTGTAGTGGCTCATCTTTTACTATATCTCTAACCTTCTTGTTCCTCATCTTCTCCATTCTTGTGACTCCTATCCTGCTTCTCAGAAATTTCATTTTACTTGCTTGTATACTAGTAATGGCTCTGTGCCTCATTATCCAAGTTTCTGCTGTATACATCAGAATAGGTAAATAGTACGTCCTTTATATCACTCTTTTGCTTCTCTGAGGGATATTCTTCCTCAAACCAGGCTTCTGACACTTTTCAGGAATGCTCCTACTTATCTTTCAACCTCGATTATTTCGTTATAATTTCTTCCACTTTCCTCAATGGTACTTTCCAGGTACTTGAAAGTCTCTACCTTCTTAAGCTGTTCCCCTCCAAGCGTTATCCCTCTCATAGGTCTCTCCTTCTTTCTAGTTGTACTGGGCGAGTTGGCCGTGCAGTTAGAGGTGTGCAGCTGTGAGCTTGCATCCGGGAGATAGTGGGTTCGAACCCCACTGTCGGCAGCCCTGAAGACCTATCTGTGTCAGTGCAATGTAAAACAAATAGCTTTCTAATTGTGATCACTATCTCGCTCTTTCTGGCATTAAATTTCATTCCATATTGTTCCTCCCTCATCTTCCCATGCATCTAACTGTTCCTGAATATCCTTTCCTTTTTTCCCCAGACTAACAAGTCAGCCGCAAACATCATAACTTTTATTTTTCCTTCCCCAGTTTTCCTTGCCACTTTTGTCATTAGCTCATCCATTAATACAATGAAGAGCAAAGGTGACATAGCACTTCCTTGTCTTAATCCACTCTTTGTTCAAACTAGTCTATTCTCTCTCCTCCTACTTTCACACAACTGACACTCCCATGGTACATCTCCCTCACTCTTCCTATTGTCTGCTTCTTGACACTTTTTTTCTGTAAGGCTTTCCATACCTTGTTTGTACGCGCATGATCCTATGCTTTCTCAAAGTCCAAGAAGGCCATCAGTAGATCTTAACCCCACTCATAATGATGATTTTGTAACTGTCATACTGTGAATATAAGGTCTATTGTGGACCTTCCTGAGTGGTGGTGGTGGTGATTATTGTTTTAAGAGGAAGTACAACTAGGCAACCATCCTCTACATAACACTAATCAGAGGGAAAAAATGGAAGGGACCCAACACTTCGAAAAATGAAGATATCGGCCAAAAGAAGACAAGGGCCACGAAGGGTGTGAAAATGAAAGACTCTCTAGCCCTTGCAAACCTAATAGCGTCGGGGTCGGAAAAGAACAAGAGTTGACCAAGTGAGGTCAAATAGGATAGATGATAGTGAGGAGCCTGGCACAAGTAAGTGGAAGCAATGCCAGGACTCAGCTGAGGGCCCCGTGGTCGCCAACCCACGGTCCAAAGTTCAGAGCCCCTGGGCCCCTTTTAGTCGCCTCTTATGACAGGCAGGGGTTACCGTGGGTGTCATTCTACCACCCCCACCCACAGGGGGGTGGACCTTCCTTATCTGAAGGCATACTGCTCTTCTCTTAACTTCTCTTCTCTCGCTGTTGTTATTGTCATCTAAAACCTCTAGTTGTATTTGCACTTCTGTATTGTTGGTGAATATATAAAACCACACAAAAGTTTTATACACTGCTCTCTTTTTTGTTGGTGATGATGATGATGATGATGATCTTTGTTGTTTAAAGGGACCTAACAGCCAGGTCATCAGCCCCCTCATTTTTATCATCTTCCAAATACAATCATACAGCTATGTATATATGTAACATGATTTATTTTTCAAACTGCAACAATTCTAATGGTTTCTTGATGTTGCTATTTCAGGTGGATAGACCAGCCACAACATGCAAGCTCACTACTGCAGGAGTGGTAAGTTATACTCAATACTGTACACAAAAATGAGCATCCTCAACAACACTTCCTTTAATGTGTTCACTGCCTATTTATTTAAATATATGTTGGGCTTAGTGGCTCTGAGGGTTGAGGCGCTGGCCTTCTGACCCCAACTTGGCAGGTTCAATCCTGGCTCAGTCCGGTGGTATTTGAAAGTGTTCAAATACGTCAGCCTCGTGTCGGTAGATTTACAGGCACATAAAAGAACTCCTGCAAGACTAAATTCTGGCACCTCGATGTCTCCGAAAACCATAATAGCAGTTAGTGGCAAATACCATTATTTATTATTATTTAAATATAAATCACCATGGGATCTAATATGTTTATCTTTTCTTTCTATTAATTAGAAGGTAGTAGATGATAGATTTAACATTACAAGTGAATTTTTTACACATACACATGAAAAATCGGCACCGAAGAAAAAAGTAGTATCTTAGGTGCCGGTAGATGCACTTGTGCATCATCAATGTGTATGTTATTAATACAGCATATTTATATTGCATTGTAACAAATGATTAATAGAAAAGTGAGGAGCATATTTCCAAAACGTCCTTTCTCCACATTTTGAGGAAATTGACTTATGGGTACATTGATAATGTCCATCTCTTTCTCCGTGGAATGGTGATGAGTTTGTAGGCAGAATGTCCTTTCTGTAAGCACAAAACGCAGTTAAATATGAGCTATTTTTCCAAAGAGTTTCTTCTCCACAGCAATATGGTTGACTGGAGTGCATCACAATTATGTTTACAAAATGTCTCTTCTCCGCTGTACTGCATAACAAGGACTGCCATTATTGTTTCAAAGCTGTCTCTTATCCTCCAATACAACTAGATATAAAGGCAATGCAAAATGAGCATTCTATGCAATTTCATTGCAAATATGGTGATAATTGTGTAGTGGTAACATTGTTGCATGACTATTAGATTTAGAAAAACAATTGAACTACAGGTTATGGTATAATAATACATTCAAGTCCTTGTACTTCGTATGCATTTTTTGCCTAATTATTGTGCTTTTACATATATTGTGTGGTATATTTAATAAGTTTGGACATACTTTTTGTCAGGTGTTCACTGTTACATTCGTTTCCACACAAAATAATGGCAGAAAAATAGTCAAATGAAGATAGTGTGAAAAACAGTGTAGTAGTTCCTGCTCCCTTGAGAAAAGGGAGAAAACGTACTAGGAATGAGGAGGAGTGGAGGAAAAATATTAAGAAACGAAAACTCTATGCTCAGAAGAGACTACCACAGATGCCGAAGTGTACGCATGTCAGCAGTGTTTTGAAGTGTAAAGAGTTATCTATGCAAGATAATCAAATGTATTTCCAAAACGTCTCTTATCCTTTTTATATTTCCAAAATGTCCCTTCTCCAACACATTTGTATTAATATCTAATTAACGGTATGGTATTAAATGCATTCTTTGATTGTTTAGAATTATGGAATGTATAACAATTAGCTTGAAGAATGTTTGAAAGAGTCAAACTCAAAATTACATTTTCTATTCGTTTTTTCTCCGTTCTGTAAACTAGAAGCTGCTGGAGAAAGGACATTTTGGAAATATGCTCCTCAATTGTGAATATGAAAAGAATCTGTTCATGACATTCACAGATCTAACAAAGGCATACGATAGTGTTCCCAGGGAGATTATGTGGGGGAAACCATGGTCAAAAAGAGACTGAGTACATGAACTGTAGAAATGGTGCAAGCAATGTACGAAAGCTGTGTCAGCAGTGTACAGACTCCGTTTGGGAAGGCACAATGGTTTAGGAATGAAACTGGACTAAGATAGGGGAGCGTGTTGTTGCCTCTTTTGTTTCTAATGGTTATGAACAAAATTGTAAAGCAGACAAAGGAAGCCTATGGGAATATTGTGGTCTGGGGAATGAGCAGCAAAGAAGTACAAGAACAACTTGATGCATTGAACAAAAAAAATTGATAAGTATGGTATGAAAATCAGCGCAGAGAAAAGCAAGACCATGGTGATATCAAGAGGAGAAAGACAAGGGGAGGCATTTGGAAAACTGTTGATCAAAGCCTTGAAATTGTTGATAGTTTCAAATATCTAGGGAGTGAATTAATGCAGAATACAAGGCTGGACACGGAGACTAGCAAGAAGGTGCAGCAGGGCCATGCATTCTACCAGAGTGTAAGAAACCTTGCCTGGAATAAGGAGGTTGCAAGATGATTATCCACCCATATTGACTTATGTGGCTGAGACCTGGACAGTGATAATGAGGGAGGAGAGTAGAATTCAAACAAGCAAAATGAAATACATAAAATGAATGACAGAAAAGATAAGGAAAGACAGAATAATAAACAAAGATGTTAGAGAGAAATTCAGAATGAAAATTAATGAAAACCTAAAACCTGCTTTCCACCGAGCTCGATAGCTGCAGTCGCTTAAGTGCGGCCAGTATCCAGTATTCGGGAGATAGTAGGTTCGAACCCCACTGTCGGCAGCCCTGAAAATGGTTTTCCGTGGTTTCCCATTTTCACACCAGGCAAATGCTGGGGCTGTACCTTAATTAAGGCCACAGCCACTTCCTTCCCACTCCTAGCCCTTTCCTGTCCCATCGTCGCCGTAAGACCTATCTGTGTCGGTGCGACGTAAAACAACTAGAAAAAAAAAAACAACAAAAAAAACCCTGTTTTCCAGTCAGTGACTGGGTCAGGGATGGAATGAATGAAGCCCCCATCTTGTGGCGAGTATAGGAACTGTGCCGGCTGCCGAAGCCTGTCGCACTCCTCTGGGGCAATGATTAATGACTGACAGATGAAATGAAATTATATTAGATAGCGTTGCTGGAATGAAGGACGACAGGAAAAAATGGAGTACCCGGAAAAAACCTGTTCTGCCTCTGCTTTGTCCAGCACAAATCTCACATGGAGTGACCAGATTTGAACCAGGGAACCCAGTGGTGAGAGCCCGACATGCTGCCACCTGAGCTACGAAGGCTTCAGATAAATTCAGAATAGAAAACCTAAATGAAAGAATTGATAGGAATAAACTAAAATGGTTGGGACATGTAAAGGGGATGGATGAGAAAACAGTACCAAAGTAGATGATGGAGATGAACTTCGAGGGGAAGAGAACAAATGGGAGACCTAGAACAAGGTGGGTCAATTCAAGATAACATTTCTCTGGGACGTCCTGGTTCCACACTATACCTCTCGCGCATTGGTAAAACCCATTGCCTTGTTGGATTCTCTTTCTAATTTCTTAATTTATTCTCCCATCTTCTGCAAATATACTCCCCAAATATCTGAAGCCTTTCACAACTTCTAATGGTTTTCCATTTACTTCAATATTCCCTTTTTCTTTATTACCTCTTGTCATCACTACTGTCCTACTCTTCTCCACACTTATTTTCATTCCATATTCTTCTATCTCCCAATTCCATACATCTTTTTTTTTTTTTTTTTTTTACTATTTACTTTACGTCACACCGACACAGATAGGTCTTATGGTGACGATGGGTTAGGGAAGGCTTAGGAGTGGGAAGGAAGCGGCCATGGCCTTAATTAAGGAACAGCCCCAGCATTTGTCTGGTGTCAAAATGGGAGACCACGGAAAACCGTCTTCAGGACTGCCGACAGTGGGGTTCGAACCGACTATCTCCTGGATGCAAACTTACAGCCGCACACCCTTGACCGCATGGCCAACTCACCCGGTCCACATATCCTTACTACTGCCTCTAAATACCCTCATAACCTTTATTTACAACCTTATTAATGCGATTACCCCAGTGAAGATCTTCCCTTATATTAACACTTATAGGTACCTAAAGGGATCCCCCATGAGGGACTATCACTCCATGAACACAGCAATAAAACTGAGAGGACTTTCCACATCTCTTACAAGTTGTCTCTTTGCAGGACCAGCAGACTCCCAGATCACGCCGCTCAAGACGCTCCTTGGTGGTAAGTTGTATATTGTATCAAGAAAATAAGTACTACAATAACTACACTGGTGATCATTAAATTTTACTACTATGAAAGACAAGATTTATCAAATCATGTCAGTACTTTCCAGGCTTGTAGGCCATGGTCTAGGAGAATGTGATGATCCTGACTGCATTCAGCATTATCAATTCTCCTTATTTGTCAACCACAGCACTTAAAGAGGAGCTCAGCCACCTCAGTATGGCCCTACTCACAAATGACTACAGCCGTTAAGATATCCAGCAAACATTCTATCCCAGATGTCCAACAACTAGGAAGAAAGAAGGGGAGCAGCCGGCAGCTAAAGCCTTTTTGCCGAATATTGGGAAAACAACTGACAGAATGGGGGACTACTGGAGTTCCTTAAGATAAAAACCATACATAGGCCAAGAAATAAAATGCGGGAACTACTAAGATCTGCTAAAGAGAAGCGCCATGCTCTCTCCACAGCAGGTGTCTACAAGATCCCATCCAGCTGCAGCCAGGTGTATATAGGCACTACAGAATGCAGCATTGCCACACGACTGAAGGAGCACAACAGACATAACCAGCTGGAAAAAGTAGAAAGGTCCATCAGTCGGTGAACACTCGCTGCTAGCAGGTCATGATGTACAGTACAGCAACACCAAAGTACTGTCAACTACTGTGTCTTATCATGCCTGGCTACAAAGGGAACCCATTGAAATCCTGAAGCACATCAACAGCTTCAACCATAGGGAGTCTAATGGGTAAACAAAGCCTGGTTTCCAGTCCTGAAAGCCTTAAGTACTGGAGAATACGATGGCCGTGGCAGACCAGAAAAAGCAATGGGTGATCAGTTACCTGTCTCCACCAAGGCTGGTTGATGTACATTGGGCTCCTTAATGCTTCAATCAGTGGCCAAAGAACAGCCAATCAGCCCCTCTAGCAAGATGGACCAATAAGCAAGCAGCACACCGTAGCCTGCACTGTGTAATGAGGTGGAATTGCAACATTCCACTGTGAGCTTCGCAGCTATCGAAGTCAGTCGGAACTCTTGATAATGCCGAACGCAGTCTTCGGTGAAATGTAGGAATAATCACATGTTCCTGGACCACAGCCTGGTAAATACAGACATGATTTGTAACACTGGCAGTGAAAGGCTCAATTTTTCTTACACACAGACCTTAGGGTAAAGTGCTGTGAAATGTACAGTATTACTTGTAGCTTCTATCCCTTTACAGACCTGAGGGAACAATTTTTACAAAAAAAAAAGTGAGCTCTGTATATTTTTATGTTGTAAAAGAATGGAAAATTACAGGAAAAATGTTTCTGTGATGTGGTTTATGAACATTAATTTTTATCAGGTCTTTGCCTTTATACTCAATTTTAACAATCAAATGATACATATTGCTTACACCCTTCAGTTTTAAGCGTGACACACAACTACTCTTCACTTAACGAGATTTTATAAATTAGTTTTCATTCTTTCAAGGGCTCAAATACACTTTAATTATACAAATTTTTCTGACAGTTAAATGACATATTACGTATTCTACATCATGAAATTCAGAAACTGTTTGTATTCCTTGATAGAGACATATACAGATCATCATATCACCATAAAGTGGTACACTTCCTAAACAAAGGGGGAATCAGGGATGGGAAGAGAGCACATGATAGGGTGGCGTGAAGAGCTGCATCAAACCAGTCTACGGACTGATGACTGAAACAACAATGATTACAAGAAAAAATTAAAAAGTATTTGTTACGAGTAATTTGATTACTTTCACGCAGTTATTTCCCAACTCCAGGCATGGTACAGATTTGAACTGTGTCACGGGAGTGCACACGCAGGTGGATCGTTAAGAATGTATAGATGGTTCAGTGAATGAGTCCCACGCTCAACTGCACGCGCACTGCCTCTAGGTGAGCATAAGGCAGTAACGATCAGTGAGACGTTGATGTTTCAAGCAGACAGTGTACGTCAACATGGCTAGATGTAATGATGTGACATAGTGGCAAAAAAGGACAATCGTGTTGGCCATGCGTGTGAAGTTGCTGGATTTGTTAGTGCTTTGTATCAGACTGTTTAAAATGTTTACAAGAAGTGGAGTACTACATGTGGCCATGAAACACAACATCAGAATTGTGGTCGATAAAGATCCTGACTGAGAGGGACCGAAGGCGTGTTTCTGGCCTTGTGAATGAAAATTACCTCCAAACCTGATAGAAATTGCTGCAGTCAGTGAATGAAGGTACATCCCAACCTGTTAGTAAGAGAACATTGCAACGGGAACTGCATGCAATGAACATTTGGAGTTGGTCACCTCGCAAGAGGCCACTGCTCACACAGGTACATAAAGCTGCGCGTCTTCAGTGGGCTAGAAATCATCAAACGTAGACAGCAGTTGACTGGCAGAATGTAATGCGGTCTGACGAATCATGTTTCTACTTGTATTCCAATGACACATGTCATAGAGTGCACCGAAGGCCAAATGAAGCGTTTCAGCCTTGACGTGTGCAACGTCAGGTTCAAGCCGGAGATGGGTTCGTGATGTTTTGGGGGTGTTATTCACATCATGGATTGGGCCTGCTCACTGAGGTGACGTCCAGCTCCATGGCTAAATGGTTAGCATGCTGGCCTTTGATCACAGGGGTCCTGAGTTTGATTCCCTGCAGGGTTGGGAATTTTAACCATCATTGGTTAATTTCACTGCCACGGGGGCTGTGTGTATGTGTTGTCCTCATCATCATTTCATCCTCATCATGACACGCAGGTTGTCTGTGGGTGTCAAATCAAAAGACCTGCACCTGGCGAGCCGAACATGTTTATTTAAACATTCTGGATGATCAGGTATTGCCTTTCAGTCAACATCTGCATGATGAGTATGCTATTGACACCCCGATATTTCAGATGACAACAGCAAAGTTCATTGGGCTGGACGCATATGTGACTGGTTTTATGAACACTTCCCCATCCTATTACATCTTGATTGGCCTGCAAAATCACCTGACTTGAACTCCACTGAAAATCTGTGGGACATGTTGGAACAACAGGTAAAACGTTGACATCAGCATCCCTGCAATTTGGTGGAATTGCACGATCAAATCCTCAGCGAGTGTCTTAACCTGGATGCGACGTATTGGACTCACTTCCTAACTGACTCCAGGTGGTTCTCAAGTCCAGATGCAGAGTTACATGCCATTAAATGATGCTTGTAATGAGTTCTCCAGGGGTAACTAGTTTTTGTAAAGTGAGCTTCCTGCCCTACACAGATGTGAGCTCAGTCAGCAAGAACTGCTGTAACTTGCTACAGCATAAAGAGAGGGAGACATTGGATTTGTGTTGGTATGTGTTGCCAAAGTTTATCAGTATAGCAACTGTTGCTCTGTGGTGTGCCAGTCATTGTGCTGTCATGGACTGAATGTGTTCATTAAGTGAGAAGTCTGCTCAACATGTGGGCTAATGGTAAAGTAGAACATAGTGCTCATCTAGGAACTGTCAGATGTTGATTCCACAAATATCACATTGATTAGATGCACCCTTTTTGATGCTTAAATTTTATCTATAAGGCAAGATCAGAACATTTCCATTTGAGGTCATCGCTGCAGTGGACATGCCATGTAGTGTGACTCCAATGTGGGTATATAAGCACGGATATGTAGGTAAAGGGATTAGTGTGGCAGCTGTGTCATGCCGAGGTGCGTAAGTTAAATGCGACCACGTAAACTACGGTGACATTATTACCAAATGCATCCAAACAGGACCAACGTGCCGTTATTCTGTTTTTGGCTGCCGAAGGAGAAACACCGGTGGACGTCTATCAGAGAATGAAGACTGCGTACAGGGCAGCATATCTGTTGAAAACCACCGTTATGGGATGGTGCACCAAGTTCTGCACGGGTCCCATTTCGATACAAGATGCCAGTCTCATCCATTACGGACAACTCAAGTGGGAGACACTTGAACACCCATCCTACAGTCCTGATCTGACCTCATCCAGTGATCACGCCTTTGTCCCCTCAAAAAGGCCTTGAAGGGTCGATGCTTCTTGTCGGACAAGGATGTGCAGCAGGCGGTTACGGAGTTCTTCACGCAGCAGGACGCGGTGTTTTACCACATGGGGATCTTCAACCTGGTGCATTGGTGGGATGAGTGCCTCAATAATCATGACAATTTTGCCTGATTGGCATCCCGATTCAGGACTGTACAGCCGTCGAACGGAAACATTTTGATCGCCCCTAATAGACAGATAGGTGATTTGTTTATATTAGCAAAGTTAGGGACAGTTGTCCCTGTCTTGCACTTAACCAGTAACAGAATTAGAGTGATGAATCACTAATTACAGATCATTAAAAAGTAACTGATCATAAAGTTAAACAATGAAGACCTACTGAACTATAGCTAACAGTAACTGCTTACATTCTGGTACATGTGCAACTTTTACGTGATGTTATTGTAACAAACAGCTACAATAGAAACCTGTACTAAATGAATAACAGAAGCTCTGACACCACAAGATTCTAATAAATCTTATTGTATTTGTATTTTGTTTCTGGCAGTCATTACACAAACTATTAATAATTATATTTGCTAATGTATCCTATTTATTTCTAGGACTGCAAACCAGTCACACGAAGCAACAACTTTCCTGTTACTAAAGTAAGTGTCACAGATACACAGTCAATATAAAATATGGAACATAGTATTATACATACACCTCATAAATGTTTTGGACCACCTGGATTGCTGAGTTTACACACTCAGCCACTGAACTAGACAAGTGAGGAAAAATGAGCTGTTGTCAGGTATGGGAACGGTGAAACGACAGATGGTCGAGAGTCGCTTACCTGTGAGCATGGATTGGCAACGCCGACTGTGCGGTGCTGTCTGGTCAAAGCCGGTCCACTCCAGGTTCACGTATTCTTTAAGTAGTTCTTCTTCTGTATTACGTAGTCCGATATTTATAGTATTCAAATATTTTAAAGTTATAGTGTAAACCATAAATAATTAAAAAACATTTTTTTAAATAAAACCAAAAGTACTTATAGTCTTGCACTGGTGTGGGAGACCCAAATGACCTCAGCTAGAAGCATTAATTGTATGGCAACTTTCTGAGTTATTTTCCAGGAATTTAAAATGCCCACAAAAATAAGTTTCAGCTAAAGAATTTTAGTCACATAATTTTCTACAATTTTCCTGTGGACAACCTTTTATTGACTCAAGAAACTAACTTCTTACAAATTTTTTTTTTGCTAGTTGCTTTACGTCGCACCGACACAGACAGGTCTTATGGCGACGACGGGATAGGAACGACCTAGGAATTGGAAGGAAGCGGCCGTGACCTTAATTAAGGTACAGCCCCGGCATTTGCCTGGTGTGAAAATGGGAAACCACGGAAAACCATCTTCAGGGCTGCCGACAGTGGGGCTCGAACCCACTATCTCCCGATTACTGGATACTGGCCGCACTTAAGCAACTGCAGCTATCGAGCTCGGTACTCTTACAAAATTGTACAAAACTATTTTAATCCTCGTAGTCAACACTATATATTTTACGTCCAATGAAGATGAAACTTTACACAAAATAGACGTTTCGTTCAGGCATTGGGTCATCCTCAGAAAGACATTTATGATGAATTAAAAACATAGAAAATACACAATATAAAATGTTAGTTAAAAGTTTTTTAAAGAGCATGATGAAAGTTAAAAAACTATGAAATATTGATCGTTAAAATAGTCTTGAGCAGGAGGTCTTTCTATTTCAATGTTTTTGTTGTCCTTTCGTGTGGTTCAACTGGTATCTGTATACTGTTGGCAACAAAAATATTGAAATAGACAGACCTCCAGCTTAAGACTGTTTTAACAATCAACATTTCACAGTTTTTGAACTTCCATCATGCTTTTAAAAATACTTTTTAACTAACATTTCATTTTGTGTGTTTCCCATGTTTTCAATTCATCATACATGTCTTACTGAGGATGCCCCAATGCCGGCTCGAAACATGTCTATTTATGTGTGAAGTTTTGACTTAATTGGGCGTAAAATATATAGTATTGACAAGGATTAAAATAGTTTTGTACAATTTTGTAAGAAGTTCAACCATCAATACAGATTTAATATGAGATTCATAGTCTGTAAACAAGAAATTAAAACACGGCTGCTTCCTAAAGATTTCAAGACATTATTTTACGGACTTAAATTTACTTGTTCAGGCTTTTATCCTCAAAAATCATTTAAAGAGTTTTATATAGAAAATAGTCATACTGTTGAAATCAGCAGTCTTTCCTAAGGCCTGCAGTTGTTTTACAACATTGTAGGAGGTAACATCAGGAGTTTGGGAGAGAATGAACTGCCTTGCACTCCAAAATGTTGTGTTTAGTTAGACATTTCTTTGCTAATTGCTGCATAACATTGGCAACAGCAGAATTTCTCTGACCCGTCTAATTTGGTGGCTGCAGTGACAATAGGTTGTTTACAACCCAACAGAAAGTATGGGAGGAACATACACACTTTCTGTGATGAGTAACATGATTGCTACGAGTGGTGGTGATGATTGTTTTAATAATACCATTGGGATCGGGAAAGAACAAGAATTTACCAAAGGTGGTCGAATAAGAAGAATGTAAGTGAGGAGCCTGGCACAAGTAAGTGGAAAAAATTCCAAGACTTAGCTAATGCCCCCGTGGTTACCAACCCACGCTGCCAAATTAAGAGCCACCAGGGCCCACTTTAGTCACCTCTTACCACAGTGATTCCGCTTTGAGCAAGTTTAACTGTATCTTGTCTTCTCTGCCTTTTTCTAATTATATTGAAGTTGGTATTCTCCATTTCTATTAACAGTTCTTAGTGATGGATTTTGAGACCGTAGGCGATTCAGTTGGACGTCAGTGATGTCGCTATGTATTGAAAATTGTGGATTATATATTGTTTTCTTGAATTCCCCGAGGAGAGCTTTTTTATATTGAAGATCTGATGGGGAAATGTGGCAGTGGATAGGTAGACAATATGTGGATGTAGACCTTATTGTGCCGGTGATGAGCTGCGAACAGGTGACCAGAAATAATAATAATAATAATAATAATAATAATAATAATAATAATAATAATAATAATAATAATAATAATAATAATAATAATAATCATCATCATCATCATCATCATCATCATCATCATCATCATAGGTTGTTCTGCCATCCGGCAGGTCCAGTCATGGCTGTGACCTCCATTCGATCTTGTGCCCTTTTCTTCACTTCTGCATAATCTTCCTTTCTTTTTCTAATGCTGTCTAATAACTGGTATTATTATTATTATTATTATTATTATTATTATTATTATTATTATTATTATTATTATTATACCGGGCGAGTTGGCCATGTGGTTCGGAGCATGCAGCTGTGAGCTCGCATCTGGGAGATAATGGGTTCGAACCCCACTATCAGCAGCCCTGAAGATGGTTTTCCGTGATTTCCCATTTTCACACCAGGCAAATGCTGGGGCTGTATCTTACTTAAGTCCACGGCCGCTTCCTTCCCATTCCTAGGCCTTTCCTGTCCCATCATCGCCATAAGACCTATCTGTGTCGGTGCAATGTAAAACAAAGAATTTATTTCGTACAAAATAAAATCACTATATTATTGATTAGATGGTCACAGTGTGTGTTACTGTAGTCACGACCTAGTTTGTGAACCACGGGCAATGGCTGAGTGGCCTATTAAGTGGTCCTGAGAGTCGGGATACCAATTGCTACAGAATGGGAATGGGCATCTCGGACATATTCTGAGTCATGGCCTTCCTTGTGATCAGGCAGCTAAGACTATATAATCTACTGTGGTCCCTAACCCATTAGAGGAGAGATCGTCACTTGGACTATGTGTAAGTAGGGTAGCATGCTGCTTCGTGAATTTACCGAGTTCAGAACATTTTAAGCAAGCATTAGACCTATGGGAGAAATTGAGTCGCACCCCCATTTGACAGGTGAGGGACTCCTTGGAAATAACTTGGTGAACGAAATGGAATTTGATGGGGAGCTATCAATATTGATGGGTCATTACGGAAGAAAGAAAGTAGAACTGGCTGAGTCACCAAAGAGGATGCATCTGGAGTGCTAGGAGTAAGTGATATTTGGATAAGGGGAGATAATGAGATAGAGATAGGAGATCATAAAGTGTACTTGACGGGTGTTAAAAAAGGAAAGAGCAGAGTGTGGGGTAGGGCTGTTCATCAGGAATTCTATTGCATGCAACATAGTTTCTGTTAGGCACATAAATGTGCGAATGATGTGGGTAGATTTGGCAGTTGGAGGAATTACGATGAGTATTGTCTCAATATATTCACTATCTGAGGGTGCAGATGAGAATGAAGTTGACACATTTCATGAAGCATTGAGTGACATCGTAGTCAGGATGAACAGCAAGGATAGGATAGTGCTAATGGGTGACTTCAATGCAAAAGTTGGAAATAGAACTGAAGGATATGAAAGGGTGATTGGTAAATGTGGGGAAGATATGGAAGTTAATAGGAATGGGAAGCATTTACTGGACTTTTGTGCTAGTATGGGTTACAAATACATTCTTCAAGCATAAGGCTATTCACTGCTACAAATGGGAGGCTAGGGGTACCAGATCCATAATAGACTATATATCAACCGACTTTGAATTCAAGAAATCTGTTAGGAATGTACAGGCTCTTCGGGGATTTTTCGATGATACAGACCACTATCTGACCTGTAGTGAACTAAGTAGCTCTAGGCCTAGGATAGAGAAAGTAAAATCTGTCTTCACTGGTATTTTGGAAGGGAGGATGCGATCAGTGGTTGAGAGGAAGCTGGATGAAAACCAGTATGGTTTCAGACCACAGAGAGGCTGTCAGGATCAGATTTTCAGTATGCACCAGGTAACTGAAAAATGCTATGAGAAGAATAGACAGTTATGTTCATGTTTCGTAGATCTAGAGTAAGCGCATGACAAGGTACCGAGGTAAAGGATGTTTGCCATACTGGGGGATTATGGGATCAAGGGCAGATTATTAAAATCAATCAAAGGCACTTATGTTGATAATTGGGCTGCAGTGAGAATTGAGTTCTTGGTTCAGGGTGCTCACAGGGGTTAGACAAGGCTGTAACCTTTCACCTTTGTTGTTCATAGTTTACATGGATCATCTGCTGAAAGGTATAAAGTGTCAGGGAGGTATTCAGTTAGGTGGAAATGTAGTAAGCAGTCTGGCCTATGTTGACTTGGTCTTAATGGCGGATTGTGCCAAAAGCCTGCTGTTTAATATCTTGAAACTTGAAAATAGGTGCAATGAGCATGGTATGAAAATTAGCCTTTCGAAGACTAAATTGATATCAGTAGGTAAGAAATCCAAGAGAAATGAATGTCAGATTGGTGATACAAATCTGGAACAGGTAGATAATTTCAAGTATTTAGGATTGTGTTCTCTCAGGGTGTTAATATAGTAAGTGAGATTGAATCAAGATACAGTAAAGCTAATGCAGTGAGCTCACACTTGCAATCAACAATATTCTGTAAGAAGGAAGTCAGCTCCCAGAGTAAACTATCTTTATACCAGTTTGTTTTCTGATCAGAGATAAAGGCTAAGTTAGGAATGAACTCGATGGATGAAGTTGTATGCATAAACCAGCTTCGGTGGTGGGTCATGTGAGACGAATGAAGGAGGATAGGTTACCTAGGAGAATAATGGACTCTGTTACGGTGGGTAAGAGACGTAGAGGGAGACTAAGAAGACTATGGTTACACTCAGTTTCTAACGATTTAAAGAGAAGAGGTATAGAACTAAATGTGGCCACAGCACTAGTTGCATATAGAGGATTGTGGCAACATTTACTAAATTCACAGTGGCTTGCAGACTGAATGCTGAAAGGCATAACGGTCTATAATGATGATGTATGCATATATGAATGTACATATGTATATCATTGATTAGATTTACAGAGGACAGTACATTAATGGAATAATTTAGGAGGCTTCATTCAACATTAATTATAAGGAGAAAGTGATTTTGAATTGGTTTAAACCCCATTTAAATTTTCATCACGTCTACTTTTCCAGTGATGTACAGAAAAAGGCCAACATTTAAGCTTTGCAATATCAGATTGCTTGAATTTTTTAAGAGGTAAAATTTCATCATTTGAATGGCCAATACACCTAACTCTTGATTTACCATAATCGGATCAACCGTGCTGCGGCTTAACCGTGATATCAAAATCACTAAAAATGCACGAATGTTAGGAGTTACATAACACAGAATTACAAAGGGTTGGGATGATACTGTTGAGTGGTAATCGTAGCAGGGGTGGCATGACCTTGAAATTAGGTAGTCTGAATATTTTTTCTTTCCTTTATTAGTTTCAATGAAAAGTGCTGTTTATTTTTCCATTACTAATTGTGCTAAGTGCTACTTTTACTGCAACTTGTTGGGTAAGTTAATAAAAAACAATACAGTAGTATCATTTTAACTGTACTTTCAGTACACCTGTTTTATTTTTAACTGTTTGCGGGCTAACTGCAATTTTACTTATCCAGGAAGCCTTAACCCTACATTATCCCAGTTAATCAAGAGTTGAGTGTAATGCCAAGAACAATAACAAAATGGTATTCTTCCTTAATATGCTTTGTATTAGAATGATAATGTTTAGAATGAATGTCTAATTTTGTATGTGTTTTTACTTTCAGCGGTCTCCAAGACATCGATCATTGGTAAGTAGAAATTATTTTACTTAACTTACGATACAAGTTAAGCCAAGCACAAATTGAAGAAGGAACATGATGAAAACACAATGTAGAAAAGGAGAAAGAGATATATGTAATACAGAACAGAAAATAATACAAAAATTGAAATGAAAAAATCAAAATCCCATGGCACAACAGCTACAAAGAGCCGTGGTCTACCAAGTGACTCCTGCTCAGCCCAAAGGCCTGAAGATTATGATGCATTGTGTGGTCAGCACAACAAATCCTCTCGGCTAGGGCTGCTTTCTCACTGTCAGATAGCTCATCAGTTGTAAACACGTAGGCTGAGCAGACCTTGAGTCGGCCCTCCGGTCCAGGTAAAAAATCCCTGACCTGGTCGGGAATCAAACCAAGGGCCTCCAGGTAAGCAGCAGGCATGCTACCCCTACACCACAGGACCAGCAAATTGAAATGAAGCAAAATATGTATAATAATGGCATGTGGCCTCCAAAGAGGCCTGATGCATGTCTTTTGAGTTGACGCCGTATAGGCGACCATCAGAATTAATCAATGAATGTTAAAATCACCGACCCGGCCGGGAATCAAACACGGGACCCCCTGGACCAAGGGCCAGCACGCTCACCATTTAACCATGGAGCTAGACAATTGATGATGAAAAAAATGAACTGAACTAGGATGTCCAGTAGTAGCAGTCAGTAGCGGCAGTTAGGGGGGGAGGGGGCACTTTGTGGACAAAACATTACATTTTTATTCCATTTTAGCTGGCTGAAACTAGGAATTATTTTAAAAATCAATTTGTACAAGCCCTGATATCTTATCAAATAATTCTTTCCTTTTATTATTAACAAAATGATGAGCGGAAATACACACAAAATGTCGTTTGTCACAGCTAACGGATTTGTGTAGGTCTGCACCATGTAGTAGAGACTTTGCATGTGCTGTAAGGAAGGGTAGCAGGAGTATTTTTTTGCGAAGGTCATGGACACTGAGGTATGATTCAACCGCTTGCCTTGAGCATTCACCCATCTGGCAGTGTCTTTAGTGTCTGTTAGTTTCTTAGTGTGTAGTCAAACACTAAATGGTTTTTAATTATATAAAATCACGCCGTACCTCTATGTAATATTCCACAAACGCAGTAATACATCTGTAATGTTGTTTCTTTGGCGAAAGTTTTATTGTATAGTATTGAATCAAAATCTCAAAAAATTATCATTACTGCACTTATGTTGGTAAACCTTTACCTCTCTGTCAAAATTCACTCAGTGACCATAAAAAATCTTACCACTTTGTAGCTTTTTTTTTAGTTCTGATGTTTATACACCCCCTCTCCCCCCTCCCGGCCGCTATATCCCACAAACCCGGTACTTTTTGTTGTCTATACATATTTTTACCCCTTCCCCTCCTTTTAATTCCCATTTGCTGCTGCTGGTTGCAGTCACTGAATAGGTGCCGTTGATGCTGTCAGAATGTCATCAACACACTAAAAGATGGCTCTATGGGGCATCTGAAGGCGTTATCTCGTATTGTCTGGAATTCTATCCTGCAGTCGCCTTGGTGTTATTACACAGAGCAACTATACTCCTCATACCAAGCATGTTTATATGCAACCCAAGACTTAAATCAGCTAAGTCAAACTCATAATAACCCTGGAATAAGAAAAGCAGCTGTTCATGACAGAAATAGTCACAGGAATACAATGCAGAGCCACTTGTACCATGCCCACTGCACACTCTGTTTTGTAGGACCCATACACTCTGCAGAAGATGAAATCCAGGCAGGAGCTGCATAGGGTTGAAGATAGATTTCCATTCGTCAGGGGGCCTTTGCAGTCCATTCTTCATTCCAGGTTTGGTGTCCAGCATAATTTTCTGAGCCAGCAGCAGAGGAGGGCTGATGCAATTCTGTGGATGTCATAGTGAATTGGAAGTGATTTGTTGGTTTGTATTTTATGTGCTTGAATCTTCACGATAGTCCTTCACTCTCGGGCAAGTATTACATTGTCTTCTGAGAGTATCAGTGTTCTGTTTCAGTGTTATTGTGAGTTTGACTTGACTTCCTGATTTTCGCCTTGGTGTTATTACACAGAGCAACTATACTCCTCATACCAAGCATGTTTGTATGCAACCCAAGACTTAAATCAGCTAAGTCAAACTCATAATAACCCTGGAATAAGAAAAGCAGCTGTTCATGACAGAAATCGTCACTCTTCTTCTGGCCAAATTTTACCTAATCATTCTTTCCCACCAATTTCATTCAGTCTCTTCATTCATGATTCAATCTATCCACTCACCTTCAACATTTCTAAAGCTTCTATTCTCTTTTTTTTCTGAGCTAGTTGTTCATGTTTCACTCCCATACAATGTCACGCTCCAGATGAAAGTCTTAAGAATACCTCTTTCTAATTCCTGTATCAATGTTCAAAATAGTAGTGTGTGCTTGGATAAATGCATTCAAAATAGTTTGCAAGTCATCCTCTGGAACAAAGTTATTATCTGTGTATTGGAGTTCAATAAATGAAGCTGAGGGTACTTTGGTTCTGGTTTACAATCTGCTAATATTCACTCAATCAAAGGGTTGAACATCAAACTCCAGTTTATTCTAAACCAAGCTACAGAAGGTCATTCGGGATCTTTGGGAACGATGTTTGAAGGGTAATTAGCTTATGAAAAGCCATGTCTCCACCAATGATAATGCTCAGTTGGAAATCCAGGATTTCTAGCTGTAGCCCGACATTGTAATTTCCATTGCAGTAGACTTTTTCGCAGAGCATGTCTATCCTATCCCACTCCTCCTGACAGGCTTTCCAGAGGCCATTGGTAGTGCATGGATGTCTATTTCCTAAGGCCCTTTTTAAAAGTCCAAATGCACAGAAGTCCATGGGTGACCCATTGGGTGCCTTCAATGGAATGTCAGTAAAAGGAATTACACGGATTCCAGTTTCCATCTCCATTCTCTCTTAAGAACAAATAAATCAAATGAGAGGTGTGGCTGGATGCTTATCTTCATGTACCCATACCTGATTTTTTGCCTTCCCATTCAGTTCTGGGATATCTGTGTTGTAAATGGGTGTTAAAACTTTTGCTGATAATATGCCGGGTTCACCTTCACATTATAAGCGACATGGTGAATGGTTAACTTGCCATTGTAGCAGTATCCAGCGATGATCATGAAACCCCTTGGAAAACTTTCCTGGCATTCTTTATACAATGTTTGATAACATTTTTGTCTCTAGGGCAATAGTAAATCGAGCGGGGTTTGTTACATTCACTAAGGTACACATATGCTTCGTCTAATGTTACCACATTTTTCCATCTATCCCCTGCCACATAGCCCTCATACAGCTTTCTTGCGTTAGTGCAACATTCTGAAATTTGATGAGGCAACAGCTTGTGAACTCTGCGCTTATGCCGCTCTTCTAATTGCAGGTCCTTGTTGATGATGGTGTTAACTATTGAAACAGACATCCCTAACTTATGTGTGATAGTCCTTTGGGCAGCAGGATTATCACCTGAGACAAGGGCCTTCACTTTTCTCACCACTTGTGGTGTATGGCTGGTGGATGGTTGTAAATATGCCCATCTTTTTCCCCTCTGGAATTAAATCCAGTCGGCCTTTGTCTTTTTTATTCAATGCAACACTGATCCCGTTCTTTGATATCAAGAAACCACGCTTCTTGCACATTCCTTGGATTTCAGAATAGCTATATTAAGCATCGGAAAGGGCTGTTATGTAGCCTTCCCAGCAAGGGTCAATCCCCTTCAGCATCGTTGCAGCTAATGTCATGAAACTCTAGACACACGTTCTCAGTACTGACGTGAATCATCACTCCCCATTTTGACATGATTAGAATTACTCCATCTAAAGATGGATATATGTATTGAATAGGAGGACACAATAAATCCTTTCTTTTGTAAAGTGAAAACCATCAATACAGAATGATTTTAATATCTTGTAAGTTGATAACAGTGCTGCCAGCAGCCTTCAAACTTGTCACCAGAGATCCCTAATGACCTTCTGTATGTTAATCCCTACTAATGTATATGGATTTGCCATTTTCTTGCTCATGACATCCTATTTCTTTTGTTTTTCAGAACACAGGATGTATGCCACATGGTGCCGCACTTGCTTCACAGGTGAGTACAGTATACTTTGAAGTTTCGGTGTTATGATCAATAAATTAGCACAGGATTAGTAAAACATCCTGTTATAGAACAGAGAGTTAATCCAGTGTTGGGAATGTAAAGACTGATGGTTTAATTTTTTCATGAATCAAAGCGCTAATTGATCTGATGGTATATTGGGTTATGAACAATTCTAGTCTCTAGTGAACTAAGTAACTTTGTAATGGCAGCCCATACTTCAGACTACTTTTACTGCAAAGGACGTATGAATACTGTATTCTAATATTGAGCGAACATGTCCCAGAGAAGACCTTAGAATTAATAGAGTTGTAGTGGCTCCATGGTGACATGGAGAGTAAGCAAAATAAAAAAAAAGGACAATCAAAAAATAAACGAAAAAAATTAGATGGTATTGTATTTGCTCTTGTCCGTGGAAAGGTCAAAAAAAAAAAAGAAGAAGAGGAATTGTTGTAATAATCTTCTTTTAGAAAGGCAAAGTTGATGATTTAAATTAAATTAAATAGTTCTAAATTTGGATGAAAGCAGCTCCATTAACTACAGTAACATTACTGCGGAATCAGTAGCCAAAGCCTTTTATGAAAACTGAATACCTCCCTTCAGAGTACCGTCTCCAAGAACCTCAAACTCATGCACTATAATGCAGTAGTAAAACCATCTGTTCTCTACGCCTCTGAGTGTCTTGTGTTGACCAGGAAAGGCCCTCTCAGGAAACTAGAACTCAAAAAAAGGAAGATCCTGAGGAGAATACTGGGACCTGAAAGAGAAGAGGGAGTCACTTACAGAATTCGGCATGACGACGAGACATTGATACGTGTATAAGAAAAAGACTCTGGGTCTTCTATGGGCACCTAATCCACATGAACCCCTGCAGACTTACCAACAGGATCTTTGCTGTGGCAGGTAGAGGGAAGGCATCCAGGAACAAGAGGATCACTTCGGTCAAGTCAGATCTGGAACAACTGGGGATCCCGCCTGAGTCCATACATGACCGCCCACAATCCAGCAGGGAAATTTTCCGTCACTTATGAGTAGGAAGAACACAGGAACCAGCAGACCTATGTGGATGTAGGAAAGAAAATGAAGGAATACTGGAAGAGGAGAAAACATAAAGCCCAAGTGACAAGAAGATGTGAGCCCCCTGGTCGTCAGTAGGCCCATAAAACAAAGAAGAAATAAATAAATGAACACAAACTTGAAACTACTAACAAACCCCACATTAATGCTGTTCAGAACTTCTCGCCATTAAATTGCATTGCTTTACATAATTGCAAGAGACTGCTGAAGTTTCATCTAGATCCGTCAGGCAACTGCGAAAGTTACTAAGCACATGCAAATTTCAAGCTTCATGCTCACATCCTCAAAGCGGAAGGGGTGTGAAGTTGTTTGCCCAGGTTCCATCTATTAATCCACGGACTGTAAAATGGAATGGATTAACGAGTTCCGAATGGAGATAGATGATACAAATGACAACAATGGTAAACGTATGCATAATGTACCACGATGCTCAAAAATCACTGGTCACTGCAGACACTGTAATGAGTTTAAAACCTTACCACTAGATGATACAAACGACAACAATGGTAAACGCATGCATAATGTACCACGATGCTCAAAAATCACTGGTCACTGCAGACACTGTTATGAGTTTGAAACTTTACCATGTATGCTAGGAAATTATTCTAGCTTATGTGCCACAATAACATCACAACCATGGACCATAATACTAGTATCGAAAACTAGTCCCAGTTATATAGGACACTATATAAGCTAATGGTATTGAATAGGTGTACCCTTCTCTACCCTTTGATAGTGATCATGTCAATACGGACATAATGAAATTCATAAGTTATGATTTGAAAGCTAACCAGGTAAGAAAAAAGGTTTATTTATACTTAGGCCTAAAAATTAAGATAATCAATATTATTTCAATCAAGAGAATGATGAGTGAAGCTGAGATTACCAATCCTGCTATACGGTTTGAATTAACTGTCCCTCAGCCTACTGATGTTGATAACTAAAGGCCATATATGAACCATACATCCCCTTTGTCCTTCAGTTATTTAATCTACGGCAGACTGTTTTGACAGGTCTCTTTTTTTGGCACGAGGGGTACACATTCAACATCATTGGTAAAGTGGTGGAAGAAATATAAATATAAATATAAATGCCTTAAACAAGAGGTCATTGCCTTTACTTTTGGATGTGGTGAAGCTATACCATTCCAGAAGTCCATAAAAAATCTTCAGATTAACATAACTGACACACTAGACTGGAGTAAGCACATAACAAGCATATGTAGGAAAATTCACTCATCACTTCACCCTCTCAAAATTCGCCAATTACTTCTTCCACACAGCGTGAAAATTAAACTTACCCAGACTCTCATATTCCCTTACTTAATTACTGTGATGTTGAAATAATTGATGCCACCATGGAACAAACTTTTAAATTTCAGAAGGCAATAAACTCGTGTATCAGATTTATATTTTCAATTACATTTTCAACTCACATCTCACCCAATTACAAAAATTGATAAACTATGATATCTTCACAAAGCAACTCTCGTATTTCATCTATTGAATGAATTGAAACCCCTGTATCTATTCTCAAAGATTAATTTTCTCTCCTCTCATAAACATAACACACGATTCTGTGCATCGTTCATCAACATATAACCGCTCCATTCAAGTGTCTCGTGTAAGATAATGGAATTGCACCTCTTTAGCCTCTTTTAATCGGTCTTTCCAAGATTACCTATTAAATGTATAACCAGCTTGTGTGAATGTCAGTATGAATGGAAGAATGAATATGGTTAGAATTTTGATTATTTAATTATAATGTTTTCTGAAGTTTATATTCATTTATGTGGTTAAGTGTAAGAGATGGATGAGAGCCCTAACTTCACCGCAAATGAAGCCATGAGATTAATAAATATAGATTGAATGAAAAACTACACGATGAGATTGTGACGTGCATCGTTAAATATTCTGTCTCCATAATACTTCAACATCTGTATGGTGCACATAATTCGTCATTTCTAGCCAGTTGCTTCTGCAACCTGCATGAGTTTGTATATTGATCTCTTTAATATCTTGGGTCAGTTACATGAATCAAAATTTAAATTTTTTTTATTTCATCCCATACATCCAACTGGTCTCCAACTTCCTCCTCCCTATTTCCCCACACCATCAATCACTTCCAAACACCACTGCTTTCATCTTTTCTTCTCCAGTTTCCTTTGTCACTTTCGTTATTACTACAGTGAAAAATAATGGTGAAAGTGCACTTGCTAGTTTCAAACCATGCTTCTGTTTATAACCAACCTGTCCTCTCTCCTCCTATTTTCACACAGCTCACACTCCTTTGTCCTCCATATAATCTGTTTCAATTGGACTAAGACGGGCGAGTGTGCTGACACCTCTTTTGTTTCAAACGGTTATGGACGAAATTATAAAGGAAACAATAGGGACATGAATTTATTACTATTTGCATGTAACACTGTAGTCTGGGGAACAAACAGGAAAGAAGTACATCAACTTGATGCACTGAACAAGAAAAATGAAAGGTATGGTATGAAAATCAGCACAGAGAAAAGCAAGACTATGTTGACATCAAAAGGAGAAAGACAAGCGAAAGGCATTGTGAAAGTTGGTGGTCAAAGCCTTGAAACTGTTGACAGTTTCAAATACCATACCATACCATACCATACCATACCATACCATACCATACCATACCATACCATACCATACCATACCATACCATACCATACCAACCATACCTGCCCTGCCCTGCTCTGTAACCGAGTCTGATCTTTAAACATCCTCTACAGTTTTTACCCTCTGCTCTTCCTCTACACCCAACAGGTGTTTATCATATGTGACTCTTTTGAAACAGAAAGTGTGTCTAATAATAAACGATGTAATGTAAAGGACACAACTAAGTGATGGCAGTGCATGTGTAAGTATTATGTGAACATGAATATTTCAATATCCATTCTTGTTATCACAGGTTGGACATTGCCATAATTACTCCAAAACTATTACAATTGATTTACTACATAAATGTATCATCATTTACATGGTTTCCAACAATCACAATTTAGAAATAAGGAGGATTTTTGCGTGTGTGTAATTTTCACCCACTATGCATCCTGCTGGGTTAAAACTCATTTAGTTCCATACCTTTTAGTGTTGAATCATTAGAAACTAAGTATAAACATTGTCATCTTGATCTGCTCTACTTTCATAACCTCCATTATTCTCCTAGGTAGCCCATCCTCCTCTATTCGCCTCACATGACCCCACAGCTTCATTCATTGAGTTCATTCCTAACTTAGCCTTTATCTCCTTATTCCGAGTACCCTCCTGACATTGTTACCACTTGTTTGTATCAGCAGTCATTCTCCCTACTTTCATATCATTTACTTCTAAATATTAATTTTGTGTGGCTATTTCTAGCCGAGTGCAGCCCTTGTAAGGCAGACCCTCCGATGAGGGTGGGCGTCATCTGCCATGTGAAGGTAACTGTGTGTTATTGTGATGGAGGATAGTGTTATGTGGGGTGTGTGAGTTGCAGGGATGTTGGTGACGGCACAAACACCCAGCCCTCGGGCCGTTGGAATTAACCAATGTAGGTTAAAATCCCTGTGTACATGCATTTTTCATTTCCATACAGCAAAGCTGGTGTGAAAAAAAAACACCTGTGTAAATATAGTTTTGTCCACGAACTGACTTCTTCCTTACAGAATATGGTTGATCGAAACTGTCAGTTCACTGCATGAGCTTTGCTGCACTTTGATTGAATCTTTCTTACTATTCTACCATCCTGGGAGAACACAGATCTTAAATACTTGAAAGTATCTACCTGTTCCAATTTTGTATTCTAAACCTGACATTCAATTCTCGTAGGTTTCTTCCCTGCTGACATCAATTATATCTTGTAAAGACTAATTTTCATATCATACTCATTGAACCTATTTTCAAATTCCACCACAGCACACAGTGCACTAAGTTGGGCTCATCAGTTGGTAAATAGCACACCCACAAAGATGCATGGCTAGTGTATAACTTGGGGGCCACTGCGTAGGCTACTTGGAGCATGCTGTGCTGTGCTGTGCTGTGCTGTGCTGTGCTGTGCTGTGCTGTGCTGTGCTGTGCTGTGCTGTGCTGTGCTGTGCTGTGCTGTGCTGTGCTGTGCTGTGCTGTGCTGTGCTGTGCTGTGCTGTGCTGTGCTGTGCTGTGCTGTGCTGTGCTGTGCTGTGCTGTGCTGTGCTGTGCTGTGCTGTGCTGTGCTGTGCTGTGCTGTGCTGTGCTGTGCTGTGCTGTGCTGTGCTGTGCTGTGCTGTGCTGTGCTGTGCTGTGCTGTGCTGTGCTGTGCTGTGCTGTGCTGTGCTGTGCTGTGCTGTGCTGTGCTGTGCTGTGCTGTGCTGTGCTGTGCTGTGCTGTGCTGTGCTGTGCTGTGCTGTGCTGTGCTGTGCTGTGCTGTGCTGTGCTGTGCTGTGCTGTGCTGTGCTGTGCTGTGCTGTGCTGTGCTGTGCTGTGCTGTGCTGTGCTGTGCTGTGCTGTGCTGTGCTGTGCTGTGCTGTGCTGTGCTGTGCTGTGCTGTGCTGTGCTGTGCTGTGCTGTGCTGTGCTGTGCTGTGCTGTGCTGTGCTGTGCTGTGCTGTGCTGTGCTGTGCTGTGCTGTGCTGTGCTGTGCTGTGCTGTGCTGTGCTGTGCTGTGCTGTGCTGTGCTGTGCTGTGCTGTGCTGTGCTGTGCTGTGCTGTGCTGTGCTGTGCTGTGCTGTGCTGTGCTGTGCTGTGCTGTGCTGTGCTGTGCTGTGCTGTGCTGTGCTGTGCTGTGCTGTGCTGTGCTGTGCTGTGCTGTGCTGTGCTGTGCTGTGCTGTGCTGTGCTGTGCTGTGCTGTGCTGTGCTGTGCTGTGCTGTGCTGTGCTGTGCTGTGCTGTGCTGTGCTGTGCTGTGCTGTGCTGTGCTGTGCTGTGCTGTGCTGTGCTGTGCTGTGCTGTGCTGTGCTGTGCTGTGCTGTGCTGTGCTGTGCTGTGCTGTGCTGTGCTGTGCTGTGCTGTGCTGTGCTGTGCTGTGCTGTGCTGTGCTGTGCTGTGCTGTGCTGTGCTGTGCTGTGCTGTGCTGTGCTGTGCTGTGCTGTGCTGTGCTGTGCTGTGCTGTGCTGTGGAACCAACATCTATATCATCTGATGGCCAGCCAGGCAATTTTTGGTAATGAAACAGAGTTTCTCGTAGTGCATTGGCACTGTCGGTGGCTCGAAATAGCCTCAGCAGTGGCCTGCACGGTATGCACTAGCCATGCATCTTTGTGGGTGTGCTATTTACAGACTGATGAGCCGGACTTAGCATACTGGGGCAAAACGCTGGCAACCAGGAATGAGTTAGCTGGAAAATTTATGTCCATTAATGGACCATTTATATTTTGTCGGAAATCACCTGGAACAAATTGAGCTGCTTTTTTTTTGGATTTTTTCCAGTTCTCTAATCAAGTGATCTGGTTAGGGTCCCATACACTGGAACCATACTCTAGTTGGGATCTTACCAGAGACTTATGTCCTCTCCTTTACATCCTTACTACAACCCCTAAATACCTTCATAACCCTGTCCAGAGATCTGTACCTTTTATTTACAATCCCATTTATGTGAAAACCCCAATGAAGATCTTTCCTTATATTAACACATAGGTACTGTACTTACCGTGATCCCAATAAGAAACTTTCACTCCATCAATGCAGTAATTAAAAATGAGAGGAGTTTTCCTATTAGTGAAACTCACAACCTGACTTTCAACATGAAAAATGCAGTGGGTAGTTGTTGGGTCAGTCCTGTCAATATTTATTATAAAATTAATTAAGTTTACATGATTATTAATCGTACATGATTTGCTCTATTTATATATGACCAAGGACCATCATAGGATGAGTCTGTACAACTAGGTTACAGTTCAAGGGGCAACTTACTCTAAATAGACCTTATGAGGTAGAAAGGAATTCAGTGGAGGATAAGAATATCTTATATGGATTTTTAACAGTACGCAAGACCAAGATGTTAATTGTTTTATTTTGAGTTAATCCAAGAGATCAATGATACCGGTAGGTTTTTAATACATTGTTTTAATATGCTTCCTCAACAATAAGGACAAGTACAACAACTATTAATGCTATTTAGATGAAATGAAATGAAATGTCGTATGGTTTTAGTGCCGGGATATCCCAGGACGGGTTCGGCTCGCCAAGTGCAGGTCTTTCTATTTGACACCCGTAGGCGACCTGCGCGTCGTGATGAGGATGAAATGATGATGAAGACAACACATACATCCAGCCACCGTGCCTTAGGAATCAACCAATTAAGGTTACAATCCCCGACCCGGCCGGGAATCGAACCCGGGACCCTCTGAACCGAAGGCCAGTACGCTGACCGTTCAGCCAGCGAGTCGGACAATGCTATTTAGATAAGCATTATTAAGGAAACGTTCCAGTGTGTGTGTATGTGATAATATTTTATATTTTAACTATTTATGTTTTTAGTGTACATTATAATAATAATAATAATAATAATAATAATAGATCTTAGAATATGAGGAATTTTGTTTTGAGATGTCAAGTTCACTGGTGAAGAGAGTAGACCATCACTCAAAACATGTATGAGTAGGTAATAAAAATGTGAACTTACAAATTTTATAATAAATATATTGAAATATTGACAAGGCCGACCCAACAACTTCCCGTGGCATTATTCACAAGCTTTGTCGATATGGACCAATCAAAGACCAATAATGGTCAAATTGATTGATTCTGACTTTTAACCTTGTTTATCATCATACCATTGACTGCTGTCCATCTCACAACATTGTTGAGGTCTTTTTGCAGTTGCTCACAAACTTGTAAGTTATTTATTACTCTTTATACAAAATGAGATCATCCACAAAAAGCCTTATCTCCGATTCTAGTTCTTTACTCACATCATTTATATATATATAAAAAACATAAAGGTCCAATAATGCTGCCTTGAGGAATTCCTCTCTTAATAATTACAGGATCAGATAAAGTTTCACCTACTCTAATTCTCTAAGTTCTCTTTTCTAGAAGTATAGCCACCCATTCGGGCACTCTTTTGTCAAGTCCAATTGCACTCATTTTGGCCAGTAGTCTCCCATGATATGCCCTATCAAATGCCTTAGATCGGTCAATCGCGATACAGTCCATTTGCCCTCCTGAATCCAAAATATCTGCTATATCTTGCTGGAATCCTACAAGTTGAGCTCCAGTGGAATAACCTTTCCTAAACGCAAACTGCCTTCTATCGAACCAGTTATTAATTTTGCAAACATGTCTAACATAATCAGAAAGAATGCTTTCACAAAGCTTACATGTAACACATGTCAAACTGACTGGTCTGTAATTTTCAGTTTTATGTCTGTCACCCTTTCCTTTATATACAAAGGCTACTATAGCAACTCTCCATTCATTTGGTATAGCTCCTTCATGCAAACAGTAATCAAAAAAGTACCTCAGATATGTTACTACATCCCCAGAAATCTTATCAGTTCCAACTGCTTTTCTAGTTTTCAACTGCCATCATCTGCCATTAAGACCAGGTCCTCGGTATTGACCAAACAGCTCACTACATTTCTACCTACCTGAATTCCTCCCTGCCACTGTATACGTTTGAGTAGATGATCCATGTAAACTATGAAGAATGTTGTCTAACCTTTGTAACTATCTTGAACATTAAACTCATTTTACTATCAATTTGCACTGTAGTCCAATTTTCAACATAAATACCTTTGATTGCTTTGAATAATCTACCCTTAGTTGCATAGTTTCTGAGAACGGCTAACATCTTTTTCCTTGGTACTGTGTGATGTGCCTTCTCTAGATCTATGAAACATAAGCATAAATGTCTATTCCTCTCATAGCATATTTAATTATTTGGCACATGCTAAAAATCTGATCCTAACAGCTCCTCTCTTGTCTGGTTTTCATCCAACTTCCTCTCAACCATTGATATACTTTCCCTTCCAAAATGCCAGTTAACACCTTGCTTCATACACTGATCAATGAAATACCTCAATATTTGTTGCAGTCCTTCCTGTTCCCTTGCTTATGGTATAGTATTTGCTCTTGGCCATGGATAGGTAAAAACAAAAAAACAAAACAGAAGAGATGTTGTAACAATCTTCTTTTAGAGAGGCAAAGTTGATGATTTAAAATAAATGGGGTCATTTCTAAAATATTTGTGGTCTGGAATTAATAAATTATATAGTATAGGATTGTTATGCAAACAGGGTCATTTCTCTGGTGGCAAGAGCAAAACATAAAGCAAAGGGTGTTTACACAAAAGAGCTGGAAGTGAGCGACTACTGAAGGAGAGAAACAGAGAGATTGGAATAAGAGAGGAACATAAACAATAGCCATAACATGTTAACATGCACAGCTGCTCCACTCAGTAACATTCTGAGTAATACTGTATTTTCTCTTTACAGGCTTATGAAGAGGCTAAACTCCAGAGTTCAAACGTTGAAACTCAGGTAAGACTAATTTGTGCTCTCCTACTAACTTTATTGCTGTGCACCAGGAAGCTTCCAGCTGATATATACGATCTTTATCGTGTTTCAGGACCGTGGGCAGACGAATGCCTGCTCTGCGCTCGCTGCTCCAAGTGTGAGTTTTCCAAATTTGAAACATATTTATAATAAACACATTATTTTCAACCCCAGTGGGTATAGGGGTATGGGGAGGGGGATTATAACTTTGGTGCCCAAGCATCTCAATTACTCTAATTGCCTGACTGTGTTGCAAAAAACAAAATTGGGAAAATATGGGCACACACAAATGCTCGAGAAACATGCTGCTCAATCATGACCTATTTATAGTCCTACTACTCCAGTTTCCAACAACTTTCCTGTGCAAACAGGGAAGTCGGTCAGTCAGTCAGTCAGTCAGTCAGTCAGTCAGTCAGTCAGTCAGTCAGTCAGTCAGTCAGTCAGTCAGTCAGTCAGTCAGTCAGTCAGTCAGTCAGTCAGTCAGTCAGTCAGTCAGTCAGTCAGTCAGTCAGTCAGTCAGTCAGTCAGTCAGTCAGTCAGTCAGTCAGTCAGTCAGTCAGTCAGTCAGTCAGTCAGTCAGTCAGTCAGTCAGTCAGTCAGTCAGTCAGTCAGTCAGTCAGTCAGTCAGTCAGTCAGTCAGTCAGTCAGTCAGTCAGTCAGTCAGTCAGTCAGTCAGTCAGTCAGTCAGTCAGTCAGTCAGTCAGTCAGTCAGTCAGTCAGTCAGTCAGTCAGTCAGTCAGTCAGTCAGTCAGTCAGTCAGTCAGTCAGTCAGTCAGTCAGTCAGTCAGTCAGTCAGTCAGTCAGTCAGTCAGTCAGTCAGTCAGTCAGTCAGTCAGTCAGTCAGTCAGTCAGTCAGTCAGTCAGTCAGTCAGTCAGTCAGTCAGTCAGTCAGTCAGTCAGTCAGTCAGTCAGTCAGTCAGTCAGTCAGTCAGTCAGTCAGTCAGTCAGTCAGTCAGTCAGTCAGTCAGTCAGTCAGTCAGTCAGTCAGTCAGTCAGTCAGTCAGTCAGTCAGTCAGTCAGTCAGTCAGTCAGTCAGTCAGTCAGTCAGTCAGTCAGTCAGTCAGTCAGTCAGTCAGTCAGTCAGTCAGTCAGTCAGTCAGTCAGTCAGTCAGTCAGTCAGTCAGTCAGTCAGTCAGTCAGTCAGTCAGTCAGTCAGTCAGTCAGTCAGTCAGTCAGTCAGTCAGTCAGTCAGTCAGTCAGTCAGTCAGTCAGTCAGTCAGTCAGTCAGTCAGTCAGTCAGTCAGTCAGTCAGTCAGTCAGTCAGTCAGTCAGTCAGTCAGTCAGTCAGTCAGTCAGTCAGTCAGTCAGTCAGTCAGTCAGTCAGTCAGTCAGTCAGTCAGTCAGTCAGTCAGTCAGTCAGTGAATTGTTATGCACATTAGGTATCAAAATTGGTAAAAAAAAAGTAATGTAAATTTAAATCTAATAGCAGTTGTATGGTAAATGTACTATGTACTCATGCAGCTGAGACTTGGACGTTTGACTAGCAGGCAAGAGAGTAGAATTCAAGCCAGTGAGATGAAATTCCTAAGGAGTATGATAGAAAAGACAAGAAAAGACAGAGTGAGAAATGAGGGTATTAGGAAGGAAGTTGGGATAGGAAAGCTAAATGAGAAAGTTGAAAAGAATAAACTAAGGTGGACGAGGATGGTCCACGTCTCTGCGCCATACAAGAAGACTGAGAAGACTAGAGATTCAACGAGCTTCTTTTTTGTCTTAATGGTGATGTTGTAACCTTTCCAGATCTTCCACAGGCGGATCATTGCTACCTTTGCTATTTCAATTCTTCACTTTATTTCATCTTTGGAACCACCAGAATTGGATAGTAAGGAGCCTAGGTATAAATACTGATGTACAACTTCACACCCTCCAATCTGTTTGATATGTGGACTGTTGTTCTTACGATCAACAATCATGACTTTGGTTTTCTGTCGATTTAGGCATAATCCAATTTCTAGGCTTGCTTCCTCTACTCTCTTGATCAGCTCTGTCAACTCCTCTTCAGATGATGCTATCAAGGTGGTGTCATCAGCAAATCTCAAGTTGTTGATCTTGCATCCCCCAATGGAAAACCCTTTGTCCCAGCCATCTAATGCAGTTCTCATTGCATATTCACCATAGATATTGAAAAGTAACGGTGACAGGATACATCCCTGGTGAACTCCAGCCCTTGTACAAAACTGCTGAGACTGGTTTGAATCTTCACAGTGGCTGTATTTTCCTTATACAAGGAACATTGTCACTAAGCATGAAATTCCCATTTGCCTCCCACATAAATATAAGTTGTTCGCCAGCTACAGATCCAGGTACGGTTCCATCAGCACGTTCTTCTGTCTTGGACTGATCAGTGTCTGTTTTATGTTCACTTGTTCACTTTCACAGTCCATTTCATTGTTCTTGCCCTCGAGTTGATCACTAGGAATTTCATCAAACCAAGCTAAAATGTCATGACATGAAGCCATCGTCACACACTAATTATGCAACACATTAATACAATAAGTTGCAAAGAACTGTTTCAGTTATGAAACATTATTCAACAATAGCAAAACTATCACACCCACAGTAATTAGCGCTAATGTGACTGGTCACGTGTGAAGCAATATGTTCACCGTTGACGGTCGCTGATAATTCCTCCCTCCCTGTCCCTTCTCAGGGTCACAGATATGCGTTTCAATGCATTCATCCTTCTCCCAAAACTGCAGTGAGAAGGTTCATGAGGGCTCAAGTTTGAAAATACATGCTGTATAAAAGAGCAGATGATTTTCAATGACCGTGAGCATTTTGCTCATATAGCGACCACTGGGGGTTAACTACACCAATAAAGACATTTATCTATCTATCTGTATTCTGCTGGCGTATTATTGCTGTACGAACTATGTAAACATTAGAAGAAAAATTTCTCTTAGTCTCACTCCACAAATACTATACTGCAAATACAGTACTTATTTCACTTACATTGTTTTTTAAAGTTATAACTTTATTCTGTTAATTAACCATGTGATTGTGCAGCCTAAATCTTACAGATAAGACATGTTTAGCAACAACAAAAGACCAGTTTGTGCGACTATTGTCTGTAGCGATTGTTAATTGGTGGTCCCTTCAGAGTCGTTATAACAAGTTTAAGCCACTTTTTTCTCTTTATTAATGTCAATCTTTATGTTTATGTTTTTGCAGAACTTTGCTCCGTGTAATCCAGGATCACGCAAGATGCGTTCAAAGGTAGGTGAGAAATCAACACGTTGTACCAGAAATTTGACCCATTTTACTCGAGATCATGTCTCATTTGCAATTATGGGAACTATGGTTACCCTCAATATTTTCACCTAGGCAAGGGATGGGAATATAATAACAGGAAATGGGAAAGAGTACGCAACAAACAGGAGAGACAAGGTAAGCATGAGAACAAAAAGGATCATTTTCCCCCAAATTTCTGAAAGATGAATCACAGTTGCAATGAATTATGGAGTCAATGTCAAATTTTATTCATTTAATAGCAAATGTACCCATACTTTGCTACGGTATTCTACCTTGTATACGGATTTCTACATAAATGCTTGTACACGCAGAGAGCAAGATTATATTAAACTGCATGTCTCTTGGTCCTATCCGAGAAACACTCCGCGGGACTGCTGAAAGATTAACAGCCACCTTTAGTGCTATTCAAAGAGGACTGTCACCTCCAACGGTATTCTGCAAATATTCCGCAGAATGGCAGCTTGATGAACCACGAATTTACAGGAATGATGACAAAAATGGCATTATGTTACCTCGCTGCTGGCCAGAGATGTTGCCATGGTAACTGGTAGGGTCGTTGTGGGTCTGCGAGGGTGTCTGTTATCCAACACCCTGTGTTCTTCAGCCTTAGCACTGGTTTTCTCTACTGCCAACTATTGTGCTCCAGTGTGGTTTAATAGCCCATATACGGAGTATATTGACCCACAATTGAATACCAGCATGTGTCTTGTATCTGGCACCAACAGATCAACTCCACTCTACTGGCTCCCACTGTTGTCTGATATAATGTCACCTGACTTACAAAGACCCAGTGTTCTTGTTCGAGAGTTTAACAATATCTGTAAGAATGCTCTGTTACCTGTTCTAAATGATATATCAGCTCTTAGTCTCCAAAGACTGAAATCATGACATTCACCCCTTTATGATGCTGCTCTGAAGACGTCCACCTACTTCAATGCCTTGGAGGAGTGGAAAGGCCGCTGGAATAACTCTCCTTACTTGCCGCTGCACAATATCTTCAGAGGGGAAAACAATTGCTAACATATCTCAACTGCCACATGCAACTTGGTCCATCAGGACAGCTTGTGGAAGGTGCAGGGATTCTCTCTACAAGTGGAACTCTGTAGCATCTCCAGAATTTGATTGTGGAGCCCCTTATCAGACCATTCCCAAAATTGTAAGCGAGTGTCAACTATGGGCTTATCAAGGTAGACTGGAAGACTTCCTATCACCATCAGTGGAAGCACTACAGTGAATTCAAAAGTTGGACATTCAGATATGTTAACAGATAACACTAATGCCTAAAGTGAATCAATGTTTTTTTTGTTACTGTGTGTATATTAAAATAGAAATAAATAAATGTATATAATTTACTTGCCACACAATAATAACACTAATAATAGTTACCGTGGTTTGGTGGATCAGCAGAGGTGAAAGAAGGTGCTGGGGTGAATGGGTCTAACTACTTTGTCAAGATATGGAATAAAATTTAATTAAAAGGCTATATTTTCGAAAATGACAAAACTTAACAATTTACACATAGGATTTCCAAATTTAACAAGTAACAATAAGTCAACAACTAGCCAATAATCAGGTACAAGGCCAAGAAAAGACAAGATTTAGAACAATTCTGGGCCTTACGCCCCTCGCTTTATAATTCCCTTGAGCTCCTAGCTCAAATGTACCAAGCACAATACATTCAAGGGCAGAAAACCCCTTCATTCAAGGAGCACTTGCTCCCAACTTTTAACCTCAAGCCTCCCAGAGGCACTTTTCAAACACTTGAAAGAGCTGACCCGCTCTCAGTTTTTCAAGCCTATTAAAGGAAATACCAGACTTTACACTTAATTGCCATCAAGGCACAACTTACACAAAATGAAACGGGGGTATCTCGTACCCAACCTACTGGGCCTTAGTAGAAAAAGAACAGGTTAAGTAAATGGCCCAAAATACAAAGATGAATGGAGGCGTGTACTTGCACTCCTAAATGAAACTTCTTAAAACCTAAGAGGCACTAGGCCGATGAAACAGGGGCTATTCCCAAACTACGGAGGTGACCCGTATAAGAAAGAAATCTAAACGTTAGGGAAGAGAAGAAAGTCAGTTACCAAAATGTAGTCACCTCAAATCAAAATGAAGGGGAGCTCAAGAGGGTAAAGCACTCTCTATCCCCGATTTACAGTTAAAGAAATATGAAGTTTTTACATAAGCCGGCACAAATTTACATTTTTAGAAAGGTAGGTTACATTGTAAAAGTTCCGGACCTTTCCCGAGGGTTAAACTGCTGAGCTAGAGAGAAATAAAGAAGTTAAACGGCTATTACCTTACTGAAGAGCTGCTGCCTGATGAAAGAGGTGCTTCCCGCCTCCTGCTACACGTCCATACACTAGGTTAGATGTTGATGAAGTGGCCAAGAGACAAGAAAATCAGCAGTTTTTATACCCTCGGGGAAGGTTCGAGACCTTTCATGAATAATTAAGACACACCCACAGGCTTTTATTGGGTAGCTTAAAGTTACACATCAAAATCGAAGAAGAAAGACACGATTGGTCAAAAATTAATTACAGAAATTCTGGATTGGCTAAGTTCAAAACTGGCGGAAAGAAAGATAAATATTGCCAACCCACAAGTGAAAGAACGAAATTTAGTAAAGAACAAACTTATGAATACAAAATTTCTTCAAATAAAGTTCCTTCACTTCGCACCAGGGTGCATGATCATAGTTTTTAGGTCATGACATCTATGAGAGAATGTCCAAACTTCTTGATAAATAGTAAGAAAAAACACGTCAAAATTCACACAGTGACATCTTATGAGAAAACTTATGAGTTGATCCAGTTTTTTAAGTTCAGGGTTTCTCCTGTAGAGGAGGATTTATTGGTGCAAGAATTAAAAGTGCTGTGTAGGGGTGTACTGACCGGTACAATAATAATAATAATAATAGTAATAATAATAATAATAATAATAATAATTGTTACGGGGTTACCCGTGGAATGCAGAGGTGAAAGAAGTTGCAGGCTGGAATGGGTCTAACTACAAAGCCGAGAAATGAATTAAAACTTCATTAAAGGTTATATTTTTTCAAAATGACAAACTTAACAATTTACTGATAGAATTTCCAAAAAAAAAAAAAGAGACAAAGTAATAACAACAAGTTAACAACTAGCCAACAATCAGGTACTAGAAAAGGCAAGATTTAGAACCGTTCTGGGCCTTACGCCCCTCGCTTACAATTCTCTTGAGCTCATAGCTCTAATATACCAAGCACAAGGCCTATAAGGGCAGAAAACCCCATCATACAAGGAGCACTGGCTCCTAATTACCATGTCAAGCCTCCGAGGGACTCAGAAATCTAATTTTGAAAAGAGCTAACAGGCTCTCAGTCACTCACGCCTATTCAAGGTAACATCAACTTTTACAATTACTTGCCATCAAGGCACAACTTACAATGAAACAGGTGTACCTAGTACCCAGCCAACTGGGCCTTAATAGAAAAATAATAGGTTAATTTAAATGGCCCTCAATGCGAAAAGAAATGGAGGCGTGAATTAGCACTCCCAAATACACATTTTAAAACCTAAGAGGCACTAGGCCGATGACACGGGGGCTATTCCCAAACTAGGGACGTGACTCGTATAAGAAAAATTTTAACACAGAAAGGAAGAGTAGAAAATCGGTTACGAAAACGTAGTCACCTCCAATCAAATGAAGGGGAGCTCGAGAGGGTAAAGCACTCTCTATCCCCAAATTACAGTTAAAGATAAATGAAGTTTTACAAAGACTGAAAAAGGTTTACATGTTTCAAGAGATAGGTTACATATTAAAGGTTTTGGACCTGCCCCATGGGTTAAACTGCTGAGCTAGCAAGAAATAAAGATGTTAAACGGCCATTACCTTGTTGAAGAGCTGCTGCCCGAAGGAAGAGGCGATACCCACCCCCTGCTACACGTCCATACACTAAGCTAGATGTTATTGAAGTGGCGAAGAGCCGTAAAAATCAGCAGTTTTTAAACCCTCGGGGAAAGTTTGAGACCTTTCATGAATAAAATGGCCACACCCATTCAATTTTAATGGGTAGCTTAAAGTTACACATCAAGATCGAAGAAGAAATACATGATTGGTTCAAAATTAATTAAAGAAATTCGGGATTGGCTAAGTTCAAAACTGGCGGAAAGAAAGATTAATATTGCCAACCCACAAATGAAAGAACAAAATTTAGTAAAGACAAAAACTTCTGAATACAGAATTTCTTCAAGAAAGTTCATTCACTTCGCATCAGGGTGCATGATCATAATTTTTTAGTAGAGACATCTATGAGAGAATGTCCACACTTCTTGATCAATAGAAAACAAAATACATTGAAATCCATGCAGTAATGGCAACTTTGTAATCACAAATTTTACTGTAGTGACATCTTCTGAGAAACTTATGAGTTAATCCAGTTTTTAAAGTTCAGATTTTCTCCAGTAGAGGAGGATTTATTGGCGCAAGATTTAAAATTGTGGCGTAGGGGTGCACCGCCCGGTACAATAATAATAATAATAATAATAATAATAATAATAATTGTTACCGTGTTTTCCGTGGTAGGTAGAGGTGAAAGAAGGTGCGGGTGTGAATGGGTTTCAAGCTACAAAATTATAGTGCGACGTAAAATTAATTTAAAATTCAACAAGGTTATATTTTCTTTTCGAAAACAAAGAAATAACAAGCATGGCAGGTACAAAGTAGCAATTCAAAAGGGGTTAGTTACAATATTTACAGAATTTGGGCTTCGCGCCCTGACTTCACAATGCTTGGGCAATCAGCTCAGTTTTACCCCAAACACAAGTGTTAACAGAGGGGGAGAAAACCTCATTCATACCTAGGAGCCCTTGCTCCAAATTACACTGAAAAAACCTCCATGAGGCATACAACCCAGAATTTTCAAAAGAGCCACTCGCTCTCAAAATTTAAGCCTCTCCCAGGCCACACCAAACTCCACCTTCAAGTTGTCCTCAACGGACATAAACACAGGGGTAAAATACCCAATCTACTGAGGTTTATTAAAAGAAAAGCAGGTTAATTAAATGACCTCTAAAATAACAATTTGAGAGGAGGCGAACTTGCACTCCTAATACACTTTGATTAAGACCTACTTGGCACTAGGCCGTTAATACAAGGGCTAATCCCATGCTAAAGAGGTGACTTAAGAAAAGAACAATTTGTTTTACATCAACGAAAAATAGGTTGAGAAAATAAGTTCACCTCAAGACAATGTGAGTGGGAGCTCGAGAGGGTTAGCACTCTCTATCCCAATATGTCGTTTTAAAAGAGAATATATGAAAGGAGTAGTTACATTTTAGGAAAAGGTTACATGGCTGAACGCTTAGAACCCGCCCCGAAAGTTAAACTGCTGAGCTAGCGAAGAAAGAAGTTATTAATCGGCCATTACCTTGTGTTGAACGGCTGGAGAAGAAAGAGGCGCTTCCCGCCCCCTGCTATGTACTTAACACACTGAAAGATGGAACAGAAGTGGCCTAGAGACCCAAAAATCAGCAGTTTAAATACTCTCGCGGAAGTTTCTAGGCGTTAGGGGAAAGAAAACACCCTCCCACAAACTCTTTATTGGATAGGACCCCGCAACAGATTAAAGTTGGGGGAAGATACATCTGATTGGATAGAAATTAATTTAAGAAATTCGGGATTGGTTAGGTTCAACACAAGGGGAAGAAAGGGGTAAATATTGCCAACTTAAACAATGATAGAAAGAAATTTAACAAAGAACAAACTCTTGAAATTAAATTTTCTCCAAAAAAATAGTTCTTTGACTCCGCACTAGGTTGCACTATTGTAGATCTTCAGTAGTGTCCTCTAGAAGAGAAAGTTCACACTTCTTACTTCAAGCGAAACAAAAACACATCAAAAATGACACAGTTCAAAAACTCAAAATTTTCCACGTGGTGACATCTTCTGAGACGGTAGAAAATTAATACTGTCAATAAAGTTCAGACTTCCTCCAGCAGAGGAGTTTCAACAGGCGCACATTTTAAATTAGTGGAGTGGAGGTGTACCGCCCGGTACAGACCTCCCCCCCCAAAAGTTCCTCCAGGTATGACACATGAAATCAGTTTGAAACAAGGTCCAAGTTATGCTGTGGGTATGAAGATTGATTGCCAAAAAATTTATAAGATTTTGTTAATTTGGGGTTGATTTGGTTTCAAAATTTGTTGTTGCAGATGAAGTAAAGTCTTTATATTTGTAGAAGTTGAATTTCTGAAGATAACTTTTTATACTTGAAAGTGAAGAAAAAAAATTTTCAAAGTCCACCAAATATTGCAGTTGAATTCCCAAGTGTAGTCATTACTTATGGTATCAGTTCATGTAGTAGATGGTGATGAAGTGGGATTGCAAGACCGGCCGTTGCGGCTTGCGTCCAAAGGAGGCCGCTCGGACCCCTCAAGTACCCTGAGATACCGCTCGCCCGCACTATGAGGGGAGCAGAGGTGTTGAAGCACGCCGCGCCCGCGGTGAACATATACAGGCTGCGGGCAAGTAGCAGGTCGTGCGCCGCACATCAGCCTTGGCCGGGAGGAGAGCTCCGGCTCGCCGTGCACACGTCGTCCTCGCTGGGGCCGAGGGGGCCCGTCCTGTGCTCCAGTAGCTGCACGGCGCCGCGCTGCTGCGGGGGCACTGAAACATTAAAGCTTGGCGGCAGAATTGTGTTGGACTATCATCTTCTTTGAGGGTACAGGCTTGTGGAGAGGTTGAGGGGCCAGCGGCGTGCAAATATCCATGGCCTGAGTTAAGCCACTGTGTGTGTTGGAGCAGGAGACGGGAGCGTGGTAATGGCCGTGGCAAGGACAGGATGGCAGTTTAACAATCGGGGAGGTTTACAAGAAATGCTTACATATAAAATAAAATAGAAGGAGCAGAATGCCTTAAAAGTTGAACTCAAAAAAAAAATATAACCTTCATATTCCTTTCAAATTATATGAAGCAAGTTGACACAAAATTTACACAGGTTTCACCTGTGACAGGTGAACCCTAAATATCCTCTCGGTGGCTGGATTGCTTAATAACAACGTAACCGGGGTGAGGAAATCGAGAATTATACAAGGCCCATGAAATCTGGGGGCAAGCTTGCCCGCGGGAACAAAATTTTTGACCATAACCTGGTCACCTACCTTCAAAGGGGTGGGTCTCCGTCCACGATCATACCTTTCCCTAACCTTTTCATGAGACACTTTAAGATTGGCTTTAGCCTTCTTCCAAAGATCTTTAATGTTATCCGGATCTATTGTCTCGGGTAGAATGTCATTCAGAGACCAGAGGTTAGAGAGCGGCGAGTTGGGAACAAACTTGAACATCAAAGAAGCTGGAGTAAACTTGTGAGATTCATGAACCGCCGAATTCAAAGCAAAAGCTATCCAATGCACGGACGTGTCCCACCTGGAATGATCTTCATGATGATAGGCAATAAGTGCTGACCTGAGATTACGGTTAACCCGTTCAGCCAGAGATGGTTGAGGGTAATAAGCAGAAGTAGTTACATGAGAGATTGATAAGTCAAAACAGAATTTACGAAATAAATTGGATGTAAAAGCCTTAGCATTATCAGATACAATATATTGACACGGACCAAAAGAAGCAAAAATAGAATTTAAGCAGGTAATGGTAGACTGAGCGGTAGCCAGCTTAGTCGGAAATAACCAAGAAAATCTGGTAAAACCATCTACGCACACAAAGATGAACTTGTTAGCATTACCCTTTGACTGGGGGAAGGGTCCTACATAATCGATATACAGACGTTCCATGGGGCGCGACGCTTGATAAGAAGACAAAGGGCCTACCTTGGTGGACATGGTGGGTTTACTGAGCAAACAAGATTTACAAGCTTTTACAAGTTCACGGATTTCACCGTCCATACCTTTCCAGATGAACATTTCACGAATCTTTTCACGAGTTTTAAAGATACCCAGATGCCCTCCTAGTGGGGTCTCATGATAATACTTGAAGATCATAGGTACCAGAACAGCTGGAACGACAACTTTCATCATCTTGTCATGCCTCGAAGGGCAACATAAAACACCATTCCTCAGAACATAAGGGACAACATGTTCCCCAGAAGAAAGGGTTTCCATTATCGGAGCCAGCGTCGGATCTTCACGTTGGTATTTCTCAATATCCCTAAAAAGCATGGGAGCATCTGTTAAGATGGCATTAACACCAGATAGTATGGACTCGGAAGGTGATGAACTGTCGACCGGTTCGTGGGTCTCGACGTCGTTATGAAACATACGGCTGAGTCCATCAGCAACAACATTTTCGGTACCTCTGATATGTCTAACATCAAACTGGAAGGCGGAAATACGAATAGCCCAGCGGGCTATACGACCAGTACGACGCGGCCTACCTAAGACCCAGCTTAATGCTTGATTATCTGTCTCCAGGTCGAATTTGACGTGTTCCAGATAGAGACGGAACTTTTCTAAGGCGAATAAGACTGCCAAACCTTCGAGCTCATAGATGGAATACTTGGCTTCTTGAGCCGACAATGTCCTAGACGCATAGGCGATGGGTCGCCTCCCTAGTTCAGTCTCTTGAAGAAGGACTGCAGCTACTGCTGACGACGATGCGTCGGTTTGGACAATGAATTTCTTCGAGAAATCAGGCATAGCAAGGACAGGGGCATTACAAAGCGCTAATTTAAGATCTTCAAAAGCGGCTTGTTGAGAAGGTCCCCACTCGAATTTGATACCTTTCCTACGAAGAAGGTTTAAGGGCGCCGCTCTATTAGCAAAGTTAGGGATGAACTTTCTGAAGAAATTCACCATACCAATGAACCTGGCGATACCTTTAATGTCTTTGGGAGGTTTAAAATCACGGATGGCCTGTGTTCTAGAATGATCGACTGCTACACCATCGGGTGACACAATATGCCCTAGGAATGACATAGAGGGCTTAGCAAAGGCAACCTTGGACAACTTAACAGTTAACCCAGCCTTACGAAGGCGATCGAGAACTTCTCGCAAATGATCTAGATGTTCTTCAAAAGTCTCTGAAAATACGACGACATCATCTAAGTAGTGATATAAGTACTCGAATTTGATGTCGGAGAAGACCCTATCTAGTAGCCTAGTGAGCACAGCTGCCCCCGTGGGGAGCCCGAAAGGCACGCGGTTGTATTCATATAAATTCCAGTCCGTGGCAAAAGCTGTAAGGTGTTTAGACTCTTCGGCAAGGGGAATTTGATTATAGGCCTGATTCAAGTCCAAGATAGTGAAGAACTTGGCCTTACGAAACCATGAAAAGCAAGAATGAAGGTCAGGAAGGGGCACAGATTGCAACACCACCTTCCGATTGAGAGCCCTGTAATCAATGACAGGCCTGAAGCCTCCTTGGGGTTTCGGGACTAGAAAAATAGGCGATGAATACGCCGACTTAGAGGGCCTAATAATACCATCCTTCAACATCTGATCGATGATTTCTTTCAGAGCCTTCATTTTAGGTGGAGATAGCCTATAAGGTGGAAAACGGACAGGAATCGAATCCGTGACCTCAATTTTGTATTCAATAAGGTCAGTAACACCAAGAGTATCAGAGAACACCTCTGGAAATGACTGACATAATTTACGAATACTATCAGCCTGCTCCTCAGGTAGATGTCTAAGGTCTAACAACATCTCATCCTGGGTAGGCGAAATAGATGAACATGACACAGAATTACACTTTAACAAGGGAATTTTACAATTGGACACAAATTTGAATGTGCACGACTTACTCTGAAGATCGAGCACAAGACCAGTGTGAAAAATAAAGTCCGCTCCCAGTATGATGGGGCAAGACAGGTGCTTAGCCACAAACAATTTAATTTTCCAAGTAAACTTAAAAATACGAATTTTGACCAGTACGGAACCTAGAATTTCTAATGGAGATGAATTAGCTGAAACATATTGAATAGAAGATGAGACGTAGTCAGGTAGTTTACAAACAGCTTTCAATTTAGAATACCATTCAGCCGAAATAATCGAACAAACACTGCCTGAATCTAAGAGAGCTGTTATAGGCTCGTTATTTAACTCAATCTTAAGAAAAGGAACAGGTGCGGGGGTATCCGCCGCAATCCTAAGGCACTCTTTGGGGCATTCAAAAGATGTATTCGAAGACTTATCGTTCCCTGAATTCTCGACCTTTTTGCCAGGGGCTGAGCCTTGGGAAGCAGAATTAGTTGACTCAGCCGCAGCCACTAGTCACTTTTGATTGTTGTTGAAAGTTACACCAGAAGTTGAGCAGGAGGGGGTGCTATTCGAATTGGGACAATTCTTGGCGATATGTGAGAAAGCCCCACATTTAAAACAGCCTTGTGATGAACCAGCTCCATTATTTGCCCTACTAGTTTTGATCAGAGGACACTTATTGCGCAGATGGTCAGGCGACCCGCAAGCATAATATTTACGGGGGGTGACTGATCGGCGAGGTGGAGGCCGAGTATTACTAATGGAAGGCGGGGGTTCTTTCGCGACACGCAAAGAATCGGCGTATCTAACTCCTTCCGCTGAGACGGCCAATGCTTCAAGTTCCGAGAAAGTTTGCGGGCACGCCGCGAAACACAAATATGACCTATAGGGAGGTGAAATTCCCTCTACAATAGCCTGTACAATCTGATCTTCAGGAAAATGAAGGGCAAACACCCTAGTATAAAACTTAATGTCCTGTATGAAATCAGCCAAGTTTTCATCCAAGCGCTGTACACGATAATAGTACTTCTGAATAAGGGAGGACCTGGCCCTAGCAGGGATGAAGTTAGCTAGCAAATGGGCATGGAAATCCTCAATAGATGATTGCTCGGCAATGGCTCTTATGATTTTATCAGAGAGAATACCAATAGCATACGGATAGATAATTTGCAAGATTTGACATGGAGAAAGAGAAAAAACAAGGGCATGATCCTGGAATTCCACTAGAAATCTTAAAAATGAAATTACATCACTGGTGGTATTAACGGAAAACTTAGAGATACCTCTGAGCAACATTGCCAATGGATGAGGCAAGCTGCTAAACCCGGGTGACATAGTAGGTAAAGGTTTCAATGGTAAGGAAGTTAATTCAGAACGGATGTTACTCAATGATGCACGACGTTCGGATTCGGTGTCCAATGGGGCAGGGATAGTTTGAGCAGCAACGGTTATTCTATTAACTTCTCCCTTGGGAGGCGCTTCCTCACTACCTGCATTTACTATCATGGGTTGATCAGATTTGGGAGGAACTTCCCCAGTTAACAATTGAGTGACCTTACTAGATAATTCGGAAATATTTTCCAGGAGCGTACTAGCTTCCTTCCTCTGAACATCATTCAGTTTTAGAGACAACAGATCGTTAACCCTATTCGAAAAATGATATAGCCTGCCTTGCACACGCTTAATTTGATTAGGAGACGGATCATTTTCATCAAAAAAACTAACTACAGAAGCTAGCCCAGTAATATTCTCCGTGATCGTGGAAAGAGAGTCGTCAATTTCTTTCTCTCCCAAATTGGGGATAGAAATGGGCAAATCAAGGGACTCTCTAAGTTTGTTAGTGTCTATTGCAACCGTGCCTCCAGATTGCACATTTCTGATAGTTAATTCATAGATCAACTCCTCCTTACGCAAATAGTTAAGAAGGAGAACATCGCGAGGGCCGGGCATGATGACAGACCAATTTAGAAAAGGTCAAAAAATTCCAGCAACTGAGAAAACGGTTAGAGTTCGGATCAAAACAATGTGTAGCCGTCAAAAGGGGCTAAATTGAGACCCATTCAACCACGCTCTGCTACCACTTGTTACCGTGTTTTCCGTGATAGGTAGAGGTGAAAGAAGGTGCGGGTGTGAATGGGTTTCAAGCTACGAAATTATAGTGCGACGTAAAATTAATTTAAAATTCAACAAGGTTATATTTTCTTTTCGAAAACAAAGAAATAACAAGCATGGCAGGTACAAAGTAGCAATTCAAAAGGGGTTAGTTACAATATTTACAGAATTTGGGCTTCGCGCCCTGACTTCACAATGCTTGGGCAATCAGCTCAGTTTTACCCCAAACACAAGTGTTAACAGAGGGGGAGAAAACCTCATTCATACCTAGGAGCCCTTGCTCCAAATTACACTGAAAAAACCTCCATGAGGCATACAACCCAGAATTTTCAAAAGAACCACTCGCTCTCAAAATTTAAGCCTCTCCCAGGCCACACCAAACTCCACCTTCAAGTTGTCCTCAACGGACATAAACACAGGGGTAAAATACCCAATCTACTGAGGTTTATTAAAAGAAAAGCAGGTTAATTAAATGACCTCTAAAATAACAATTTGAGAGGAGGCGAACTTGCACTCCTAATACACTTTGATTAAGACCTACTTGGCACTAGGCCGTTAATACAAGGGCTAATCCCATGCTAAAGAGGTGACTTAAGAAAAGAACAATTTGTTTTACATTAACGAAAAATAGGTTGTTCACCTCAAGACAATGTGAGTGGGAGCTCGAGAGGGTTAGCACTCTCTATCCCAATATGTCGTTTTAAAAGAGAATATATGAAAGGAGTAGTTACATTTTAGGAAAAGGTTACATGGCTGAACGCTTAGAACCCGCCCCGAAAGTTAAACTGCTGAGCTAGCGAAGAAAGAATTTATTAATCGGCCATTACCTTGTGTTGAACGGCTGGAGAAGAAAGAGGCGCTTCCCGCCCCCTGCTATGTACTTAACACACTGAAAGATGGAACAGAAGTGGCCTAGAGACCCAAAAATCAGCAGTTTAAATACTCTCGCGGAAGTTTCTAGGCGTTAGGGGAAAGAAAACACCCTCCCACAAACTCTTTATTGGATAGGACCCCGCAACAGATTAAAGTTGGGGGAAGATACATCTGATTGGATAGAAATTAATTTAAGAAATTCGGGATTGGTTAGGTTCAACACAAGGGGAAGAAAGGGGTAAATATTGCCAACTTAAACAATGATAGAAAGAAATTTAACAAAGAACAAACTCTTGAAATTAAATTTTCTCCAAAAAAATAGTTCTTTGACTCCGCACTAGGTTGCACTATTGTAGATCTTCAGTAGTGTCCTCTAGAAGAGAAAGTTCACACTTCTTACTTCAAGCGAAACAAAAACACATCAAAAATGACACAGTTCAAAAACTCAAAATTTTCCACGTGGTGACATCTTCTGAGACGGTAGAAAATTAATACTGTCAATAAAGTTCAGACTTCCTCCAGCAGAGGAGTTTCAACAGGCGCACATTTTAAATTAGCGGAGTGGAGGTGTACCGCCCGGTACAATAATAATAATAATAATAATAATAATAATAATAATAATAATAATAATAATAATAATAATAATAATAATAATCTAACGCAGAGCATGAAACCTGCAGAAAATACTCATTTTCTCCGGCATTTGAAGAGTAAGTGAAATTATGTACATAACAAATGTTGTTTAAAATAAAAGGATGTTTCACATGTAGTCTACGGATTTTACAGAAAATCATGATTTTTAAATCATATTCATGTCTAAACCTGCCTCTGGATGAGTATACTCTAAATATGAAGTTTGGCCAAGATGTATCCAGCTGTTTTACCATGAAGATGTCTGACTCATTGGCTGAATGGTCACCACACTGGCCTTCGGTTCAGAGGGTCCCGGGTTTGATTCCTGGCCGGGTCGGGGATTTTAACCTTCATTGGTTAATTCCAGTGGCTTGGGGGCTGGGTGTTTGTGCTGTCCCCAACATCCCCGCAACTCACACACCTCACATAACACTATCCATCACAATAACATGCAGTTACCTACACATGGCAGATGCTGCCTACCCTCATCGGCGGATCTACCTTACAAGGCCTGCACCTGGCTAGAAACAGCCACACAAAATTATTATTATTACCATGAAGGTGGAACAGACAGACAAGCAGACAAACAGACACGAAAGCTGAAAACCACTGATACGCTCTTGAGTTGACCTAAAACGGATAAATTACAGACAGCGCAAGTTGTTACAGGTCAACATGGCGGTATAACCACTACACATCAACTTATTCTTAACATTGTTTTCACCCGTCTGGAATTTACTTTTATTTGATGTTATATCAACCTCTCGTCTCCTATTAATAGTGTTAAAAAGAGTTGGGAGGCAGATTAAAAACAATCATTGAAATATTGAGTGCTGAGTGTGGAGACTGTGGAGAAAGTCCTTGACTTTGGTGGAGCAGGCAGGAACGGCGAGAGAAAAGACTGAGACACGATATTCTGAGCGGTAATGTCCAGTTATGATTCCAAGGAGGAAGCTCAGGACAGCTGCCTGTCGCCTGATGTGCATCGGTGACACACTTATTGCCCTTAATACCAGCTGCAAAGACAGATTTTTGAGCTTGGGGTTTCTGTTCCTTACAATTGAAGCGAAGGAGGACACTGCTCTGTCTAACTGGTTAATACTGGAGGCCGAGGCTGTTGTCCAAATCGGAGAGCAGTAGTTCAAGAGAGGTTGAATGATCATGAGGATGAAGTGGTGAAGAACAGTGGGATCAGAAATTTACACACGACATGAGAATATAATATCAGAATTTTATCAATTTCCGTTTGTACAAGCCTGAGTTTGGTTGGTTCATAAAGACCGAAGTCTCAAATTTGGGCTTCGGTGAAAATTAGACATCCAGGTCTAAGTTTGGCCAAAATAAATGGTAAAAGACTGTTTGCTGTCTATGCTCCTAACATGTATACTGCCTTTCTTATTTTACTAAATTGTCTTTCAATAGTATATTTTAAGTTCTTAATAAGAGTTCATTTTATTTTCAGTCCTGTAATCCTGCCTCACCTTGCTGCAATGCAGGTCCTGTGAGTATACACAACAGTGCATTCCTTCTTCCTTTCAATCATTTATTTATTTATTTATTTATTTATTTATTTATTTATTTATTTATTTATTTATTTATTTATTTATTTATTTATTTATTAATAATAATACTAATCACAAATCGTCTCATGGTTCTAAGTTCATCATCCCTTGGTCGCCCCTTTTATTCACCTCTTACGACAGGCAGGGGATAGTGTGGGTGTATTCTTCATCTCCATCCCCCACTGACAAGAGGATGTTGCCACTTTTATTTGCCTCTTATAACAGGCAGGGGATACTGTGGGTGTATTTTTCATCTGTGTCCCACACCCAGAGGGGAGGTGTTGCCCCTTTTATTTGCCTCTTACGAGAGCCAGGGGATATGGTGGGTGTATTCCTCGTCTGCATCCCCCACCCACAGAGGGGTGTTGCCCCAGGCTGGGGATACCGTGGGTGAATTCCTTGTCTGCATCCCCCACCCACAGGTGGTAAAAGAATAGGAACACGGGACAAACACAAGAGGAGGAAAGGACTTTATTTGACACTTGTTCTTTCCTGTCCTATACTTAGGCCTGTATTATTGTCACATTGATATCCTTTTCTCCTTTTGTGTTAGTCCTCTGTCCTTACTCTGATTGGGTATGGCAGCTCTCTCTCAGGCTCGGAGATGTGGTGTGTGGACAGGCAAAAGGGGAGTAGCGGTGGCCTATAAAAGGAACTGTCCTGGCATTCGCCATAGGGAATCATGAGGAACCCAGAGATGATGATGATGATGAATGGGGTTGAAAGTCAGGTTGTGAGTTTCACAAATGGAAAAGTCCTCTCAGTTTTAATTACTGTGTTGATGGGGGTGAAAGTTCCTTATGGGGATCATTGTAAGTCCCACTCAAACCAAACCCCATGATGCAACAGCCCCAAAGGACCGTGGCCTACCAAGCAACCGCTGCTCAGTCCGAAGGCCTACAGATTACAAGATTTCATGTGGTCAGCATGACGGATCCTCTCGGCCGTTGGTCTTGGCTTTTTAGAACGGGATCATTGTAAGCACCTAGGTGTTAATACAAGGAAAGATCTTCATTGGGGTAATCACATAAATGGTATTGTAAATACAGGGTACAGATCTCTGCACATGGTTATGAGGGTATTGGTTATGGTAAGGGTATGGTGTGGTATGGTTATGAGGAGGTAAAAGAGAGGGCTTATAAGTGTCTGATAAGACCCCAACTATAGTATAGTTCCAGTGTATGGGACCTTCACCAGGACTTATCATTAAAGCAATAACACATTGTATTAGAGAAGTTGATGAGTAAGATTTTGCAAATACAATGGACTCTCAATAATTCGTGGTAATTAATGCAATAACTTCACAAATTACCAAAAACCGTGAATTATCTGCAGTTTTTCTTTGAAGGCTGGTAAAAACCAAGTCATTGGTTAAAATGTTGAAATGTATGAACAACAAAAACTAATAATAACATATTACATTATATTGCAAGGCACAATAGAGAAAAATAAGTGTACAGCAAAAAATACAATCACAAATCACAGTTGAAAACTCTTGCAACTAAATTATTCATCCCCACCCCCAGTCGTCGCTACTGCCTACTGCCTACTGTAACACTGAAGAAAAACTTATCTCCATGCATTGTATTGCAATAAAATTCCTTTTAAACAACACAGTGATACTATTTTACTACATGCGAAGATTAGTTGCTTTTCTTTTAAATGCCCTTTGAGACCCGCAAATGAACTGCAAAGCAAATTATCTGCATATGAATTACTGGGATTCCACTGTAGATTGCTTATATGTTATTTATGATCATTGAAATTTAATCCCATATTTTCTAAGCATAAATATTTCATTTCTTGTTATATTAAGACAAACATTTCTGTTTTCAGTGCAAACAAGGGAAGCCGTGCTGTCCACCTTGTGATGTGAGTACAGTATTATGATTCTGACCAAGTAGATTGTATTTTCCATTTATACCTAAGTGTACCATTACTGCTGTTAAAGATATGTAAGTATAAGAGTTTTCTAGCTCTAGGTTCACACAGCATTACTACACAACCAGTATGAAAAAAAGAAGATAAATTATTAGCTAAAAGAATTAATGAAATGATACTAGCTAACATCAATACTTTTTTGAAACATAATAATATCCTCATCTTAGTGTTTTAAAACAAGAAGACGTGTCCAATCAGGGAGTTCTCTTTCCCCTTTGCTCTTCATTTCACTCATGGAAACTGTTATAAACAAAATCAAAGGAATAAATAAAGATCTTAATGCATTTGTTTTTGCTGATGATGTTGCCATTTGCGGGGAGAAACTGAGAGATGTTCAGAGGAGATTGGATCTTTGGAATACCAAGTTTAAAGAAGAAGTTAAATGTGAGCAAGAGCAAAACAGTGGTAATGAGAGTTAGCAGGACAAATACACTTTGTAACCTCACCCATGAGGGAGAGAAGATTGAATGTGTGAATACCTTTAAATATCTGAGGAGTATAATTAGCTATCAAATGACAGAAGTGTCAAGAACGAAGTGTTGAACAGGGTGCAAATGGGATCCAACATCTTCCATCAAGTATGGAACATAGTGTGGGAAAAGGGAGTTCCTCAGAGGGCTAAACATACCCTGTTTAAGACTTATCTCCTGCCCATCACGACGTATAGTCTGGAGAGTTGCATCATACATAAAAGAGAAGTAAGTCAACTGCAAGCTGTTGAAATGAAGTTCCTTAGATCAGCTGTACAGAAAACAAGGAAGGACAGAATTAGGAATGATCAGATACGAAGAGACCTGCAGGTCTAGCTGACCATGGAAGAAAGGCTGAGTGTTGCAAGGCTGAAGTGGCTAGGACACATTAAGCGGATGCAGGCAACTCGAACACCAAGGGATTATTGTGAAAATATCGTTCCGGCACAAAGACCAATTGGACGCCAAAGGTGGTTCGATCAGATAAGAGAAGACCTAGTGAAAAGAAGCATACCAAGACCATAATAAATGGAGGCACATCATTCTTAAACATCCTGCCTGGTTCGCTGGGAGGAATTCATGATGGTGATGATGACTACAGGACTCATATTGCTCTGCAGCATTCATTATATGAGCTGCTGAGAGCCAAAGTGGTCTAAGTCAAGAATGTCATTTTTTGAGTTATACCACTCAGTGCATGAAAATTTGTTGTGAAGAAGTGGTATAACGATAACTCCCGTGGGAGACGCTTGAGAGCGCTAGATGCATTCTTCCCATCATGCCAGAGTGGAGCGCATTTACAGGAATAGTGGTATAAGTCAAGGGTCACGGCCACGTGGTTGAGTTGTTCTGTGTTGATTATTATTATTTACGTTCTAAAATCAAAAAGTCCTTGTAACTGTGCTAGTAAGTATCAGTATTGTTTTCTTTATTTAGATTTTTAATATTCAGGTGTTATTAAAGTAAAAATAGTCTTTATAAGAACTGCTCAAATGTTCACTCCTGATGATTGGTGTAATACCATTCAAAAGGCAAAGAGAAATCAACCCATTGCCGTTTATAGAATGGCTCTGAATGACTTTGTCTCAACAAAAGATATAGAGAAGTGTAACATTTAGGAAGATGAACACACAGAATGAAAAATTCGATGGCTTCGTTTTCAGCAAGACTCTCCTCATCTCATTCTCTACAAGGAATCTCTCGATGAAGGAATCACTTTCAAAACTTTGGACATTACTCCTTCACATCGTGTACGTAGCCGTCCTCGTTTGTCTGGTGTTCAACTCGTCCCTCTGTGGCCCCATTTAGTCACCTCTTACGACAGGCAGGGGATACCGTGGGTGTATTCTACCACCTACACCCACAAGGGGACATCTACAGAACCTCCAGTATTACCTGACCACTGATGTTGTGATCATCACCACAGAACCTCCAGTATTACCTGACTGTTGATATTGTGATGAAAATGAAATGAAATGTCGTATGGCTTTTAGTGCCGGGATATCCCAGGACGGGTTCGGCTCGCCAGTTGCAGGTCTTTCTAGTTGACTCCCGTAGGTGACCTACGTGTTGTGATGAGGATGAATGATGATGAAGACAACACATACACCCAGCCCCCGTGCCGTATGAATTAACCAATTAAGGTTAAAAACCCCGACCCAGCCGGGAATCGAACCCGGGACCCTCTGAACCGAAGGCCAGTACACTGACCGTTCAGCCAACGAGTCAAACATATTGTGATGATCACCACAGAACCTCCAGTATAACCTGACCACTGATATTGTGATCATCACCACAGAACCTCCATTAATACCTGACTGTTGATATTGTGATCATCACCACAGGACCTCCAGTATTACCTGACTGTTGATATCATGATCATCACCACAGAACCTCCAGTATTACCTTACTGTTGATATCATGATCATCACCACAGAACCTCCAGTGATACCTGACTGTTGATATGATCATCACCACAGAACCTCCACTATTACCTGACTGTTGATAGCATGATCATCACCACAGAGCCTCCAGTATTACCTGACTGTTGATATCATGATCATCACCACAGAACCTCCAGTATTACCTGACTGTTGATATCATGATCATCACCACAGAACCTCCAGTAATACCTGACTGTTGATATCATGATCATCACCACAGAACCTCCAGTAATACCTGACTGTTGATATCATGATCATTACCACAGAACCACCAATAATACCTGACTGTTGATATTGTGATCATCACCGCAGAACCTCCAGTAATACCTGACTGTTGATATCATGATCATTACCACAGAACCACCAATAATACCTGACTGTTGATATTGTGATCATCACCGCAGAACCGCCAGTAATACCTGACTGTTGATATTGTGATCATTCCCACGGGACTAGTTTTACGTGGAATTTAACCCACAAGGATATGACTTTTAAAAATTCCCACATGCTTTCCTCGGGATCTGAATCACCTTAGTGAAATGAAGGTAACTAAGTCACTCAATTACTTTACACACCTTATATGTAGTAATGTGTCACATATGCAAATTTCCTAATTGACATTTAATTTTTTCTTGAAAGTCTTGCTGTCTAGGAATGATACTATACTATGATGTACCAATATGTTTATGTACCAACTATTTATGATATTAATCTATTTTCTAGCGTGGGGTTATCCAGATCCCGAAGCCAAAACAGGTCTGCAATGAAGTAAGTAGCCATCTACTGTCTACTGTATGCAAGAATGATCTGCTTGCTTCAAAAGTCATCTTATCTGTTCAAGTTATAAGGTTACTAACTGGATTCATATTTGCTATCAGGGTCCAGTGACATCAATGGTTGGTCCCTTAAAGCAGCAATAATAAGTATAGATATTTTAAGGCAGAAACAGTTTCCAAGAAGGACATTCCAGGGATTATTAATGAACATTTGAAGTGTATATGTGAGGACTTAAAAGAAGGCAGTCAACAGTATGTAAAGATAATTGGCTATAAGGATAATGTCCAGGTAGAAGAGGTAACTAATTCTACTAAAGAACTGAAATTAAGCTATGGTAATAAATTTTTTTTTTTTTCAAGATAAAAAATTTGAAAGCTAAAAATGAGAAGATTTCTAGGAATATAGATAAGATTGTATTGAATACATGTTCTAACTTACATGTCGAAGGTATGTTATTTACAGAACAACAAACTAAATATATCCTAGGCCATAGCTCAATTGACAGAGCATCAAAAAGAAACCAAAGGTTGTGGCTTCAGATCACACTGGTGTCCAGTTGGCCATTTTTGTTCCATACATAACATTTCTTGGGCATGTACTGAAAATAACCTGATAAGCTGAAAATTTATTTCAAGCCAATGCAGTTATGAAGACTAAACATTCACATTTGTAAAGAATAAGATACAAGATGCACTTTTATTATAAATATACTGTATGTACATATATCTTGAAAGACTCACTGAATGTACTGATTAAATGCCATATATACAGAACTGCTATACACAAAACCCACATATCTGTGGTACTAAGGCAAAACCCGATTTGTCAATAAAATCATATTTTGGGTTTGAATGCCAATATGGTGTATTTTGCAATGAAAAGTGAGGCTAGGGCTCGGAAGATGAAGAAAAATCCTTTATTTCTCGAACGTCCAAGGACGAGGCCCATTCTGGGGCATTGTAGGCCAGAAAATGGTGGGTTTTATTTGTCCTCTCTTGCCTTTTCTGGCAGCTTTTTCTTTGCAACTCACTTTCTTGAGACTATATTTTTACTGCCCATTCTCATTTCTAATTATCATTAGTTGATCCATCACCTCTAAAATATCTTTTCTCTAGTAAATACATATATATTTGAACCATATCTGAAAAGAGGAAAGATGAAACTGGTCTCCGACAGGGAAGTGTACTATCCCCCATACTATTCATCACAGTCATGGATGAAATTCATAAGAACATTAAATAGAGATTGGGAAGACAAGCAACAAAAGCCATGTTGTTTGCAGATGATATAGTGATATGGGGTGAGGATGAAATGGAAGTGCAAAAACAAGTAGATGTATGGAATCAAGAGATAGAAAAATTTGGGATGAAAGTAAGCACAGAGAATAGTAAAACAATAGTGATGACAAGGGGAAGGAAGGAAGGAAGGAAGGAAGGAAGGAAGGAAGGAAGGAAGAGAAAAGATAAAACTGAATGGTAAAATTCTGGAAGTGGTTAAAATTTTCAAGTACTTGGGAAGTGTGATCACAGAAGATGGAAAGATAACCGAGGAAATTGGGAAAAGAATACAACAAGCAAACAGCTTCTACCAGAGTGTAAGGGATATTGTGTGGAACCAAGATGTCCCAAAGAAATGTAAGAAAGTATTATATTCAACCTATTATGAACCCATACTAACCTATGCAGTTGGATCGTAGTCTACAACAAAATGAGAGGAGAGGAGAGTAGAATACAGGCAGCGGAGATGAAATTTCTAAGAGGTATCGAGAGCAAGACCAGAAAGGATAGAACTAGAAATGAAGAGATAAGGAAAAGGACAGAAATCTTGAAACTTCAAGACAGGATAGAAACAACAAAGCTAAAGTAGTATGGGCATATGATGAGAATGGGAGAAGAGAGAGTGCCAAAAATAGCTTTTTTTCAGAGGAGTTAACAGGAAAAGAGACCACGAGGAAGACCCTGGAAGAGGTGGACAGATTCAGTGTGGGAGTGCATAGGGAAGAGGGGAAGAAAACCAGAAGATGTACTTAAAAAAGGAGAAGAGTGGTGGAGAGACAGGCAGCAGTGGAGGTCCTTGATTGACAACGCAACCCGGGCAGCTAGAAATGGGAAATGATGATGATGATGATGATGATGATGATGATGATGATGATGATGATGAAGATCTGAAAAGAGAGAAAATGAAATGAAATAAGAAACTAGTGCTTCAAAAAAACCAGGGGTAACAAGTTATGTGCAAGATAAGTGAAATATTGAAAGGAGAAAATTTTGATGTGAGTGTTTTTGAAGAGAAAGACCTCACTTGCTTCAAGTATGAATCCTTTTTTTTTTTTTTTTTTTTTTTTTTTTTTGCTAGGGGCTTTACGTCGCACCAACACAGATAGGTCTTATGGCGATGATGGGATAGGAAAGGCCTAGGAGTTGGAAGGAAGCGGCCGTGGCCTTAATTAAGGTACAGCCCCAGCATTTGCCTGGTGTGAAAATGAGAAACCACGGAAAACCATCTTCAGGGCTGCCGATAGTGGGATTCGAACCTACTATCTCCCGGATGCAAGCTCACAGCCGCGCGCCTCTATGCGCATGGCCAACTTGCCCGGTAGTATGAATCCTTAACATCCGTTGATGTTGACAGAAGTTTCTCGATGTTTTGCAACGTGCTGTCTGAAAACCGACGATCCTTTACACCTAAGAACCTGGAGATGATTATTTTGATACACTGCAAAGCCAAGTGAAGTGAGGTTTCCAAATCCAATTTCTATAACCCTATTCTGGTTGAGCCAAATATCATTCCAGTTTTACTAATTTCGGTTTCCTTCTCCAGGATGTCCATTGCACGTTCGCTGAATTCATTCTAGGTGGAAAAAATATTTTCATTCTAAATTCTGCAAGTACTTTTTTTAACAAACATGGAATGGAATTCCTTTTTTAAAATTATGTTAATCTAAAAATATATACTGTCTAAAAGAAGAGTCGGCCCCATGGTGTAGGGGTAGCGTGCCTGCCTCTCGCCCGGATTTGATTCCTGGCCAGGTCAGGAATTTTTCTCTCGACCTGAGGGCTGGTTCGAGGTACACTCAGCCTACGTGATTAGAATTGAGGAGTTGAATCTGATGGTGAGAAGGTCTTGAAAGCCCAAAATAACGGCCGAGAGGATGCGTCGTTGTAGTCTGCAGGCCTTCGGACTGAGCAGCGGTCGCTGGGCGGGTCAAAGCCCTTTCAAGGGCGTTAAGTGCCTTGGGGGGGCCCGAAAGAAGAAGTATTTCACTCGTATACTTTTGCACCGTATGTTGCATTTTTAAACATTAAATATGTAATTAAAACTAAAATTATGGAAGAATTTGGATTGCATTTTTATGCCCTTTTTGCCTGTTATTACGTCCAGTTTTAGATATTTTAGGTCTTTTTATAGGCCTTTAACTTCCAAGCCCTAATGATGACAAAGCTCGGTATGATTCTGGTGCCCGTAGAATATGCTGTTCCCAAAATGAAAATTCCAATATGTTCAATACATAGATAGAGTGATTTGTTCCTTGAACTTGACGAATAAATAGGAATAAAACTCGTTTCATAAATTCACAAATATATGCCAGTTCAGTTTGGAGGTTATTGAAATACAATATGTATTTCGACGAGCTTGTCAACTTTTAAAAGCGCCTCTTGAAAAATCAAGTTCTTTGACATATTGGGTTCTGCCTTAGTACCAGAGATATATATCACATTTAATCTCTAATTCAATTATTAAATCTGTATCTTTTCTTTAAATCCAAGGTCATTTTCAATACATATCTAGATTTTTTTTTTATTTCTAAAAATTGCCTCTTATTGGAAGAAACAAAATGAAGTTTTATTCAATTCTTTTAAACTGAAAATGAAATAATAATGGCATAAAAACTTGTGAATCTTTCAGATTTGGAAATCACCATGTGCAAAAATCACACCAAAATGTGAGGTAAGTGCAATGTCATAATTAATCACAACTTACTTTTTTAACAACTTATTTACATTCTTTTTACAATTACAACCATGGCCATTTAGAAGTTCCTTAGCCTTGCCCACAAGTGTTTGCCATTTTCTCCTGTCCCAAACTTAGATAATGAATTGGAGGTTACCACTCAACAATATGAAACTGCAAGGAATGACTCTGGCCACCATTTTCATTCCAACAAATCTTCAATCAACTCGAGTGATTGAGTCAAAACTTTTTGACAGTTTTTTTATTAAATGCTATTTGTTCGGGGCGTCGACCCGTGTGGATCTTTTGCCCTTACTGGCACCATATTGTATGAACCTGCGTGTAATTGGAATGGCGGTAGTGTGGAATGTTGTGTGTGAGGAAAGGAAAATTAAGGACGTCACAAACACCCAGTCCCCAGGCCAGGGATATTAATCATTACAATCAAGAACTCTTCCCGGGCGGGAATCAAACCCGGGGCCACCGGGTGACAGGCAGACGCATTGCCCCCTACACCGCGAGTGCGGACTTCTGACAGTTTTAATTTTGTCTTCATTAAGAAATCATTTCACGATCTTTTCTGTATCCATAACTAGATGACAAATATTTGCTACCCTTCACTGTACCACTCAAGAGAAAATACATTTCTAACTTCTGAAAGAAATGTGAAGTATAAGCACAAACAGGCTCACAACGTTATTCAGCAATCTTGCTCCTAACTGGCAAGCAAAACTGAACATTCTTGAGGCTATTAGCTTGCTCCCCAAAAGTGAAACTTATCCTGTGAAGTTCAGGAATTCACAGCCTTTCCTGTGGTGATGGCTCTTACCCGAGTTGGAAATCACGTTTTGTTTTTTGTTTTCACAAGGGATGACGTATATCATTTTAAGGGCTAGGAAAAATGTGGTGTACTAAGCGATAATAGCAAAAATTCTTGATGTGCTGAGTGAGGTATTTTTGTATAAATTTAACGTGATGAGAATTGGGACTTCAAATTTATGATGTGCTAAGTGGGAAAATGTGTTAATGAGGAATGCACTAATGACATTTCTCTGTAGTTGCCATGACTTAATGCAAATACTAATCTTGTCATTCTTTCTTTCTTCAGTGCAAATGCAAGATGGCATACATCCAACCACCTATTCCAGAATCCTTCAAGCCAAAAAGGGTAAGCACAGAAAAAATAACTAATAATAAGTCACATTGGGTGTATTACCCTGAGAGTTTATAGTTTTACAGGACATAGCAACTAGAGAGGTCTCAGCTTAGTCTGACATTGCTTCCTTTACCTTTTCTAATGAAAATCTGAGAAGAGCAGGGAAAACTCTGAGAAATTCTTGGAACAGAGGAAGCTTATGACATAAAATATACTTCATATTTGATCTTGTATTGATGTCATATACTGTATTCATTTAATTGAGAGAGGTAAGTGTCCACATTTTTCAATACAATGCAATCATGTACTACTCTTCGCAATGTATTTCATTGTATTGAACATCTCTCAGTTAGAGAATGCATATGGTGAAGATAATCTGAGGAGTCAAACAAACCTCAACATACAAACAACTGACACAATTTGAAGACAATCAAACCAAACCCCATGACGCAACACCCCTCAAGGGCCATGGCCTACCAAGCGACTGCTGCTCAGCCTGAAGGCCTGCTGATAACGAGGAGACGCATGATTGGCACGACGAATCCTCTTGGCTGTTATTCTTGGCTTTCTAGACCGGGCCACCATCTCACAGTTAGATAGCTCCTCAATTGTAATTATGAAGGTGGAATGGACCTTCAACCAGTCCTCAGATTCAGGTAAAAATCCCAAAACTGGCTGGAAATCGAACCCAGGCTTGCAGGTAAGAGGCAGGCACACTACCCCTACACCACTGAGCCAGAGATTTTTACAGAGCTTTCAAGCAGAATCTCAGTAAATAAACTTCACTTCAGAGACTGATGGGGCAAGCTGGTTTACACCAAAAAGGATAATTTCCACCTCCTTGTCAAGTACTTTAAGAACCTGCTCAGTTGTGATCCACTCGGTGAAGACTTTGACTACCAGCAAACAAACCAAACCCAGATTCACTACGTCCTTCTGTGGTAGAAGTTAGTCAAATCAACAACAAGACAGCTGGTGAGGACCCCATTATAGCCAAACTCTCGAAGTGTGCTGGTGAAAAGGCAGTGAGCAAGCTCAGAACATCTGGGAAATTGAGAAGTTGCTACTTGACTTGACCTCAGCTTTAATCCATCCTTTCATAAGAAAGGAGATCTTACGGACATGAACAACTGCTGAGGGATCTCTGTACTCCCAGCAACATACAAGGTCCTGTCTAAATCCTTACTAACAAAGGCAGAAAATCAACTGGACAATCAACTGGGGGAATACTAGGGTGCTTTGGAAAGAGCTGATCCAGCCCTGAGCAACTTCTCAACCTCAAAACACTACTTGCCTATTAAAATATAGTAGGCACCTTCATTGACTTCATGAAGTCCTACAACTCTGAGGACAGAAAAATTCTTGAGGAACTAGGAAGAGACAATAAAACTGCAAACCCTGACTGATACGCACTCCAAGGATAAATTCAGAGGTGAGATCTCAGAAAACTTCGAGATTGAAACAGGAGTGAGACAAGGTGATGGATTTTCCCTGCGCCTCTTCAAGAGTGACCTTGATAAAGTTGTGAGAGAATGGTGCAAGGAACTGGTCATTTTCAGTGTCCAGGAGGAGGTGCACCTGAGTCACAAGAAGGAAGGACGGACTGTAGATTGCCTGGCCTTTGCAGATGCCGTGGTACTGTTCACTGAATCTCTGGAATTAGCAGTGATGAAAGTTCTACTGTCTTTCAAGACCGGCAAACAAAGTGGTACTCCAAGTGTTACTGGAAAAATTCGACTACACTTCGCAAGGTCCCTGTAGGGACAGTTCATCGAGGCAGTTCTGCAGTCTAGATTCTACTTCCCAAAATGATCTGGACTGAGTTCCAACACCAAGAAGATCATCAGCAAATAGGAAATGATGTACTGGGTAAGATTCAGCACTTGGTCAGTGCATGATCATCCTGGTCTGAAGCCTGAGACTGAGAAGGACAAAGGAATTGTGGCCGACAGACTTATGGGACAGACACAGGTCAGCAAACTTAGGTAAGAATAACAGAGCCTTGCACTGTTGCATAGCCGTGCTGGACCATGGTTGCCAAAACTTAAAACCCAACCTATGTATGTATATGTATTTCTCCTTTGTTACAGGGATACTGTCCTCCAACCATCCCTTTAGCCTGGGACACTGTGTATACTATGTCATACCCCGCCCAACCAATGTGCGGCAGAGTGACGGGGGTGAGACCTGAGAACAACCTGCAAGTCAGTGGCTGCTTCTCTGACGAGACCACTCAAGCTGTAGGTATCAGTATTATCTCACTGTACTTGTTAACATTTTGGCCTTTGGATCCTGTTGTAGTCATCAGGCTTAGAAACTGAGTGTTTGAGCAGTCAACAACATTCCTGTAACCAGTGGCGTTGTGTGTTTAAAATGCACACTAGGGTTGGGCAGACCGGAACAGTTAGCTGTTCCAAAACATTAGGAGCTTGAGGTAGAGTATTTCGGTACACTGTGCCGGCACACGGAACTGTAACTGCGCAGAAGAGATCACTTTGTGTGGCAACATGGCATGCACCGTGTCAGCAGAAGTGCCTGTACCAGACATGCTGTGTGTAGTTACTGTGGCAGGATTAAGACAGCAGTTGGAATCAATGGAAACTTCTTAATTTATTGTTTTAAAAATGATTTATGGTGTTATATAAGATACTGTCTGGTTTGGACTTTCGAACTTAGAAAAATTCTGTTTTGGAAATTCTTTTTGTGTATAAAATGATCATTTGTCTGTGAATTTTATTATTTTCCTTTGTTATCTAACTTGTGTAACAGCGTGTGACTACACATACCATTTTGGAAGCATATTTCCTGTTGCATAAAAGACTTTTGTGAATCAGCAAGAAAGATGAGACTTCTGATTGGTGAAAATAAGTTCAAATGAAATTGGTGAATGTGAACCTCAATGATAAAATCCTGCACAAGAAAAGAAATAATTACATTTAAATGACGTTAATATTCGAAATAAAAGAAGAAATAGTGCTTACCCTGAGACAGGTATCCCACGACGGAACCAATGCAGGATCGCATCCGCTCTCTAGGATGGTAAAAAATCAAAGACGCCGGGACTACCTCGCTCCCACGGAAGGAGCGGGTAAGATCAAGAAATAAGAAATGGTGCAACCACCAAAAGAACCCATCAAAATACAGCCAACACCACTCCATTCCATTGTGAGCTTTGCAGCTATCAAAGTCAGTCAGAACCATTAAAAAAAAAAAAAAAAAAATGCCAAACGCAGTCTTCTGTGAAATATAAGGACCATCAACAGCTCCTTTGTTGCAGTAAATGTCCTGGTTGACGCCACCCAGTGCATATCGGTGCCATTTCTGTACATCAGTGACTTGATGTTGAACACAACGTGATGAAATTTTCCTTATGTTAAGACATTTTGTCAGTATGTGTCACACCGCTTGATGATTGAGACCAACCTCTATGGATAGTTCCCGCAGAGTCCATCGATGGTCTATGGAAACGAGGCCACTCATGATGTCAATCCATCTTGAAGAACGGACAGCCAACCTGTGCATTGCAAATCTGCAGTCTCATTCTGGCCCGCACAAAATGCCTTGACCCATGTGCAGTGCATTCTCGTCACAGGATTCATGTAATCCTCAATATCATTCTGGTGCATTTCTGCCATGGGCAATCTCGATTTTAATCCACGAATGCTGATTACCTTTTTGAGAACATGCTTTACAGCAGTAAAATCAACACTCTTCACTTCAACACCACACAGCAACAACAGTCGCAACAGGACGCCTGCCAAATGCACACTTCACATCAACAACAGCACCACCAGACTGCTTCCCCATCCTATTTGCGCATGCCCGATCTCCTGCAAGTGTCTGGACCGATGGCATATACTGGGATCAAGAGGTGGGCTAAAACTAGACTTAGGTTACCCCTTTTCGATAGTTGGTTTAGTGAACATCAAACCTTAAGCGTTTTGAGCTGCAGCCAATAGCCAACAGAGAAGCCTGTTGTTTTGCCAAGGCCGCTTCAGAAGCTACTGCCCTGGCCTCTGCCAGTACGAATACTCAACACATGATTAGTGGAAGTGGTAGCCTAAGGTTTCGCAAATTAAAGTTTGGCTTTGTGGCTAGATGGATGGAATGCTTGCCTTTGGTCCAATGCCCCTGGTTCAATTCTCAGAATCACCCCTTTGTACTTTTAATTCTCCTGGCTTGCGGATAGTATGTTTATGACATCTTTGCCATTCATTTTATCTTCATTAGGTGCCCGCCAAGCCTATACAGATGCCATGCACCATTCTTCTTCTTCTTCCTATAATTGTTATTTTTATTATTAGATAAAATATTGTAATTTTACAGTGGTCGTACCAATCATTTGCTGGTTCATTAGCTTTCTTGGGAGATGAGTGGTGGTGTTCAGCCCATGATAACCGGTTTGATTCCAACCAACAAAAGAGAACACTAAACCTGAAAGACTGCTGTTCATGTTAGCAGATCTACCTATTAA